>NC_089534.1:21681696-22398292 GCF_963924715.1 Thunnus thynnus
TTTATTGTCCCTCGTTTGAAATTGCCTATAGTGTCTGCCAACACAGAGATCATCCCACGACGTTGCTCAAACAGTAAACATTTGGTATGAATGCTTTGCTTACACTCGTGCTTCTCTGGATATTATATTTTATCACCAAGTCTGTATATTTGGCTACTTGAAACTACACATATTTGGTTGACAGTGGCTGTGATTACATGCGTGCTTCATTTCAACTTGTTTGATTAGAAATTGTTTGGCCCTTATTAATTATGACATTTCTTCATGTACGAACAAATAAACAAATTGACCTCATACAAATAAGTCATCTCTGGTAGTTTAAATTCACCCCAATCAGACCAAAACATCCCATTACACACCACATTTCAGGCACGTCTTTTCTCATTTGAATAGCTCATGCAGAGACGGATAATTGCTTGAAATTGTAATTGGGTTTAAAAATGATTTCATTGACTTTTTGTCCATATGGGGTGTTTATATTATAACAAATCAGCTCACGGAATGAGAGCTGGTAACAAGCTACTTTTACAGCTCCCGCATCTAGAGAAGATTATACCTCAAAGTAGAACATTTTGAGTTCACCCCTGAAGTGTGCACTCATGCTATTTAATGATATTCCCCTCCTCCACTGTATCATTTCTCAAGAGTGTAGATGGAGAAATACAAGTTTAAGATGTAATGCGTAAGGGTGCTTGATGCTTGTGCTTCATGCTCCAGCAAACTGGCACACCTGTGAGTATCATGTAGAGGAAGAGTGGAGTCAAATTAATACCAGCCAGACTCTCATATCGGGGCCCACGCTGGTAAACTGGCCTATTTTGACAGCTATTTTAACAGTCTAACAGTCTCTGCTCTCAGGTTTTCAAATCTCCCAGTCGCTCATGGATAAAAAAGTAATTTTCCAGCAATATCCTGTCTTTGGAGTTTCTCTATTCTATTTAATATTCAACTTAATTTTTACCAAACCCAAAATAGGGAAGTATACAGGATGTGATTGCCAAAAAAAATGGTAAAACTCCCAGTGTAATGCATTCTAATCCAATAATGACACAAGATACCACCCCAAGAATGACCACAGAGAGTCTCAACAAAAAGTGAACATTCACATCTTAACAATAGTAGTTTAAAGTATATTGTAGAACTGTTGCATTGGATTGCATGTGTTTGGTCAAAGGGGTTTTAAAGTTTCCCCCCTGCAGGAACTGAATTTGTGGACGACTGCAAATTATTTTTTTCTGTTTCTTGTTAACTTCGAAGTCTTTATCGCACCTGCAAAGGCTGGCCATGGATTAGCTACCCGCTCATGCAGACAAATCACCTAACCACTGGTGATGTATGCTATTTGAAGATAGAGTTAAGAAGTTTGTGTTGGTGCAAGACAACCAAGGACAGCTGTAATAGAAAAGGGAATTCGTCGGCCCCAGATAGTTTAGTATTTCTGATGCTCAGTCTTGAAGTGAGAAAGTGGTGGTATGTGGAATTTAGAGTGTTTGAACCAAAACTTTTTAGATTCTAAAACCTACCTGCTTCAGTTTTGTGAGGTGAAAAGTTGTGATGTTGATATTTTTTTGCCAAAGTGCTTTGTCTCTTCAATCATAACTCCTATTATAAAGCACAGCTAGATATAAGGGCCAGTGGTTGTTTTAAGTAATATGTTGTAATTAGCAGGTATCTGTTTGCAAATCTTCCTTCTTTTCTCAGACACGATAAAAGCTCTTAACGCCTTTACCTTTTTGTTTATTTGAATTAAACACACCAATTTGCACATTAGAGATAAATACAGGTTCTTTGCTGGTTTTTGTAGCTCTGAGTGGAACCCAAATCTCAAGTGTTTTTTTGTTTTTTTTTCTCTTTGCTCACAGCAGTTCAGTATGAATTAATTAAAGTATGATTACCATATTAAATCCTCCAAATAAACAAATTAAAGGAAATCATAGGCAGCTTTGCTTTTCTGGAGGATTGATATTTCAGCAGAGCAATGCCTATTTTATTAATAAAGTGTTACAAGTGTCATAAGTAAGGGATAATCAACGCGTAGGTGTGTGATAATCGGTTTTAAGGCACAACGTGGAGGCCAAGAAGCATCCGACATGAAGCGGAGGGTGGATAATCCTGCTTAAACCATGGTCATGCGCCAACAATATAAAATAAAAGCATTTGCAAATTTTTTTGGTGAAACTTTTGCACTCAAAATCAAAAGGTTCCTAAGCAAGAGTTGTCATGACAACTTGCCACACTGTACTCGCCGCCAGGCTGAACCTAGGCATAAAATTCACGTAAGATGTCATTAAGCATAAACGCAGAGTCTCCAAATCAGTGTTCTTTTGTTTTTTGGTAGAGAAAGTCTCTCAGTATATTTACTGCCCATTTTGTTGCCTTTTTTAAAAAAAAAAATCTCATCCTTCTCTTCCTCTATCATTTAAGCTCTTCAGGTGTCAGTTCCTTGTGCCGTTTTCCGCTTGGTTTCTTTCTTTTCTTCTCCATTTCTTTTTCCTCTGCTGCGTCCCATTCTTCAAAACTTCACAACGAGTAAGCGTTGACAGCTGTGCTCTTTAATGTTGCTATGGTTACAGGTTGGGTGGCGGATGAATTTAGTATGGTGATTTAACTGGAGCCGAACTACGTGTGCATTAAACGGTTTTAATGCACACTTGCCAGCCAGTCAGAAAAGCGTATTCACCCAGACCATGGTATGAAGATTGATGATAACTGTCCGTGAAAAAAATACAGTTCCATACAGCAGGGGGAAAACGCAGTAAAGCGTGTTAATCAACCTGCTGTTTTCACTTCTATTTACTTTTGACAAATTGCGATTTGAATGTAATCTATGAAAAAAAAATTCACATGTAAAAACATCAAGAGAGACAAAGTGAAGACTTGAAGCAAGCGAACCTCCCTCCAAAACTTGACATTATACCTGTTAAGAATATTCATGAAAACATAATTTCTAGTTAATCAGACTTAAAAAATCACTTTTAAGGATCCCTTGAATACAAATTAAAACCCAGTTTCTGTTTTACATTTGAATTATCACAGAACTTCCTTTAAATTTGTTAATCTGCGGTTTAGATTGTCTGTCTGGAGAAATATTAGATGATGAAGAGGACACAGTTTAATGTCTTTGTAAAAAAAAAACAAAAAAAACAAGTAATTTTCAGTAATTAATTCCTACAGTACTTAAATGTATCTATTGTAGCATTTTAATAACAACCTATAAAACAACATCGAACACAGCTGCTGTGTAATTCAACATTAACAAAGGCTTGTACAGCCAATGGTGGTTAAGTAAACATGCTAACTAATTAAGTTAATTGATATATGGCAAACTGCAGTGACTCATTACTGTATAAGTGTATGTTCATGTTTAACAAAAAGAAAAACACATGCTTATGGGTGCAATTAGAATAATTAACTAAGAGTGAGGGTCCTATTCAAACAGCATAAACAAGTCCAATAAAGAAAAAAATTTCAGGGCATTTCTGTCCATTATACAATCAAGAAAATATGCACATAAACTGAGCTCCTTCTTCCATTTATTTTGGGATGTAGCCTTTAAATATTTACATCTATGAATAAAATCTAAAACCCAACAAAATCAAATTATTGACCAGAAAATCCAAGTTTTTCTCCTTCAAGCACTCCAGCTTACATAGATGTCACATTTAGATGCAGCCAGCTCTAATACGAAAGCCAGAATTCCTTCACAGATGCACACTGGAAGAAAATATGTTCTACAGTCTCAGTATCCCTCTCACATAATCCACATGAGTTGTTATTCCAACTCAATCTTTTATGCAGCAAGCGATTGGATAGATAGATTCAAAAATGTGAACGGTCACTTCTTTGGCTTTAGGTAGAATCGACTGAGACAGATATGGTTTTCTCTATTTTGCTAGCGGTTATGCTAGTTTGTAGCGGTCCGAGTATAGTGAACAGCACACATACAACTCTCCAGCTACATAACGGTTCATCCTCTCCTCCCCACAGGTACATGATGCTGATCAACGGAAAAAACGAAGTGTTCATGATCGACAGAGACAACACTATCTTCCACATAGCGAACCTAGAGTTTCCTTTCCGGAAGGATCCACGTGTCCACTTAGCAAATACTCTGCTGGATGGGGTAAGTTATTGTTCCTTGTGATACTTCTTTTTAATGTTTTATGAAGCGCCATCGTCTCTTGGTGCTTCCTGAAAATGCTACCATAGTTGACCATGTTCCTCCTTTGACTGGAATTACGTTCCCTTCTCCGTCTCCAACCTCATAACATTCCCATCCTACTCCTGCTGCTCAGTCTCATAGATTAATTGACATCGGTGGCCAAAGATTAAGTAAAAGAAGAGCACATTTCAGTCTGACAGTAGAGCCTATCAAAGACGGCTGACAGGAAAATGATCATCCATATCCTGGAGAAAAGACTAATGAACTGTTTTACTGTTTTCTGCCACTGTTGCTGCCTTTCTGTTCCACACCGTGTTGTGATGTAAAGCTCGACAGCGAGCTACACGGGGTGGCGGCGGGGGGGGGTCGGTGACTTATCCTCACCCTAAAATACCAAGCTTAGACTTTTATTGGCATGTCTGTGCGGTCGAGGTCGCGCAGGTCCCAGCTCTCCCCAGCAGCAGGTGCACATGCATGAGTCATTATCACACTCGCTAACTGAAAAACCCAGGCAAGGAAACTGCTGCGTGTTTATGTAGTCAGCTGGGATTTGATTAGATACGTCTGGCTTTTTGTTTGTGTTCGGTATTCCACTATTGGAGAGAACGGATAAGTTTCCTGTCATTCTTTTTGTTTTTCCTCCAGCTCTTGTTTTGCCAGAGTTTAGCAATTTAACGTAGAGTATGTATGTGCTTCCTCTCGGCCTAACAGCCGCTGATTGATGCAGTGAATTTAGTTTCCTCTCTCAGGCGGGACACATAATTGTGGCGTATTAGTGTTCCTTTTGAAGGAGCGGTGCGGATATGTGTTAAGATTGCTACAAGGTTTGTTTTGACTGGTGTTTATTTATCTGTTGATGCTTCCAGCTCTCCGTTCAGAGAGGATGTGTTTGGCTGTTTACACTGAGCCCTGTTGAAGCCCAGCTGTGTTATCTGATGTTTCATCTTCAGTCCCAAAGGCACTGGTCTTTGTCTTTACATGCTCTTTTTGTTGTACGGTTTTAATAAGCTTTACATCATCTCAGGTTCCGATATCGGACGACTGCGCTATGTAAATTGAATTCCTGGCGGTTTCCTTTGGTCAAATTAATGGATTCATCCGTTTGCTGTCTGTCTGCGCAACGGTTCGATGCACCAGATGCATAGTGATGGCGGCCTCCTGGAATGACATCATTTCTTCCCTCCAACCCCTCCCACAGCACTATGCATGCCTGCCGTTCGCTCCCCTCTCTCCTCTCTACCCGTCTGGTATTGGCAAATGAATGTGGACGTGTGGTTCTTTTTGTCCTGTGAGGTGTGAAGTGAAATCACGTCTCCCTCAGTAGGGATGCACTTTTTTACTTTTTACATTCTTTAGATTGATGTACACACTATCAGTAGTCGTTAAGGTGCAAGAAGTCAAGCAGCTGGTCCTTATCCTGGAAACGTGGCACACACACAACTACCAGTGAAGCCAAAACCCAGCTTCTATGGTGAAAAGATATAAAGTCAATCATTTTTTCAACAAGATGTTAGTGGTCTCATTAGATAATTTCTCTTCATGTCAATCAGAGAGGCAACTTTGAGAATTGTTTCATCTAAGATATTAAAGGAATAGTTAGCTAACTGGCTGCTGGCAGTAGCTTCATTTTCACTGTGTGCAGACATCAGAGTGGCATCGATTGACTTATCTAACTCTCTGCAAGAAGGTGAGTAATTGGATTCCTCAAAATGTCGAATTATACTTTCAAGTCTCAAAGAGAATTCGGCTCTTGTTTGCTTGACTGACAGGCGTTACTGGCTACACAGTTCATTGTGGTGGTTGACTGTGACAGTTTTGCTCTTTATCTCCACCTTAGTCCCAGCTTGTGCCACCAGGTTTCATGTCCTTTCTGACACCTGTGGGTGACATCACAATCACAAGCTTTCTCACAGAGGGATGAAGTCTTGATTCAAATTCAAAAATGTGTTTTCATATCGATATTCAAAACACGTTAATCTAAAAATATCTGCAAAGATATGGCAGCATAGAACAACGTGTGTGGATGGCTAGCTGGCTGTGCTTTCCTTTCCGGCCATGCTGCAGCTAACCATCCGCTATCCTCCCAGCTAGCCCCAGTTCTCCGTGTGGATCCAACCGGAGCACCGACACCAGGTTTGTTATTCAGGTTAAAGTGGGAAGAAGCAGCGGGGTCTGTCAGGCAGCTGAGTGAAGTGGAGCCTGCGAACCATCAGGGTGAAACCGCAGCCTGCAGAGGAGCTGCTGTGTTCGGCCGCACGGATAGGAAACACCTCAGCTAACAGGATGTACCTCTCTATTTGAAAAAAACTTCTTTTTGGTTTATAACAGCAGTTGGCAACCAGTGTATTAGGTCCATTATCCCCACCTTCTGCTTCAGAGTGTGTGCCAGAGATTAAATCTGACCCATTAATCCTGTCTGGCTAATAAACTCAAAGAAAACTCTTTTGTTCGACCCACTTGGCAGGTTCATTAAAGTTTTAATGCTCAGCTCCTGAACTCCAGTCTTTTTAAGTTCTTCTTTCATTTATTGTCTTTCTTGATCATACTTGGTACAGTCTGTGATTGCATGCATAATAGTCTGCTCAGCCAGGTGGTAAAAAAATATACACATATATCAGCATCAATAAACAGCCCAAATGAGTTGGAAAATATCAGCATATCAGATATGTGCAGATATATGCATCCCTAGTAATATATTAATGATTCCAGATAGAAAACTTCAGTATAACATCAACTCACCAGGGCTCCATCTATCTTACCAACATGGAGCACAGGTGGAACAGCTGTAGAGAAATACTGATCTGAAACCACATTGTGAAGTCAATGAAATGATAACGGAGCATTAACCAGGAATGCAGGCATGTTTCAAAAAATGTACAATGTGCTCATCTGGCCTGACTACTATGGCCTTGGTACTCAGATTTAGCCAATTAAAAAAAAACAGGTTGATCTGGCTTTAAAAAACCTTTTTTCTGCTTGTTAATTGTCAAACGTTGTGACTGTGAATACCATCTATTTTGTATATTCCTGTCACGCAGTTTTGTCACTGTCACATTAATTCGTTTGGTACAAATGAATGTATAAAATACAGTTTTTGAGTAATAGCTGAGCCTTTTAAATTATTTTTTTTTACCTGCTACCCCTTTACCTGTCAGTTACAGCAGTTAAGTCGCCTAAATATTTTATGAGGGAAAAGGGAATAAATAGAGTTCTCTAAATGTAGATCTTCACTCTCAAAACACAACAGGTAAAGCATCAGAGATGAGACCCCACCTTCGGTTTCTGCGCAGCTGCCGTGCGGTTTTCCTACTCATCTCTGCGGTCACTACATTGCGTGATTGTGTAACAGTTCCTTGAAAACAAAGCATGTGTCTGCAGGGTGTCCTGCACCACCGCTGCACCTGACTCTCAACTCGAGAGCTTTGCATAATGAATGCACTGTGCTATTTCTGCTTCATCTCCTTCTCCAGACTCAACCCCACACACACACACACACATGCATATACATATCCCCCCACCTACCTCCCCAGTTCCTTCATATGTATTCCTCCCATGGCTGCAGGCGTCTGCCTCTCTGAACATGCATCCCCTCGAGATTGCTCACCCCCTAGTGTCCCGCTGGTAGTTTCCATCCTGCATAACTACTTTCAAAGAGAGACATTTCCTATATGCTTTGACATGAAGATCACCCATATTTAGAACTTTTAGTTGTATATAATTTGTCCATCTTTTCTGTTCAGGTCTTTATCTCAGTGAGTGTGTGGCTCATTGCACCAAATAAATGTACACCTCCTGTCTCTTTTTTCCCTCTCTACCTCTCTTGACCCAACTCTTGTCTTTATCCCTGCAGGAGATGATCATTGACAAGGTGAATGGCCAGCCCGTCCCCCGCTATTTGATATACGACATCATCAAATTCAATGTGAGTAGCTGGGTTATTTGAAGAATGTATTGTCTTTTCTTTGACCTATCGCTTCTGAAAATCTGCCAGATCATGAAAGAATAAACAAACAGCATGTCGGAGGCAAGTTATTAACACCGTGGGGCTTTTTTTTTTAATCCTCTAAAAAGGGGTCTAGTTCAACAGAGGAAATCGTTATTAATATAATTTGTTGTAGTAGTCTCACAGCAGTTGGTATCAAAGATAATCCGAGCAAAGTCTCGGGCTGTATGTCAGGAAACCGCATTGACGTGAACGGGATTTGCTTATCCTCAAACCTGAAAAATCCAAATTCCCCGTCGGGTTCCTTGCAGGCTGTAGCGAGCGGCAGAGCAGCGTGTTCATCCTGGCTCTGCAGTATTTGTACAGAGATGAGTGTTTTGTCAGCCCACATGCTGGAAGGAAGAGTGTTGCACTGCTTGACCCCACACCCTGTCACGCACCGGGGCTTTGCTAAAGCCTGACCTTAAGCACAACACGGAGGCTGAACTGTGTCTGACCCACGTTGCACATTTATGAGCTTCGTTTTTGTGCTTTTTACCACTAAAATAGCTTTTGATAAAAAAACAAAAAAAACAAAACATTGACCCAGTCTTTGATAATCCCTTAGAATAGCAGTTTTGATTTGTAATTTTGTTTAACATTAATACAAACTTTTAACATTGCTGAGTCACTCTGTCAGGTTGAAGATCAGTCCATTAATGTGCATTTTAGTTGGTCAGCTGTAATTGCTCTGCTGCTTTTTAAAAAAAATTTTTTATTTTAAAGTGTAATAGCATGTTTCCCCATTCCATTATTTTGACTTGGCCGTTTTTCTTGAGAACAGCCTGAGGACAACATTACAAGGCTGTTAATTGCTAACACTCTTCCGAACTGTAAATTAATTCATCCCTTCAACCGATCCCTGTGCCGCTAATGGCAACCAGGCAGGCAGAGACAAATGAGACTACAGTTTGCCCTTAGCAATCCTCTGCTGTTTTCCCCTTTTATAAAATCTTGATATACACCGAGGGATGAAGGAGGGGGGGTTAGGAGGATACTTCAGCCATTATGTTTGTATGTCGCCTCCTTTCCCCCATCGATCGGAGGATCACACAAGCAAGCGGCTCGATAAAGCCACCAGTGGCGAGGGTAACGTCTTAGTAAGATGGTGCAGAGGTTTGCAACTCCACATGACTCCCTCAAGTCACCGGTAAAGCGCTGTTGTATTGATCCTAGCCAGCCATTATTAGCCTTCTCCATTATTTGTGGTGGGCTTCTCCTTGGCACAGAGACTCTATCCTGAGACTGAGGATGGAAGTGCAGCAGGAGGGAGAGCACACCACCTGCTAGGCTCATGGCCTAACGTGACACCTAACTTGTTTGGAAAGTCGGGTGAAGCACATTGCGGGGACACTTTTGATTAGAGCGGAACGAAAGGTGTGTGTCCTCTCACCATGATGGGTAATTTAGATGTCTGTGTCGGGTCAGACGGATTTTGATAGAATTAAATAAGTTTTGTCAGTGTATACCATATAGCCATTGATATTATCAGTCATCCTACTGAATGCTATTATGTGGCGTGTGCTGATGTGTATAGTGCCACTCCAACCATGTAACCGATTAACCCTGATTATCACCCTGAGACATGGACCAGTTCTACAGAGATATTTTAGTCTGTAGTGTTAGGCCAGTCTTCATTTTGCTCTAATTTTGACTAATTTTAAGCCAAAACAATTAGACACCCTACCCCCAGGCTGACTCAGACCTAAGACCCATGTTACCATGGCAACAATCAGTGACACCTGCTGACAAAGTGGCACCCAACAACAAAAAGGAGGAAAACACTGCTAATTTGTGGTTTGCTAACACTGTTATGGAGCGAGCAGCGAGAAGGGAAAGAGTTTTTAGAGAACGCAGTAACCAGCTAGAAACATACAACCATGAGGACATCATCAATCATTTTTGTTTGCCCAAGGAAACTATCCTGAGCCTGACTGAAGCACTGAGTCCCGCCACATTAATAAGCCACAGTGTCCCAGCTCTGCTACAGGTTTGCACTGCGAGGAGATTTTATGCAACAGGAAGTTTACTAAATCCCTGGTTCCTCAACTGTGTTACCTGTTGGCCCAGATCAATTCATGACTCACAAATATTAAAAATATCTGAACTTAACCTCGCACTTTGAAGCAAGGAACCATTGATGAAACCATGGCTACAGTGCAGCTCATGGTTTGACATGTAACACAGTAGAGAAGGCATTTTCGCAGTCTTCGTGGAGAACTACAGATGGCACCTGACAGAGTCTGCAACATCATCTGTGTGACTGTTGCGCTGCATAACTTGGCACAGTGTATGACAAAAACAGGCTATTTTAATTCTAAGCAATTTAAAATATTAAATGCTTCATCATCACTTTTTTCCTATTAACACTACAACTATAATCAAGATTGTTTACTACATTAATCATAAGGGATCTTTGGCTTCCTGAACCTGAAAGAGAAGATAACAGAGATGAATATCCAGAAATCACAATGAAACTGAGCCACCATGTTTCCTGCCTTCCCATGACCATTCAGTTACATAAAGGAATTAAATAAGTAACCAATTGTTTGTCTTAGTTTTTTTTAACTCAGATGTTACAAGAAAACATTTTGTTAATTTTCTCACAAGTTAATTAACATGCATTCATGCAATAAATTATTTTGTGGACACAATAAATAATGACTCAATTAAAACCACAATAACAATTAGCAGCTGCGCACTAACAGAGGAAACTCTTGATATAACATGACAAAAAGAAATATAGCACTGCAGTCTCGGTAAAATTCATGTCAAAACATGCGTGAATTACAGAAACTACTGGTATACACAAAATATGTATGTCTCCATTAACTGCATCTCCATTTTCCCGCTCCCTACTGATGTCACCATCGAAACAATCACTACTGCTAGAGACATTATTAGCCTAATGTTACCTGTGTTCTCCTCTTGGCTGTCATTTTTCTCTGTCTCTCCCTCTTGACACAGTGGGCTGTTGTCATGCCAGCACTGGGCGGTGTCTGTCAGGGACAGCATTGATAGATGTATGATAAATATTGTATTTTTACAACAAATTTTGCCCTCTGTATGATGTATAATCATACAATGTTGGGACATTTCTATTTGAGCGAGTCCTGAAAGACTACCCTCGTCCACACAGGCAGTAGCACCGTCATCCACTGTTTATCCCCCAAAACAGAGGCGACAGAGGTGTATATCTGCAGAACCATTTCCATTATGTCTTTAAGCTTTTCCTGTGGTCCTCCTGTTTTAGGATTTCTATTGAATATTTCTGTCTTTTTGTCTTGTACCATGTTTTTATATCTTTTTTTGAACGTCTTTGATGCTTCTGTCAACTGTGGGGATTAACACTGTTTACTGTTGTTGCAATTTATTCCATATCAGGTTTTTTTTAAGTTGTTACTCTTTGCTGAATCTTCAATTGAATTCAGTTGAATTCTTTCAGGAGGCAAACATTTTCTGCTTTAGTAAATGGAGCTGAGTGGTTGGACGTGGTTACTTGGTCAGCCATGTTTTTTACTTTGAAAAAAGAATTCATTTACCCAGAATTCATTGTACTGTAGTCCTGCTTAAACCGATTTGTGCAACGGATGAATTCAGACGTCCATTTGAAGTCTAACTATTTGTGATATCTAAGCCATAGTCTAAGTCTGTCTTTGTGAAACTGGCCCATGGACTGAATATTCTATTCCTGCTCTTGCTGCAAGTCATAAACAGGCTTTTTTGTCTTTCCAGTAAGTTGTTGCTGCTTGTCAGTCACTGTCAGCTCCCCCACTGTGGGGGAACTGACGAGATCTGACGAAGGCACAACAACAATTACATATGTCTTTAATTTTCAAGTTGTTGAAAGCTATTATCCTGAAATAAAGCTTGGGAGATTTGCATTTGACATCCACCGTCCTTGTCCTGACACTTTGATTGACCTTGTTATCTTTCAATTTGCCAAAATAATCGTTTAGATTCAGAATTAGACAAGATAATTGACTCAGTCGGATGAACCGCTGATCAGAAAGGAGCGCTTGTAACTTTCACTGCAGTGCTAACGGGGGCGAAACCTTATCTGTTGCTTTACTGACATCAGCTCCATTTACTTCTGCTTGAGAAGTTTGTCTGCAGGTACAGGCTGTAGCTATGCAGGACTTTCCATACTAATAATAGTCCCTGGGCTGCATCATTCCCCTCAGAACCACAGCAACATCTCTCTGATGATGTGCTTTAACTCCTCTGCAGTCACATCTCCCCGCCAGTCTTTTAAATTTGTGCTCCTGCAGTACATCAACTATATGTCATAAGTATGCTGGTAATGATTTTCATTTAGAGCAGATAAGTAGTGGTACCAGTCGATAGATTAAAAGTAGCGCTGGTGCTGAGGTTTTATTGCCGTCTAGCTAGTAATAACAGATTTACGGTTAACCTCAGTTGCTTTAATTTATTCATACATCAGAGTGCGTCTCTGCATCTCAGAGTTTACCCTGCTGGGACTTTCATCTGCATTTTGCCTGTGATTACGACATCAGTCTCCACCTTCATTTCCATGTTGAACATATGGTTGGACATGTGGACACTGATAAAAGAATTAAGTTGGTTGTTATGGGGATAAATCTACTAAAATGTTGATGAGGAGGCAGTAAGTCTCCCTATTCGACAATTAAATAGCCTGAAAATTGAACAATGGACAAGGACACAGACAGTGTCGTGCACTGAGTTTTCCATAGAATACTAATGTACCTTGTTCTCAATCAGTAATCCCTACCAATGTCTGCACATGTCCTAATTAAGCACCCAAAAAACGTTACCCCCTCTTCATGTTGTTATTGGATTAATTATCAGAGGAGACTAAAATATATTCAGAAACAGAAATAGTCATGACATTTCTATGGTAGGAGAATATTTTCTCCATCCATAAATTATCTTGCAATCCTTTAAACCGTGCTGCATCACACTGAACTGACATCTCTTTGCTATGTTTAAGATGCATTTTTTTAACGTTGTTTTTGAACTCTATCTGAGAGGTATGATCAGTTCGGTGTTGAAGTGAGTCATAAAGGAGCAGGAACAGTAGGTTTCAGGGGCTCTTACAGAATAATCAGATAGACTATCGTCATAAATCTTGGCCTACGACCTGCCAGTTGATATTTGTATACACAAATAAGTTCTCATTAAAAGCCAGTAACCAGAGAAGTTCTCAGCTCATAATGTTAGACAAGGGGGGGAGATGGTTAAACACAGTGGAAATTAATTTGGTTTTGGATATAAAACAGAGCAAAAACCATCGTTCATTGTCTTTAGAACAGCTGAAAATTTTAGTAATGTGAAGATTTTCTGGTTTTAAAAGAAAGCTGCTGTGTTGAATGACATTTTCCATCCCAAAGATAATACAATCAAAATACTAGCGATAAAAATAAAAAAAAATTGACTATTGGAGCAAAGTCCTCGCAAAATAAAATCATCTATTTTTAAAAAAAATCTGCTTCAATATTGCCTCAAAATAAAAATATTGCTTGTGTATTAATATTGTATTGTATAAAATATTGCTGTGTGATCCGAACAGATAAACAGAATATGTGGTTATAAACAGTTTTAGGCGAAAACACTCTGAAAGCCTTTTATGTTTTTGTTAGGAATCTCCCAAGGGAAGCTGCACATCACGCTTCTGTCGACTGGTTTGAGTGCTGATTTTGTCACCAGAGTATGATGCCATTTATCCCAAATCATCCCAGTCAGACAGCTTTTAACAGTATTCCCAGTACTGTCTTTGCAAGAATTGTGTTTTTGCTGTATTCTTGAGTTCATACTTTAGTGACTGCAGCCTCACATTGAAGAAGGCTTTTATTTCTGGTCCTGCAGCTCTCTGGTGTTTAACATTTAATGTGTTTTTATATATAGATTCTTTATGCAGTTCAATTTAGCCATAAAGGTGGTTATGCAATAGACTGAACTGCACCTTGTTGAACGTGATACAGGATTTTATGGATAGCGTGTTTTACTTGGTATCATTTTTAAGAACCTTCAGACTACTGTTCATAAAACATCATAACTGTATGTTGAATAGAAACAGTATCAGGCACTTACTGTTACTGACTCCAGCTAGCTCTAAATCCATAAGAGAATCATATTGCATTTATGATCGAAGTGTGTATGTTTCTGTTTTAGGGCTGCACGATCATTCAAAACGATCTTTATTCCCAGTAATATCTGATTAACAAGATTCTTATCTGCTGTGTTTTCCTGTTGAACAGGCGTGGACAGCACATGCCTTGAATCATCCACACTTACATCTTGTTCTGTCCATATGACACAGCTGACAGATGGTACCGAATGTGTGGGACATGATACCAGCTGTTGCTCCAGGAGAACGTTGTGCGTCACCCTAAAAGAAAAACAAAATAGTCTCCAAATGAGTTTCTTGAACTTTTATTTTTAGGTTGCCAATTTGTCCCTTTTAGAAGTTTGCATTAAGTGAGTCAGACAGACTCCAAAACAAAGACACAGAAGCACAGTCATAGCGTGCTGCTTGATTGTCAAGTGTTTATGGCTAATGTGTTAGCAAACAGTTGCCTACTTACACATCCTGCAGACAAGGGGCAACATTGTGGGATTAAAACAGTCGATGTGTGTCAGAACGACATTCTCACCTGCTGATACTGGTTTCTCTCACTGTGGCAGATGAATGAATCTGTTCAGCACAGATGATCAAATGTGATCAGATGACAGCAGACAAACGCGCCATGGCTCCTTGTAGCTCACTCTAAATACAACACAGAAGAAGCTTTAGTGAGCAGTTCACTGAAGGTTTCAGGTCCTAAATTCATATAGCCTCCAAAACAAAAGTAACTGTAAGTTTTACCCATTAAAATACAAATATTACTTGGTATCATTCACCTGATGTGTCAGCTGACTGTGACTGACGCAGCATGCAGTCTGGTGCAGGTTATTAACTGAAAATATACTGCAGTTTAACATGCAGGATGCTGTTATTAACATACAGATCTTTGCGGTCTGTTGATAATAACATGACATAAGCTACATCTGTTTACAGAAACAGGTTAGACGCTAACGCCAGCAAACCCCAGCAATAACACACAGATTAGATTGCGCACATGCATTGTAATAATGTTAGGCACAAACAGAATATCTTATACTTGACATTAGTGTTTACTTGCGATTGAAGTTGTCTCAGAGGAAACACTGCTAGCCATGCCGCTGCCGCTAGCGATGTGTCGATCATGAACAAGTTGGTTCTGAGCTCCTGTCTGAGAGCCGATTTCTTTTTTCTTTCTTTTTTTTTGTAAATTAATACAAGACAGAATAATAGAATGATCTTTTCACCACTGCTCAGCCATGCGCACTCTATATACTGCCTGAATGTTGTGTTGACGTGTATGTGCGTGCGACCAATCACATGTGATGACTGACAGAGATTACACCGTCAGGTTAAAAGCAGGTGGGGGCTTACCGCCTACAGTTCTGAAGGACTGCAGCTGCCCTGTGTTGTCTTCTCTTTGATTTACCCATTACATAAGGTTTTTATACTAAAAATAATGTAAAATTATGGTATTCTGGAAATTATAAGGTTAGTATAATTACATTGAATAATTTAATTGATATATGTGCATGCATACCATCAGATCAAAACATTGCTTAATTTGGCTGAGTTATAAAAATTTTTTAAAAAAATTTATGTGAATGCAACCAAAGTGCAGTTTCCTCCTGTCGGCTGTGACCTCTCTGCTCTGCGTGTGTGTAGCTCAGCCCCACTCTTGGTCAAACAGATACACAGACCTGTTGTCTTTATACATCCATGACACAGACAGAGAGTCGAGGAGAGAGACGGAGACAGCGATGTAACTACGCTATGAGTCCTGACCTCACACCCTGTGCAAGGTTATTGGCTGGGGGCTACACACCCACTGCCCAAAGGTTAACACCCAGAAGCGTCCCAAACACAGCAAAATAATAAGAAAATACAGGCAGACGGCAGAGTCTCTGCAGATAAATACACCACCACACACTTCTAGTGGGTCATAAGTGATGAAGGATTATTTTTGTATGAGTTTGTTTCAGGAAAATCCTGCGTAGTACACCTTTTTAAGGGATTTAATAAATAATGTTATGTTCAAATGGGTCAAGATGCAGAACAGTTTTACCAGCCATGGCTTCACCCTCACTGGGTGTAGTATTAATTCTGTAACAAGAACAATTGTTAGTTAATAGGAGTTAGTTTCCAAACTGTGCCATTTTTATATTTTGATTGTTTTGAAGACTCATGACCTGTGTGAAATCTCTTCTTCTAATTACATCCTGATACTCCTGCAGGCTACATTTTCAAATTTTGTTTGCATTTTAAAGACGTAATTGGTGTAATTAAAAATGAAATGAAATCTTCTTAGGAGGTAACAAAGCTCTCATCCTTCACACCATCTTACAAACAGTAATGGTTGTATTTTTTTTCTCACACATTCTAGTATCACTACGCACAGAAAGCACAGCTGTGTTTTCTAGGCTTTATATGTATGTATATATATATATATATATATATATATAAGTCACTGGTTGAGGATTATTTATGTTGTCCATAAGGCTTTGCATTGTACTGTACTTGCTTACATAAGACTGCATACTCAAAGGGATACTCTGATCTTTTTTTCTGTTTTTCTGAATAACTGTATGACTCATGAGACAATACAGTCAAGTAATTGCATCTAATCTTAACGTATTAATGGCCATCCACCTCCTCATCCACCTCAAAACAAAAATCTTTTTCCTCCTCCCAATTCCATAGAAAGCTCTTGAGAAAAGAAGTAGCCTTTACCCAACAGTAACCCAGCAGAATACAAATGCCCCCAAGTCCCCCAAGCAACCTTCCTGCACAGTGCATCTTGATATAGATCAGGGAATATTGATCCTTAGCCCACTAGTATAGGACCAATAAAGGTGTAAATGTTTCACCATATGTTTTAAGTCAAATACAAAAATGTCCTTAAAAAAGCTGAATGTTGGAATGTGCCAGAGAAACCAAAAATAAATGCTCCTCAGTTAGCCTTCACAATGTTGGAAACACAACTTACAGTGAACATTAGATGTAAAAGCATACAGACAGAGCTTTAAATATGGAGTGAAAACTCTGTTTTTTCTTATTTTTAACCTGGTGAGATTATCATCAATAAGGATACCAAGACATTCTGTAATTAATTTTGTAACGAGATAACATGGTTAAGAGTGTCTAGTGCCTTTGATACATCTACAGATACTCTCAGCACAGTTCAGTTTTATTTAAAGGTTTTTATTTGTGTCATTTAGAAGTTGTACCAGGATCATTCAAGTTGAGCTTTTCTCTTTAAAACCCAACTGATAAGAGTAGACAATTGTCTATTATGCCAAAGTATCTTGTACCTTAGGACACTATTGAAGAATGAGAATTGTGTCATTTTATAAAGAGGCTAATTTTGCTTATTTCCACTGATCAAGAAAGTACGCGTTTTGCGTCATAGGTTGGAAATGTGAGAAAGTATCTGTTGACATATGGAGGCATTTTTAGATGTTTTCTGATCATCATGGCCAGGTGATGTGTGAAAATGTTTGCCTCATTCTTTTTTTTCTGTCTCTTGGCAAAAAAAAAAAAAAAAATGTCAGCTTGGTTGCTAAGTTTGAGCTCCTTTTTTTTTCCCCTCTGATAAATTGTGAGAAATATTAAATGTCAAATTGTTGTCATGCATTTAGTTTGTATCCATCTGGCAGATTTTCAGAACTCATTTCTCATGTTGCTTCTTTTTTCAGTGATTTTCTTTTTTTGCGATGATGAAAGTGGGATCTGCGAGTCTTTTTTTAAATCACTTTGTCAGTTGAGCAACGGAAATACATGGTGGTGACTGTAAATTAACCGTGCTTCATTATCATCACAAACGCCTCTGTCTCCATTTAAGACTTTAAACTGGTCGTATAGTCATGTTTCTTATGACATGGATGTTCTAATTTTATACCTAAGCGTCTTTATTAATAAACTGCAGACAGGCAACTTCAGCATTGTTGTATTTTTTTTCTTATCACACTCACAGTGAACTGTCAGATGGGTTTGGTGACACCTTTTCTCTGCTTGCTTCCCTGTCTGTATGAAAGGTAGTGATGGCTCAGGTCGCTGGTGCTTTATCTGTTGAGAACAACTGTGTGTGGCTGGCCAATGATGAGAGGAATGTGTTGTCATAGTGACAAAGAAATACTGATTCCACCGTACTTGTTGATAAACACATGTGCACTGATGTCACGGTCTCGATGTTCAGGGCTTACTGTGTGCACTTGGCACACTGCTCACCTATTGTATGGTGTAAGTGTGAATAAGACCTGTATGCTGAGACTTAAGGGGCCTCCGTCAGAACAGCTTCAGAAACCTTATTCTCCCACACATTTCCAACATTAGGGGTGGCTGTGAGGTGCCCTTTTTGTAACTTTCTGAAACCGACAATCTGACATTCACACCCAGTTCATGTAATGATTGGCCAGCTGTGCAGAGGTGAGAAATGATCCAGGGTTTGAATTTCTCCCTCTAGCTTTTTTTTATTTATTTATTTATTTATTTTTATTCTTGACCCCAATTATTTCTGTCACTTTTCATGTGGACAACCCAGTGCTACACCATGAATACCTTCCAGACAAGACAGTCTGAAAAAATATGCTCCATTGTCCTGGTATTTAAACGATATCATGTCTCCTCCCTTTCAACGACAGCCGGCTTTTCACTCCACTTTCAGTCGACCATGAACCAATCCTTACTGTCATTTACATTGCTGCTGAGGACGATGGACAATGTTACTGTGTGTGCCAAGATTTAATAGTGCTAGTTAGGGCTGAAACTTAGAAATATTTTCATTAATGTGTTTGATTATTTTCTTGAGTAATTGATTAATCGTTTGGTTCATAAAATGGTAGAAAATGCCCATAATTTCCCAAAGCCCAAATTGACTCATTCACATATCAAAACTTATCATATAAAACCCAAAAGATATTTGGTTTAATATCATAGAGGACAAAAAGAACCAGCAAATATTCACACTTGAGAAGCTGGATCCACATAATTTTTGTCAATAAAAAAGCAAAAAACTTCAGCAATTAACTATCAAAATAATTGCAGATTCTCATTTTCTGTTGATCAACTAATGTATTAATCGACTAATAATATCAGCTCCAGAGTTAGTCGATGGTTCATCCTCATGTTCCTTTTCAGGCCCTAAAAAATGTTCCAACAAAGTACAAAGTATGCATCAGAGTTAATGTGACATTAATGTAAGGGTTAATTTGTCCACTTTTAAGAATGGCTGTCTTGTTTTGACATACAAATGTGTTTGTCCTCTGCCTCACAACAGGTTAGTGTTGCCATGGCAGTGAATTTGCAGCTCATTCATTTTGAATATCTGTAAAATATTTTTCCAAAAGAGATTTATATTAGAATGTGTGGTCTTAATCTAATTCCAGAGAAATTGTACCACTCCGTCATAATTAACTGTATTTTAGTGTTATTTTGCTTTATTTTATTAATGTTGATCATTTTGATTTGTGTTTCAGAAAGTGTAAAAATATTTTTCATACATGTATATACAGTATATCTAAATGAGTTCATTTTCAGGGTACATTAAGAGATGGTTGAATTTGCTTTGTGTTTCTTGTGTGTTTCAGGGGCAGCCTGTTGGCCAATGTGATTTCAATATCCGGCTGTTATGCATAGAAAAGGAGATAATTTCTCCACGGATGGAAAAGATGAAGACCGGACAGATTGACAAAACCAAGGAGCCCTTCAGTGTCCGAAATAAGCCCTTCTTTGACATTCACGCATCACGCAAGGTAATGTGAGCAAAGGAGTTCTTTCCCCTTTTCCAATCTGCCGACCTAGTCAAAGCCCATTTCTGCTTCACAAACAAAGACAAACAAATACACATAAGCCCAAAAGTCTACTCACTGTCCCTACAAATGAAGGTTGTGACTCAGTAATGTCCTATTTACCTCCCTGGAAGAAGTGTTTTTCCAGGCTAACAGTTGGCAGGGTCTTTCCCAGCAAATTGGCCCCCAGGTGATGAACAAGAAGCAATTGGAAAAAAAAAACTCTATGGTCTTGCACAACCTCACTCACAATAGGGAAACAGACTCCCTGCATGAGTCAAGTCTGGGGGTAGGAGCCGTCTGGCAGGTGCCTGTTAGCTGGGCCTGTAACCATGAGGCCAGATCAGACTCAGCTTAAAGAAATAGTGAGGGATTGCTTCCATGTGCCAATTAGGTGGCAGGCGAAGGCAGGGGCCTCGGTGTCCTGACCCCTCCGTATAATAATTGGCACTCAGGACCTCGGGGTATTATTCTGTTCAACCTCCCTGGGAGAAGTTGAGCTGAAAGTGGGCTCCCTCCATTAGTTAAACGTCAGATTCAGAAGTGGACAATGACAAGTTTGTTATGTACGTTATGTAAAATTTCCCAACTAGTCTAAAAAGAGCAAGAGAGGGTGCAAGCAATGAGCAAGAAAACCAGAAAAATAAAACAGCTTGGATGAAATTTAGCACCTCTAAGTCTGAAGCCATGGCACTCACTTTTGATTGGAAGTGAGTAGCTGTACTAAGTGAATGAGTATCTTAATGTCATGCCCACGACTGAGGGTAGTATTACGGGCCTGGAATAGAGTCAGACCAGACATCATTCGGTGTGGGTGCACTCTAATTTGCAGTAAAAGACTGAGGGAGTACAACTGTCTGGTCAGAGAACTGCAGCAATTGGTTTCCTCTTTGTGTTGTCACAGTGCATTTGCAGAAAGATACAACTTTTTTTCATCTACCACGTACTGTGCTGCTGGGTGCAAATTTGCCTCTATGACTGCCTGCACCTGCACTCGTATTAAACTTCAATTGGCAATGATTGCTTCTTCTTACCTCTTTTTCTTAATGTGAAAAGATAGCAGTGGAAGAAAGCATCACAATACATAGTTTGTTGATGTGTGAGCTGTTAAGCATAGGACAGGATTTAATAGATTTTGATGGACGTTGCCAAGTTCCTGGCATTACTGTAATTTGCTTGATATTGCCAAAAATAAGCTTTAAATGCAATTTTGATGTTAATTTAGTCACTTTTTCATGATTATTTTGGTTCAGATTTTCTTTAAACAAAAATTATACTCCTTTGTTGTACAATAAATACATACATACATACATTAGGCTAAGGATAGGTTTATACATATATATGTGTGTGTATATATTTTTTCTTTTTTTAATTTATTGGGACCATGTAGTGTTAAACATAAATGTTACCATTTGATGTACTCTACCAGAGTTGGCTTATATCTGATTTTCATCTGCAGTGCTCTTATCCTTTAAAACACTGTTAAGCTTTTCTCAAAGGCCTGCTCTTGTGCCCAAATATCAGGTCTGTGGGAGGTCAGAGAACAATCAATTTGATGTTTTGCTCGATCCAAGATCAGTCGGAAATCTTGGCCCTGCACATTCACAGATGATCAAAGTGTGGGGAGGGAGGGGGTGAAGTTTTAGACATTTCTTCTTTTCTTCTGCCAACACTGATATCTTGGTGTTCTTGTTTTTGTACTTCATAAAATTCTAAGTATGAGTGGTTGGGTTACCTCTACTCTAACCCTGTAATGTCCGTTTCCATGAGAACCATTATGAAGGATCACCCCCAGCCTTTGGGGTTCATGTTGATGAAGATATTCTAGAAATGAAGTCACTGGAACGACGTCTGGTTTCTGACTGCTGTATTGTGTTGTGCAGTGGCCATCTGCTCCCCATACAGTCATATCTCTGTTGTATGGGACATTAAAAGGAGGAACTGGAATCTGGCTCATTAATTCATAGCAGTACAACCGTCTACTTCATGGCATATTGACTACAGTTTCCTTTTAGCGATATTTCGGTCACGGGCTGGAGTTGTATGATGGCTTTTGTCTGTTGCTACGCTGCTGTTTTTCATCGCTGACACTTACACATTCAGGCCACCATTTCCCCACCAATTGGGGCCATTTATTCTTTTTGCTTCCTCCACTTGTCCAATTATCTTACAAAGGCCCATTTTTGTAAAACAGAATTTGTACATTGGCACAACCAGATAATATATTTTTGGAAATTCCCCTCTTTTTGTATGTTGAATGGACTTGGCTGACAAAAGTAGACAATAATTCAGAATGTAATGGCACTTCATCATATGTTGGTGGTAACTTTTCTACAGTAAATTGAATGCAAGTGTTTTGTAACTCATTTATATTAATATATGTTCTTCATAAGTATCATCAGTGGATTTGATGGTATGCATCTCCAAAGACTGAACAAGGTCCCTTATTTACAGTATGTTGCTCTTGCTTTTCCCAATGCCTGCACAAAGTATCTAAGGGCATTTTTAAACCTATAGTTTGTTTGCTCAAACTTGCAGAGTACGGTGGTTGGGTCGGATCAAGGTCAGATCATGTTCCCGCTACAAACAAACTGTTGCAGAATTCTTTTTGGACCAGAGAGACACTTCTCAATTGCTGTGTTCAGACAAAACCCAAATGAATCACATCAAGGGGGGGAAAACGAACCAGAGTCCAATTCAACCAGAATAAACATGGCAAAAGCCCTAAGATAGTATGAAAATCCAGTCATAGTCTGCTGCAATACTCAGCACCATTCAGTGTAGTGTTTGTATAATCTATTCACCCCTTTCATTTGCTTCTTCACTTTCTCATGCAAGCTTTCATTGGATTTCTTTGTCTACATTGTGCTTAAAGTTTTATCTGTCGAAAGTTCAGGCTGTAAAACCATTGAATGTGTAAAAGCTCAAGAGGCTTAAATGCTTTCTGATGACTCTACTGTATTTACAATTCCTACTGATTTCTACATTATGCACTGCTTTATATCCCTTTCCTGATTCAAATGCTGCACACGTTTCACATTTTCTTTGCAGCGAGCCTTTAGGCAATGAAACTGACTGTTGAATAAGCTCTTACAATAAACTCACCAATGTGTGCCAACAAGAAAATTAACTTGTTTTCTCGATGTTTTGCACTTGTATAATACTTTGAATATGATTCAGGGCTTGCTAATACTGCACATTCACAATACATACAAATGAAATTTGCCTTACTGGTAATGAATCCTGTTGGTGATGGAGTAGTGTATTTGGAAGAGATCTGTGCATTCCTTTCAAGGAATTAGAAATCCAAATCCAAGGCAAGAGAAAAATTTCTAGTCATTTTCTTGCCCACTGGAGGCAACAGTATTAGCAATTTACATAGACAATCCATTTACAAGGTTCATATTCCTCCTGGGATTATAGAAATTAGTGTTCCAGTTTTGGACTACCGAGACGTGATGATGATATCTGCAATTTCCACAGAGAGTAGGCTTAACGAGTCAAAAAACGAATCCAACTGAAACCTATTATTATTACATTTTATGTTTTTGGCCCAGGATATGCAAAGCTCAACTATTTGTAACACAGGCTTTTCTTATGACATGTTCACTCATTGACCTTCGTGATGAATTCCAAAAGTCCTCATACTCATTAAATGGTTTTAAATAAATTTAGTTCACCTGGACATTGTTCTCACATGCATACAGTTTGAAAAATAGCTGCTTTGCATGATGTTAGTAGCCCAGACAAATGCATACTAATAGTTTTTTAAACATCGGGTGGATAGGGTAAACAAAAAAATAATAATTTGAAAACTTTATTTAGCAGCTGTTAAACTCTCCTCATTCAGACAGTGTTGTCTAAGCAGATTCCATGTTTTTCCCCCTGAATACATTCCCTAATGTTGTATCCGCAAAGTATGGTTACATTTGTCCAACTAAATTAAATGTTCTTCAAAGCAGGCAACTTTTAAATATCAGTAATTACATTTTTTTCAGTTCTTGGAAATGCATCATTTGGCAAAGTATGCCCTCTATGAATAAGCCTAACATTTGCAGAGCATATAGTAATTAAATGTGACTCATGGTGTATCCAGATTTAATATAGTTGCAATTTGGTAATGTTAAAATTACAAAAGGAAATTAGATTGTGTTAAATTGTCTTTGCCCTTCACAGAATGTCTAATATCCCCTACTCATTTATCATATCTCTAAAGAAATTAGGCCCAAGCTGAATTAAGTTCCCCATCATGAGATTAGTATCTCCAATTGACCCAAGGACATCGCCCTTTCAGTACCAGCTCCTCCCTGGAGTCCAGATACCTGTAGAGCTTAAGGTGAAAAAATGAGTTTTCTTACCTGACAGTGGATCTCATCTTGAACTGAGATTGAATTAGGATAGGGAACTGAAAAGCAGTTATCGAGATACTTTTAAGACTGCAGTCTTTTCATGGAGCTTGAACCAAATCATGCTGGATGAGATTAAAGTTTATCTTATGTACTGAATACAAAATAGATTAAGAGAATTGATTTCCTTGCCAATGTAAATAGTGAAGTGAAATAGTTTTAGGGGCCAGTGCACTATGAAATCACAATCGCTGATGTGCATTAAGGCGCATTGTGCATTAATTATTTTGTTTGGTGGGCCGTGAATCAGATTTATTTATCTCACACTGCTGTAGTTTCCTCACAAGAAAATAACTTTTAAGAGTAAGAGACCAAGTGCTCAAATGTCCTGTTAGGAAAAATAATCTATTTAATTTGAACTGAACTGTGACTTATGGACTTGATAAAACAAAATTATAGAAACAAATAATTGAGATCTGCCTTTAGGTTCTTTTATATTCCTTTCCAGACTATCATGTTGTCATTTTATCTCAAATAGCCACATTTTCTGACTTCAATTTGCTGACTATGTGTTCCCTGATAGGGTCATACTCAATTTCATACCGGGCCTATGGTTAGGTTCAAGCTTATTAAGGGACATCATGTATTTTAGATGAAGGTGTCTCAGGTATATTATTACCTGTAACTGTCTGATGGCCCTGAGGCTGCCTACACCTGATAAGCAGTCTGGTGGTTGCAGAATCAGAGCAGGGAGCTCAGCTTAACACCGATAAATCATCGTGAGTTATTTGCTATAAATACAATTTTTTTTAAAGCTATAATATGTAACTATTCTGCATTAAAATGTCAAAAAACAACTAGACCTATGTTGTGTTTTGTTGAGTTGTGTACTTACATTATCTCAAATGTTTCCAACAATTTTCAAACCCAGAGAAATCAGTAATTTTAATCAAGGTAACGGTCCGTTTCATTTTGTCGCCTGTCAATGGCATCATTCCCCCTTTACCAAAGAGTATATGCACACAAGATACATGCGTCGGTGATGTGGTTCCCTGCTACAATGGCTTCTACCAATGAGTATACACCAACAAGATAATACATCAGCGGCATTGTGGTTGTCTGTCACAATGGTGTCTAACCAAGAGTATACGCATACAAGATAATATGTCAGCATTGTGTTTGCCTGCCAGAAACTGTCATAAATTGACTTTTATTCAGTTTTAAGCCACATTTTCATGATAAACTTTTTAGATCTTGGTCGTATTTTAACTGTATCTTTTAACCAGATGAAGGATTTTAGTAATTGGACCTTTGGATCTTAAGTTATCAGAGAAACAAGCTGAGCAAACGTTAGCAGCAGCTCGGTTAGCAGCCCCTCCCAGGCATCCTCTTTCCTCCGAAAAGCATTGGAGAAAAAACGATTTTTAACATGAAACTGCTTTTACAGTTTTATTCCCCTTGTACGTTTGTTTTGGAGAGGGAGAACATTCTGTGGATAATTTGGTTCAGGGTAAAAACCTGCTGAACATCTGTATCTCAAGTTATCAGAGAAACAAGCTGAGCAAATGTTAACGACAGCTCAGCTCACAGCCCCTACTGGACAGCATTGGTGAAACACGGATTTTTAACGTGAAACTGCTTTATTCAGTGTTTTTACCTGTTTTAATCACTGGATCTGTTTGTTTTGGAGAGGAGGAGACCTCTGCGGATAATTCAGCTCCCGCTAAAAACATCCTGAACTGTGAACACTGAGGTAATCCTATCCTGGAGAAGCTGGATGTTTAACAATGAAGAGAACAACTCCCATAATCCCATGTTACTTCACACTGTCATCACACTCCATCTTTTGTTATTGTTGTATTGTGCATTTAAATTAATTCCAAAGAAAAACTAATGCATGTTTTTTAATTTTTTTTTAAATTAAACCAATATCTTATCTCTGAAAAACTAGAGATGCTCTCTTCATGTTCAAGTTTCTTGATGGTGTTTAAAGTAAGTAGATGCATTTTGAAAGGTCAGTTGCAAATAGCATACAGTTTCAAAATCATTAGAATTTCGAGTACAGCAGCAAGGTGAAAAATTTGAGCAGTTTACCATCATCACTCTGACCAAACAAAGGCAATTGCTGGTGTGTTGAAGACCTAAGTGTTGATCCCAGACAGTTTGTTGAGTAAGTGCAATGACAAGGCATTTTATCCTTTTCCTGACTCATCTTCCTCTCCAGTGGGCTTAGTCGTCATTAACAGACCTTGATTCTATGTAAATGCCCTCCTCTCATGCTCCTCCTCTTACCGCTATATCTTGACCCTTGAGTCAGAGTCTTGTTTTTCTGTCACAGCAGGTTTTTAGTGACCAGGCTAGAAGAAAGTAACTCCTCCTTAACAGCATGCCTCATTAGCTGAGTGCTGTCAGTCCTGCAGGTTCCTTGTAGCTCGCTGACCTCACACCTCAGTTTTCTTGTCTCTAGCTGTTGGAGATGGAAAGTAAGACCCCAGGTCTCCATTTTATTTGTCTCTTTTATCTTGTTTTTTTTTTGAACAAAGAAAGAACTGAGCTGTTGTGGTAAACCTGAGCTCTGTTTGAGGTAGTTTGTGGTGATTCCACACCTACTGTATCAGCTCAAATACAATTTTTATATATATATATATATAGAGAGAGAGAGAGAGTGTTTTGAATTTCTCCTGATAAACTACAATAGTAAATTCATCAGCCTGCACCTCTGGCTTGGTAATACACCCATCCTCCGTGGTTAAGTTCAAGAACAAAATGCTCTTCTTCACCTGCGTCCTCTCTCTTCTGCTGCACCCACTCACACAGGGAAACATGTTGACTGTTGTATAAGGGCTTATGCTGCTTGGAAGAACACACGACATGGACTTGATGACTAATGTTTGTTTACCTCGGTTACTTTGAGATTTTTTAGTTTTCTTCAAAGCTTCCAAGACATTACGCAACATCTGATGATGCACGGTGCATCTATATAGTAAAGGTCGGATTCACTGGAGAGAAAGCAGCTTGAATATGTGGCAATATCGAGTGTAGCGGCTCATTTTATTTTTCTGCTTGCCTGCTTTCTCTGTGCCTTCCAGGCTCTGAGTTGATGTACTCAAGGAAAGGAACATGCATCCTCTGGGCCGGGTCAACAGGTGTCTATCTTAAAATGTTGTGTGGACTTGGTGCCTGCAGTCTGCTGTCTGTCTTTTCTGACCCATGATGATGTCATGGCATCCTTGCCTCCGTCCCTTCCAGCTCTATATTTTTAATTCGAGACTCAACTAGAGTAGCTTTGCATGATTCACAGTTCAAAAAAAACTCCTTATTTATCTTATACTGGCCCTTTATGTAGCCCCTCAGTTCAGCATCTGTCTCTAACAGGCAGTCTTAGCTCCTGTCTCTTTAAGCCCCCCTATCGATGAGCCCACTCTGTTCTGGTTGGCCAGCTTTCTGGAAGCCGTATCAGAGTCGTGTTAAGTTACCACCAATGCAAACCCAACATTTCCCGCTTTACTGCTTCATATTAAAAGCTTTTAAACAACTAAATAATAGGAGACTTTTATTGTGAAGAATTTACAGAAAATTAAACATGTTCCTCACCAAATCAGGAGAGCTTCATTAGTGATTGTAAAAACTGGTCGACACAACAACATATGGAGTAATTTTGGAGCTCTTTGTTCAGCGGATCAGTTAGAAATAATGCAGGGAGGAATAGTACAAGCAGAAACAGCCACAGTGATGATGATGTTTGATGAAGAGCTGCAGACGACCAACAGGTAAACGGCTTATTTTACTTTGCCCTGCTGTGTAATGGAAAAACACTCACAGCGTGCCAGCTGGACTTAAGTCATGGCTTGGTGTGACTACCCCAAAAACAATGGAAAAATGCCATAATGTCAGTGGAGCAGTGAACTGTGCGCTGTGCTTGGAGCAGATGACCATATCAAGAAGTTCGTTACAAGCCGACATCTTCTTCATCTTCTACAAATGTTTACCTTATTTGACACTTTGGCCATGTTTAATATGAACATCCGACATTGTAACATTATATATAGGACTGAAAATAAGGAAAAGCATAATAGGTCCCCTTATTCATATTCATGTCTTAGATTTTTTTTGTCTTCCAGGCAGTTCATAAAATATTTGTGAAAAGTACACTCAGAGACCATTAATGCAATACAACAGTTCTGCCATAAATTCTACTTTTATATAACATTTTTAGATTTTGTTTATCTTGTCAGAAAGGTGATAAATCTACTTTGTGATAATTATTGAGGTGTAGTAAGTGGTAGGGGTGTACTGGAGTTCATTATATTGTTTTTAATATTTTTTCCACCCCATAAACATACATGACAATGAACAATTTTTAATTGAATGCACTCCGGTTTCACCGCCGTCTCCCACTGTGACCTCAATAATAACATAAAGTAAAATTATCACCTTTCTGACAATGTCAACAAAAACTGAAAATGTATAAGATTCGTAAGGGCAGAATTTGTAGCAGAGCTGTTGTATTGGATAGCATTATATTGCACTTGTGTTCCTAAAAAAATGTTTGGTGAGTATATATAAAATTATCCTCACTCTTACATAGGATGATCAGCTGAAGGTGCACTGTTTTATTAAAGCTTGTGATCACCAGAGTTTTCAGCAACAGCAAAAACATCTTTAGTCCTTTGTAAAGGCAAACTGTAATTATATTTATCACCTCTATTAGAGTTAGACGTTCACTCGGTATGTAAAGTTGATGTCACAGTTGAGACCAACCTCTACGTCAGTGCATAATACATACATGTACCAAGAAGTAGCTCTGTGATTTTCCAGCTGCATGAAATAAACATTTTATGTGGTGAATTTCTGAGTTACCACAACAATATTACTGCACTAACTTGTACCAACGGGTAGAGTTATTAGAGACACTTAATTTGATTATGTATATTGAACACACCCACTCTATTCCTTGAAATTGTTTTTCCCTAGAGACAAGAGTAATCAAAGATGTTGATATGGCTTAGCAGGACAGTTGGGACAGACATTTGGAAATTTGATTGATATCATCTGTAAGCCTGGTTATTGTAATATTTTGATGTACTTAAATAGAGCTGAAGTGATTGGCAGAACATTAATCTGCAACTATTTTGATAACAAATTCATTGTTAAAGTTATTTATCAAACAAAAATGTGTAACAGCCAGCTTCCAGCTTTTCAATTGAAAGGATTTACTCTTCTATCTGAGATAGCCAACTGAATATCTTTCAGTTTTAGACTATTAGTCGCACAAAACAAGCAAATTGAATATGTCACCTTGGGCTTAAGGAAACGGCAATGGGCATATTTAAGTAAGCTCAATATTTTTTTGTTGACCAAACAATGAATCAATTGATCGATAATGTAAATAACTGTTAGTTGCAGCCCTAAGCTTAAATGTAGCCTTTTCTAGTCAATAAGGCTGTGCTACAGTTTTGTGATAAATACAGTGTCACCATTTTTCAATTTTTTTGACAGTTTAAGCTCAGCACAGTTACACCTCAACCGCAGCTGAATCTTAGTTGGCTCCAGCTCCCAACTACAATAAGGGAAGCAAATTCTTTCTCCACCGTCAAATAAAAAAATCAAAACCTCTTTTATCTTTGACATAGAGCCAAACTCAGCACTATGTACCTCAGGACAGACACAGTCTCCTCTCTTGCTGTAGCTTAGACAGCAGCATGCTGTTGGAGCCGAGTGAAGGGCTGCCTCCTGGTTGTTGCCTCTTCACACTGACTCTCTATCTGCTGTCTGTACGAGTGTGGCTGAATGTGTCTGAGTGTGTGGGCTGTGCTCTGCTTGCTGTGCGTTTGTGGTTGTCGGTTGTAATGTGTTTAACTGGCAGTGGTATAGCTTCAGCACATACTTGCATTGGCCACTCTCCACTATGATAACTTATCTTAAATGGTTTATTTGATCGTCATTTGCCATATTAATATCCATTTCAATTTTATGTCCCACTAAATATTGCAGGTATATCTTATGGATTCCATTTTAACCAACGTAGCTGTGTGAAAGTCAATTACATTACCATTTCCTTAAGCCATTCACGATTCACACATTCACGCATTATCTATTTATTTTTTCAAATTTATGTGTGTAAAAGCTTGATTTAAACCCCCATAAACCAAGGCATTAGATACTATAACATAAATACACAAAAGGGGTGCAGTCATTCTCTCTAAACGATCCACATATATATTTATTTTCCATATTTGCCATGGTTATTCTATGCAAACATCTATTCGGAAACATAGAATCAGACCCGGCTCCAGACAATAGGGAGCCCTAGGCAAGATTTACATTGGAGTCCCTCCTTACTTTGCCTGAGGCCAACAACCATGAAATACAACTATAAACTATATGTATAGTTTGTAGGTTTATAGCTAGAAAATCTAAATTATAAAATAAGGGCTGCATTTAAAAATAAAATGTATAACAGAGCTTTTTAAAAATGTGCATCTTAAAATAAAGTGGATCGATCATATTGGGCTGTTGCGTATTCAGCGCATAGGGTGGACCGGTGCTGCATAGACTGTTTCATGAATGAAATATTATTGTAATAGTGGAGTACAGAAACCTTTCATGTAACCCACCTACTGCTTGTCCAGGTCCATAACCCCACAACAGACTATCAATTTAGCACCTGCCCATCCCAAAGACAGGCTTTTTAGGCTTTTATCTTCAAGTAGTTAGTAAATTAAACACTTATGATAGTTTTGTTTTTGTGATGGTGTTTTGGGACAAAATATAGATATTTAGGACACAGTTTAGTTGCTCTTGGAAGCTTTGTACACATACAAAACAAAAACACATGAAAATGTGCTGTTGTGTTAAAAATGTGGCCTGTGTTGACAATAACAGAAAAGTCACACACTTTCACATGAGATCCTTTTGTTGCTTACACAAAGCATCCTGCGTAGAGACAGTCACCTGTAACAAACGTTGGACTAGTTAGGCTTGTTGTGTCTCTGCTTCATGTTCACCTCTTGTGTTTTTGTTTTTTGTTGTTGTTTTGTTTTTGCAAACTATTATTTAGTTTTAATTGATTTTTGTACAGAAAAATATCTTTACTTCTTTGAGACATAAACCTGAAGCTGAACGTGGAATTAAAAATCTAAATTGACGTGTTGCATTCAGTCACAGCGCCTCAGATTACAGATTTCAGTGCAGTGATTTCTTAAGTCTTCAAGTCTTTATGATCTTGCAATAATTTGCAATAACTTTTTTTTCATTTTATGGTCGGGAATGTTAGTTAATGCTAGTCACTCATCTCACCTGTCCAGTTTCCAGCAGCTTCCCATTTACCACAATTCAATTTCGCGCTGTGCCATTTTTCCTCATCACCTTTGGCTGTTCTAGTCTTATGCCATCCCTGATTGGTTTCATCTTTCAAATGTTAATGTCTCTGCTCATCTTTTCCCTGGCACCACAAATGAATGTGTACAATTTAATCTTGATCACAGTTCTTATTAAACTATCTGGATCCATCAAAAGACAATTTTTCTAAGACGTTTAACTTCTCCAGACGACGTAACCTTGTTTGACTCCTGGCCAGCCAGTAGTTCAGCAGCCCTGCCTGCACACTCTAATGTGGGCTTTTCGTTTAACAGGGAACTGCACAGTGGCTTCAGAGGTTCATTCACATTAGGCTTTAAAGGAGCCTCCAGCAAACAACCCTGTGGTCTGACTGGAATATAAAGCACAGGCACAGCTTTGTGTTTCCTTCCTAAAGAGGTTTACCATGAAAGCAGGGTCGCTGCCCCCTCTCTGCATCATCGCTCCAAGGAACTTCCTTACTGTAGGAGGATGTGTGAATGGAAGTCTTCTTTCTGCTCATCTCTTCATCCAAGGTTCACTGTGCTTGCCGAAGGTGGTGGGTGGGTGTGCTAAGATGGCAAGAGAACTGAAATGGAACTCCCAGATCTTACCGCCTACATGCCGTTCCCTCATAAAGGCACCAGTTCCTTGCAGTCTGGCTATCTGCCTTCTTCATGTCAGCATGATTGTCAAGCTCCGTGTGATCTGCTGTGACTCATTCATCATTCTGGAGAGCACTGATGTTGATGCTCCGCTTTCTTCGCAGATACCAATCAGTTTTCTGTTGCTTTAGATAAATGTATGCACCTCTTAGGGCTCATCACTTACTTCCCCGGAACACACCTTTTTGAAAAGTAGCGATGTTTAGCATCAAAGCATTTTCGGGAAATGTGAGATCTTCTAGGTATAAATGTAAGTGAAATTAGTTTCTCTGTGTTCAGGTCTCCGCTCTGCAGCTGGAGAGACGGCGCCCTCGAGGTTTTCACCTAACCTCAGTTTGTGCCTTGTCTTACTATTAGTGTACAGTCAAGTCACACAACTAAGAATTCGTTTTCTGAAAAATACACCCAGAGGTTTCTTTACCGACACTGTCAGCAAGTATTTTTAGAATCCCTTGAACCATCTTGATGAAAAAATGTTCATATACAGACTAAAAAATATTTTTGTCGTCTGACGCATGATGGAAAAACCAATTTCCCAAGTTGTGCCTCTTTTTCCTGATCCAAACAAAGACAGTAGCTGTAAATGACACATAAACCAAAATGAAAACCTTCAATTATATGGTATATATTAAGGTGTGTTTCTAATATTTCATTAGGGCTGCAACTAACTATTATTTTATTGATTTATCTGCCAGCTATTTTCACAATTAATTGATTATCATCATTTCATCATATCATTTGGTCAATTATACATCAGCCAATGGTGAAATGTCCAATCAACTGTCCAAAACCCTAAAATATTGAATTTACAGTAATATACGACCAAGAAAAGTAACAAATTCTCATTCTCATTCTTCATCATGCAACAGATCAGAACAGTGGTACAGTAGGCTAAAAGATCAATTGGTATTTATATTATAAAATCAGATGCTTAGCTCTTGGAAAGGTGATGGCAATACATGAGTGCCACAAACCTGAAGCTAGATTCACCAAACCTAGCTTGTATTCACTATAGATTTCACCTAATAAATGTGACATTTGTATCTTTATATCTCCACTTATTTAAAAATTTCCTCCTTTTCAGCAAACTATCTGCTGTATTATGCAGTTGTTTCTGTTCACTTCAAAGGGATTTCTTGAGAAAGACTAAATATGTCATCTCAGACAGCTGTCCACTGAGCAGCTGAGGCAGACCAGTCTAATGGTGGACAAAATGCACGGGTCAGAGGCGTCTTTGAAGCCTACAGTGCTGCTGTGTGTGATATGATGTGCTGGTATTGCATTAGATACAACTCTAGTTACTTTATATTACCTGATTTCTTGTACTTTTGATTGATGAAATAATTTTGTCTGTCTCTGTGTAGCATGAGGACAGACGACGACTATCAGTCATCTCCTGCATAGTGAATGTGTCGTGGTTCATCAAGGCTCTGATGATTGTTGACGGCCTCCATATCTATTGAGCACTCTTCTATCTCCCAGTCGCAGGCTCCTGCAATGTTCACTCTCACTGATTGAATTGTCAGAGCCACACAATGAGGGAGTGGAGAAATGTGCGCATTGTTAATTACAATTGAATCATTTCATTTTATTGTCTCTCATTCAGTCAGATGAGATACTGTATGTAATAAAAGGCCACTCTAAGTACGACATTGTTCTTCCACCATACACTGCCTTTGTGTAGAGCTTAAACGCTTTGTTTTCTATTTTAGTTCACCATGATAGGTTGGATATGATACCTGATATCCAGTGTAGTGCACTAATGCATTCGCTTTCTACTTTATTGACCAAGACTCATTTCCTGCTTGCCTAAATAAATATATTTACCCTTTGCATGAACATACAAAAGCAAAGATCATCAAGTTTTCACAAGAAGAGGATATAAAAAAAAAAAAGTATAGATTGTTGTTCAGTTTAGTTCATTTTATGCTTACATCAGATGCTGTGCTGTATAGTTATGTGCAACCATATATTAGTGCAGGCTTTTGGTATTATATTACAGCTGAGCATTTTCCAAGGCATATGATACATTTTTAGATTGATTTCCTACCTTCCAAGCAGCAGCAGGCTTCTCTTGGTGCCAGTGCAATATGAAAATAAACTTGCTTCAGATTTGTAATCCATCATAGACAAAACACATTAGTCACACAACATCACAATGAACTTCATGTCCAGTTTTATTTTCATGAAGGTGACATGGTTGAATTACCGTGCAGTTGCGGTTTCTTCTCGTGTTTAATTTTTTTAAAAGATTTATTTGAACATCTTGTGTTTCATTTTTTTGTTTTTCAAATATCACTTGAAGATTGAGCACTAGGCTAACCTTGTTAGGTGTCGTCCCGTTATGTCTTCCTGTCAAAGCACAAAAGCCTTAAAGTCTTCATACATTTATTTCTAATATTCAGCCTTATTTGGGTGCCTTTACTGTCCTCGCTGTGGCTGGTGATGTGCTTTGTGTTGCAGAAAATATGTTTTCATTGTAAAGTCGCTCCGCCATGTCCCCAAGGCATCCCTCATCTAATATGGTGCCATAGGTTCCTTTTCTCTGCAACAGCTGTGTTGCGGTTGGTGTTAGTGGAAGAGATGAAATCCACTCTTGGCCGTCATCAGAAACTTAATTTGTTGCTATTCTTGTCTTCAACCTGGTCTGTCAAGTTACAGATATTGATCTCTCAGTCATGCATTATCAATCAAAGAGATTAGTGCTAAGTTTCACTGCTAGATAGATGAAAACAAGGTATCTGACCTGCTTAAAACTCTGCAGGATTTGTAGGGGGGTAAGCCCTCCAGTCATGTTGAAAGTCAATACTTCTATTACTTTTAGAGGATCAGGTATTGTTGGCAGTCTCTAAAGCTATAGTTGACTTTATAAATCAATGTCAGTTCATGTGTTTCCAGCTAAAGATTCAGCTACCTATTTTGTCATTTATCAATTTTGCTTGACTGAAACTGTGTCCTCTTTTTATTTTACAGCTACTTGAAGGCAGCTTCACGTCCCAGGTCAGCCACGAAGTCGACGGGCTTATCTTCCAGCCATGCGGGGTAAGCCTCCATCTATTTATGACAATCTGTCATTTTTTTTCAAAGCCGCAGCCTTGTTGCCACAGGTTGATTGTCGGGCATAGCTATTTCTTCCACCGAGCTGCTACATAAGAATCGGACAGCTTGTGGCACCACCCGCCATTAGTCACTCTCCATATCAGTCTTTCCCTGTTATTGTAAAGGAAACCACACTCCTACATGAATTCACATAAAAACAGGCTTCCCTGTAAGACGCTTCGCAGTAAAACACAGCAGATACATGGCAGTTTGTGTTACGACGGAAATGGCCTTGGTTGGAATAATGATTTACTTGCTGTTAGCGCAGCAGAAAATCACTTTTATCTGTGACAGTAATGCTATTCCTATTTTTCTTCTCCTGTGATGGACTCAAGGGTCTTTATTATACTGTGTAATATGTGAAATATCCTATCACACATAATATTTATGCAGGAATGGGACACGCAGGTATCTAGATGTGAGCACAGGTAATGTTAATAGAATTTTGAGATATAGGGAAAAAGCTGCAGGTAGCTAAAACTATCTGGTTTTTGAATGTTATTCTCTCTCTTAATTTTTACGTTTTTGCTTTAATGGTATAATATGCAGGATTTGAGAGAGAGAGAGAGAGCAGCGATGTTCAAGCGAGCTAGAGAGTGAATGAAGAGAGCGAGTGGCACTGGCGAGAAATAAGCCATGAATAAGATGAATAAAACATTATTTTCTGATTGTTTGACGGCGGTCATGTTCTAAAGCAAAAACTAACATGCAAACACCTCCAAACAACCCTGCAGGAAGGTGCAGCATTGCTGGATTTTTGTTGCACAGTTAAATGTTTACAGTATATTATCTATTTTTTATGTCAATAAACTGTGTTCTAAAATTTAACTGAAACTAAACTAGAGGGTTAATTTAATCAACCCTCTAGTTTCTTCAGGCTTCAGTCATTATCAGGATACTCTTCAAATGGCAGCATTATCAAATCATATATATCGTGATAAATATTGATATTGATCAATATGGAAAAAAATGATTGTGATCATATTTTTTGCCATGTTGCTCAGCCCTGCTCTCATTCAACCAGACATACAGACCTGCAGCTCTTTATACATCAACAACACACAGACGGAGAGCAGAGAGAGAGACTGAGACAGTGATGTAACCTGTTAACTACGCTACTGGTCCCGACCTCACACCCCATGTGCTGTCATTGGCTGGGGGCTACAGACCCACTGCCCAAAGGTTGACACCCAGAACACATCATAATAATAAGAAAACAAGACAATACAGTCAGAGGGCAGATAAATACACCACCACACACTTCCAGTGGGTCATAAGTGATGATTGAGAGGGATTATTTTTGGATGCGTGTAGACATTGTTTTTTAGAAAATCCTGCATAGTACACCTTTAAAATTTAATGTCAATATGTTCACTTGTGTCTGTTATAGATTGACATAAACAGATAACAAATGGCATTGTTAATTAAATCATCAAGTAAATATAATATATATAAAAATTGATTCAGCAGCATCCATTTACCATCTTAATGTGAAAGTTAATGTGAATATTTGCTGCCAGCAATTTTTCCTCAACACTGATGGTTGTCAGTTCTACCCCATGGGGGAATATTAATAACTGGAATAACTGGACAGCACTCAGCACTCTCTTATATGGATAACGGGTGTTGATATTTTGTTCCTGGACACCTGCTTCTCTTTTGTTTCGACCCTGGAAATGTTGAACATCTCTTTAATTAAAGGTGAACAATAAACAGGGGACACAGCTGCCTCACCGCTCAGGCATTGTGCACTGACAGCATATTACTCCTCTGGCCACAGCCCAGTCAGAGATGTATCAGGTATTTTGACACCTGCTTTGACTTTTCTGAGTCACAGTTCCTGGTAGTAACAGCAAGTGTGGTTTAAAATACAGCGAATACTTGTTGAGCTACTGCTTTATCAGAAATACAACAGGAGGAGGAACTGGTATGTCTGTTTATAGTGCAACCAAAATAACTGGTGTTGTTTTAATAAAGACAAAAATAAGGACAACAATTCAGATTTCATGCTGCAAATAGCGCAAGTTTCCACACAACAGCAGGGCACAGTAAGAGGAGTCGTTGCTGAGAAGTTGAAGATGTGCAGTGTGTTGTCTGCAACTCTTCATTTAACAGCTCACTCCAAAAAATGCCAAAAATGAGTAGACAGACTTTCGATAAACAATCGTGGTCAACGCTGTGACAAGTACATGTCGTTTCCTGTGACTGCTTCACAATAAACATCACCCGGTGTTTCACCAGTTAACCACGTTCAACAAGCAGCAGCAGCAGCAGTTGGAAATGTTCTGTTTGTATAAGCAGCAACTCAGTACAGCTCTCATACAACTGCAAGAGATGAACAGTAAACATTGAGGCTGTTATCAATGAGATGAAACTGACAGTCAGTATTGCTGGATTACATGAACACATTATTTCCTGTGAATCCCATGGTTCGGAACATGCATTTTAATCTACAGATGATGCAGCAGAGATTTTCTATGTTACGTGACAAGGAATATATTTCCTCGCTTGCTCGTTTTCCCCTGATATCAGTGGTGATTATCAAGATTTCTAAAACTCTTTTACTTCATAGCTAATCTCTATGGGAGGGAATAAGTCATCTAAATTATAATTATGAAGATTTCCCTGTAACGAGCACCATATGGAGGCTACACTATTATGATCATAGCTGTCTGGAATTTATTGAATTGATATTGATTATGTCTAATTTACAGCAGTAAAAAGATATGCTTGATATGCCCTATCAACACATAAGAAATATGAGCATTTGTCTCAGATCAATATCGTGAGATAAAAATTTATGGGGCTTAAATAACGATTACACAGGACACCAACCAAACACAAACTGACTGGCTGTTTACCCGTACTGTTGACACAGGTAGTGTGAATGTTAGATGAAAAAAGAAACAGGATTATTTTTTGGTTTCCTCTCTCGCAGTAAGCACACTAACAGAAATTAAATATTTGTTTCTAAACGTTTAAAATTCAGGGAACCATGGTACACATGAATTAACAATATGGCAGTTAGTGAAATACTGGCATAAATGTCTCTGGTGGTGACAGATACATAAAAATGTGAAGAAATATTGCATCCACATTGATGTGTGCTGTAAATATGTGTAGATTAAATGGGAAATTACAGTACTGGATGTAAAACTAGCAATTAGTATAATTCATAGTTATTTCAAAGCAAAAGAAAACCTGTGATTCAGAGTTGATACCTGAACCAACTAAAGCTCATAGTCGGTGTGTTTCTCCCCCTTTCTGCTCTTCTCTGTGATTTGTAAAGTAATTATCATCAAGGGTAAAGCTGCGGCTGTGGCCATCAGGTAGCTGGCAATGAAATTTGGCAGAGGCAGGTAAACACAGCTGCACTTACTCTCTGATATGAGTGGAGACTATCTCTGCCTCTCCAAGCAGACGTCTCTCCGAGGCTGGTTAATTGATGTGTCACTGTCTTGATCAATATCGCAGCAGGAGTAGCTTATTTTTGCAGGTGTTTGTAATTCCTGACCCATTGTTTCATTTCTTCTTTTCCACCCTTTTTATACCCACGTTTAGTTTGTCAGAATTAGATTTTGCTGACAAAAAGGGGGTTGCATTCCTCTTTGAGGATGCTAATCAGATTTCATGTTTCTTATTTGTAATGTATAAAACCGTTGTGGGGAAAAGGAAAGAGAAATTATTTATGTAAAATAGGGTATGATCATTGGATTCATTTTTAGCTGAACATATGCCATAGAGGCTTAGAGATGAAATAGAAAATATTTTTAGGAGACCATATTGATTTTCCAAATCATACCCAGTCCTAACCAGAAAACGGTTTTGGATTTAGAAGCCAGTTGTAGCTGCTTTTGATGCAGCCGGCCATTGATTTAGGTTCATATTGTCCTCTGTAGCCTCAGTGAATTTGATGGATCAAAATGTCTCATATAACTGGGCCAGAGAAAGGTGTTGAAAGCACTGTGGCCGTCTGGATGTTAGGATGTATGTGTTTGGAGGGCTGAGCATTTATCGAACTGGCTGAGGAAATTGGAGCAACATCATTCGCATCCTAGTCATGGATTAGGAATACACTGTCATGCAGGGATGGTGATTTGTTTTGGCAGGTGTTTTTACAGTTCTGCAATGATTGCTCCTCAACAAGCAGGGATAGAATCAGCCAGGGCAATGTGCAAATATCCTGTCAATAATAAAACTGATTGCACGGACAAGTCATCATTCAGACAAGTCAATTTTGTTGGCAGGTGCTTTTTTTTCATCCACTTATATAATTCTAGCCTTTTGAATTGGATGGAAGTCCCTTCACTGCACCGCAAGGCTGAGTAAGATAAACAGTTCATTCCAGAAATTACCACCATAGAGAGAGACTGCTCCATGTGTCCCATTTAGGCTCTCTGTGTTCAGTCTGATTTGTCAATTTGCGATCGGATCACCATTCATTAGGATGTTTTTCAGCGGTTTCATAAGTCTGACGATAGGAAATCTCTCCATTTTCCTGAAGGTCAGCAGCTGGTGCTGTCTGCACAGCCAATAAACAAACGGGCCTGGTTGAAAAAGATGGCAAGTCTAATGTGACTAAATGATGATGCATATAATTGGCCATCTGACGTGAAATTGCAAAAGAAAATATTACGTAACAAGTCTGGCTTTACTTTTCTATCACATAAACAATTAAACAGCTTGTTTATTAAGGTTTAGTTCTATGAATCTGTCATAGACTTAGAGAAAGCCTCGAGCATTTTGGCAGCCAGCATCCAGTAACACCAACGATTCAAATAAAAAAATATGGATTTTTTTAAATGAACTCGCTGCACCGGCTTAGACTAGAACAGATTTATTTGCACACTCTACTGACGAGAGCAGCAGTGTGACTGTGGCCCGGGTATCATCGCAACAGGCCCCTCATCCACTTACATACAGCATTACAGACAAGTTTAAAGGGTATAACAACCATTAACAACTACAGGCCTGGTGATTGCAGGGTGACAGACACAACACAAACAACATAACGCACATAATGCGAGTAGGAATGATTCGCTCTTTGCGGTCTACTTGAGAGTCTGTGCTGATATTTCTTAATGAAGTCGTCTGTCACCGCAGGAAATCTTGTAAATCTGTAAAACCGCTGAGTGTGATTCGCGATATCCGGATTTCACCCACATGCTGTCATGATGGACTGCATTAAGTATGGAAATCAGAAAGCTTGCGCAACTACACAACCAGACTAAATCAAAACCCCAATCTAATGTAAAATGAAACAGTGTCATGTAATAGAGTTTATTACATATTTACAGGTAATGATTAAAAATGTGCGATTTCGTGCATGTATTTGCAGTCACCTTTGTCTCGGGTGTCTGAAGCATACAACGAAAACCAATCACCATTAATGAGCTGTGTACTGGTCACCCTGTACATGAAAAAATACGTGATTGTATGGTTCACTGAGTTAATTCACTTTTTAAAATGCATTTCCTTTTTTGACCTTTACGGCGTATCATTGGATTATTGATTGACACGGTAGCTCTTGTTTGAAATCTCCCTGATACACCAACCTATTCAAATAAGCCATTATTTGCGAATAATACTGAGCAGTGAGTTGTGGAGGAGCTCTTAATGCCGTCCCCTAGAGTGAAGACTTAATGTTCACATTGAAACACTTTGTCCTTAGAGGCATCGTGCAGTTCCAGTGTGATTTTTTTTCTTATAGAAATATTGTTAAATTACTTTAATTTACCCAGATTCATTAAGTATTAAAAGAACCAAGACTCTGGCCTTGATGTTCTTTCTTTTTATTTTCACGTGAAGGGGTTGCCAACCAGGAGCTGACCACCTGCACATATGTCAGGTTCATGTTATTAATTCATATATCAGCCCCGATAATGACATTATCGTCCATATGTGACCGTTCCTCATTAAATACAGTTTTCTGTTCTGCTAATACTCATCACTTCCTGCATGTATTTCACAATGAATCCATTTTAATATGAGTGCAGTGGTACCTATAGTTTTTCCACTTTTTGTCTGGAAGCTGTTTTGAAACACTGCATGGATGAAACCAGTTATGGTACATACTTAAGCTCAAAAAAGTGGAGCAGCTATGAAAACGAGGACTAACATTACATCTTATTAATTAAGAAACACTACAGAGGAGCTATTTAATATGTAACATTAGCTTAGCAGGTCTGTTATGGTTTGTGATATCCCGAATGTAGCAATCAGAATCGATTCTAGTTCATGGCTGCAGTGTGAAATTCCCCTTAATCCAAAACAGAAGTCACAAGATTTTGCTTCTGCGCAAGATGTCTGACCTTTCGTTAGCCTCAGCCTCAAGATAAATGTTTAATACGTTTTCAGCTGTCACTTATTAAAAGCCTATTCACAGAAGTTTACAGCAAATGCAACAGTAGGATGATCTTTACGTCTTTCATCACCAACTGTTCTAGCAATCATTGATTGTAGAGAGAAATAACACGGCCACATATTGCAGTCTTTCTCCAAAGTCATTGATTTTTCTTGATCTCTACACCAGCCTGTGCAGTGTTAATCTTTTCTTGTGTGAATGGGATTAGGGTGGTCTCTGGGTTAATCTCAGCCAGGTCTCTCTGCTGTGAATATCCATTAATATTAGCACAAAGGTTGTCACTGCAGCAGCCTGCAGTCACTGAGTGTGTTATCTCACCCAGCACACAGTGTCCTCGGAATATGTTTTCTTTGTTTAGAGAACACTGGAAAGATTTTGAATTTATAACCGAGCCATTGCTACGAATGGCAGAATTGCTCATGGGAGAGCAGTCTAGATGGTGATGTGTGTACAAAGAGTATAAAGCAGAAATTTTCTTTTTACAGTTTTAAATATATATATATATATATATATATATCTCACATTATTTCAACTCAATATCCAAGTCAGTACAGAAGTTGTGATTTGTATCGATTTTCATGAAGTTGAAGCTTTTAAATCATATTGTTAGAGATTATCCGCAACAGATCTGTGAGTTTTATGTCTTTTTTATGGGGGTCTTGAATCTGTATCATCATTTTCTGTTCTTCTGTGTGTCATATCTGCAAACCATTTACCTCAAGATTTACTCCTTAATTTTACCCTCTATGCCTCTACTTTGTATATTCTTAGACAAATATATTTTTGCCAAATCACCATTTTTGCACATTCGCACTAAAAACACACAAACACACACAACAACAACAGATACACACACACACATTGTTGTCAATGTGATTCTCAAAGGAACGGGCCAATGTGTCTGAGCTGTAACAGAGGGAGCTTTTCTCTGGGGAACAGATTTATTGGACTTGTCCAGCCTTTTCTTTGTAATCCTCTGCACACTTAAGCAATAAGTCTGCCTTGCAGCAAAAAGCTGTTATTGAAATGAGACTCTTAAAAAAAAAAAAAAAAACATCGTAATCAAATGACTTATCTTAAAGCATATCCTCCAACCAGCTTCTATTTTCTTCAATAGAATTACGCTTTCTGCATTTAGGAAGCTTTTTGTTTATTATGTAAGGCCATTCTCATATTCGCTTCATCTGTGATTATGATTGTATGTGTTCAATTTTAGACAATCAGCCTTTTGATATCAAGCATCCACTCAAATATTTATGAATAATAATCATTTCAAAGCTAAAATAGTTTGTGTAATAGCCATGATATATTTCTAATTAATTTCCCACAAAAGTCAGAACATTTCAGACAGTAGTGAGAGGGAGATGTAATATTTATATCCATGTAAAGGCAATCTAAGCCTCGAAAGTTGTATTCATGGAAACTCCAGCTACACTGCTGTATATTTTGTTTGAAAATCAGGAGAAAAGATTAAACATTATATGGAAGACACTCATCAAAGTTGAAGTTATTGATCTAATTATTAATTACAGTTTTAAATGACACTACATGTATTATATGCATGCACTCTGCTTTTCTTTGAAATATGTTGTCGTTGAGGTCAGTAACTCCATTTAGGGCTGCAACTAACAATTATTTTCATTATCTATTAATCTGCCAATTAATGTTCTCAATTAATCAATCAACAGTTTAGTCTATAAAACAACAGAAAACAATGAAAAATCACCATCACAATATCCTCAAGCACAAAGTCATCCAGTGTTTAAATTCAAAATTTTAAGAACGTGGATCAAATGTTTTCCATTTTTGTTTGAAAAATGACTAATGATTAATCCATTATCAAAATAATTGCAGATCAATTTTCTAATCCATTAATCAACTAATCATTACAGCTCTGACTCAACGCTTTTTGTTTTTGTTGCTTGGGAAATGAAAATTATTAGTATTAAAAGTAACACAAACAATGATTGCGTAATCAATAATAATCCTTTAAAAGTATGTGTTAAACATAAAAACATGAGAAACTGTACCAGTGGTTCCACATTTTACTCTGATCGTCTTTGTTTTCCTCCCTGTTTTTTGAGGCAAAGTGGAACTGATACGGCTCTATTTCTTCCTGTGGAAATATGGATTTTACCCAATCAAATACAACCTAGCTATTTCAGGACTTTAAAAGGGTAACAAATCTCTGATCTGAAGCCGTTCAATAGCTTATCACATTCTCTGTTTGCTCTTCTCTCCCTAGATTATAATATGCAGTCTCCTTTCCTCTCGGGATATTTATCTCTGTGTATTGACATCAGGGAAGGGCTATAGTTCACTCCTACCAATCACAACAAACTTGCAGCGTTTAACTGATACCAGTTGTGGCTTCATCACAATAGCATCCTTAAAGCTGTCAAACAATGTAAAGAATGATGCCCGGTTGTTTTGATAAACCACAGCCTGTCTTTTCATTCGTGAGCTCTGGGTTTTCTTGAGGAGTTGTAATGTGACATCTCTGTTCGGGTTTACAGTATTTGCCGTATTGCAGTTTTCTTGCCTATTTTTTTTTCTGGCTGTTTTTTGAAAATGGTGGTGAAAGTTACAAAGTTTTAAGTGTCAGTTTTTTGTGGACTACTTTCAGTTTTTATCTTGGTCACCAAAAAGGTTTTGTTGAAGTAGAAATGGGGGAAAACTGCATAGTCAGCTGAGCAGTGCTCGCACACGCAATTATGGTGCTGGGTCTGCCTGCAGTCACATCATGCTGCTGTTTTTGAAAGCTGGCACAATTTATAAGAGTAAGAACCTTTGAACAAGAGATAAGGAGACAAAGTTCAGGAAACTGAAGACACATGAAAAGTAAGGAACGGCAAAAGATTCTCCGCAGTAAAAGAGAGGGACACAAAGAGAGTTAACGGTTAGATGCATTTAATAGGAAATGAAGAAAAGTTTTGTTTGTAATGGAATAGAGAATAGAGGCTGCTCTTGAAGTAGATAAAATCAAGGACAGGCTACTCATGATGTCTTTCTTTGTTCAAATATCCACAGTGGTTGTATGTTGCTATTGTAGAGCACGTGTCATTGTTTTATTCTACTTGCTTCCTCATTTTTTCTGCTCTTTTTTGTCAAGAATACATAATCTGGTAGCTGCTGTGTTTTTTTTCAAGGAGAGCAGAAGATGAAGTTATTGATGAGAGGGTACCACGAATCAATGGGCCAATCATCAACAAGGAGACACGCACAGTCGGCGTGGCCTCAGACCGCAATGTTTCACATTTCAGAGATGCACTCACTGGGTCCGTGCTCCAGCTGCAATTATGTGATTGCAAAGGTTTACAGCTACACATGCAGGTTTCCAAAACCAGCAGGAGATCCATGTAGTACACCTGAGCAGGCTTAATGTTAACGAGGAAGCATGCTGGTGATAAAATCCTTGGTCACAATTGTTTATAGAAGAAATGACGTTATTTCTTGTATGCTTTTCTCATCGTAAAAAATATGGAAAATACAAGTAAGGCTGCAACTGACGATTATTTTCTTGATTAATGGTTTAGTCTATGAAAAAAATGTTCTCAAAGGCCACAGTGATGTCTTCATTTTGCTTGTTTTGTCTGACTAACAATCCAAAAATGTTGAGATATTCAATTAACTGTCATACATGACAAGGAAAAACAGCAAATCTTCACATTTGAGAAGCAGGAACCATCACGCTTTGAGCATTTTTGCTTCAAAATGACTAAAATGTTAAATCAATTATCAAAAGCTGTAATTACATGATTGCAAGAGGAGATTTGATCTAGAGTGGTTTCTGCATTTTGTGTGTATAGTAGAGACACAGTCATTATTTAAAATTGATAGATGCATCTCTACATGTGAAATTATGAGATCAGTTTGACAAGTTTTAAACTGACAATTTTGCTGGACGTGGCAACCCTGTTTGGAGGGGCTATCTGCCCACCCATTACTAGAAAAACATGCTTGTAAAGAGACTAGAAACATACCAGAACATTATATAAAGTATACACTCTAAGTAATTGTTTGATATACTGTAATTACAGTAGTTTGTTCATTATCATACATTGTTTTTTTTTAATTTTGTCTTTGCAGATTAACATTTAGTAGAGCATACAGCCTTTTGCTTTCATTTTGCATCTCCTTGAGTTTCTTCAGTCTGACTGTCGCAGTCTCTGAATTTCTAACTTGAAACAGCAAGAAATTTATATGCAGTAGAACATCATTATATGAAAATGAATTAGATAGATAAGAGATGTGTTCCTGAATGCAAGGTCGGGGTTTGAAGGTTTGTTTTTCACTTCAATATAAAGCTCTTGTTTTGTATATACCTTCACTTATTGACAAGACTAACAATGGTAATGAAAGTGCGAGTGCAGCTGGCAGCACTTTTCCATTTAGGAATGAATTTGAAGGTCGCCTATTTATTTAATCTGGAGTCTGATTGGCTTTTCATGGGGTTGTTGCTATGGCTCTGCTGGCTTGGATTCATTTAAAGAAAATATCAATTTGGTTGAAAATGTAGCATACACGTTTTAGCATGCAGAGTGAGTAGCAGGCAACAGTGAAAACAACACATCCGCAGGGAAGTAGACTTTCAAGGGCTGACTATTGATATACTAGTAGAGATATGCATGTACTGTGATCGTTTTACCACAGAGAAGACATATAAAAACATGCTGCCTTATATGTTTTAGCTCCTCAGAAGTCGACACCTTTTTTCTTTCCCTTTTAATCAGCTCATTTCTAGAGTACTATTTTACAAAACTTAATCACTAGACACTTGTATATATTTAATTTTTATTAGCGATATATAAGCGGAATAAGTAATTTCACAAAAGATTATCTTGATGCCTGTGCAGCATAGCATAACTAACAACACTGGCAGAATTTTCTTTTCCACACCCACGTTTTCAGAAGAAAAGATGTGCTCAGTCGAGGTTCTTCAAAAGAGACATGCCCTCTTTTCTTGCTCTCTAGCTAACTGCGTTGAATAGCCTGTAGAGTTTGCTGCTTTGAAAAGCACATGAAGGCCACCTCCCACACTGAGAGCTGCACGGCGGACAAAGCAGACACTCATGTTACCTTCACTTTACACCCAAAACGTTAAAGTCAGTCTACCCTTTACTCAACCAATTTATTAACTTATAATTTATCATCTTTGCCATCATAATGCCCACACAGTACATTTAACGAAGTGATGGACAGTCACTGAGCTTTTGGTTATTACTGTTGTCAGTCTCACTTATGTTCTCAAAATCATGCCGTAAACACCAAGAGCTGGAACATCTGATACTCTTAGAGTGTCAGACAGTTCAAACAAAAGAATATTTTTGCCCATTTACTTTTAGTGGTTTCTCACCATGCAGATAGTTTTAGTTTTATTTGCCCGGTTTTGGAAGAAGCTGTCTGAGATTAGATTTTGTTTGTGATGCTTTCAGCATTGATTGAATTCTAAAGGAAAAAAAATAATTAAAAAAAATAAGCAGCAACATCTCAAAATCCCAATGTCAATAGTTTTCATAGAGATTATTTCTTCAGTAGAAACTAGAAAGACTGTTAGGGTTAGGCAAAGATTGTATTCATGGCTTGTGTTAAATATTCATTTGTAGCAACAGTCAGTGAAAGTTTGGGTTAAGTAGTATGTATTTAAAGTTTAACACTCTAAAACTCAGCTAATATGTTTAATCAACACTGTGTGGGTGTGGTTTGATCAGTTTGATGGATTGTGGCCTTGAAACATAAGCAAACAACCCTACAGCTATTATCACATCTTGATTCAAATTAGAACTACGGACGATTAGTTCGACCAATTGTTTGTGTCTTAAATTATAGTAAAGTGAATATCTGTGTATTTTAGACTGTTGGTCAAAAAAGACATTTTAAGATGTCACTGTGGACTCTAGGAAATTGTGATGGGTGTTTTTCGCTGTTTTCTGAGGTTTTATTAATCAATTAATCAAGAAAATAATTGTTAGTTGCAACCCCTAATTCAAATATTGCTAAATCCTGATTGGTGCACGGACGTACAGTACATGACATCCTTTTCCTCAGTGAGCCCCGCCCACTTGAAACCAGTTAGAAGAGCCCAAACAAACTAGCACAGACATGAATCTTAATTGTGAAATAACCAAAACTGCTGTAACTTTAGATGGAAATTGTGTGTTTATATAGGTATCCTATTGATTATAGATTGAAAAAAATAGGTTTTCAGCGTCTTTAACAACCTGATTTGTTGTCTTGCTTTGTAAGAGGCGCACTAGCTTCTGTATTGGCACTGGAGGTTTGCTGCAGAATGGTCCAATATGAATGTGACTCCTAGAGATACAGGGCTCGACTGTACATTGCCTCACAGCAATTGGAAGAACTGGGCTCCAAAAACATTTTCACCCTAACAGCTTGCCGAACTCAGACACCAGGCCTTGTGTTTGTGGAGGAGTAGGGTATATTTCTGACAAGCGATGGTATGTTTCTGTCTGCCCATGATGATTTAAACTTTTTTTTTTTTTTTTTTTCAAAGTCGTGCCATAGGGGCATGCGTGGGTGGAGCCAGGAATTTCTCATTTGGTCATGTGCTGTGACAGCGCAGGTTCTCCTCAGGAATCCTGTCTGTTTTCCGCACTCTTGTTACCGAGCAACCTGACAGTGACAGAATCTGGTCATCTGTTCCCGCCTCCACCCTTCATGCCTTTACATTTCTCATGTTCCGCTGCATTTGTTTCATGTCCCCCTAAATGTCAAGCCACGCATAAATAATCAAAGTGATGGAGGAAGGCATGTTGTTTTGGTGTGTGTCACATGTGTGTCACTGTAAAGTAAAACACAGTAGTGATGTGGAAAAAAAAAAAAAATGTTATGTGGAATCATTGTGCATCATTTTTCAGCCTATAATTGTATTTACACGTCTATTCTTGTGCTCCTCCCGTGCAGTTTTCCACTTAGAATCATTTTATTTTAAATGTGGAGCACTTGAACAAATTCTTTAATCAGCTCTCTTTTTATGCCAGGAACTGATTTGCATTTTGTGACGGCATCGGAGCCAAAGAGACTAATTTTTAACCTAGGATCACTTCAGTTCCACATCTTGCTGCTGCAGATAGTTACAGTGTATCGCAACGGAGCATAATTTGTATGAGGGTTTTCACTTCATTAACTGCGACTGTTGCTTAAAAATTCCGTTCGGCTCGCAAATTACTGAGCCATTAAGTCTGCAGTTTTATTGGATGACAAAAAGACATAATGACACATGGAACCATTTGTTTCATGAAAGCAATTTAAATCTGTATTTATCCAAAACAAAATCTTCTATTATTGTAATTTTTTGTGGGGGGGGGGGTGATTGGGTGTCCCTGCAGAGATACAAGGCCGGGAGGTGTGACGACATCCTCAAGTGGAAGCCTCCCAATCTCAACTCTGTGGACTTTCGCCTCAAGATCACCAAAGTTGGAGGAGAAGGGTGAGTCACTGTTGCCAGGGAAACGTTCTGCCTGATGATTCTAATAGCACCTATCATTTTGTGACACACTGGAGTACTGGGTGTGTTGCTATGTGTGTCTGTATAGAAAGAATGCAGTAACGCATTGAATTCCTTTTTACATTAATCATTCTTTTCTTTTTCATCCCATCTTTTTCTTGCATTTCCTTTTTTTTTTTTTTTTTCTTTTTGCCTTGGGGTTGAGTACCTTCTTTACAGCAGCATTGCCACAGTGTGCAAAAGTTCTTCACTTTCAAGATCATTGCTTACATGCACTTTCTCTCCAATCCAAGGAAATCCTTATTTGTTTTATGTGCAAAGAAAAACACTGCTGCCCTTCCCTTTTCCCTCTCATTTTAGTTTTTTTATCCTCTGCAACATAAATTATTCAGATCCACCGGTGCTCATCCTCGCCCCTTATCCTGGTAAACATAAGAACTCTGCAGAAAAACAATTCTATACTGGAAAAGAAAATATATTCCTTGCAGGTAATTAGGGGCTCTGGATGTGTATGTATTTATGAAATGCATTAATAAACAAGTTATAGAGATGGTATTTGTCTAAAAGGCTGATGCAGTACATTTTTAAATTCATGAAAAGAAAACCAATTTGCATCCACTGTAATAAGAATCCAATATACTTTTAGCCATGTTAGCGACGTGACTCCAGGGATGTCCGTCTGTCAGTCGGCCCACCACTTTGATCCAGACTGAAATAACTCAACAACTATTGGATGGATTGCAATTATATTTTCTACAGATATCCAGTGGTCCCCTGACTTAGTGCCACCAGCAGATTAAAGTTTTCACTTATACAGTGAAATATCTCATCATCCGCACGATGGATAGGTGTTAAATTTGGCACAGGAATTCATGGTTCCCAGATGATGCATCCTGAGGACGTTGGTGATCTCCTGAGTTTTCTTTAAGCATCATCATGAGACCCACACTTTGGGTTTTTGTCTTGACAACTATTGGAGGGATTGCCATCAGTGCCACCATCAGGTCAATTTTTAAATTTTTCCAATACTGTGATTTATGACTAAATGCCTGCAAAAGCTGTACTTTGTGAGTTGTGGTAATTAGCAGATGTTAGCATGCTAACACGATAAACTAAAATAGCGATCATGGCAAACATTGTACCTGCTAAATATCAGCATGTAAGCATTGTAACTGTGAGCATCTAGCTCAAAGCACCGCTGTGCTTTAGGCTGCATTCAGACTGAAAACAATTCAAACCTGCATTAAAACAGTGCAAGGGGCTGCATGGGTGGGGGCATGTTGTTGAAGGTATTGGTGAGACAATGAAATAGGATCCAGGAAGTCCATTATAATGCGTTTAAGGCTTATTAGATGCTATAGCACCACACACCAGTTTGTAATACTCACACACAGGACTTCACAGCTCTAGAAGGTTATCACGGTTGCAACTATTTTGTCATTCTCGCAACAATCACAAGGTGAACAGCAGAAATACAGCATTTACTTTACAATGTAATCCACAAGGAATGTGGAGTTCAACCAGGTTCAAACCTTTTGCCGGGGCCCCCTGTGTCGGCACCCCCACTGTGTCAAAGCATTGCCTTCACTCAAATAAGAGGGCTCCGTTTTTTCACGCAGAGCTAATGTCGGTCTGAAAGCCGCGTGAGCACACCCTTACAGAGCTAGTGTGGCTGTAGAGTTTTTTTTCCTGTCGGCACAATGCACATCTCTTCGCTGTACTGTGTGCTTTTCTGCAGCACAGTATGTATTGTCTGAATACAAGCAAACAGACCCACAGCAGTGAGCTTTCTGGTCGTGCAGCCTTTTCCAGGTGACCTCAGTGACTGTCCCAGCTTTGTAGCCACGAGCCTGTCACCATTCAGCAACAACAGACTGAAAGGATAACAGTAGGGCATAATCACTCTTTCTACTCCTAAGCCAGCCAGCAGGAACGCTAGTCAGCTTCTTGACTCCTCCCTGTGTGTGGGCGAACAGACCATTATTGTTATAATTTGAGAATGTTCTGATATTCCCCCAAAAGATGAATTTGCTGGCAGAAGAGTACTCATCAGACCTCACTCAGTCTTGGTGTAGGTTTTCATCTCTCCTTAGTTACTATCTGAGAGAGAGAGAGAGAGAGACACAGACGTATAAGGAGGTAACAACTGTTTGTTCGTCAGCCCACACAATCAATCCATGAGCACATCTTTGTGTACCACAGAGGCATACAGTCTTGCAAGTTTTATTGCCTTCTCTGAAAGCAAGCAGACTGTGTGATTATTGTGCGATGGTAAGAGAAGGGAGGTGGAAAAGAACAAAATGGAAAGATGAAGCAATTCCAGTAAGCCTGCCAAAGACCCTCCCAAACGCAGATTTGAACAGTTTTGAGTATTGTATAGATTGCTTGAATTATGGATAATTTGAGCCAGCATTCCATCTGAAGAGGCGATGACTAATGCTTACATCATCATTCATTATGTGTGTAGTGAGTTTGAAGACCAAGAAATGGAGAAAGGTTCTATCTGACCAGTGGGATTGGCTCTCTTGAGGCCGGCGTCCAGGCTTCTTGTTACTGGTCTTTGTCCTCTGTAGACTCAAGTGTCATTACAGCATCCCGATCCATATTTTGTGTAAAGCATCCACAGTCAGACGTCCCAAGCATGCATCAAAATGAGCTAAAGAACAACATATGGCCAATGCTTTTGAGTTTTTGTTCATGATTGGTTTGCTGTGAGAATAAATCTCAATTTGCAAAAAAAACCTCACAGTGTCCATTTCACCCACAGAGTGAAAAGATTCAAACCATTATGGAGATTCTGCATGGTTTCAGGGAGATGGATGTTTAGATACAACATTTCTACAGTTTCAGTTGTAAGATACAAACACATGACATCTACAAGCTCAGTGCAGCATTTTTTATAAGCTGCAGAGAAGGATTTGGGTGAGAAAGGCGTTCTCTGCACTTGTAGTGTAATTCAGACAGAGCAAGTGGGTCTGAGATGTGAGGAGGAGGCATTTCATCTGTCAGCACAAACATGAAGGATTCTGCAGAACAAACATGGAGCCTTTATTTGGACTCTGAACCCTTGTGAATGGATTTCTCTGTATGGACACAAAGATCTCTGGAGCTGGCACTGTGGTGACCTGGCTGTCTCCACTCGGCATGTTATCACAGGAATTGCCAGAACTCCAGTGTATATATTTAATGGATTTTATTTTTTTGGCCTGCGTGCACAGTTATATTTAGTGTTCATTACTATTAATATTAATCTGCAGGATAAAGATAAGGCTGGTGACATTCAGTATTTCTGTTGCTGTCAACAAATTGATTACGATCAAAGACCAAAACCAACAGTGCATTAGTCCATCTCTCAATATTAATTTGTTTATTTATTCAATGCTTATTTTCGGAGGGAAAGCCTAAGCTAGTTTGCATGAACATTCAAACAAATACACCCCAAACAGAAAAAGACCAGGAGGATATACCAAAGGGCACCTCACAGTTCCGAGAAGTGTACCACCACACTTTCTGAGCCCAAATTGTTGTCTTCAGATATCTTGATTTATACAACCAACTGTCCAAAACCCAAAGATATTCGGTTGACTATCACAGAAGACAAAGAAAGTGGCTGGGACCATCAAATGTTTGGAATTTTTGCTGTAAACAATTAGTTAAAAGATTATTACTAAAGTAGTTGGTGATTTATTTTCTGTTGATAGACTAATCGTTGCAGGTCAAACTGAGTCACAACCCAAATCCCACCTACTGAAGATGTAAATCTTTAAAAACAGCTTACAGATACATACTTTGATTTTTATAAAAGAGCAAATAATTTCCTAAAACAGCTGGGCACTGTAGTTTCTAGCAAACATTACCCAAACAGGAGTGAACAGTTTTCAGCTGCTAATTAATAAACATTTGGTGCAGTAATTAGTACAGTACTTACCATGATAGTGTATGTGGGATTGATTCAACATAAACTACAACGCCCATGTTCATCATAATAAAGGAACATGTCAAAAAAACAAGATTAGGCTTTGGCTACATGGACAATACTTGTTAGAGGGATAAACATAATATTGGTTTTGCTTTTTTCATGGGATTTGTTGACAATAATAAAAATACTGAATATCACTAAGCTTATCTTTTAACAGAGAAGGAGGAAAAAAGGAATTGCTGCATGGCAGTGATAAATTGACGGATGTTGAGTTTGGAATACACATTTGTCATATTTACTATCTTGATCCAGTCGTTATCATAAAAGGTTTTTTATATTTTTTCACTCAGGACAAAGCACGTTGGCTACCTTATTTTTTTCTTTTTTGACATTAAAGAGGTATTATTCTAAGGTGTTTACCCTCTGTGGATGTATAAATCATTTGACTGTCATGTCTGATTGCATGATGCTAGAAGACTATACTGATCAGCATCTTGGTTCAAACCAAAACACCTACCATGTGTTAGATGCTGTTTTTATTGGTTTTCTGTGTTTTTAAGTTTTAACATAATTGATCTAACGGTAACTCAGAGGAAAATTGATGTTGCAGTGTAATTTAAGACACTAGGACTCTCTTAGCTACACATGAACCTCAAACAGTCAGATTGCAGTGGAACATCAACGTTGTGAAACAGCTTGAGAATGGCATCAAAAGAGCCCGTTCTTCTGATACATACTCTCATCTGTTCCCTCATCTGTTCCATAGAAAACTGTGTGCTATTTTCTACCTTATGAGTCCTGCAGGTTCAGGAAAAATAGAATGTGAGACACAACATGTTAACGAGAAGTATTAATAGAGCCAATGACGGGAATGGACTAAGGTCTTGGCACTGGACTCAGTCCTCACTCAGTTGTGTCCATCACTGCTGCACGGCTATTTGGCTCTTTTAATGTCTACTGCTGCTTCCTTCCTGCTTGTGCTAGCTATCATTACACAGGCGGGGGTTGGGAGGGGGGGGGGGGGTGGAAAGACGGTCTCCAATTTCAGCTGCAGTTGAAATCTCTGAATGAGGTGCATCAGATGACATAGCCGCACTGTAGTTTAGCCGTCAGTTTAGTTCCATAGCCCCCCTTATTTCCGTTCTTAGAATGGTTAACTAATTTGAAAGCAGTGCTCAAAATCTCAGTCCTAACTGCATAAAAAAAAAAGGCAGAGGCAGACTTAACAGCAGACAAAGTGTCTGGAAATAACAACAGGCACATGGGGGTGTTTTTAGTGGAGGGAGTGTGTGATTAAGACATCTGTTGGGCATGATTTCAGGGATGACACACAAATACTGCACAAACACATGTTCGTACTACTGAGAAACACACATAGAAGCACGTACACAAGACTGTGCTGTGCATATAAACCCCAAAACAGTGTGAATCAATTGTGCTCACAGTCACCATAATTTTCCACTGAATTACACAAAACATGCTCATACTTCAGTTTTCTCTGTAAAAACAGGAACATCAAGCTATGTAGAGAGACAGAAGGGCTTCAAGAGGTGTAATCTCACTTCTCTCCCATTCTGTTACTAGCTGGAAAATTGAAGCGGTGCAGTGATTTCTTTGCACCGTGGTTACCACTCAGATACTCTCTTGTTGAGATTCCTGTGCTGAGGGTGTTGCGGGTGTTAACCATGATCTTTTTGTCTTTGTAGGCTGCTTCCACAGACTGTCGGCTTGCTGTACGTCGGCAACTATGACAGACCCTTTGCAAAGATGAAGGTGAGAAAATAAATGTGTTGCTTTGATGAATTCATCCTTGTGCCAAAAAGCCAAAGCTCCCTGTGCTCTTCAGCTTCCCTTTAGTGAGCTGTAAGATTTTTGACTTGTTAAAAGCACATAGCAAAGTTTACACTTTCAAGAATTTAAGACATACACACACCATTTGGCAAATTGAGTTTTTCATCATCTGTTGTGACATGAAGATACAGTGTGTGGCGATTTTGTTGCTTTGCAGTTTGCGTAAATTCTTAAACAGGGAACCAGGCCTTTATTTGAAATAGACTTTTTATTTGTTTGTTTATTATAGCAACACACTTTCACCATGTTTACCTGTTGTTTACCGTTGTTTTGACATGTTCCAGATAAAATACAATTCCACAGTGCAACACCATGTCATTCTCACCATGCCCACCAATGCTCTCCATTTAACAGACATACTGTCTATCACTAATTAATTCCAGTCAGTTCTACTTTTTTTTTTTGTTCCTTCAGTGTGAAAGGAATAGTTTTGAGAAATACGCTTATTTGTTTGGTATCAATCTTATCTAACCCATGGCTAGAAATTATTCCTATTAAACTATTCCTTTAAGCAGTGCAACTCAACACTTCCTTCAAAGATGTTTCTCAATAATGAATCTGTATATACTGTGCTTCTGAGATGATGCAAAGCTACCGTTTGCTTTTCACTGAACATGTGTAAAATGCAACAGTATGTACAAGTTTGTTCACACTTCTATGTGTCAGAGCTGAAACAATGAGACAATTAATCGATTAATCAAATGAGAGGAAATTAATCTGCAGTTATTTATATAATCAATGAATTGCTTTCCATTTTTCAAGCAGAAATGTGAAACATTCTCTGGATCTAGCCTCTCAAATGTAAAGATTTCTTGCTTTCCTCTCTGTTTTATATCAATGCGAATTGAATGTCTTTAAGTTTTAGACAGTTAGTTGGACTAAACAAGCTATTTTAAAGGAGATATATCATGCACATTTCCAGCTCTATATTTATATCCTTGGGCTCTACTGGGATATCTTTGCATGATTTACAGTTCAAAAAACTCCTTATTTATCTTATACTGGTCCTTTATGCAGCCCCTCAGTTCAGCCTCTGATTGAAACAGGCCGTTTTAGCTCCTGTCTCTTTAAGGCCCCCCTCCTGATGAGCCCACTCTGTTCTGATTGGCCGGCTTCCCGAAGCTGCTCCATGGCAGACTCCGGAGGCTACGTAAACAAACAATAGTAGTAGAATTTGTTTTTATCATTCTTTACTCAAAATGCAAACTTCTCAAATACATCCGTACATGTTTGAGCCTGAATCCGATCCAAAATATGTGAGTGGACAATGCAAACAACACATGGAACAACCTTTGCAACAAAGGCTACGGTTTGTGGGCATTTACAAACGATCTGACGTCATCACAAGGAGGAGGTAGAGGTAACATTGCAAAAGAAGCGTTCTGGGCTGTTGGCTTTCAGGGAGCATTTATACATACAGTACATTCACCTCAAGTTTTGTAACTTTTGCCATGTTTAACATAGACATCTGACATCATAACAGTATGAAAATAACAAAATCACAAAAAGCATCATAAGTCCCCTTTAAGATGTCACCTCAGACTCTGAGGATTTGCAATAGATATTTTTCTCTATTTTCTGACCAAAAGATTAAAGAAGAAAATAATCAACAGTGAAAATAATTGTTGGTTGCCGTCCCAGTATACACTATAGAAGTATTACTCTGTGTAGTTGGAAGCACACAGATAACAAGTTTGTAAAAACACTAAATCTGCCAAAATACCATCAGTCTTCTTTTTTTTCCCTTAAAGAAACAAATCACTTTGTCAGTAGAATAATTATGGCTTCATGGATTACTCATTACACATAATCTGATTATATTCATTTTTGGTCCATTTTGTGTGTGATATACTGCAGTGTGGGAGGCACAGAGAGGGATTTGTTATCTGCACTTTACAGTGAGATTCAATGATTTCCTTGTTGGATATTGTTAATACGCAGTGTCATGCTATATGGGATCGCACCCACTACATCATCAGATCTTTGACCCGCAGTAATACACACACAGTCAAGTGCACTCCACAGTAACTAGCATCTCATCTCCAGTCAGAGTATTATGGGCATTCGGTGGCCTGGGGTGGAGAGCAGGTTACGGGACAACATGGCAGTAATTTTATATTTGTTTGGCAGTTTGATGTAGATCTCTATGATGAATATTACTCTATATGGAATTGTCCCACTTTGTCTAAATGAGTGTTAGTGTGTGTTGTACTTCCAATATTGATAGTCATGGTTTAGAAACACAGTAGATGAGTGGTTCCTCTCCCTCTTGTGTCATCACTGTGTGCCAGATTGCTATTGACAGCTCAGGGCTCTGCAACTGATCAAGGTAGAGTCTGAGTTTGCTGATCGGGCTCTAGGCTTCTCTCAGCGAGACAGAGCAAACTCTACAGCCCTGGGTCATCTTCTGCCATCTTTCATGTTGTTGTTATTGTTGTGAAATGTGTTTTACAATCAGTCCAAGTGCAAATGTGGTAAAAAAATGGTAAGTACATGCCAGCACAGGACACAGCGTCTTCTGGTTTTGGCTGGCTGAATAATGTTCCTGATAAATCTGACATGTAGAGCCACTTCTGCACAGTCTATTTATGTGTGTGTTTGTGGCCTGCAGTGCACCAGCACAGAGTAGTTTTTATATTCATCGCCTTGCTCATGGGCATTTTAGTAATGTCTGTGTCGATTAGATGTAATATGAGGCACATTCGGTTGTCAGCTCTTTGAAATGCGACTGCCTGCTGGAGAAGGAAATTCACCCAACTTTTCTGTAATTAGAATAATGTCAGCAACTTCATGAAATCCTGTTTTATGGACTTAATCTTTCCAATTTGGCTCCTTATTGTTGTAATTCCTTACACTGTAGGTACCTACAGGGAATCACTAAAATGAATTTTGTAAGGGAGCTCTCATGATGATTTATCAGCTCAGCCTTTATAAAAACATATTGTGAAAGAGCAGACCGACTGAAAACCTTTTGTCTTGCCAATGTTTTTACTGTTCTAAAACCCAAATAGACTTCATGAGCGTCCACTAAAATGGTTTATTTATGTAATGTATATCATATATACAATAGTAGCTATGTTACTATTATCATCATTATGTTGCAACTGAAGCTCACTCTACCACTGCAGTCCTTGTATTGTCATCGATCTATAAATCTGGTAAATTCCTTTAAGTAGAACTATTTATCAGGTTTAACTTATATTTTATTTTTGTATCTCCAGTCACCGGCTTTATACTATGTTAATGACAATATAGTAATCACTGAAGTAATTGCTGAGATCTGGGAACTCTGTTACATCACTAAAAATAGGAAAAACAACTGATCAGATGATTGCAGACAAATACCACAGGTGAGTCAAACGTATCTGGAAGACAAATCAAAAACAGGCAGTAAAACTATTTACTGAACTGTCCACTGTAAACATCCATCAAAGTTTACAGACCGACTTGGTTCGACTTTGCCCAGGGAGGTAGTGCAGGTTGTCCATTAATTGCAGAGTTGGTGTCCATGTGTTGAAGTGTCCTTGACCAAAAGAACTGAACCCCCAAAACTGCTCTGGATGGCCGCGCCAGTGCCAGAGGTGTGTGAGTGGGTGAATGAGAGGCAAATTGTAAAGCACCTGTCCACTAAGGTAGAAAAGCATGCATTTACCATACTTGCTGTAGTTGTGCGCACTCAGTTTTCCTGTTTAATTAGGGGTGATAAGTGACAATTGTGACGAGCCCTGTTTCAATATTGCCTCCAAATAAAGCGGTAAATAATCTCGCTAAACTGTCAGCTGGTTTATAACCTGCTGTGTTGGATCTACTTTTAGTGATTAGATGTCTTTCATTCCCAGATCTCAGCATTGACTTTGGTGAGTACAATGCTATACAAAAAAAAGTAAAGTAAATTTAAAAAAAAAAAAGTTTCATCTGTTTGTTTGGATAATTTAGCCAGCCTTCATTCTTATCGATTCGGAGAGTTTTGTGAAATCACCTAATTCCCTGCAAAGCTCCCACGAGAGTCATTGTAAACACCAGTGTGGCTGTGCAGGGCATTTAAATGTAAATAGGATGGTTTTGTTACCAATAATTTGTACTCCTGTCCATAGTTCCTAATAGTATAAAAGCTGCATCAATCCAGGTGTGACTTGTAGAAATGGTAAAGTTTGCTAAAGCCTGCTAGAGGTAATGGCCATTGATTCCCCATTTAGCTTTAATTTCACTGCTTCATGGAGTCAACTCCCTGTGCAGAACTATATGTGGCCTGTGCGTACAGCTCATTAATCATAAATAATTTGAATGGAGCCTGACAGATCTAGTCACCAGAGACGGAGATAAGAGCATCTCTCTGTTAAAGACTGACTACTCTGATGAAACTATGAGAGTTTGGCAGTGTGCACTTCACCCGCTGAGTGCTGAAATGCCTTTGACTGTTTTTTGTTGTGTTTTTGTTTTTTTTTACATCAGTGATGTCCCCAATTTGTCTGACTCCATCTGCATCATTAAGTGAGTGAAAAATGTTAATGAGTACAAGTATTTCTCCGTTTAATCAACAGCACTACTTAGTCAAGTGTTCTGACTAGGCTTCCATTATGTGTTGTTTTCAGGTTTTTGTTGGCAACAGCTTTTGTGTATTAAATGAGATGTGAGGTTTGTATTAAGAACCATGAATACTGTCAGTGTAAATGAAAGTGCTGCCCATAGAAAACTTCAGAAAAACACTCAATCATGCTGCACAACAAACAAACTAATCAATTAAAAGTTTGGGAGGTAAAAAAACACAATTCTATGGTCTGTGTAGTTGTTTCTGTGCAGTTTTTTTTTCCTTTTTTTCACGCTGCTTGTGCCATGTTTAACTGCCAGACCTGACAACATAAGTCTACTTTCCCCTCATTTACCTCAGTTACACATTATTACCTTCCCCTCAGAGATCTCCTCAGTTCTGTGACAGTCAATCTGAACGTGTGGGATAATGATCAGTATTATACATTTTCACCAGAAGCCCGGCGCTGACGTCATATAATGGGATCATGAGGAGTCGTTGGGCTCCCATTTGTTTGATCTGTGACTCAGCTATAGCCACATATAGCTGTAATTGTCCTTGTAATTACATTGATGATAGAAGAGATATATAATAGAACATGTGAGGCGGATATTTTAACTTCCGCTGTTTTCATTTCCTGCTGTTCGCTGAGTCATTCAGTTGAGTTGTATATGCATAAGTAGGAACTGATTATTAATGGACAGAATTGTTATGATGCCTCATAGCGTGACATTATTACCAGCACATATTAAAGATCCAATGTTACTTTCAATTCTGTCCATCAGCTGTGACGTTGTTCCCTCTGGGGGAGCGTTTGTTAATGTTTGCATCTTATATCCTCTCCCCGCTTATATATTCTTTCATATATTTTCTCCTTATTAAAATGGACCCGAGTGCTGCCGTGTTGCAGACCTCCGGGCCGGTTCTGATTAAGTCTGGAAAGAAACAAAGGCAGGGTCAGTTGGAGAGCAGTGTTGGAGTAAAACAAAACCGCTATTCAAGGAAATTACAAACTTTCAATGTTTACTCATGCATGCCACTATCTCCACGAAGGGCCTGTAATATTCTGTAGCACCGAGTACCAGCACAACAGTCCCCATGGAATATAATATTTGATAAAGAAGCAGGTTGACTGTCTGTGTTATTTATGCACAGACTGGTGAAAGGTCAGATGTCATATTGTGTACTTCACCAGTCTACAATTGTCTGTTGTGCTTCCAGTTTAATTTCAGTGCGTGGGATAGAATTAATGACTGTTCTTCCTGTCTTTGGGTGACATTATAAATGGACACACTGGCACTTTACTGATAATGTGTTAATATTAATGTGGTGTGTGTCTGTAAACAGATGTTGATGCCACAAAGTGACTTAATTATTTATGTGCATGAGCTTGTATCTCAAAGGAATAGTTGGACATTTTAGGAAATGCACTCAGTTAGATGAGAAGATTGATACCATTGTCATGTCTGTCGATAAGTACAGACAAGCTCACAAATTAACATGATGTGTCTTGTTTGTTTAATCTGTAGATGAACAGAAATATAAAAATGACACTTTGCAGTTTAAGAAGTAAGGTGGTGTAACTATCAACAGTTTATCTGTCCAACCAGTACTTACGTGCAGCGTCTTTGCCAGTTGCCTGGCAACCGTCACGTTAATGATGAGACTACCGGACAACTGGATGTTGTTATAGCACGAAACTCCCACTGAAACCATAAATTGTTGTTTCAATTTTTGTTTGTGTACATATTTTAAAAAAACAAGATATATACTATATTAATAGGAAGATTGTTTAAACTTTGTACAGAGCCAGGCTAGCAGTTTCCCCTTGCCTCTAGTGTTTATGCTAAGCTAAGCTAATCACCTCCCGGTTCCAGCTCTGTCCCTCGCACACTGACATGAGCATGATATTGATCTTCTCATCTAACTCTGTAACTATGGAAAGAAAGCAAATAAACATACTGAATTTCCCAAAATGTTAAGCTTCTCCTGAAAAATGAATATTTTCTTTTAATCAGGTGACACCATTTGCATGAAGTGGTCACAAAGTGCTTTCCAACACACCAAAAAATGAAGTCACTAATTGTAAACTGCAGCTTTTTATATTTCTTATATATGTATCCAAACAAGGCATTGTGACATGTGAAGCACACACAAGGGCTCTGTATAAAGTTGATTTTAAAAACAGTAAATGTGAAATGTTCATTGGGCTTTCATAAGAATTGTTTGCTCTCAGTTGTTGATAACAGTAGCAGACATTTCTTTCAAAGTTGTGGATTACTACTGAAGAAAACTCACTTTGTATTTCACAAAGAAAACCAAAAAAAGTGTGAGAACTGGCAGGAGTTCTTCCTCCTTTCTTGTTAAGATTGATTATAGTTTCTAAATCTGAACATAGAAGGATTGCAATAGAAAGCAGAAACAGAGAGCGCTCTGCAGCAGTGCACCGCCGGCTGAGAAAGAGTTTGACTGCCAAAGTCCCTGCTAACTGGTGGCACATGTGTGCTGCCATAATGAGACAGATTTGGACGGATTAAGCACCAAGTGGTGATGAAAAATGGCAGCCAACATGTCACCCCTCACCAGCAGGAAGAGATCCCAGCCTGTAGCAGCGCGTCCCGCCTGCCTGTACTGCCCTTCACAGTTCTCTGGCAGCTTGCTGTGCTGAGCTTTAGGAAAGCTTAGAGATGCTGTCGCTGCTGTCTGCCACTCTTCTCCAAATAAAAACATGCTGTTTGACTTATCAACGCGTGTCTTCAAACTGAGATAAAAAGGAAGATGTTTTTCGGAGGTAAATCTGAATTTTTAAATTATTGAAATTGTTTACAGGTTATGATTCGTGAAGGCAATTATCAAAAGTGCAGTTTGTAGAATCTCTCTCTTTGGCCTCTTTGGTTCTCTCCATGTTCCTTCCTCACACTTTCATGCTTCCTGTGTGATTTCGACCCCCACTGTGAGCCCAGATGCCCCGCTCTCAAGGATCGCACAAGCTCTTACATAGTCTTTTAGCATCTTGCCAAACACCGGTGCTTTCCTGGCAACGGTGGTCATCCTCTGACCTTGGCTGTAAGTCACGTGTTCACACTCGGACCCTGGAGGTCGCCCTCTTTGTCTCCAGAGTCGTTACACAAACTTTTCAATGCAACGAATGCTTGAGCAGCCTTTATATGGGGGGGTCAAGGTGAGAAATCTTTGACTATTTTGGTTGTGCGTTTCACCCTCCCAGCAGCACTACAAACTGCATTTTCCAAGTCTTGAGAATCCTCTCAGTGAGACTCAGTCCCTCGACAAATAAACAACAGATGCTCAAATGTCTTCTCTGACTCATACTTGATCTTCAGTATTGTGTGCCATTTTCATACACTTCGACTGTGTTCCAGTGCGCTCAGTGTGTAGAGTTGATTTTGTTTTCAAAGCAGAATGTGATGTAATAAGTCAGTGATCCTGCGCAGCTCAGTAGGCAGAGCAGGAACTGTTGCACTGCTTTGTTCAGGGCTGCATCACAGAGACACAGACGCTCACACTGTTCATTTGTCTGCTTGAGTCAATGTAGAAATACACTGGTTTCAGTGTAAAGCTTTTAAGTAGCGCTGCAACAGAGAAAAGTCTAGAGCTGCAACGATTAATCGATTACTTGATCAGCAGAAAATTAATCGACCGCTATTGTGATATTCAAATAATCCATTCAGTCATTTTTTCGAGCAGAAATATCCAACATTTTCTGGTTCCAGCTTCTCATATGTGCAGTTTTTCTTTGTCGTATACAACAGTGAATTGAATATCTTTAGGTTTTGGACTGTTAGTAAGACAAAACAAGAAAGTAGAAGACATCACTGTGGCTTCAAAGAGATTGTGAATGCAATTTTTTCACCATTTTTTAACATCTCACTGACATTACTTGAGAAAATAATCTGCAGATTATCCATTAAACTCAAAATTGAAAAACATTTTCGGCTTCCCAAGTTTAAGCATTTGCTGCTTCTCGCTGTTTTGTATCATTGTCAATTGAATGTCTTTGGGTTTTAAACTGGCAATTAGACGATGTCACCTTGGGTTTTGGGAAATTGGCGTTTGTGTCAGTCGGTGTCAAATTGTCTCTTTTGTTTTTCTGACATTTCATTGACCAAATGAATCCATTAATTAAAAAACAGAGAAATAACTCAATAATGCAAATAATCCACAGCTGCAGCAGTAAAATACTGCTGTTCATCACAGACTGCTGAGGCTTTGTAAAGTTTAATGGGTTTTGAAACAGTGGCTGCCGTTTCCAGAGTGTAATTTTTTATTGCCCATTTAAAGGATGATATCAATGTAATGTTTTTGTTTTTCTTTCTCTTTCTCTCATCACCATTAACAGAGGTGAACATTTTAGAGCAGCAAATGTGTTTGCTGCAGTTTAATGTTCCTGCTGCCTGGACCATCAAATTTCAAACACGTTGCATAACTCTCCTCCACTACACCACGATCTGTTCAACTAATCAGAGGTCTTTGTGGCTATCTTGCCTTCATCATGTTGGGGAATTAGGATGATAAAGGCAAGAGAGTGGAAAACGTTTGATGAGGTGAATGAAGTTGTGCAACGTGTTTTATTTTGATGGGCTTTGAAGCTCACACTGGTCTGGTCTGCACCTCGCTGTGATTGTTCTCATAGTTAAAAACGCTGCCACGACTAATATAATCATACAAACAATAGTCATTGTGGTTTTATTTCCATTTTGTGAATTCATTTATTGCTTTTAGACATCATACTCCATGCTGCTGAAGCTTTATTTTGTCTCTTTACTACAGTTTCCAATAAGTAGTAACTGCCAAAGTGAAAAATGTCCCATTAAGGAATAATTTGCTCCATATTCATCATGTTAGGAAAAGCTGCACTTACACGTGCTGCTCATTATTAACTATTGCAATAGTCAATGCAGCAGCATCTCTCTGAGAGCTGTTATAATGATGAGTCCTGTGAGACGAAGCAAACTTGCATTACACCAGGCCATCGTAGCTTCTGACTGTGGCTAAATACGTTAGTGGGTTTATCATTTTCATGGGCAACAGAAGAAAATAAAATTACACGGATATTTTGTCCACTCTGTGTCCTTCAAGTACAACTGTGTCCTGTTATCTTTGTTCGCACAGGCCACTAAAGAGCTGAAACAGTACGACAACAAGATCATCGAGTGCACCTTTGCCAACAACACCTGGGTGTTCATGAGGCAGAGGGTCGACAAGAGCTTCCCAAACTCGTACGACACAGCCATGGGTGAGACTCCATTCTTCCCTGTGCAGCAGTTATTTATTAATATCTCACTGTCTCCTCTATCTCTGTCTGTATCTGAGTGAATAACAGCCAGTCAGCCTGCGATTAATGACTCATTTTATCTATATTTCACATCAGCCTCCTGTCGTACTTTGATTTCTGTGTTATGAGAGAGAGAGAGAGAGAGAGAGAGAGAGTGTTATGTGTGTGTACTCTACTGTGTGCTTGCCATTAAGAATGCACACAGACAGTCTGGACTCGTATCTGGTGCCCAGAATGCTCTTTACAGCAATTTAGGACAAATTGTTTTCTTCATCTCCTCACTTTGAATACAGGAGCTTACATTTGCTGTGAAATGTTTGCCAAAGACTCAGGAATTACAAGATACTTTTTTTTTTTTACATTATGTGTTCAACATTCGTAAATATTTCATGTTAAAGCTGCACTAATCAATATATTTGTATCAGCAATGGATCAAATGACTGTGTGCAATGTGAGAGGGGTCTCTCATAGTGACCGGCTCAGCAGTTTCCTTCAGTTTTACAGAGCGTTTTAGTGTTTTCAGCTCATTATGTTTTTTAAATCCCACCACTTTACTGTTGTGTTACAGTCTCACTGCCCTCATTAACCTCGATTCCAGCAGTAGTAGCAGCTGTTTTCAGCGGAAAAAAAGCTCAGATGTATGTGGAGAGAAACACAACTTCTAATGCTTCTTTGTGTCTGCAACACGTTTGAAAAGTGTGCTGGACCAATGAAACAATGTAACAAAGAAAGATGAAGGTCCGCACACTGTAGCTCCCTTAGATTCAGTTTATTGATATTGAGACATCAACCATGGATGGTTTATTGATTATTGATATTAGGACGTCAATATTAATAAACTGCATCTAAGGGAGCTACAGTGTGCGGACCTTCATCTTTCCTTGTTAACATGTTCGCCAATCAACTTGGTGATATGTTGATGTCGTGTTACAGCTTGTTCCATTACCACCACAAAAATCTGCATTAATTCATAATCAATTATGCCTGAAATATACTGTAAAAAATATTGTTGAAACTATTAAGGTGTTAAATCAGAGCTGCAGCAACATAATCATCAGATCTTGCTTCAAAAACATGTAATATGTTCAAATGAGAGCATAATATTTAATCTTTACAAATATTTAAAAAATAATTGGCCCCAAATTATGTAGAGGCTGGCTGGTAGTTTGCCTTACAGTGTAAATATTGGTTTAGTTTATTTGTATGATCTTACATCCTGTAATAATTGCACAGCTGTAGCAGCTTATTGAAGCAACAAATAAAGAAAAACAGAGAGAAGAAGACAGAAATCATGCAAAAATACTAGTTAACCAGAGTAATAAACCTTATTTGTGTAGCACTTATCCAAATGCTGACTTTACAGTGCTATACAAGAAGGCACATAAAAATACAAATTGAAGCAATAAAAACAAGAAGCACAAGCGAGAAAGAATACTTTTAAAGAATGAATTGAATCGACAGAAGATAGAAAAGATAGTCCTGAATTATTGAGCTTTAGATCCTCAGGTAGGCTCTTGTGCAGCCTTGGAGCCCCGCTGGCAAAAGCAGCTTTCATCTAAAATCTAGACAGAGAGCACTGTATTTCTCCCCGAGCTGATAACACTGTGTTCCCTTTAGAAACTAGTACACACTCATCTATGTGCTGTTGGATCATGGCATGGTCATGGACTGTGTGGGTCCTTAAATTTCAGATTGAAGTTGACAAAAAACAATTTCTCATTTCTATTCAGCAACTGTCAATTTTGCCAGCTGAAATGACAACTGATGAGATTTTAGCAGCTATAACTAGCTCGCTAACTCACATAGACTCTGTTAGTTAGTTGGAATCTCAGTCTCTGTCTGACTTTTTAATGTCTCCAGCTGACAGGTATAAAAAATGCTGCATATATGATGACTAGACCAGAACCATGTAAAAATGTAAAAAAAGACACATGACGTGTCTACACAGGAGGCGTGCATATTCAGCTGCATATTTTTACACTTTAAGTCTATTGTCTTTTACAGTGATTGTGTGTTAAGCGCTGCCAAAACACAAGTGACCTATACTCAATACTGTGCCTGAACGCATCCTGTGTAGACACAGACAGAGCACTACAACTGCTGCTGACCTGCTGCTGTTGCTACACACCCTGTGTAGACGTTGTGTAACTTATAGGTCCCAGGTATTGCAGCTGGTTAGCCCTGGTATACAAGATCATAGTACAGTATGATAAGCGAAAAATGTGACAGCAGACTGTTATTTTGTTCTAATATTACCCTGTTTGGATGTGTACTATAGCTAAACAGTGTTTAGTCAGCTTTAGTATTCATAGTTTAAAACAATATATACTAAATATACTAAATATGTTTCACTTTAACTAGAGAAAAGGATCAAGAAAAAGACTAACTGATGTCTTTGGTAAACAAAACTCTAAATCATGTAATGAGATTGTGTAGTTTGTGACTGTAAACTTCCCCAAATCCAGTAACAGAGTTGTTACCCTACACTCTAATGTAGTAGCATTAAGGACCCACACAGTGGATGTTCCACTCCTGAACAGGGCTTTTTCTAACTTTTAACCCCACATAATAACATAGCTGACTCATGATATGAACTCTTGACCTTGGAAGTGGTGACTACTGTATGTTATTAGCTAGTAGCCAGGCATGTGAACATTGGCAGCATACACTAGAGCAGACAAACACACTGTTTAATCCATTTCTTACATGTTTGCTCTTAGGTTCTTGGTTTTGGAAAGGCAAAAAAAAATCTAAAAGCTCCAAACTCTTTGTATACCAAGTATCATTCTTACTACAATCCTATGCCACTGTTTCCTGTAGGCGGGCTGCCACTGCAAAATTTATGTAACTGAAACACTGTCAGCCCACTGCGTCAACATGTGGAGAAGTCAAAAGCTTGAAAGAACTGCTGTGACTATTGGCTGTTCGCTAAAAGCCTCCCCCAAATTTGGCAACCATATCTAAAGTCTTTGTTGTTTGTTATTTTAGAGCTGCAAATGATGCATCAATTAGTTAATTAACAGATGATTAATCACCGACTATTCTGATAACTGATTCATCATTTTGAGAAAAAATTCTCTGATTCCAGTTTCTTAAATGTAAATATTTTCTGGTTTCTTTTGTCTTCTTTGATAATAAACTGAATATATTTGGGTTGTGGACTGTTGGTCAGGACAAAACAAGACATTTGAGGATGTCACCTTGGGCTTGTGGGAAACAGTGATTGACATTTTTTACAATTTTCTATTCAATTTTTTCTGATTTATCCAGAAAAAACTCAACAGATTAATCAATAATGAAAATAATTATTAGTTGCAGCCCTAAAATATATTTGTGCTTCAATTAATAAACATAAATTCTGTGTTCCAAGCAGCTGGAAGTTCTGTCATCATCTCTGTAATAACTTCCTTCCTCCTGTGTGTCTATATGTTTGTGTGTGTTTATTCTTTCTCTCTCCAGCTGTGTGTAAAAGCATCCAGGAGCCCGTCACTAAGGAAATCCTTTTGGAGTATGTGGACCGCTGTTCGCAGGGAGTCCAAGCCCAGAACCGGAAACAACCGGCAGACCCAGACTCTGAGCTAATGCCCCCTCCCCCTCCAAAGAGACCCAACCGGGCCATCCCATAGCCCCCCCCGGGGGCCAGGCCCCTCTGGACTGCTCTACAGTCGCAGTGTACATGCACATCACCAGCCGCATCAGCCCCACCTCCAGAAAACCCAACATTTCAAGGCTTTCTTATCCCCAGCACATTTGCTTTATCAGCGTGTACATGTAAGGACTTGAGAAACCTTTAATTGACTGCCTCAACGTCATTAATTTACCTTGTGTAGACTTCTTTGTAGCTTTAATTGCTGGTGTTCTTATTAAAATGAAAAACATCATGCTTAGTTTATTTTTTGTTTTTTCCTATTTATCTTTTTTAAAGTCTGAGCTAATTGGTAATTATGAACGGGGACATTGTTATGACTTCGAATAACACCTGGCTATGCAGACCTTGTTTATGTTTCGTCAACTAGTTCCTTATTTGTACTGAAGGATGAGTAAGCTTCATCAAAGCTCAATCTGCTGTTTTAATGCACCGCAATCAGGAAAAACATTAGAAAAATTATTTCCAGATCTCATTTAGATCCATGTAGCTACATGTGTTTTGGGTTTGGGTTCGAGTAATATCATTACAAGTCAACCCATAAAGTTCACTCAGGGGTTTCCAAATGTTTTCATATCAAGAAATAACAATCACGTTTAGATCGGAGCTCTCTGTTTCATAAGAGGTTGTCCAAATGAAGCCCACAGAAGCCCATCTGTGTTGACTTTTCCCTTAAAGGCCACACGGGTGGGCGGGTAGATGACAAAATGATTACACAGTCTTGACAAACTAATGACAGATGAGTTAAAACAATGAAATCAAGCTACAGATGGGCAACAATTTAAAGGAAAAACCAAGATGAAGTGTCTCATTGGGGTGTTTTCCACTATGAGCTGCCAAAATGGCTTCAATTCTCCTTGATATTGATTCTACAACTCTGTAAATCTTCTGAAGGGATTGACACCATTCTTCTAAAAGAGATCTTGTCAGTTGTTTTAATGATGGTGATGGAGAGCGCTGATTTTAACGTGTTGTCCCAGAATCTCACATAAGTGTTCATCTGGGTTGAGGTCTGACTGTGAAGATGGTGGAATTCACCTAATTTTCATAGTCATCAAAGCATTCAGTGAATATTATTTATGTATTCAAGTTTATTGTCTGTGTTTCTGGTCCAATGTTTAAAGTCATAAAAAGCTAAAGGACAAGCTAAAATTGATTACAAACAACTATAGTTGAGCTTGAGGCTCATTCTTGACTTCAGAAATAGTACTTGACAAAATGATCTCACATCAAGGTCCATTTAGTTGCGGTCGTGGAGCTTTTGATCCCATCACAATGCTCTTCATCAGCAGGAGTTTGCTCAGTTGTCATGGAATTATAGATGTTCAAATTTACATTCAAATTTACAAAGTTATAATTAGAGCTGAGATAACAAATCAATTAGTTGATCACCAAGTATGTGGATAATCTATTAATCATTTGCCAAAAATGCAAAACAGTCATTGTTTCCAGCTTCTTAATGGTGAAGATTTGCTGCTTCTCGTTGTCGTATGTGATACTAAACTGGGGTTTTTAGATTGTTAGTCTAACAAAACAACCAATTTGAAGACATCAACTTGGGCATTTTTCACTGTGTTCCGACATTTTATACACCAAACGAATAATCGATCAAGAGAAAATGTAGCAAGAAAATAATCTCTAGTTGTAGCCCTAATTATAATCCTTAAGATGTCAGTCACTTGTGGTTATTGGTGGTAACAGCAAGTGTCAATGATACAGGTCCCTGTTGTTCCATTACTCCCTGCAACTGATCCGCTGTCAAAAATGCTGAAAATGAGAAGTGAAAATGTGAACTAGCAGCAGTAGGAAATTTTAGGTTTACATTAGCGGTAACTTATACAGCTGTTGCACAGCTGTAGGAGAGTGAATAATAAACAGTGAGGCTGTCATCAATGAGATAAATGAGAAAATTATTGCTGGATTACATGCGTTCATCATTTCCTGTCCCTCTTGTGCAGGCAGGCAATTTGCATCCAGTGCAGGAATGGCGGACTCCACCACTTACAGTGAAGACTACCAATATAGCAAAGTAATCACAGAGTGTAAATACATTGAATGGCTATGAAAATCTTGAAACTTTGAAAATAGGAAAAACATGTACATCTCCAATCCAGTGACAGCAGCTGATGAAGATCATTTCATATGGTCAAAAGCTTCAGAACAGCTACTAAAAGGACCTTATGGTGAGACTCTTTTGTGAACTAAACATGTACTCTTCAGAACCTGTGAGCAGCGTACTTGTTTGTGTGCGTTTTACCCACTCTGTGTAAATGTAGATACTCTTAAGATGCTCTGATGAATCATGTTACAGTTTTTAATCAGTTTTCACACCTTCATCTGATTCTTTACAGTTTGGGGCCACACTGCTCTGAATGTCCCAGGCAGAGCGAGCATTGTCATAATAAGCATGTACCAGCTCTTAAATGTGTTGTGTTGCAGTTGACCTCTGATACATGAAGGGAATTCCACATCTTTTTTTTTTTTTAATACTCATCATTACTCCTTTATTTTAATCCCAAAGGAAAATCTTGTTGCCAGGGAACATTTAAATTTTTCCTCTTTCACTGTTGCCTACATTGTTGCTAGGAGTGTTGCCCATCTGCACTGTTTATCACCCACTGTACTGTTTGCAGAAACAATTTACTCTCCAGCGTTTCATGCTGCAGATTAGCAACAAGAGGTGACTGCTGCATTGAAATTCTTGGTTTGGTTTAGACTTTGTAAGCCGAGTGAAATCATGTCTTTTAGTTTTATTTATTTTTTATTTTATTGTGTTTTTATGAGGGACGATCTCTCTCTAAACCAAGATGCTACTAAATGCAACAGAAATGATTCAACATTCGGGAAATATTTCTATTTCTGTTTGACTAAAAGTGTGCATTTCAGAACAATTGTGTTGTGGAAATTTGTTTGAAATCTGTGTTTCTACACTCCCATGCAGTAATGCTTATTTTTAGGCTCCAGAGTCAGAATATGTGCTTATTTTAAGACTAGGGTGACGGCGGTGGTTAGTCATGCAGTGAGTAGAATTTAGATCAGGAGTTAGGGAACGAATGTAAGTCAGTGGAGTATAACACAGGAGGGTGTCACAAATCAAGCGTGTGTGTGTATATGAGTTCCTGTCTGTTGGTGCCTGAGGCGACTCTTCTCCTTATAGCAGAGATAGATGAGCTGTACTCCCAGGGCTCTCTTCCCCTCTGGCTGCACATGAAAGCTGGCTGATTCTCATCAAAGCCACGCTCACCTTTTTTGTCGTGAGGTTGTTGCCGCTGAGACATCGCCGTTCTCTTTCAGTAGGTGCAGGATCCACAACAGCAAAAAAACATCTATACCTGTTTTTCTTTTCTTCAGCCAAACTTAAATTCCATTCACTTAAATTCACCCTCCATCTTCAAACCCAGCAACTAGCTGTCTGATCTAATAGCAAACCAAACCTGTTTTATTCCAAACCCCCATGGCAAAATGTCCTCTCTACGCAGGGGTTTCTGCATCACTCTCCTTGTGAAAACATTAGGGTCCTCACTAGGATGGAAGCTCAAGGAAGCACACACAAACACATGAATAGCAGTAATGTGTTTTCTCTGGGTAGGTTTGTGCCCCCGAGTGCAGGAGGCAAGAATGCGAGCGCTATGTGTGTGACTGTATGGATCTGGTAATGTAAACACACTCTGTGTCATTGCATGAGCACAGGTGCTGCAGCAAAGATTATGAGGCTCACTCTTTCTTGGCTCAGGTGTTGGAGCCAGGAAGCCACCATGCTCCACAGCAATATTAAATCAGCAGAGACGACTTGCAGGCCATTATCATCTCAATATCATCTTCATTCTGAATAATGCATTAGTGTATTTCTGTCTCTGCATTCAGTGGTGCAAAAGATGAGCTTTCTGTGGAAACCAGTTTGTCTACTGACATTATTTTATTTGTCCCTGCATTAACCATATAAGGACAATAAAGTAGTGATAATTTGCACTTCACTAATCTCAAAAAAGGAACCTGGCAAACCCCAAAGTCACGATCTAAGTCTTCATCGTATTGATTTTAATAACAAGCTTTGCTCTGATAATGAAGTCAGACAGGTCTGACCTGATTATCCCGCTGAAATTAGAAATTTAATTGCGTACATTTTTCAGAGCTGGAGTCAAGGAGGCATGGCGCCACAAATCTATTATCACATATTCTCCTCCTCATAAGCTCTTCTCAGGCGTGATGCCATGTGGCAACAATGACTCCCATTTGGGGGGGGGGGGGTAATGGCGATAAAGCTGCCGCACTCCTCTATCTCCATCAGAGGTAGCAATCAGGAGGTGGTTGTTTGTGATGGCAAACAGTCACTCTGATGGCACAGTTTCTAACAGCACAGCGAGGCTGCTGTGGTCATGTTAATGTACACTCTGGTCACCCCACAGTTTTTCAATTAACATGACAGAAAGGTGAATCTGAGTAAGAAATAAACTGCAGTTAGTTTTGCTTGCTGTTGCATTTCAGTCTTTCAAGCTACTATGGCTTTAAAGTCTGAGTTATTTTTTGAGCGAAGCAGAACATGTGGTCATGAGTCATGAGAGGGATTTAAATAAAACATTTCAGGTTTAATTGGATCTCTCAAAGGTGAGTGAATACAGAGCAATATGAAGTTCTTGCCAACTGAAATCCAAATATACTCACATAGACTGTGATTTTACAGCTGCTACAATCCAGGAGCTAATGGTGAGGGTCTTAATTATATGATGGGCGGGGTCAGCTAGTTGCCCAAAATCATACTTCATAAAGTTGGAGGTGCATTATCTAAAATAATGTAAGGTTTTACAGCAAAAGAGGGACTTTTATATAAAAACACCACAGACACATCAAGAGGTACTTGCAAGATTAGCAAAAAAGACAAGATTGTTGTTTATTTCACTTTGTCTTGTAAGGAAAACTAGTTAATTCCAACTTGCTTTTTATTTTTGTAGTTCCAGGCTTTGGCTCTATTAGATATGATAACATTGTACTTGTCAAAATAAATGCTGATATTTAGGAGCGCGGCAACATCACTAAACATACTGTACAGTATCCAATAGTGCAACAAATGTGAGCTGTCAGAGGATCAGACAGGTTGTAAACAAACCCTGAGGTTAGTTATATTTATTTGGAAGAAAAAAAACAAAGAACAACAGTAAAATTATCACCCAAACTGTCCCTCAGACTGGCTGTTGTGGATCAACTTTAACCTTCTGTATTGTAGTACTGTGCACAGTTTTCTCAGCATCATTACATTGCGCTCACATTAACTGGTAGCTAATATGGCAAAACTCTCGGTCTGTTTACAACCTGTACGTCTGCCTACCTGCGTATGTTTATTGGCCCATTGGACCGATATTAAGCAATGTCACCGCATTAAAAGATCTCAGCAATGACAGGCCCTGGAAGCCTATTGTTTAAGACGCATGCTGCATAAGTGCAACATACACCGTTTACTCTGGACTGCAGACCTTTGTTGCATGTCATACCCCTCTCTACCCCTGTTTCCTGTCTCTCCGCACTTTCATCTGTCAAATAAAATGCCGAAAGACAGAATCTTAAACAAGCAGTACAATGTTATTTTAACCAATAGAACAGATGCACAAAGCTAGGAGGGAAAAAAACAAGTTATGATAAACGGTAGTTTTCTTTTAATGCATTTTCATTAAATGTTCTGAAAACAGGCTTTGTTGAGTCAGAGCTCCAGCACTATTGGACTGTTCGGTAAAATGTAAATGGACGCTCTGTAATGATGAAGGGCACTGCTAAAATACACTCTGCTTTGTGTTTTAAGCATCAACTTTAAAGCTCTGAGGCCAAACTGTAGGCACTCTTAATGACTCTAAAAGATTTTGAAAAGGTCAGACACAAAACAAAATGAAAATTACAGCTACTAGGTGAACGGGTCCCCCAGTGCTGACATTCTCACATGCACTGAAGTTAATGGAGTAAAGAAAAAGCATGAATCACATCTCATTCTTTAATTTTCTGGGTTTTTACTCTTCGGTTGCCAGCGGGGAGAAAAATGAATCATTGACTTTAAGCAAACCTGGTGGAACTGCAGAAAACGTATTGGTAAAGTGATTTGATGTTGATTGTAGCAAATGTTGGTGTGCTGAAGGAACAACACTGTCTGTTACAGTCGCTGGAGACATCCTTGGAGAAAAAAAATTAGGGAAATTCAATAAAAAATAGCCTGACCTTTTCAGTGTAAATGCAGCCATGTAGGCAATTTTTGCCTTTTACTTCCCCACCACTCTGCTCCAGTCACTAGGGCTTTAATAGAGCAGCCGCTGAGTAAATTATACAAACAGAGAAAAGTGGCAAATAACTAAACTTAAAAGAAATGTTACACCTCAAAGTGAGTTTAGTAGACATGTTTAGTACTGCTCAGCCTGTGAAAACAGTTATGTAATGTCCACTGTGGCTCTGGAGAGAGCTTTGTGGTTGGTGATATAAAGTTCTCTGTATGTATTAGACCATTGTGGACATAGTCGGAGATGAATTAGCAGAACAGATTTATGGTAATATCAGAGTTTTGTATGAGTTTCACTACAATTAAGGAAGTACCTTGATTTTTTTTTTCAGGTATTTTATTCACTGGGTAATCCAAAACTCAAATCTGGTTATTTTGTCCATAAATCCAGATTTGAATCCAGATAAACTAATTTTCTCAATCAGCTTCAAGAAATGGGGTCCTACCTGTCACATGAGAGATCTCCACTAGCCAAGTTGTCATCCAAACAGAGAAGTTGTCTTTTGAAACTGTTTGGAAAAGGGCAGGAACTTTCAAAAGATACTTGGCAGGTGATTGGATGAACCATCTGTCTATCACCGTCTTACCTTGCGAGGCAGCTGGTTTTGCAAGGTCATGCGAGAATCAGAAAATCAACTCAAATCAATAGAAAGAAACTGCTACTTACATTGAAAGTTATTTAATAGACACATGGCAAACACCTACAAACACTCAGTCAAGGTGAAGGTGTTTGAATCAAAGAGAAGGAAGTCCTTATCCAGGCCTCTATTTATAAAGTGGGAGGTACTACCACAAGTACCCTGAACCTCTTCATTTCCATTGCAATGATTTTGGACATGTTTGTGGACTGCATAGGTGTCACAGCATGGGCTACAGGTTGTTCCGAATGGCAAGACCTGCCATTCATAACCACCTGGTCTAGCAGTATCCCTCTCCATATGAAATGCAGTAGAGTTTTATCCTCAATCAAAAGGCATTTGTTCAGGTTTTGTCCCATGTATTCAAAGGAGCAGTCATATACAACTCATTGTTGAAGACAATGAGTGCTCAACAACGTGATGTGGGAAATACCAGGTTTCCTGTGGTCGGTCTACCTGTTCACTGGGAATCCTTAGAACATAGCCAGACTGCACAAGCTTATTAAGTTCCTCTTGGTATTTATCAGACAGTCTGGGATCTTTGGACAGGCCTCTTTGTGTAGCACAGAGACAGGGCAGGACAGCTTCCTTTGGAGCTTGAAAGCCAGAGATGTTGGGAGCTCTTAGCAGTGGAGTGTCATAGCGTGTTACACCATCTATCTCTACGCTAACTGTCTTAGGATGGAGTAGAATGAGAGCTAGCTTTTCTTGCTTTGACCTTGTGGCTGTATTTTCATTCACATAGGGCAAAGTGTCAATCTGCCAGAGTCTATCCACATGTCTGAGTATTTCACTTTTTAAGCAGGTTAGAGTTAAGGAGAGAGTGTGCTGAGTTTGGATTAAGCTCGCTGGCCCTTGGAGAGCCCATCCTAGCCTGGTATGTACAGTATTGCCAATGAGCCACCAGGGGTTCCCATGCCCAGATAGCATATAGAAGTGGGCCACTTCAGGCAATGATGCAGCACTGCTGGGCTTCTTCTGGCCTGGACACAATGGATGTGAGCCTGAAATGGCCCACATGTAAAATAGCAAATATGGCCCAAATATCCCAAATGAAATGTGGGCCTTTTTTGGTAAAGATGCGGTGCGCTCACTGGATGTGGGCCAGTTCTGGTTTATCTGGTTTGTTCTTGGTTGGCATACGGCATTGCTATGGCTTACTTGTGGCCCATATCTGTGAAACAGGAGTGGACCGCCCAAGTACCATCATTCCACGCAGCATGTGGGCCGGATGAAAGTGTTGAGTGTGGGCCGGATCTGGGCCACAGCAGTTTTGCTACCTGGGTGAGTATTGACTCTGTTGCTGTGATGAGATGGGCATAGTCGAACCCAATGAGGACAAGAGGGCATGCATGATCAATAGACTGTATTGGGATACCTCCAGGGCTTGACATTAACTTTTTTGCTCACCAGCCACTGTGGCTAGTGGTTTTCCCAAGTTACTAGCCACTCAGCATTTTCACTAGCCACAATTTTGTTGTTGGGAAATTACATTTTATTTGATTAAAGTTGACTATGGTGTACCACAATTTAATTGAAGAACTAGATTTACAACACTTTAAATGTAAATGACTTCTGTAAACACCCAAATCAAGACTACATACAATGTATAACACTACAGTCATCAAATATTCAGCTCTGATGAGGTTGTGTGTAAAGCTCCTTACATATGAAAACATGCAATTGATAAAGGCAAAGACATAAAAAGAGAAGCTTGGCATTGCATATAATAAATAAATATATTTATATTTATAAATATTTATTAACAACAGTAAATAGTACAAAGCAGAAGAAATATCTGCAGTACCGAACAAACTCTTTTGTCTAATCAATTCAAATGTTTCCTGATTCAAAATGACAGAATTCTATACTCCTAATTTTTCCTCTTGCTAGCTGTGTGTGTGTGTGTGTGAGAGAGAGAGAGAGAGAGAGAGAGAAAGAGAGAGAGAGAGGAGAGATGTTTATATCCTCACAAGTGAATGTAAACTGTGTGTAGATGCAGCAGTAAAATCTGTGTGTGTGTGTGTGTGTTAGTGACCTGGCCATGCTCTCGTAGCTCCAGCAGACGGGCAGGCAGTAGCAAGGGGAAGCGGGGAGAGGTGGGGGGGCCATGAAATGCAATGCTCTCTGGGAGTCGGGCTGACAGCAGTTTTCCTCAGATCGATCTGGAGCGCTGACAAGAGTTCACGACACAGAATGCCACCCGCCAAAGTGACTAGTAAGAGTGACTGTCTTACACGCCACTGCTGAATTCTACCCATATTTGGCGGGTGGCGGGGTGCTAATGTCAAGCCCTGAATTCCTCTGAGATGATGATACTGCTCGTGTAGCTGCTTCACAGGGTATGTGTGCTCTGACAGTCCAAGATTCTCCACAGTGAATGCTCCATTGATGATGCCTTTCACTTGGCTGGTTGATAGGGGAAATTTCAAAGAATACAGATGCTCAGTATTGCTATATCCTGTCTCACTGTGCATAGTGAGATGGCTTCAGGCTGAGTTTTGAGGCCCAAACACTGGAGGGCTTGGAGGAGCAGAATAGATCTATAGTATCTGCACCATAGTCAAGGACTGCATGAGTTGCGACAGTCCTTTCCCCATTGTGGAAACATACACTGACAACTCTCAGCATGACTTTGTGGGAGTGGCTGGGTCTGTCCATGTAAAGGAGCTCTGAGGGAGATGTACTTCTCTTGAAGTGCTTGGAGAGCAGAGGAATATGGTCTTGTATTATACATACTGGATCTGGCCAATTTGTTAGCTCTTGGGTGTTGAAGATTTTCTAAGAGGATCTGATATTTATACTGCTCAGTAAGATGAGAGTGATTGTCAAGGAGGTTATCCAGAGCCATTTTCAGGAGGGCAAAATCACTCTCTTGACCACTCTTAAACACAAGAAGTGAGGGCCTTGGTATTCCACAAGCAGAGGCTATGAACAGATCGGTAACATTGGGAGTTGAACATGTGAGTAAACAGATTGTGGCTGCTGGGATGACATGGCTTGCATTGGTGGTAGACTACTAGTGAAAGTGGGCTGTCCGGGACCAGGCATGGTTGCAGTATAACTAGGGGCTTGGACAGTGACTGGAGGTGCAGGTACATGGTGAATAGAAAAGGAAGCGATGGCAGATGCATGGTGACTGGAAGAGGGTATAGCCTGGGCAGACACATTTGTGGGGAATTTGCAGCAGCTTCACAGGGCAAAGAGGGAGTGAACAGGGGATAAGCTTTGCTGTACTGGTTGAGGCATGGAAAGGGTTTGGGAGGCCCTAGGTAGTTCTCTGGGAAAGCTAACTTCAGGAAGCTGGACGAATGCGTTGTTTCATGTCTCTCCCTGCGTGCATCTTCATGCCTATGCTGAGCAGCTCTGGGTTTCTTATCAATTAATTTACATCATTGATCAAGCTCCTTATCCTCCTGTTTTTGTCTTCTAAGCTCCTCCAGCTCATCTCTCCTTTTCTTTTCCTCAAGAATGCTGGTTTGTAGATCACTCAAGAGAGAAGCATGCCTGCTCCTGGAACGCTGACTAATTTTAGAGCTTATAAGGAGACTAGAGGCTGACTTGGTGCAATGAGTTCTCTTGCTGTGAGAACTATGTGAGCCATGAGATTGTGTAAATGCCTTCTGCTGTGATATATGAATCCCATAGTAGTCAGGGGGCCTATCCCTTTTATGTCTAGGCCCTGGGTCATGGCTAATTGGCTTTGTGAAGGGTTTAGCTAATACTTCACAAGATACTGACGGCAAAGGGATATGGTACTCTGTGTGAGGGGTAGGCAGTAATGGTTCAGCTGAAAGGCTAGGCTCTGTTTGGTGAGGAGGTGTAGATGGTCCAAATGATGTTTGAGACAATTCTGGGGTGGCCTCATCCATGTTAAGCTGGGTTGAGTCTATTAGACCTTGGGATCCATCCGTATACTCAGTAGAAGGAGCCTTACCTTTATTAGTGGGCTCATCAATAGACTTAATGTCTCTGAATCAGCCATTTTAGGTCACTTTGTGGAGTGTGGCTCAGTATCAATATTTGCATATTGAAGTACCATAAATATTTCAAATAATTATTAGCCAAACTACTTACTTACTTACTTCATCATATTATTTAACAAATAATATCAAAGATTATCCATTAACCTTCATGTCAATTCTTAAACACACCTTAATCCCAATCAATAGAAAGAAACTGCTACTTACATCGAAGGTTATTCAAAAGACACATGGCAAACACCTACAAACTGTCAATCAAGGTGAAGGTGTTTGGAGACAAAGAGGAATATTTAATGTTATGGTTAAATGTGACGGGGGTCATAACCCCCTTTATGACCCTTGTCAATTTTGAGAAACCTCTTTTATGACAGCTGAATCAGGGACTGTGTCTGACAATTTTTTGTAACTTTACAAAACTGACAATTCAACAATAACATAATTTACTGCATCTCTCTGTCAATGAGGTTATGTTTTTGTGAGAAAAAAACTGGAGCCTTGAGTTGAGATTATTTTTTCACAGTACAGTCAGGTAATTGTGTTGAAGCTGAGCTGCTACTGTCAGCAAATACACTGCTGTTCCAGTTGCAGAATGACCATACTGCGTCCTTCCAGGTTTGTACTAATGAGTCGAATTTGCCAAGTCCAAACTAGCAAGTACGCAAGTCCAAACTTGGTGTACTTGGTATTGAGAAAGGCCCTGTATCAAATTGGCTTCAGTCAAAGCGCAGCGCACTTCCTGGGGGCTATTGAGCTCTGTTCTTAATGCCTCACCATTCAGAACAGGTATAAACACTTTGCCTTTAGACGCCTGGTATGACAGTTTGAAGCTGAGCCCTTTTTGTAAAGGGTAGGAGCCAGCATGTTTAAACTCGACATGGTGAATAAAATTCATGGTATCTCAGCCTCAACCAATTTTGACTATTCTTTTTTCTCTCTGTAGAATTCATGGAAGTGCAGTATTAAACTTCTGGAGTGCTCTTTTAACATCAGGATTTGTCTAAAGTATGCATATTTTCCTGTTTGGTCCACACTTCACAGAGCATTACCTTTGTTCCAAGGACATGATGAGAGTACTTAACAATAGTAAGTTGGACATTCTTTACTTTAAGGGCATGCTCCATCCACAACAAAAGCGCCAAAAATGTTTCCCCTCAAAGCTGCAGTCCTCAGCGTGCCTTGTGCTCTTATTTTCAATCTGTAAAGTTCAACATTTCAAAGTTGAAAGCTGTTCAAATAAATAATTCAAACCCCTCCTAAGAAAAACAGCTCTGATGTTAAGCCTGAAGCTTTCCATCTATGATCAATAAGAGATTTCAGGTTCGGGGCTGCAGCTGGACAATCAAATGGCCCCTGACTCTTTCCACCCTTGCTTCAGTGGATCTGTTGCCTGTGGTAACCAACATTGCGCTGATGCTCCTGCACCAGGCGTCATTGCTATGGTGACCTTTTTGTAGACGATAACAGTTACCAGGTTGGTATTGTTCCCCTGCAACAGAAATCTCTCCTGCATGTTGTCAGTATGTATTTGTTTATAATGCCATTATAATACCTTTACACATATGACTAAAAAGACTTCTCTATAAATTAAGACTTTGGTTGAACTTTTCTATGTTCTTATTAGGGGTTTTCACAATATGGGTGTTGTGAAGCCGTTTGAGACTTTATCATTTGATCATTTTGAAATTTGAGGATGTTTTTTTAAAAGTCTGAATGTTAACATCCAGATTAACCCTCTTTTGTAGAAAATCTTTCTTGGTGTTGCCATCTTTCCACCTTTTTTATCCAGTTTACTGCAATACTTCAAAGTCTAAACTGTCCTGCTGCATGAACTGGAGAAACAGAATGAAAACTACAAAAACAACACTGCAATGCAGCTGATTTGCTCTTTAAAGTTTAAAGCTGCTTTTGGCAGAATTTTTCTTTTAATTTTGTCTTATCAACATAACTCATAAAGTTGGGCTAAAACAGAGAAGAACAGCAATTCCCCACTAATTGAAATGGTGTTTGTGTCCCACTTAAAATTCTAGTCATTGTTTGAAAATCCTCTTGGGAAGTGGGACATTTAAGCTAAACAAAATCAAATCTGTTACATAATTAGCACTGAGGGAACGCTCTGTCCCGAGAAAGCTGGATGGAACTGATCTTGTGCATCTCTTTTGCCTAAAGCATCAATGACCAGCCTTATTGCTAAATGTTTGCTGTGAGCAGTTTGCCGACACTTTATGTAATCTCTCTTGGTACTGAAGTCCTTACATTTCAAAGGCTGATTTTAAATGTCCATCTTCTAGACATGTGGACTGAGCCCTCACTGACTTAATTTATACATACTGTAACATGTCTGAAGTGCTCACAATCATCAAATCAAATTTGTGAGGGTGCAGGCCCACCACAAAATAAAAATGAGTCATGAGACAAAATGTCACACTTAACCTTTCATGGGTGTGAATGAAAGTTCTTGACCCATCTCAAAGTCGACTATTTCTCTGAAACCATTAAGGCAAGGTTAGGTTAAGGCAAAAACCACTTGGTTGGGGTTAGGGAAAGATCATGGTTTGGGTTAAAATGAATGTGGTAAAAATGTCCCATCATGATGGTAAAAATGTCTGGTTAGTGCTCTCCTGTCATCGACCCAACCCGCCTCATCCTAATAAGTCAAAATCACCTTATAAAAGAAAAGACAGTCACATCATGATGACATCATCTGAAATGCGTCACTTCCCCTGTCACTCAAACAAACCTATAGGTCATTTTTGATGACTGAATTTACGACCTAAATGGTGTGAAATGACATGCAAAAAGCAAAACATGCGTAGTCATTACATGGCTGCTGCTTATATTCATTTTTTAAGTTTTTGGAACATTTAAACTGTAGCCTTCAGATTGGTTGTTTTGCTTTATCATTATTGATGCATTCTTTTACATCTTCACATCCATATTCTTCTGGATTATTGGTAATAAAATCTGCACCCAAGCGGACTCTCTGACTTACCTATTAATATAAGGTTGCTTGTCTGCAGGTGCAGAGAAATTAGTTACCAACTGCTGCCATTTTGGGTTACCAATATCAAGTTGCACATAGTAGCTTTAATATCCAGTTAGAGGTGTTGGGAGGCTCCATGTCGTCAATCTCTTATTATATTGATGATGTATTTTATCACATAAATATAAACAGTATGTGTTGTCCTCTTACAAACCAAATTGATGATGATATGATGAGATGATGTACTCATTTTCCTCCAGATAGAACTACATTTTTTCTGTAGGTTGGATGTTTCTTAAATATATTTGTACAATTATCATCCACAAAGTGGATCATCATCATCCCAAATTCTCAGTATAATTACATTCAAATAAGATCCTCAGATTCTCTCCTCTCAGATCTACACATTATCATACTCAAAGAGGCGGCAGCAGAGTGATTTGGAGACGAGTAAATTGGATTTGGGGGAAGCGAGGAAGCGAGGGGGCAGCTTTTGTCACAGCAAAAGTCATTTTTCATGTGGTGTAGCTGCGGGAGCGTGTGCTGCTGCTGTTGCTGCTGCTGCTGCTGTAGTATATGAATATGATGGAGAGAAAATGCACAATTCCTTGCTTAATGGGAATAACCATAAACTTTACTTTTTACTTGAGGAAGTTTCATTGTAAAAATGCCAGAAGGTACAGTCTCATCTTGCCACACCACATTATGTTTGGGGAAGCAGTGACAGTGAGGTGTGGGGAGTGTTGCTGTGCGTCCAATGAGAAGCTGTAAAGGAAATTGACTCCACAAAGGTGTCCTGAACAGGGCTGAAGTCTTAATGACAAAGTCGACACCAGAGACTTTGTTGTCTTCGGAGAATCTGTCAAGTCATTTTAGACTGCAGTGCTCGCTGTAATGCACTCACCGCCACTGAGACAGAAGATGGATAAAATATGTTTACATTATTGATATGTCTCTACTTCTCTTGATACTCATTTCACCCTTCAAGCTCTCTATATGTTCCCTTTTATGAACAAACAATGCTGAATACAGCCCCATCTGAAACTGGAGTCCATTCACCAACTGGCTGATGCAGATCTGTCTGAATTATTACACTGATGCACAATTTAAAAAAGAAAAGTCATAATAAATCATATCGTTATTATAGCTCTGCAGGACTAATTGTCATATGAGGTCATTTCTGCTGCATAAGTGCTTTAGTGGTGAAAGACATTCAAACGAAAGGCCTCATCACCACACACCCAATAAATATTCAATATTCCAATAAAATGGCTATTTGCGGTCAAATTGAATGTAATGATTGAAATTGATGAGTAATTATTCTATTTCAGGATGTCCAGTCACAGTAAATAGTCCATCACTGCCTGTAAGTATTCCATTTACTATCATACAAAGTTTAGATTAAAATGTCCAAATTGCAATAGTGCAAAGAATGTCTTCTTTAACATTAAAGGGTAATTCTGCTTTGTCTCCATCTTCAGTGTGCTGCACTTACAGTTGTGGTGTTCCGTGGAGCCTTTCACCCAAATTATATGTTAAAAATCAGATTTTGCTATGAAAGTTTGAGTCAAATTTCACTTACCCTTAAGGTGCAGATAGTTGAAACACAGACAGGGGACAGGCCCGCAGCTCTGTTGATGCCACATTGGGTGACTGTGTAGGAGGACGTGTTCAAACATGTGGTCATATATTTTGGGCTGTAAGCAGACCCCCATGGACATTATAAAATTAATGTCTCATGGACCCTCACGCTCAGAAACTATAAATTGAGATTTACTTGTGTCTAGACCATAGTTTGGGTTTTAGGTGCTGAGGTTTTGCAGTATCCACCTCTGAAACTTCAGCAGCCACAACAACACAAGTATTAAAGTCCTCCTCCAATCAAAAATGTGTTTTGCTTGCTGTCACATCATGTTTGACACTAGAGGACTGTTTTTACATTCATCTGCTGAAGGGGGAAAGCTTCTCAGTGCTCAGTGCTAATCTGGAGCCAATTGTGCCAATTTCTTATGAGGGAGAAGAAGCAACTCCTTTGTAGAAAAACCATGTCAGATAAAACTTTTCTGTAGAGGATATTTACTGTAAATATCGGTTTGTACTCTTGAAAAGTTACATTCAATAAACCCAACAAATTCTTTCCAGAACTAATGCATCAGTTACTCTAGATAACTACTAACCCTATTGGCAGACAGAACATTGATATTAGAAAACTGCAAAAACCCAGATTAATATTAGATTCTTTTCTACAATATCTGCACATGGCAACTATGGTACGGTTAAGATTCAGGAGAGGCTGCAGTTACGGATTTTAAAAAAACAACATTAATTGCTGGTTTGTGACAGGACGCAAACTCTGTTCTTTACCATGAAAGTTGTATGCACTACACACTTATCCACCACTTCCTGTATAGGCATTAACTGTAAATTGTGTGCCGCAGAATCATCTACTATAAAAGTTATTGCTTGGAACACTGGGCACAGACCTCACTGTCAACAGTTTTAATAATGTGTTTCTTTGTTAGAAAGTAGCTCCAAGAAAACTGTTCATCACTTCCTGACCTCAGGTCTACCTATTATTGTGTGAAAGCCAATAACAGAAAAAACAGTTTGGTCGTGTGTTTGTGTCTCATTGACTGCATATAAATATGGACAACACGTCTCCACTTCCTACTGCTATGCAAAAGTGAAGCCAAAATATCTCCTTTTGAGGAGCTGCCATCTTGATTGTGTTACGTCATTTGGAGCCAGAGTCTGCGCAGTAGAGTCGGGTGCTGGGATTACATCCTGCTGCCTGAAGGAGGTTTGAAAGCGTTTCTCACAGCTGTCAATCATGATGTCACACCCCCTTTTTATATTGTCAAATAACTAATTAAAAACAAACTTATCAGAAAAATGAGAACTTTAAAGTACATCAGCATGAAAAGAACTACCTAACTATTAGAAACCATCTTTGGGAAAAATGTATTCGACTTATACTTTGATATTTTAGTTTGTCTCATGTCCCATCTGCTGACATGGAGGGGGTGGGATTTATGACCTATACTGCGAGCCACCAGGGAGCAATCAAGATTTTTTAGCTTCACTTTTAGGGAGCTGTCATGATTCATCATTTTACGATATGCGTTATGACATAGCAAAAGGCATTTCTAGCAGGCAGATAGGCTAAAAACAAGAGTTACCTGGTCTGTTGCAGGCCACATTTTGGCCTTTGTCATGGCTCAAAAACTGTAATCCATATAAAAGTTTGGTCTCATCTTGAACCAGAGCATCTGCAAATTATTTCCATAACTGATATATTACTATCCATTAAAGTTAGGCATGATATGAGATGAATAAATCCCTGTTTTTGTTATCTTCACTGCCATCTTGACTGTGAGGGAGCCGGGAGAGATGATACGAGTGAGATTCAGCTCTTTGTTTGGGAGAGGAGGGGGAGGAAGGGAGAGTTTTCATTTTTTGTGGTGTGTTACAACAAAATGTTCTAAATAAATAAGACTGTTTGTCCCATTTATTGTTTCCTTATTAAGTTTATACAGTTAGGTGAACCCAGGACGATTGGTTACAATACTGTTACACTTTTCACTTTTACACTTTTAAAGAAAACTGAGACACTACTATATAAAAACACTTTAATAAAAACTTATCATACATCTATATAAGAAAACTTGCACACCTGGCGGAGATCTGCACTCTACTGAGTGCACTCTCCTCACATGAAGTGTTATTGGTAATTACTCAGAGTACAACATAGTGTAGCTTCAAATTGCTTCAGTTGAAGTGTTCAAACAAACACATTTTTTCATTTGAAATAGTGCTAATTTATTACTGCTTCCCTTTAAACCGGCCCTGCTTCCATCAAATTATCATATATGTGCGTAGTGCCAAAGCAAATGAACATGTAACAAAATGTATTGAAATGTGCAAAACTAATGACTCAATCTGGCTTTATGTCTTAAATGATATGAGTGTGAATCAAGGGGATCTGTGTGAGTGTTAAATCGTGACTTGTGTTATCAGATCATCAGATTTCCCAGATCAGGCTGTAATCTCAGATAGCTAAACATGCATCATTTGCTCTGTGGAACATTTAGTTTGTTCTCTGGGACTGGTCAAGGTGAGAAGACTCATATCTTCTAACTCATCTATCTTCTGGAAGATGAAAGGGCTGAAAGGGAGTTTTTATTTTTTTCACTGCCTGAGATTTAAATTGACAATACTACAGGGTTTTATAGGTTTGTTCATCAATTCCAGTGGTTCTACAAGAGATTTATGGCTTTCAAAACTAAACTTTCTGTCCTATACTATAGATGTACTATACACATGGATGTGGAATTTAAAGACACCTTTAATTTTCCAGTCTCCAGTTCAGTGATAAAAAGACATTAAAGACATGTTACAAAGCCTTAAACACCACACATTTAAAGGGGACATATCATGCTATTTGTGATTTTCTGTTATTTTTATGCTGTTATGATGTTGGATGTCTATGTTAAACATAGTCAAAGGTCTAAAATTTTAGTTGAATGTATGTAAAAATGCTCCCCTGCAGGTCAAAAGCCAGGGCTTCAGCCTGCTCTGAACACTTTGTTCATATCATCACCTCTTCTTCCTCCTTGTGATTACATCAGATTGTTCACATTCTCACAAATGATGTAGCCTATGGAGCCGCTGGAAGTCTGACTAGGGGCAGCTTCTGGAAGTGCCCTGGGAGTTTTTCCTTGCCACTGTTGCCAAATGCTTGCTGGCTGGCCCCAAGCCCGTTGGTTCCTACGGAAAACATACTATAAATGGTCACAAATATATAGTTTCATATTCGGCATGGCTCTAGATATTGCAATGTTGGTCTGTCAGTCATTTGGTTCAGACTGAAATTTCTTTCTGAAACTATTGGACTGATTGACATTCATGTCCTCTTTATAATTAATAATACTAATTAATAATAATGCTACCAAGGAGCATGGTACAGCTTATTGATGTGTTTTTAATCATATTTGGACAACAGAATAAGCAACATCAGGCTTTGAGTACAGACAATATCTGTAGGTGGGATCAATTCAATGTTGATTTATCAGGTTTTGTTGACAATAAGAACAATATAGAATACTAACAGATTTCTCCTTTAAGTCAAGAAAGTCAGTAACAAGCCTGATGTTTCTGTTGAACCTCTCCTTTAATTTGCTTGCCTTTAATTTGACAATATGACTTCTTTTAATTACTGACCCACATGGCTTAACTTGAGGGGCAATTTTGGCCAATCCTGTTGCAATCCTGGCAGCTGCTTTGATAGAAACCCTTCATAATGTAGCAGCAGAAGTTTTGCAGGTTTGTGTTGCTCTGCTAAGCCTTTACAGCTGTCACCACAGGGATCCATTTGATTTCTCTGAACTCCGCCTCTCCTCGGCTCCCAGCTACACTAATGACATGACTCTGTGTCATTGGCTGAGTATTTAATACCCAAGGATGAAAAGGAAAACTCCAAGCTTCATTTAGCTATCAGTGTGCTCACGACAGTAGCTGGTGTGGTTTTCAGAGCCCTGCTTTTCAACTCTTGACAGTTTTCAAAAGGCCTGAAACAGAGTGACTGACAGGTGAATGAAAACATACAACAGTGTCTTTATTCTGCAATTTCCCCAGAAAGAGAAAACAGAATAAATGAAATCTCTTTCATGCTCTTTGAATATTGTAAAATATGATTCACACACATAAAACCCACACAATATCAATATACTACAAATTACTTTTCAAAATTCTATGCATCAAAAAGATATTTCTGCTTCAAATCAGACACGTAGCCTGTTGTTCTGGCTGAGAGGTTGGAAAGAAAATAGATGCTGGAAATTGCACCATTGATGCTATTTGTAATTATGCATTTTTGAAATGCAAGAGCAGAAAATCAAGTCTGTATTTTAGTGTGAGGGGGTGTTTGTAATTGATATAATGGAGCAAGGGGAAAAGCTTTGAAATGAGGGCTTTAGCGAGGAGAGCAGAGAAAAGCCTTTGTGCAACTGCTGCACAGGCTCTTTGTCTATCTGCGTAGAGGCAACACAAAGCGCTGCTGATCTGAGTTACAGCGTTATTTTATTTCTTAAGGATTTAAGCGTCTGGATTTCCCGACAATATTGGCCCCCGGCACATCAAAGAATGCCCTCTAACTCAGAATAAGCAGGCTCTGTGTTGTTCAGCATCTACGTTTTTTTAATAGTGGACAGAATTAATGAATGTTTCCTTGTATCAGGGCTTCTTGGGATTACAGCCTTTCTAAAACAGCAGCTAAATCCTTCAGATAAAGAAACATGTATTATACAGTCCTCTGTGTTTGATGCTCTCAGATTTCAAAATGCTGTGTCATACTTTTAGATAGCAGCAGGTGCCTTCTGTACTGTTTGGAAATGGATCAACTATCTCATCCCATCTGATATGAAAGGAGCACAGGCTACATGTGGACTAGAGCAGTGGTTCCCAAACTTTGGGATCAGGACCCCCAAAGGGTGCCAAGGTAAATGTGAGGGGTCACATGATGATAAAAGTCAGGGCCACTCAATTTAACTTGTATGACCCAAAATCATAAACCAATTTGGCCTCAAAGGGCTTTAAAATCTGAACAGCATGCTACATCCTCTATCTTTACCCCCTCAATGTCACAACGGTCATTTCTGATTAAGTTGTCATCATTCATTCTCGCCATTTTCTGTCGCTAACCTCTCATGTCGTCCCAGATCCTGCCACTCCCACTTGTCCTGCAGTAACCCCTTTCTTCCCATCATTCCCATGACCTTCCCCACCCACCTGCACACATGTTCCCCATTCCCTCATCAACACCCCAGTATTTAGACCAGCCCCTTTCCCTCAGTCATTTGTCAGATGGTCTCGTGTGTCTTAGAGCACCAGCACTCAGTTCAGTTTTTGTCGTTCAGAGTTGTGACACTCGATTTGGATAAGGTAAAACTCTCAAAAAACTTTGAACGCAACAATAAAGGAACAAACCTTAGAAAGAACAACAGAGGAAGGATTCCTCTTTCAGGATAGATTGACATGTAGCAGATATGTACAGAGTAGACAGATAAAAGGGATAAGAAAGAAAAATACACTTTGTACTTCTGTTACACTGACCTTTCTTTCATTTGGCTTTTTTCTCGATAAAAACTGGATACTTAAACCCAACGTCAGACAAGAACGCTGATAACGGATGATTCTGCAAAACTGTGGATTACGCTCAGTGATTCAACATTTCTGAAATTCTTGCTTTCTACAATATCTGCACACAGCGCCTATGTGATGGTCAAGGTCGGGAAAGATCATAGTTATGGCAAATAAGCTATGGTTAAAGTATGGTCATGGTTAGGCAACTAAAACACTCAGTTAAGGTTAGAGAAGTTAGTTAAAAAGTGAATGTTATCTGTAGCTCTGATAATCTGACACCCTACACATCCACCCACCACCCTGATCACCACACACTCACTCTACACTCTTCTACAGAAAGGACACACTATCTTGCATCGGTACAATTCAAAGTGCTTCACAGATGACTGAAAAGCTGATGACAAGACAGGACAAATGTAAACAAACTAATGCACAAGAGAAATATAAATTCTGAAAATGTATATAATGTAATAACATATATAAAACATTGTAATCAAAAGCCTGGTTAAAGAAGTGGGTTTTAAGGTTGCATTTAAAAATATCAACACTTCCAGCTGCTCTCAGATCCTCAGGCAGACTGTTGCATGAGACATTAGATAGTGAGTCTGGATACTGTTTACTTGAAGTCTCCAAAAACGCCTCAAATGAAACAATCTGGTAAAAAGAAAATCACTGTTTGGTTGAGCTGCTCACGACTCCTGCCCACACTAAATCTATAATCTGCGATGAGGGGTCACAAACAGACTTGGCTTCATTCTAAAGGTTGGAAACAACAACAACCAACTGCACTACAGTAAAAATGAAGTTAAAGGGTAAGTTTGGCAATATTATATATTTTTCTTATTGTCAACAAAACACATTAAAAGCCCATAACAAAAAATGTGTTAATTTCAAAGGCGTAGATTTGGTTTTAAATTTAGTAGGGACATTTTTTTTTATCAGACAGCCTTCTTGAAACAGGCAAGAATTGTTCTCTGATTTTAAAGGGATATTTAACTTTTTTTTTAAATTGATGTAAATCTGAGACTAAAACTCATATTAACTAAACATGTCAGAAAAACAATCGTAAATTAGTAAACAACATGCCTAAAATTTAAATACAATGTTAGTTTTATCCCCTGTATGACATTTTGTCACTCTTTATCATTATAACACACCTTTTTGCAGCAAACACACAAACCTGGCAACTCTGCAGAGATCTTACCGGTAACATTATGTGGAGTTAAAATGTCAAGATTGTTTGAGATCAGTAAAAATATTGGTAAAGACACATCTCTACTATCCATGTCCAAATCTATGCCTATGGTTAATCTGTCTCTCAATACCTTCTGTCTGTAATTTCTTAAAACAGCTGGGCATTGTAGTTTTTCGCTAACTTATTTGTACAAGAGTAAGTGCAGTTGTTGGGCACTATTTTCAGTTTTAGATTGATGCACATTTGGTGCTCTAATGAGTATTTACAGCAGCAGGATGGTGTATATGGGATTGACTCAAAATAAACTGCAGTGCCCATGTTCATTATAATGACAGAATACGTCACTCGGTGTAACAGTGTGGCTCATTTATGTGTTTTAATAGTTTTTGGACAACGATGGAAGTCTGTGACACAGAGGAATACATTGCATCAGGCTTTGGCTACATGAGCAACACTTGTTAGTCGGATCAGTTCATTGTTTTTGGTCTTTTCATGGGATTTGTTGACAAGAAGAAAAACAGAATATAACGAGTCTCACCCTTAAAGAGCTTAGCTTTTTGACTTATTTAGCAAACTAAGGGAGAAACAGTCTGCAAGCAGTGCCACACAAGGTACTACAAGAAAAATTAAGTCCAACAGTAATAATTTTCATTGTAATTTTCTCTCAGCAGCTAAGACTCAGAGCAAACCCCAGAATCCAGCCTCGAAGGATAATAAGGTATTGACAGTGCCATGCTTTATCTCCTCAGTTAGACGGTGCTTTAGATAACAAACACCTCAGAGCTGTCGTCTAGTCTAACTTAAAGCCCTAAATCTGTAATTGAAGTATGGTGCCACCTGTTAGGACACACAGTCACTCTTTGTTTTGTTTGTGCTTTAGTTTATCTGACTAAAGAAGAACATTTTTAAGGCTCAAATTGGTCACTTAAGCTTTGAGGTTTTCAAACATAGGCAGCATAAAACTGTGACAACAGCTTTCTTTGTTGACAAAATGACAAAATTCTGAGACTTAAAGGGGACGTATCATACTTTTTGTGATTTTCTGTCATTTTAATACTGTAATAATGTTGGATGTCTATGTTAAAGGTCCAAAACTTGAGGTGAACATATATAAAATGCTCCCTGAAAGTCAAGAGCCCAGGCTTCAGCCTTCTCTGAATGCTTCATTTGTGATGTTACCTCTACTTCCTCCTCGTGATGACATCAGATTGTTCACACACATAAATGGCCATTTGTTCCGTAGCCTTTGATGCTAAGGTTGTTCCAGGTTGTTTCCATTTTGAGTAAAGAATGAGAAAAAGACGTGAAATTCCATTACTACTGTTTGTTTATGTACCCTGCCAAAGGGCAGCGTCCATAAGCTAACCAATCAGGACAGAGTGGGCTCATCGGGAGGGGGTCCTTAAAGAAACAGGAGATAAAACTGCCTGTTTCATACAGAGGCTGAACTGAGGGGCTGCATAAAGGACCAGTATAAGATAAGTATGGAGTTTTTTGAAGTGTAAATCATGCAGATATATTCCAGTCGAGCCTCATAAATATAGACCTGGAAATGTGCATGATACATCCCCTTTAAAAATGTATGCCTGATAATGCCTCTAATGTTTCCTGCTTCTTGCTTTTCTGTTCAGAAACCCGACAAACGAGCACCCTTCAACTTTTTCACTTCTTGTCAGCTCAGGCAGAGCTCTGCAAATTGTGTCAAAACCTCCTCCTCTTCTGTTTTGAAAAGTAAGAAAAAGTGTCTATACTGTGACATGGTGTGTGCGTGAATTCTCTAAAGGATGTAAATAGCATGAAGGGGAGATGACAGTTCCCACTCATCTCCCTCAGCTTGTCCTTCACATCCTCAACTTTCTTCCCACACGGGCCTCCACCAGCCTGTCTGCATCACTCAAACCTAAACTCCATCTTAGACAACACCTCCCACCCTATGAGTCTGCGTGATGTTTCCTACTGCACTGCCTGACTGTATAAACTGCACACACACGCACTGTTGTCACAGTCCAGTTCATATGCAAGCTAGGAGGGTGACCGATTTCAATATATATGAACATCTGGATGCATTATGGTGATGATAGAGACAACAAATATCTTTAAAAAAACATATCTTCTAAACATGACATCTTTCTGTGCTATTTTTGCATGTGTAATCCTAATTAAATTTGTTAAATTAAATTTTTATTCCTATTTTATTTCAGTCTGACATATGCATTTTTTTGTTTTATGTCTGCGTATCACCTTGTACTTAAAAAGTGATATACAAATAAAATGATTATCCTGATAATTAACAGAAACTTGCACATGAGCATCGCAAAGTGTCATTTTTCTTTGGACATATTGTGCAAGTATTTCCCGCTGGGGTGTTGAAATGATGGACAGACACAGATCTGTACATTTTGTACAATCTAAATCTGTAACGGAAACAGCATTGCGCATTCACACCTCTAAATATAGGTAGATAGTCCCGTTAGTTTCAAGACATGATTCATATCCTGTATGCTGTACATATTGTAATTTCCCATCACCTATTTACCTTAGTTTTCCTCTCATATGTTAAAGATTACATATATTATGTATTTGATAACTGCTCACTCACTCCTGCAGAATTTTTAAAACATATTTTCATATTTTCACCTTTTTAAAATGCTGCTGTGCATAATTATTCCTCCATTAATTAATTTTTGTCTTCCTAGTGCTCCCAAGCTGAATTTTGTTGCAATAGTTCAAAAACTCATTTGCACTATTCTTATTCAGATCCTTCTTTATTGTTTTTTATTACTGTGGTGATTATTGCTGCATCATCCCAGAGCTCCCCCTGAAGAGTAATTAAAATTTCTTCCTATCTTATCTTCATCTGCATTTCAGCAGAGAAAAATCTGACTTTCATGTGGATACAGTGTAGAGAAAATCTGCCTGCATAAATCATATCAGGACACTGTGCTGATATGATTTGATCAGAGGTTTGATTTTCAAAATAAATCTAGATACTTTTCATCAACACCATCACAGAGATACATTTGGAGCCACAAATGTTTATGTTTTTAGTTGCAATGGTGATGTATCCTTACATTTAAGAAATTAAACACACTCTAAACTACAAAGTAAGGTTACATCTGAGAAAAGCATCTCATGCCGACTTACTGACATACAGTATTAAACATGCACTCTATTTGTCCCAAATGTAATTCTGAATCTGTCTCCAAACAGCAGTGACTGACCGAGAGCTCTGTCCACAGAACATCAGCAGGCTGTGTGCATTTTTGAAACACCAGATGGTTTCTAGATTCTGTAAATTACGCACTCTGTGCCATTTGTGGGCTGCCAAAGATTACTGAGCTCAAATTTGAAGCAAAAATGTGCAGCGGTTTTGTTTGACAAAATTAGTGCCGGAGGCCTGGTGATCACTGTGTCCACCTGTGTTTTAAAACTGAAAACACGTGAGTTTATGAGAGTGAGGTAGAGGGAGAGGGAAAAGGTTGAAGTGGGACAGGGAATGAGTAAGTTAGTTTGCTGAATAACATTAGTGAGAAAAAGCAGCTCCATCTTTGTGAATGAGACACACATACCTGCCTTTTCTCATTAGACATTAAGACCTCATGGCTAATAAAGCAGCACATATTTATTGCACTTGTATTATATCTAACACACATAACGGTATGTGTCCATGTCTTCTACTGTGGAGGAAATCAGCCCTCAGTATACTGAGGTTTAATAGTCTGAACGTCATGTGCATCAAGATAACTGTAGAGAGAGCTGTGTTCAATTGAAAAATATGTAAATAAAGTCAAAATAACCTTTATATCTTCAAAATTAAAGCAAAAAAGCACCAAAAACATACTTATGCATAAACAAAAACGGCAATGAGCAAATGAAATATCAAAGCTGACCAGAGTGATTGAGATCAGGCTTGTATCTACCATTGGAAACATGTCCTTGGTAATATTTCTGGGAATTTGGCAGGTTTTAAAGGCTGATTTTCATACTTGTAGACAAAATTTCTTTTAAGTTGAAATGATTAGTTGATGAAATGATCAACAGAAAATTAATGCAACTATTGTGATTTTTTTTTTTATTTCACTTTTTAAGCAAAAAAAAAATCACCTACAGCTTCTCAATTGTGTTAATTTTTCTTGTTTTCTTGGTCTTCTATGATTTTAAATTGAGTATCTTTGAGATTTTGGCAAAACAAGCAATGTGAAGATATCTACGTGGACAATCTCATATTAATCAAGAAAATATTTGACAAAGTAATTAATAGTAAAAAAAAATTATCAGAAGTGGCAGCCTTAAAAAAAACACACACAGAAATATGTACAGAGTTTGGTGGATTGCATGTCCAAAACATTTCTTTAGTGGGTGGTGTTCTGTTGGGGGAATCTGGATTTATGACCTCTTTTTTTCCTTTAGGGGTTTGATAAATAAAAGAAATTTGTTCTGTAGTAAACAGATGCTTGATACACTCTACTCATATTTGGGCAACATGCAAGAACCGTTTCATGTCGTGTAAAATGTTAAATGTGTTATTCCAGCAGATGACTTTCATGTTCCAAAGAAAAACAAAATAATTGCTGCAAAGCTCAAACACCACATGGTTCCTAAACCAAAGAAAATAAACTAAAACATGTTTTATACAGAAACACAATAATAACACAATATTTAAGCTTCTTTGTGATCCTGCATTGTACTCAAATACAAAAGTGTTTGTTTCCTAGAATCTCTCTTTCTTAGATCATGATATAAATGACAATATAAAACAAAATATAATTTTCTAACTCATTTCAATCATGTAATTTACAAAACCATCTTGTTCATTAATACAAAACATCAACAAACAAACAACTGCTTTCACAATCTAAATCAGTCTTGATTCACCAAGTACATGTGAACAAGGAATTTGTTTTGCTGCAGGTGTCAGAACAGCAACATGAAGAAATAAGAACAGATAGAAGAAAGAAAGATACAACGAAAAGTACAGAAAACTATTGTTTTGTAAACAATATATACAACTAAGTTTCCAGGGGAAGTAAACTGTTCTGTGTTGATGGGTCACATGTACATAAAGGGCAAAGATACTGATAATGTTGCCATATACAGTATGCCCAGTGCAAATATTCAAGGTGTGAAACAGTATAACAATATTCCACATACAGTGATAAGATAGATTTGTTTGGCTGGTTTTAATTGAGTCCACTATTGACTCTACTTGTACCTGCTATGGTCAGATCTGTGTGATCTAACAGCTTGGTTATTGTTACACTCAGATGTATTTTCTGGTTCACTCCTGTTCTTATCCTTTAGCATTACATCCATATCTCTTATTTGCATTCTAAAATTTGATGGTTGTCTAATGTCTGTTGATACTTGTTACATTTTCATTTTTATATACAGTATATATACGGTATGTATAATGTATAATATACATTATATGTATAAATGAAGGTTGAATGAATGAATGAATGAATACCACACACTTCAGCTGGGCACATTCCTCCTTGCATACAATTTCATTCAATGTCATTCAATTAATTATAAATAGTTATCATTGTAATAGACAAAATAATGCTAAATGTTATCTTTTTATAGCTTCTAAATTCACTTATTCATCAAGGATCAAGAATCAGGATTGTGACATAACTGACAAAACTATATATAATGTAGCACCTTTACTGACTGATGATGTACACCTGTTTTAGTGAAGGTTGTCACTTCTATTGTTGCTTAAGTCTTCGAGGACAGATGTTGGACAGCAGTGTGAATGACTGCAGCCCCTCAGCGCTCACACTCCAGCTGTGATCTGCTCTCTATGAACATATCTGTCCATAGGCCTGCTATCCAGCAACATGATGTAGCAACACCAACAACTCATTCAAAGGGATTTAGTTGCCATGACACCCAAGCTTAGCCTCGGTTCACAGAGTAGATGTTTACTGTTTTCTACTTTCATTTTTCTTTCAGTCTTTGTCTCCTCCACCTTTCCTCAAGGAGCTGTAATGCACCATTTGTGCACAGCTCGGTAACACTTGTCGGATCACGATGTGCTGGGCTGGAATATACACCCACTTCAGCTCTGTTGTGCAGCAGAGGAGGCATCCTTGCACCTACTGGATGTCCCTGGGATAATTGGCATAGAACATCTTGTTATTGGCCCTCTATTTCAGTGCAATGCTGTCTGTTGTGAAGTCTTTCCCTGTGGAAAAAACGATCATGTTCTCTTGCTTTGTCTGTGCTCGACCTTGGCTGTGTCATGTGACTAGTCATTTAAAACCTCACTGGTTGTCATGCCAACAGTATATCTAAGGCAGTCGTGCTTGTTCAGTGAAGAGATGGGATGTTTGCACTTCACAGATAGGCAGGTAGGTGCATACAGTCGGTCCGGGGCCATAACCAGGGCAGAGTCAATTTTAAGGTACATCTGCAGCCGTGAAGGTTGTGAAGAGAAGTGGAGAGAAAATGACCTAAACAGCAGCTTCCATCTCTTCTGAAATACACACTTGATGGGTCTGATTCTCCACACTGCCTCCTACTTCTCTCAGTCTACGATGACTCCCTGACACTTAGTGTCTTTGGTGCAGAGAAGGTGATTTTTCTTCGGCTGTACTCCCTCCTTTGCTTCAATAAAACAGATAAAGTCAAACACTAGCAGTAACGTGTGATACTAATTGTGTTAAGTTCAGCATATATTAGATAGGATTAAAGATGTTTAGCACACTTGAATAATAATTTCACACTAATAATCAGAGTAGCAGTTAGGATTATTTATTGTGTGACATGAAGGTAACCACAAGATCACTTTATTTTTGTCTTCAATTGAACAAAAAAGTACCTGCACTTTAATATCTTGTTCCAAGTTCTTCTTTAATTCTACACGTACAATGTTTTGACCACTAATGGTCTTTGATGACTCTACTGTGGCTGCAGACTCTTAATGGTCGGTTAGTCTTGTTCCAGTTTGTAATCCATCATGTGGTATAGCTTCCTTTAGATTAATTCTGCAATGATTTCTTTTGAGGAAGATACTTAGCTCTTAATATTGCACTTTGATGTTCATCAGAATTGCTTATGAACAGGGTTTAAAGTTGTTCATAAGCATAAGCATAAAGTTGTTTCAAAAGTCCTCTACAGAAAATGTCTGTCTGAGGTCTCAGAGGCCTCAGCTGTAAAACATGGCTAAATGCTTTATGTCTGTGATTGACATTGACAGCACTGTTTACACAGAAGTCTGTTTGGGTTTCTGTTATTGGAGTTTTACAGCAGTTTGTTCATAAGGTTCTCAAGATCTAATTGACTCCAAATTTTAGCAACATCACTATGTAGGATATGGATATGTAGGATTTCTTTGCCTGTGAATGACTGGGAAACAAAAGGAATATACATTAGTTCATGCAAAACCCACATGACACATTATATGCTTTATTTTTTGACACCTTGATCAAACAACAAGTATAACCACTTCCATACTTTTCTATATATTTGGTTTTAACAATGTCACAAGAAAAGAGAAAATGTATATTTAAAGGGAGAAGAAAGGTTGATTTTGCAATTATTATTTTTACACGTACAGCGGTCTGGTTTGTAGAACCACAAATCAGGAAGTAAAGCTAATATCAACAAAACATAAGGTTTAAGTTACATTATTGGATACTGACTACTAATGTTTTGATCCTACATCTATGGACTTAACATTACTTCTTAAATGTAGTACTGTTTTAAAATTCTGACTCACATGCAGCTATTGTTGTGAGAAGTTAGATTTAATGAGTTAGAGCCTCAGGCATCCCCTAGCCAGATGGGTTACAAAGACCTCCACTGTGTCCTGGGTCAGCCCTGAGGTCTCCTCCCTGTCAGTCTTCCCCGGAGCTCCTCCAAAAGGAGGCGCCCAGTGGGCATCCTCACCAGCTGCCCTGCTCAGCTCTGTTCACTGCCATAGTCTGACACAAAGCCTGCATGACACGCAGTCAGTTTCATAATCTTTTGTGAATAAGACAATAAAATGGCTGCTGTTCCCCCCACATGGATGGGACAGGAGTCTTTGCTCTGGAAGGACTTTGATCTAAGACTCTGAGGGGCTGTTCTTCATTCAGACTGTGTTATGCAGAGATGCAAATTGCTTCATTGTACTTGTATGATCATGGTCCGATTAATCCAGGAGGACAAAGTTATCTGCAAGCAGCAGGGTTGCTGCCTTGATGTCTCTAACCCTTTTATTTATGACATAAGAAATGTCTCATCAGAACTTTAAGTGTGGATTTTATTGCTCTGATAAAACAAGTTTGAGTTTCACCTTGCAAACAGTGGTTGACAACACAATCTCATTACGAAGTCCATTAAGTAGCTGTTCTGGAGCTTTCGATCATTTCACATGTCCAGCAGCACATGGAGTTTGCTCAGTTGAACATGCAGCTATGACTCTGCAAATGTCTCCATTTTTCTCTGAGTACTTTAATGACTTCTTATATATGTTGTCTTGCAAAAAGAAAAAAAACAGTAGAGAAAAAAAGAACAAACTCCCACAATCTTCAAACAACTACTAAATGGACCTTGAGGTGACATTGTTTTGTCAAAAGATTTACAAATATCTTTTATGTTGTCATACACATATACCAGTGGTATATGAATCTAATGAAATTAAGTCTAATTAACTTCCGGAAATTAAATTTTAATGTGTGAATTCCAACTGTTTAATTCCACAACTTTAGCCAATTTGACTATAACAGATTTGTTCTTCACAAAGACAAACAGATGACGGTCTAACAGATTTTTTTAGATAACATAACAACATCTGAACTTTCAATCAACCATAAATGAATCAGGAGCAGGATATATTGGTGGATAATCATTAAAGTACATGTCTTGTCACAAAGTGCAACACTGATCATATATTTGTGCATGAGTCATTTTTAGCCAAATGAGTATTAAAATACACTAATCAGCCAAAACATTAAAACTACTGACAGGCAAAGTGAATAACATTGATTATCTCGATAAAATGGCACCTGTGAAGTGGTGGGATGTATTAGGCAGCAACTGAACAGTCAGTTCTTGAAGTTGATGTATTGAAAGCAGGACAAATGGTCAAACGTAAAGATCTGAGTGGCCAAATCATGATGGCTGGACGACTTGGTCATAGCATCTCCAAAACAGCGGGTCTTGTGGGGTCTTTCTGGTATGCAGTGGTCAGTACCTACCTAAAAGTGGTCCAATGAAGGACAACTTGTGAACCTGCGACAGGGTGATGGGTGCCCAAGGCTCATTGATGCATGTGGGAAGCAAAGACTAGCCCATCCAGTCTGATCCCTCAGAAGAGCTACCGTAGCACAAATTGCTGAAAAAGTTCATGCTGGCTATGATAGACAGAACACAGTGCATCGCATCTTGCTGTGTGTGGGGCTACGTAGCTGCAGACCAGTCAGAGTGCCCAGGCTGACCTCTGTCCTAGCACCTACAATAGGCACATGAGCTTCAGAACTGAACCATGGAGCAACGGAAGGACGTGGCCTGGTCTGATGAATCACATTTTCTTTTACATTATGTGGACGGCCGGGTGTGCGTGTGTCGTTTATCTGGGGAAGAGATGGCACCAAGATGCACTGTGGAAAGAAGGCAAGCCGACAGAGACAGTGTGATGCTCTGAGCAATGTTCTGCTGGGAAACCTTGGGTCCTGGCATTCATTTGGATCTTACTTTGACATGCTCCACCTTCCTGAACATTGTTGCAGCATAAGTACATAGTACAATGGTATTCCCTGATGGCAGTGGCCTCTTTCAGCAGGATAATGCGCCCTGCCACACTGCAATTGTTCAGGAATGGTTTGAGAAACATGACAAAGAGTTCATGGTGTTAATTGGCCTCCAAATTCCCCAGATCTCAATCCAATCAAGAATCTGAGAGATGTGCTAGAAAAACCGGTCCAACCCATGGAGGCCCCACCTCGCAACTTACAGGTCTTAAAGGATCTGCTGCTAACGTCTTGGTGCCAGATACCTGAGGACATGTTCAGAGGTCTTTTGGAGTCGATGCATCAACAGGTCAGAGCTGTTAGGTGGCATAAGGGGGATCTACACAGTATTAGGCAGGTGGTTTAAATGTTATGGCTGATCGGTGTAAACTTTTAGCCCTCACTTACCATGGGGAAAAATTACATCTGTTATCAATCAATATATTCCTTTATTGACTTTTTAAAAAATAAATTAACCGTATAGGCCTACATTTCTACTGCACTGGTTTGTCTCCTGAAAAAAACTGGCCCATGGTTGAACCTAATTGCTGACCCCTGACACACTATAGATTACTTGTCCGCTTATACTTTACTGTATACAGTTTTAAGCTCTGATTATATAACCCACCTGTGTACAGCTCAGTTACATCCATACCCTTCTATAGGAATACATCAATTTAACATTTTGGGAAATATGTTTAGTCACAGTTAGATAAGAAGAACGGTACCACATGCTAAATATGTATCTGGAGCCAGCAGCCAGTTAACCTGACACGCCAGATGGTTTGTTACATAGAACCATCTGAAAAGTCGTCCATGGAAACTGTTTGGAAAAGGGCAGGCACTTTCAAAAAATACTTGGCAGGTGATTGGATGAACCATCTGTCTATCACCGTCTATCACCATCTTACCTTGCCAGGCAGTTGGATTTGCGACACTGATTGGTCACAAGCACAGAACTTGAGGCCTGACAAGATGGATTCTCAGCTGCCTCGCAAGGTAAGCAGCCAGTTAACTTAGCACAAAAACTGGAAACAGGGGGAAACAACTTTCCTAGCTTTGTCTAAAGGTATCAGCACTTCTAAATCTCATCAATGAATATTTATATATTGTTTGCTTAATCTGTACAAAAAAACCCCCAAAGTCTAAAGTTTTAGTTTTATGGGGGATTGTGTGGCGGACTATTTCTTGGCCGGCAGGAGTGACTTCCTGTAAGCCAGGCTAGCTGTTTCACACTGCTTCCAGTCTTTATGTCTAGCTAAGCTAAATCCCTGCTGCTTACATCTTCATATTTAATGGACAGATGAGAGTGGTATCAATCTTCTTATGTAACGCTTGGCAAGAAAGCAAATGAGTGTATTTCGCAAAATGTCAAACTATTCCTTTGAGATGTAGTACTGACAAATCAGGTCAGAAGATAAATGGTTACCCTTAAACCTGAAACCTCAGACAAATTAAAAACAGTCCTGTAACATGTAGTAAATGTATTTCTATGCTTTTACAGTTCAGTTTGATGAATTGCACATATGCCTTATTCACTAGGATTATAGGATGTACATAATGTATATACAGGCCTGGATTTGATCTGGTGAAGTTGGTATGAACCTTTTTTTGTGACTTCAGATTTTCAGCTTAGAGTGCAGCATGTTCACCCACGGAAGTCGTTGTGACTTATGATTCATAAAACGTGTATTAAGATGTCTGCAAAGGCAGCATCATCAGTCTGCATGCAGCAGCCGAGTGCTACGGTGTTCAGCCATGTGAGACGTCCTGACTTTATTGCATTCCATATAAGTTTAGCAGGAACAGAGAGATAAACAAATGCTGATTTGGCTTATTTCTTCCTTGCTGTGTGTTATGTTTCCTATTTCACTAGAAAAAAATGCCTCTCTTCCAGCATCCACTTTGACTCATTCAGGGTTTTCCTTAGGTTTCTGGAGGGCTTAGGTGCTGTGGTTGTGGTGGAGGGGTTATATGGTTGTGGGGTTTGGGGGTTCTCCCCCATGAAAATTTGATGTTATTTGACTAAAAACTCAATTTTCACACAATTTTAGACTATTATCATCACAATATTTATAAAAAGCAACAACAACAACACAGAGGTTGTAGTTTTTCACATTACATTCAGACATAAGCAAGAAAGAAGCAAAACAAATATGCTCACTGATGAAGTAAGCACGACGTCCTGAAGTAATCTTTCACATTTTTGTGAGTAATCGCACTGTGCACCATGAAAAATAATGAATCATAAAATAACATTGGTTATACAATGCTTATAGTGAAGAGATTTGAACTACGATTTGCTCATCCTCCCGAAGTCAGGGTGAAGCCACTAACCAGCTGTAAGGATATGTATCATCAGGATTTTACCTTATCCATACCCTTATAGGTCCGTTTTTTTATTAACACTCTTACTGGTTCTTTTTCAGAACTAAAGAATTGGGTTTTTTTAAATGATCAATTTTTATAAAAGAATAAATTCAGAACAGGATTAGAATTGATTTATATTTTAATACAACTAAATAGTGTTTTTAGAACAGCAAGTCACAGTATATACACTCAATAAGATCTCGCTGGAAACAAATTTAAAATGTCAATAAAATAAAGTTTCTAAGTTTACAAGAATTTGCCAAATTTTAAGATTCGTGGCAAACTAAGACAAACAGTCAGACTACATACATACAGCTTGCATTTTAGCTTACTCTTAACAATATGCTATTAGTTTAACAATCACACTGTGGTTGTGTAAAACATACCGAGAGACTGCTGACAAAGCAGGTGGAAATATCACTTTTCTACATGTTCATCGTAGTTGTTGTTCAGGTGTTGTCGACTTGAGTAACTCAAGATGTTGAACTTTATCTTTCACTTCACCTGGTTCACTGTGTCCACCACTGTGTTTCTCCTCTGCTCCGTGTGTGTGTGTGTGTGTGTGTGTGTGTGTGTGTGTGTGTGTGTGTGCAGATGCGTGCGTGTGTGCTTGCATGTGCATATGTGTGTGTAGGAGCTCAGCCCTGCCCTCAGTGAAACACAGAGAGCAGAGGACAGAGAATCTAGTGCAACCATGAACGACAGCAAAACACGGTAAAGACTCTAAGCATAGTTTTTTTCTTTTCATTGGGCTAATTTGCTGTAAAAAAACACTTAGGCCCTGCCCCACTGTATGCAAACTGACTGGCGACAAAATCCGCAGTCATTCATTATCTATGGGAAGTGACTAATTTGCTGCACAAAGCATGTTTGGATACCTAGTGACATGGACCAAGCTGGTGGTGCAATGAGAGGGCCGGACAAATTCAAAAATTCAAACGGTGCTCACATCAAGAGAGCCAATCAAGCTGCAGCACCAGCATTTCTGAACAGCTGTGTGTACCAGCTGTGTGACTGGTGGGGCAGCGTGGACGCAACTTTATATGAATTGGTCGCATATAGTGGGCTGTACCATCAGTCTTATGTTGGTATGGAAAACCCTGTTATTACTTTGTGGCAAATGAAACAACATATATACAGTATTTCCTGACATACTGTATACTGACGAATTGAAGATATTATACATATACAGAAATATAAACATGCAGTATATTCCCTGACATGTAATGTATATTGACATGTTTAAATACTGCCAAATTGCTGGCTTCCTACTGATCAAACTGTTCCTTTAAGAAATCTATTAAAGTCTTTATTTGAGTTATTATATTGTTCTATTACCTGCACTGTCAACATTTCTATTAGTCTGTCTGTTTTGGAAGCAGACATTTGATTTGTATACGAAAAAGTGTCCTCAAACACAAATATCAAATCAATAAAAGAATAAACAAACCCAGTATTTATCCAACAGTATTTCAATATGGGGTGTCGTTCTGCAATTACACAGGCTTTTAAGGAGGAAAGGCTAATAGTGGAAACATCCATCTACCAGTAATTTGATACAGAATGTGGTGACGCATCTTCTCCAGCCACAAAAGACACAGATGAGATTCATTGACAGATGACCCTTAACTACTGTTTTGAAACTAATCAAATCTATTCATCACAATTGCTTATGTTTCATTGGTTTAATTGAGCAAAAGTTCAGTATGGTCGTCGTAGAGCTAGAGTAAACTGTAATTTATCATGAACCAGCTCTGTAACATTAACACACAGACTATACAGCTGAATCGTGTCTATTTATGGAGGCACCAGACAACGGCTCATTCGTCTATAGTTTCCTCAGCCTCACGCAAAATTATGAGCAAGTCCCACATGTGAAAAATGAGCTCTAAGTTTGTTTAACTGCTTACTGGCAAAAAATACAAAAGCATCTGCTTACAGTACATGTGGCCTATTTTCAAGTTGACTCATGCATAGGCCATGTGATAACTTAAATCACTGGTTTAGCCTATTTAGTAAAGGCATGAGCAACTGAACTCTCATGTTTCTCAAGGCAAGCCACAGTTTCAAGATTCAGGTCAGGGGAATACCAGTGGGAATCAAGGCTTAGATCAATGTAGGAATCCAAGACAGATTTTGTTTGTTTAGCCTTGCTTGGCCTCTCATATTGATGAGGTGCATTATTACTGATGGATTAGGATCACTGCAAGGTATCTGGGAAGTTCTGGCAAGGATTCTGTCAGTCAGAGCTCCTTCCTACTTGTGACATACATCATCTTGTGATGCACCTGAACACATAATCAGTAATTTTACCTGAGGTCATCAGATGGTTCAGGTCTTTCAACAATCAGACACCCTTGCCCAGGCGACCTAGTCGTGGTTGATCAAACCCAGGCTTGTGTCCAAGCAGTGCTACCCCACCCAGAGCTCTCCTCTTCTGATCCACAGCCACCTCGACACAACTTCTGCTGTCTTGGTGGCCAACCTGATGGTCCTTCACCTACTGGCCCCTGTGATGCCCAGCATGTTGTAGGCCCTGCAGAAAGACTGGCCTGCAAACCCTCTGCATCCCACCTCAGTGGGCTTGCACCCATTGCTTCAGCATTCTTCCATTAGCTCAGCGTATTTTGTCCTCTTACTCTTGTTGGCCGACTCAATGTGGTCCTCCCAGGAAACGGTGAGCTCCAAGAGAATGACCTGCTTGGAGGCTTCTGAGAGCAGCACCATGTCTGGCCTTAATGTTATTGTGGTGACAGTTTCTGGGAACTTCCTGAAAAAGCCTTGAATGTGGAACAACCTGCAGAAAAGAGGCAGGATATTATGCTGATGCAAAATGCATTATGGATCCTGAGTGAAATCCTATCTGCTTTTCATCCATCATCGCTGTAATGTGAATCATGAGGCAAGGAAGCACTTAGCACTTCATAGATTTAATCTGTTGCACACCTGGATTGGGTTCCACTTCTTTGAAAATCCTTCACTAAGTTTGTGTGTCAAGTCCTTTCTAAAAGAACTCGTATCAGTTGCTAATAAAAAACTTAGTCACAGCAAGCAGTAAGGAGGCCAAACAAGTAACCTTAACTGCCAATCCTTTGTAAATGTGGGTGTTACTTTGCTTTATTCATACATGAATATATGTAGAAATCTGTGTATTTCAGAGTAAGTTAGTTTGACTTTGCAGTATCATATTGGTCCAGATATAAGACAGGGTTTTTTACCTGGAAATATGTCTGAAAAAAGTGAGGTCATCCTATATTAGGGATCTAGACTTTTAAATGTCAATATACATTCACAACAACAGATGATGCTAAAAATCTGTCAAACGAGCACTCCCCTCCTGACTGAAATGAGCCACCATCTCACGCAACTAGTCTACAGTGCCAGGGGGCCTGAAAGATGGAGAGCCACAGTGATCATCCAAACAAAGTGGCTCAAAAGTAGGCAAACAACTGAGTAACACTAATGTAATGAGTGTTCTCGTCAACTCAACTACTTCACTGTGTCTCCCCTGCTCCGTGGAACTCCATGTTTGTGTGGAATGGCAGCCCCACCCGTGGTGAAACAGAGGAGACGAGAGAAATTCAGTGCGACCAGAACTGACAGCAAAAGGCAATAGAGAGCCGCACACTGTGCTGAAATGAAATGAGTGCACATATATTAGGCAAATAACATGAATGAACATTACCTCTACTGTGTTTTGCTATCATTTATGGTCGTGCTGAGTCTCTCTTCTCTTATGTTTAACTTTAGGCAGGGCTGAGTGCTCCACACACACGAAACTCAGCGTGACAGAGAGACGAAGCAGGTGAAGTGCTCAAGTTGACCATTACACTCTTTACATTGCTGTAAGTGCCAAAAAAGTTTTGCAAGTAAAAAGCAAATAAGAGTAATTTAATCCAAGTTGTCAGTTCTTTTTCCAAAGGGGGGTGGGGGGGGGGTCATCTTATATTCGGGCCAGTATGGTATTTTGTACAGTAGAGAAATATCTGATTAAGCTAACCTATCCCACCAACATTAATATAGACAGTATTATTAAGGGTTTGTTATTTGTCGGTGAGATATGTTGACCATATTCCATATGACCTCTTTTACCTTTCAAGCTAACGTTAATCGTGTGAGCTAGTTTAGCTAGCTAGTTACACCTAGCAGTTACAGGTGTAAACATTTAATAATAACTAAGCTCTACTTCAGAAACATAGCAAACTAACATTAATTCTGTCAGTGAGCTATTTCAATTGGCTATGCAACAGTTACCTAGCAGGTACAGGAGTAAATATTTAGTAACAATAACCTATACTTAAGAATTATGGCAAGCTAACGTTAATTAAGGGAGCTAGTTCAGTTAGCTACGCAGCATTTACACCAACAGTTACAGGTGTAAACATTTAGTAATAACTAAGCTCTACTTAAGAAATATAACAAGCTAACATTAATTCTGTCAGTTTGCTAGTCAAATAGCCACACAACTGTTACCTGGCTATGCAAACATTTAGTAACAGTAACATCTACATAAAAACTACAGAAAGCTAACTTTAATTCAGTGAGTTAGGCTAGCTAGTTCAGTTAGCGACGCAACTTATACGCAACAGTTACAGGTGTAAACATTTAGTAATAACTAAGCCCTACTTCAGAAATGTAGCAAGCTAACATTAATTTTGTCAGTTAGCTAGTTCAATTAGCTACGCAGTTACAGATCACATAAGACTTACTCTAAGTTACTTTCTCTGACTATGGTGATTTTTTCCCCAAGCTCTTTTCTCTGATCCGTGTGGACTCAAAGTGAGTCACTGGAGGACAAAATGTTATGTACCATAACTGAAACGCAGATGGCCATGAGCTTTGCTTGAGCCATCACTCATTGCTCACCAACAGGTTAACATGCCAACCGAGTGGTGTACTGTGACAGAGAAAACTGTCACAGTACACCAGTCGGTACACCAGTCAGCAACCCATCCTGCTGCCTAAAGTCTAACTGCTCCATGTGGTGGATATTACAAAGTCTGGGTAACTGGGATCAGAATAATAAGCAGATGAAATTCAAATTCTATTAGACATTTTTGCTGGAACATTTAGTCATTTTATATGAGGTGTTTTATGTTTAGAGTAAGATTGCTGCTTCATCCTGCACCACACTCTCTGTAGACAGGGCTGTTTTATGGTAGATGTATATTATATTTATAGGTGTCGCATGTCTAAGCAGACATAAAGGATAATTCATTACATTGCACATGAGTGACAGGATGGATCGTACCCAGGCAGCAGAGGAATCACTCTCACAGACATATTTAGTTGTCCCTAGTTGTCAATCAAATGGCTGCGAATACTTAACCGTGCATTCTGCTGCAGTAACATGTAAATGTAATAAACCACTGCTGTCAAACACTATAGATCAATCAAATGAAATCCACTATTAAAAAAATGTAAAGAAGAAGTGTTGTTGCTGTACCTTCCATTTCTAGGTCCTTTTGAATTGTTTGATGGTGGGTATTTCTTTATTCACCACTGATAACTGGCCAAACACCATAGCAAGGTAATTTACTGCACATTTATGATAAACACTAAATTTTTGTGTCTGTCTTGCAGAATTTTATTAAAAATGGTTATTTTTTTTCTCGATTTCATTGGCAAGGACAAACAAGTGATTACCAACCAGGGCTGACAGTTGTCAGGAGTACGTGGAAAGATTGTGGAGTAGCTTAGCTAATACGATAAATAAACATATTTACATGTATATCAACATATTTGTGGAATTACAAATTGGTGTGAGGCTGATTTTTAGTATATTTTTAGGGCAAAGATACTATATGTGGCACTGAAAACTGAGTTAGAAGCCTGTCATGAAGGTAAGTAAATCACTGAATTTTATAATGACACTGATGAAGAAACTTGAATGTGTAAAGGTCAGTATCGGGTTGATACCACTCTGTTGTATCAGGATTGATGCATCCCTAGTTCTGACACACACATTGTGATTGAAAGTACGTGAAAACTAGTTAGCAAACAAGCAGAAAACACTAGATAGATAGCCAAAAGTATTAGAAAAATGGTTGAAATACCCAGCCTCTACCACTCTAAGAGGTAATAAATGCTAACTTGACAGAAACAAAGAAAAACAGACCAACCCTAAACATAGACCATTTCAAGATCACTTTGTCTTGTATGAAAAAATATTCCAACGATATCCACTTTTATGTAATGACTAGTTTTAATAGTATCCATTTAATGAATTCAAATGAACATATTTGGAACATGATGGCTGGTGTTGAAGGGGAACTGACAGGCTCATCTGTGGGAGTATAAATGAAACAAAAAGGTTGTAAAGCACAGACAGAGGGAACAGAAAGAAATATTTAATCATAATAAATGGTAACAAAATGTAGCGACAATGATAAACAATTATTTGATTTGCTAGACTTTACGTCAATGAAATAAATTATATGAAACAAGCATTCCGTGACCCTTCTGTAGGTGTTCAGAAATGTAGGAAGCAAAAAACAGAAGTCGACACGCAACGTTGAAGGTACAAACAATGACAACGTGACCGACATGATCAAAACATAGCTCCAAGAATGAACCAAAACATCACAGATTGATGCGCTGTAACAGTGAAAGGGTATCTGAGGGTGACATTTTCTTCCCAGGGTTTAAGAGGCAAACTGGAGTTTGGAAGATCATTACTTCCAACTCCTGTACGATCCAAGAAACCCTGAGCAGAGGAAGTGAAGCAGTGTTATTCTCCTCTCATTCCTTTGATGTTTCCCAGAACAAGGCATTTATCTTCCAGTTACTCTGCTAGAGCTAATCAGTTATCAACAGTCGAGGAAGAGGGCTTTTATTTGAAGCAGTTCTCAGGTTTGAATCATGTGTGGAGCTCAGCTTTTATCTGTATCTAGTCCAGCAGTTCATGACTGTAAATAATGTGTTCTTTCTCAGTTTGCCTAAAGTTGCAGAAGATTTACAAGTAACTCAGCTGCTTGCACTGACAACCTGCCAGCAGTTAATTTGCCAAAAAAGAATAATAAACTCAGAGAAAAATTTGCTTCAAACTGCTCAAGATCTATGTTCACAAGACATTTCTACCATTACCTGACCATAAATGTCTTTTCATTTTGGGAAGTAGAACATTCTGTTCATTTCAGACGCAGACGGCTGCCATGGCTGAGCAATATTAATAATTGCACCTGTGATGATGACCGAGCAATATAGCCTCATTTCAGCCCTGAAGTGGCACAAGGTTTCCATGTTCTCTCTGCTGAGGCAAGCTGTGGCCATTTTAATGCATTTATACTGATTTTATCTACAACAATACAGCCACTCAAATCCTGCCTCCATGGCCTGCACCACTGATTCTGCCATTGTGAAGGGGAAAAAAAACATCACTAAAACATTTGCATGGATATTGCCAAATGAATATCATTTATAGTCAGTGAATTGAATCTGTTGTTATTAAGGCCAAGAATCTTTGTTATTGTGACCATTGGGTAATCTGATTGAACCTGTTGAGAACTAGCTGGTTTATCCTGAGGAGAAGGGACATCAGGGTAGATAAGGTGTAAAAACATAATAAAATGAGGATGGATCATCTTGTGTTGTCACATTACTGAACAACCCTTTCAGAGATTTATTTCTAGAGTGTGTAAAAGAAGTATTTTGCCCATAAAATGTATTTTTCTTTTCTACTATCATCCAAATACAAACACTGACTAAGTTTTAAGGACTTAAAATAGTTGGCTCGCATCAGTAAAAATGGAAATGTGGACAGCTTGATGAGTATGAAGTAAAAACAGTTATTAAGAGAAAAAAAGACAATGATGAGAATTACTGGCTTGAGCTCTGCCAGCATCAAAAATTAAGTCTGCTCTTTGTTCTTTGAGATATTCAATTTTGGTTAATTATTCACACAACAAATAGACATGCATTGACTATCAATTAACTCTGCCACCTCTATCTGACTTTGAATACGTTAAAACGAAGGGAAAGTCTACTCAGTGCCATTTAAAAAGTAAAGATTTTATAGGATAAATGCAGCTTTTTGTTCCTGCAAAATGTAGAAATTGTGTTCACAATTACCTCATGAATGAGGAAGATTATTCTAAACTTGACCTAATCTGGGTTTTTGTGCTTCGTGCTGTTGATACTGCACGTCGTCTGTTATAAGAAGAGCTTTGGGAATTCAAATCAGATTCTTTTTATAAGCCACCACCCCAGTCGTCTCCCTTGTTCATGCACCGCACTTGATAGCTTCATGGGTTGGGCAGATAAAGATATATGGAAACACGTGACTGAGCTTGTAGGAGCGACGCTTCATAAGTGTGAGGACACAGAGAGAAAGACTGGAGAGACGCTGGAGCAGCAGCAGCAGCCTGTATCCACAAAGCAGGAGCGCACTCCAAGAGCGACAAGACACTTCTACAGACATTTAAAAAAAAAAAAAAAAAAACAACTTATGTTACACGTAGAATTTGACAAAGAAACTCATTATGATAAAAACAATGATGATTTCATTCTAACACATGCACACTGGTTGTTTCTCCTTTTATGTAAGATCAGTGTTGGTTGGATGATGCGCTTCTGACTTGGATTAACGCGCGGTGATTAAGGGCGATTCTGCGCACTTGGAAAAATTATGTAAGGTAAAGAAACACTTTTTCTCTTTAAAATGTTAAGTTAATGGTTTTTAAAAATGTTTTTCATACTTGTATAAATACTTAAAATGCTTCGTGTTGTTTGGTCAGCGCCAGCACGAAAGTATAGCTGCGTTTCCCCCCCTTTTTTTAATGTGTGGATTTCTGCATGTATTAGTGCATCAGCAAATGTATACATTTGCACTTCTGCATAAACCTTTAGGTTCCATATATTTTATTAAAACTAATTGTTCAAATTGTGCATACAGCTAAATTGTGTAAAAGCAGTTATATTTCTATTAACTGTTTAAAAATTACACTACCCAAATTAGAACATGCATGTACTGTTAATCGTTTTAGATAAAGATTATTAGCGTTATTGCAATAGTCTATGTAGGTATAGATGAATTGCATTATTTTGTATGCTTAGCGTTTATAGTGTGGTTTTAAACCTTTAAACATGTGCTCATGTTTCTTGTGTTTATATGTACGTGTCCTGTTCTTGAAAAGTAAACAGTAATGAATAATTGTGAAAAATGTGTGTTGAGAAGTGCAGGGTACATGATAAAGTATTTATAAGGGCATCGCTGCTTAGAGACCAGATGTGCTTTATGCCCAATCCAGGAACTCTATAAAATGTATTATTTAAAACAAAATCTAAAATTGTACAAAACTATCAAAGAATTGTGAATTTCTAAATACTTCTAAATAACCCTCACATATTCATGTGAAGGTTAATTTATGTTAATGGTATTTTTTATATCAGAGGTGTTGACTCAAATATTGTAGCTGTAAACATACCAGAAAATATATTCTCATTTTATGCATAGGATTCTTCATTAGGTTTTTCAAACATGTCTAAAATGTTTGTCATCAATTTGTAGGTTGTCCAGGTGTCTTAGACTGCAGTATTACCCTCAGACACAGCCATGAAATCCGTGCTGGATGGTGTGGCGGACACCACCTTCCGGACTATTACATCTGGTTTACAGTATCTGGGCTCCAACGACGCCAACTATGACGACCCCATCAATGATGTAGACTTCAAGGGCAGCTTCGCCCTGCAGAAGCCCTTATCTGCTTTCCGCAGCAACTCCTTCCCAAACAAAGTACCTGCAGATGAGGAGCTGATCCTTAAAGGCATCCCTTTCTTCCCCACCAATGCCACAGACTTGTTTGGCAACAGGAGCACATTCAGAGATGAGACAAACAATATACAATGTGGGGAGAACTTTATGGACATGGAGTGCTTCATGATCCTGACTCCCAGCCAGCAGCTGGCTGTGGCTGTGATGTCACTGACTCTGGGTACCTTCACGGTGCTGGAGAACTTGGTGGTGCTCTGTGTCATCCTGCAGTCCCGCACCCTCCGCTGCCGGCCGTCCTACCACTTCATAGGCAGTCTGGCTGTGGCTGACCTGCTGGGCAGTGTTATCTTTGTGTACAGCTTTCTGGACTTTCATGTTTTCCACAGGAAGGACAGTCCTAATGTTTTTCTCTTCAAGCTGGGTGGAGTCACGGCGTCTTTCACAGCTTCTGTGGGGAGCCTTTTCCTCACTGCTATTGACCGCTACATCTCCATACACCGGCCACTCGCCTATAGGCGCATCGTGACACGGACCAAGGCTGTCATTGCCTTTTGTATGATGTGGACCATCTCCATCGTCATCGCAGTGCTACCTCTGCTGGGCTGGAACTGTAAACGTCTCAACTCTGTTTGCTCAGACATTTTCCCTCTGATTGATGAGAACTACCTAATGTTCTGGATCGGGGTGACCAGTGTGCTGGTTCTTTTCATTATCTACGCCTACATATACATCCTGTGGAAAGCACACCACCATGCTGTGCGCATGCTGAGCCGCACTTCCCAGAAGAGCCTTGTTGTATATTCAGCAGATGGGACTAAAGTGCAGACCACACGCCCTGAGCAGGCACGCATGGACATCCGTCTGGCCAAGACCCTGGTGCTTATCCTGGCGGTGCTGGTCATCTGCTGGGGCCCACTGCTTGCCATCATGGTCTATGACCTCTTCTGGAGGATGGATGATGACATCAAGACAGTGTTTGCATTCTGCAGCATGCTCTGCCTGCTCAACTCCACTGTCAACCCAATCATCTACGCCTTGAGGAGCAAGGATCTGCGGCACGCCTTCCTCAGCTCCTGTCACTCCTGCAGGGGCAGTGCCCAACAGTTGGACAATAGCCTCGAGTCAGACTGCCAGAACAGAAATGCCAACATTTCTGCCAACAGGGCTGCAGAGAGCTGTGTGAAGACCACTGTGAAAATAGCCAAAGTAACAATGTCCGTTTCAACTGAAACTTCTGCAGAAGCTGTCTAATTGGCCGTCACGGGGGAAACTGTGTAAATGTCATCTTCCCCAAAACAATGCCATTCAACACAATAAAACAGAACTGAAATATTACAGAAGAAAAAAAAATCCTCTCTTGAAAGTACTGACTTACATCCTCACATAGACGCTTTAGTGGTTGCATCATTTTACGTTAGTGTGTGAGCACATAGTGTGCCAAAGTGCCAAATGGTATTGCAAGGTCATAGAAAGGACTATTAAAGACTATCATAAGTCTGCTGTTTATCATAGACTTCATGATATCCAATTAGTGAAGGCATATTATATTTTTGTACTGTGAATTCAGGTTTTGAAAACAATATATCTTCATTTATGGGATAAGGGGCTACTGACATTTTTAATTAGAGATGTTTTACTGTGTCATTTAGACTTTAACATGTGTCTTGCACCATAATTATAACAAATCCTCGCGCCTTGACTTTCTACGGGCTTCATGTACATGTTGCGTATAGACATTTCTATAAGCAAATGATTTTAAAAAATGATTGTTTATTTCCAAAATTGCCATTAAACATGTCATTTTTGTACTCCTTCTGACAACACTCAGTGAGTGGCAAATGTGTGAAGAGATTTTGAGAAATGAGAGGTGATTCATGCTCAAGAAAAAAAAAAATATCACCATCAAAAATAAACAATACAATTTCATCTCTGCATAGATGGAGGTAAATATATATATACAGCTTTTGAGTATATGGTAAATCCACCTGAATCTGAAACGGTATTTTCTGTGGCAGAGTGACGATCGTCCCTGTTGTCCATTTCTTTACTCGCTGTTAGACCTTTAGAGTAATGTGTCTTTGTTCAAATGTATACCTAACAACTGTACAGTGTTTTTTCTTGCAAAGTAAGGTGTTTAAATCGATTCAGCTATACAGCCGACAAGACAACAACAAAAGAAGCTTTTGGCCAAAGCTTGAACACATTCATGAAAGCTGAATTTGGATGCAGTGTGCTGGTCACTACTGTAAAAAAACAAAAAACAAACTGAATGGTTTCTGACTATAGCTGCTCTCATCAAATGTATGATTTTACTGGATTCAGACTTGTATGTATGTGATACCTTGTGACTTGGTGATATATTTTCAACCCCAAGCCTTTGATCATTGCAGTGAGTTGTTTTAGTGCTACTGTTGCAGCGGGGCATCATTTCGGAAAATAAAAGAAACCCATGCACAGGCCTAGTGAAGTACTTTTGGCGTAACTCTAAATAAAATGTCTACTGTTAATTTTACTTATCTAAACAAAGAGACGAGGGTCTTTTCATTAGCTGGTAACTTGAGTGGGAGTTTGTGTGTATGCATTGTGTGGAGAATCGACATCTGGCCTTACAAAAGAATCTGAGAAGATGTGATTTTCTAATAGGTGATGTAGTACTTTTAATCTAAAAATCTCACAGCACAATTGTTCTGTAGACATCTTAACTTGGTGTAAAGTTATCCAGACAGCTGTTTATCAGTATGCTTTGCTGCCTCTTGTATTATTGAGTATTGAAGATCAAAATGTCAACTGTCAAGTGGCTTCTGTACAGTGGTGGCATATTGAGGAATCGATGACTTAAAAAATCACGATCAGTCAAGTGTTTTTAGTATTGCTGTTTTCAAACTTTTGAAATAAAGTCACAGCTGGTTGTCATTTTGCCTGCAGTTATTTGATTGATTGCTTGATGATGAGAAACAGCAGCTCAACAGCACATTTTTCTCAATTTACCCAACAATCACTGCTTCCACAGGAACAGATAAGATGAATCTAAGCCCTGAGCTGTTGGCAACCTGAAGGCCATCAGTGATGTTTTAGTGCCCCCTAGTGGAATATCTGTTAACCTATTTGTGATGTGCAGCCTTTTTGAGAAAAGAAGCAATTTCTACACTATATTTTACCTTTGTTACTATTAACGTGGTTACTTCTTTTAACCCCGGAAAGTGACAAATTGCAAGGAATCGGGTGCCACAGCATCATATGACAGCAGCATCTGCTCTGTTCTTTTCATCTCTTGGCTTAGAGGGAGAGGAAAATTGAAACATCTGTTCATGCAGATGTCAACAGGATTTTGTTCATTTATCTAACAAATACTCCAATCTACAAATAGCCAAGAGGAGGGTTTACTCTACCATGTGTGAAGGCTGCAGTTTGGGTTGAAAACAACAACAACAACCGTAAAGGACAAGTTCACGATTTTTCATGTCTGATGAATCTTAAAACAGCAGTCAGGTGTCCATATGAACACTGAAAGAGGTTTTCCTCGCTGTAATCATTCCTCCTGTTCATACTGGCTATTAAAAGATCCGCTTCGAATGTGCTTTCAGTGTAAGTGATGGGGGCCAAAATCCACAGTGTCTCCACACAGTCATTTTGTGCAAAAATGCATTTAAAAGTTTATCTGAAGCTTATATGAGGCTTCAGCAGTCAGAGTTAGTCATATCAAGTGGATATCTGCCACATTTACAGTCTTTTTAGCATCAAATTCCCTCTTTGTGTTTCCTCAGATAGTGCTTCCCAGTTGAGCTGAGGTGGAAGTATAGTAACAAAAAGAGGGACTAATGTTGAAACATATCTACTTGATTTGACTCATTTGGACAAGTGAAGGTTCATATTAGCTTCAGATAAACTTTGAAATACATTTTTGCACAGAAAGAGGCTGATGGTCAGTATGAACAGGAGGAATGATTATAGCGAGAAAAACCAATGTTCAATGTTCATTTGGGCATCTGACTATTGTTTAAACCTGTCCTTTAAGTAATTACAACAGTGGCAAAAAGGATGCAGGATTGTTCCAGTGTGACACCATTAAACTTAACAATTCACATTGATTATAATTACCAAAACATTAAGACAGCTTTCCAGTGTGACACTGGAGGATTATGACACAAAAAGTACAGTCCAATGAAGCACTATGTTATCATATATAATCAATATGAATAATGTTTTGCTTATTTGACTTTAGAAACAAATGTTGCAATACCAGAGACTTACACAGCCTCTTTCATTTCTCTACATTTCAAAATATGTGTGTGTGTGTGTAGAGGTGGTTGAGGAAGTGGTAGTGATAGAAAGGAAATGTCTCAAACTTTTGTGTGTGTGTGTGCAAGGGATGGGTTCTCAGGGAGTTTTCCATGCCATGAATAAGCTTTGAAATGTCCAAGTACTTGTTTGTAAATCAATTGTTTTGGTCAGTAATCCTTAGTACTGCCACCATCCCACGTACATAACTGTTTATCATCATAGCAGTGAAACTCATTTCCCTCTTTATGAGTTGGCTATCAATTTACAGACTTATAATTTCACTTTTTCTTCGACATAACTTTATTCTGAGGCACTATTGTCTTGTTTGAACCAGAAAATGCCCCCAATTGACCACTGAAAACTGTACTTACAAATAACATAGCTGCAAAGAAATCACATTAAATACCCAAACACTGGATTGGTTACATTTCAGACGAGCTGGCTTCCTTTTCCAATTGATTTTAGGGAATGTTAACAAAATCAAGTTAAAATGGCTAGGATTTTTTTTTTTTTTTTTTAACTTATAATGTAATAATAGTTATGGGAGGTGAACACCCATTTTGTGCATAAATATGTTAGTGTAGTATAAATATAATATTGAATCTCTTGTAGCTCAGATTTGAGACTATGCTGACTACTTTCAAATCCAAACTAAAGACCTACCTTCTTTTAATTAAATTGTGTAATACACTGTATTTTATGTGGTCTGATCTACAATTTTACATACGTTCACAACTGATTACAAACCAGCTTGCATCTTTTATCATTGTCCTTGTGATTTGGCCTGCTCCTACAAATTGATCTATTTTTTGTCAGTTTTATTTGTGTGAATGTTTTTATTGTTTTTATTCTGTGTGCTTTTGCTTGTTTGCTTTTATTTTTTTATTGTGTGCTTTTGCTTGTTTTCTTTTATTGTTATTCTTATGATTTGTTTCTTGTGCTTTTGCCTGTGTACTCTGTAAAACTCGGGTTACTTCTAGGTATGAAACATGCCTTGCTTTGTATAAATACGTAAAAAAGTTTCAAAAGAAAGAGAAACTTTTCAGAGGCTTTGAGGCTTGGTTTTAACAAACAAAACAATTTTGAAAAAAAGCACAGAATGTGGGTTTTCGGGAAATGTAGTACTCGAGATAATAAACTAATGATTGTTATGGGGAATAAAAAACTACAAGTACCAGCATGAGACCGCTTTCACGCGCATGCCCATTAGCGACAAAATAGAACAGAATAGAAGGTAAGCTAGTGAGCCGTTAAAGGTACTCGGAACAAGTTCGGCGAAATCTGTAATCATCAGACTTTACGCCACATTTAACCTAAATTATTTTATCCAGTTTATCTCAAGATCTCTTTGGTAACTTTAACTTTTTGCGATTTACCAGCAGAAGATAACGAGAGACGAAAAAAGTGCGTATTTGTCTTCAGTCCGGAGTCGCCGACCCAACCTAGATAACGTTAGCTAGCAGTAGTAGCGCAGACCGGGGCCCAGGCCGGCGACTTCCCCCAGATAACACGGACTTTTATGTTTTATAGTTTAGCTTTATAGACACGTTTCAGCGCGATGGCTTGTGGAGCTACTCTGAAAAGGACTCTGGATTTTGACCCGTTAATGAGCTCGGCTTCCCCGAAAAGAAGGAGGTGCGCCCCGGTCATGTCTCCGGTCTCTTCACCGCAGAAATATCTGCGTATGGAGCCCTCACCTTTCGGGGAGGTGTCCTCCAGGCTCACCACAGGTAGGAATTTAAGGTCACAGATTAGGCCTGTATATAAATATATATGTCTTTAATCTGTAACGTTAGTTGATTGTATTAAAACCCAACACAAGTGCAAACCGGGCTACGATTGGTAGCAGCGTAGTGCTGGTGTTAATAGTTGTATCCAGAGTGGAAGAAGTAGGCTACTTAGATCCTTTACTTGAGTAAAAGTACAAAAACAGCATTGTAAAAATACTTCATTACAAGTAAAGGTCCTGTATGAAAAATCCTACTCAAGTACAAGTACATATGTATAAATACCAGAATGGTTTGGTCCCTCTGACTGATATATTATTATTATATATGACATCATTAGATTATAAATACTGAAGCATCAGTATTAGAGCAGCATGTTACTGTTGTAGCTGCTGGAGGTGGAGCTAGTTTCAACTACTTTATATACAGTTAGCTAGTTTACTCCAGTGGTTCCCAACCTAGGGGTCGGCCCCTCCAATGGGTCACCAGATAAATCTGAGGGGTTGTGAGATGATTTATGTTAGAGGAAAGAAGAAAAAACAAAGTTCTTATACACAAATCTGCTTTCAGTCCCCGACTACACACTGCTTTTAAGACATCAAAAGCCAAAAAGGTTGGAAACCACTGGTTTCATCTTTAACAATGTGTTGTATTTTAAAAGCTTGTTATATTATCCATTGTGTCAAATCTTCATCTGAAAATCTGTGAGGTTGAATGAATGTTATTAATGTTAATCCTTTCTTACAGAAAACACATGTAAAGGAACAAATGTGACTTATTGTCCATTTGTAAATTCAGTATACTTTAATTCAATGTGTAGCAGTTTTTCTACATGAAACTTTGTTAATAAGAATTAGTTTACCCTGGACTGGGGAAGTGCTGTACATTGGTATGATGGCAGGAAACATTCCTTCAAAGCTTGTGTTGCTGTGTTTAATTAAAGACTGGTTGTGCTGCTTGCTATATTGGATGCTCACTGAATTGGAAAATGATTCATAGTCTCATTGAATATCTGAAGTCATCTCAAGGGCCACTTGAAATGATCAAATCTGAATTGTGCAGCAGTTTTGTCTGCATACAAGTGAAGCATCTTTGTGTGAAGATGTCAGTTATATTGTGAAATGTTTTTCTTTGTTTCAGAGCAAATTCTACACAACATCAAACAGGAGTACAAGCGGCTGCAGAAACGACGACACCTGGACAGTGCTTTCCAGCAGGCTGACGGCTGCTGTCCTCTTGACCTGCCGAACATACACACTGGCTCTGCTTTACCAGGTAGCTACAAACGCTACATCTTAATGAGGATATTGATATTAATATATCAGTCTCCCGTTTGAGCTGAGAGGGTGAAAAGTAATGTAAACATTGTCTACCATTATTTAGAACAAAGGTGTGCAACCATGAGCCACAGAATTGTAGTTTATATAACAATTATTTCACAGATCAGCTCACCCAACCACTACTTTATAGTGATTATTTGATGTAGTTTTATTTAGGATAAGATAGAGAGAGAGTGAGAAAGAGTGCTTTATTAATCCCAAAGGGAATTTAAAGTGTTAGGATTAGGGTTAAATCAGCCACTTGACATAAATCAAAACACAAAAACAATGAAGTAGGCAAAAGAAACAAATGCAGTTTAAAACATGATAAGTGTTGATGTATTTCAGTCTGAGTAGTAAGTGATTTAAAAAAAGATCAAAATCACAAATTTATATAAACGTTTAGCAAGTCAAGATGTTTTTTAAGGGTCATGGGAAATCCCAGAGCCATAGCCAGCTCCCTCAGATCAAGGATAGTAACTCCACTCTGGGGAAAAATGGACTGACACACTTATAGGAAAGGAAGTGTTAAGACTTCCTGGGATTGCAGGGGATTCCCTCCTGTGTGGAATGAAGAGTGTAGGGCTCAAGTAGAGCAGAGTCCGGTTTTCCAGTATTTATCTGTGACGTGATCCTTGCTTTCACACTAAAGTTCCCCAGATGAAGATTGGCGATGGCACGTACACACGATACACATTTGTTGCCCATATACATCCATACCTGACATTAAAGTAGGGAGATATCAATGTAAAATCTTTTGTGATATGAGACTGACCAACTGGCAGTGCTGTTTCAGTATTCAAAGTCATATCCTTTGTATTCATGGCAGGTACGTCCTCGGGTGCCTCATCCCCCACCAGGAAAGAGCAGCCGTTATTTTCCCTCAGACAGGTCGGGATGATCTGTGAAAGACTACTGAAAGAGCGAGAGGACAAAATCCGTGAGGAGTACGATGAGATACTGACAACAAAGCTCGCAGGTATGACTTTTATTTTTAAATGCATAGAAAATAATTACCCCAAGTAGTGAGTAATCCATACTAAGTACCGATAAATGTTTATTCTTCCAACAGAGCAGTACGATGCGTTTGTCAAGTTCACACATGATCAACTGATGCGACGGTTCGGGGAGCAGCCTGCAAGCTGTAAGTATATTTATTATTGTCAAGCATGTGGTCAAACGGTCTCCATAAACTTCTCTTATTATTGATCAACACTCTGTTAATAATGAATTATGAACTTCTGCTGTTAAAACTCAGACAAACAAAGCAAAACAAAAATGAAGGAATAGGGTCTGATTCTGAGAACAATTTCTGATTTTAGAATCTGTTTCTAAATTAGTTTTTAAAAAACCTGGACATTGGTTATGAAATGTTTTTTGATTTCTGAAAGAAAAGTTTGGTCCTACTGCTGTTATGTCTACATTACCAGTTATGCACATGCATTGTGTAGATATTCTGTACAGCTAAAAGTGTGGCTAAACTTTCTAAAAGACAGTAGTTGTTAAGAGAAATGTCATCATGCAAGAGAGGAGACTTAACTGTGGCAACAAAGTATTTGCTGCAGCATGCAGCAATGCCCAACTATCAGCTTATGCTTAGTTTGAATAAAAACCTCATTCTAGGGTTAACATTTCACTCAGTGTTTATAGTCACTTATAAAACCAGTATTTTTCCCTCTCTGCTGTGGTGAATCCAAGTGGTCCGGCTTTTACCTAATTCTTTACTTTTTATAAATCAGTGAAGATTGAGATGCACAAAATGTGATTTTGCTAACACATAATATAAAACAAACAGTAAAAATACTCTACCAGTATGAAAATAGTGGATATTGTGTCAGGCAGATATTAATGTGGACACTTGCTGAAAATGTTACTCTGGAGTAGAGCTGCAACAATTGGTTGATTCATTGATTAGTTGCCAACCATTAAATTAATTGCCAACTGTATTGATAATCAATTAATTGTCTGCAGTCATTCTTTAAGAAAAAAAATGTCCAAATTCTCTGGTTCCAGCTTCTCAAATGTGTATATTTTCTGATTTCTTACGTCCTCTATTATAGTAAACTGATTATCTTTCGGTTGTGGACTGTTGACCAGAAAGAAACAAGACATTTGAGGACGTCATCTCGGCCTTTGGGAAACAGTGATCGAAATTTTTTTCACCATTTTCTGACATTTTATAGACCAAACAACTAAAAAATGAATCAAGAAAGTTATCGCCAGATTAATCAATAATGAAAATAATCATTTCACTCGGTTTTTATGGTCAGTAATAAAACCAGTATTTTCAGGAAACGTACAAACCACTCAAATGTTTGTTTTGCATAATACTATTACATTTAAATACTGTTCAAAGTTTAAGACGGTTTACTGTAAATCACTAAATGCAGCTCAGTGTCTCTTAGATTTTATGCACACATTCATATTTTTAGTCAAGTCATGAATTTTTCTCAATGAAATTGGCCGATTGATTTCTGGGGTGCAAGAACTTTGTAATAAATGTTATCTGCTGGGTGTTAACAGTTAAATTTTTAAAAGGCAGAGAAATGTAAATGCACACAGACCATAATAAAAGTTATACTGGGCTCTTACAGGCCACTTGTGGTTAAACAAAATCAAACTGCTGATGAAGGCAGGAGTGCAGCTCTGTGTTCATGGTTTCCTCTGAAAATGACGGTAATCACAGTAATAACGGAAATGAATACGGTTGGTGGTATAGATGTCGTGAGCACGCTTAACCACAGTGTATATAGTAGAAAGGGTATGCCTGCATATCTTTACTCTAGAGGCTTGATGGTGAGATGAACCAGTTTCTAAAATGTGTGTTCATGCTCCTTTTTACCATGTATCCTCTTTTCCCCTCCACAGATGTTTCTTGAGTGTCTGCGTTTTGATCTGGGGGAAAACCGTTTGCTGCAAGCAACTCCAGGGACTCTGTGGGTCTAGTTGGACTTTCTCCTAGCTGTGCCATATCGCCTCTATGTGGACTCACTGCCTCAGGCTTCAGTCAGTGGCATCCACGTTTGCTGTTGCTACCAGAGTTAGGAGGGCTTCCTGCTGCCAACATGTTCGAGGACTCTCTGTGACTCTACCAGTGGCCTCTTAACTGCCGCGTCAATATTTATTTGGCTTTGTTCTGACGCCTTCGTAAAAGGCTGACTGCCACCATACTCTTGGCTTTTTGATTTTTATTTTATTTTTTTTGTCAAATTTAGTTATTTCACAGAGAAGATGTTAGTTGTGCAGCTCCTCCTATATGTACATTTTTTAAAAAGGGATTGAACATTGACGAGTTGGACAAACTAAGAAGTCTTCAGACTGGAGTCCAGAAACGGACGTCTTGGCTTTTTTCAGCAATGTTTTAAACCGTACTGGCAATTACTGCTATTACATTTGTATACACTGTATTTTTTATTTTTTGCGTTCATTGTACCAAAACTTCATAATTTTATTTGCTGTAGGTATAAAGGGGCTTTGAAGAAAAAAAAAAAGCTGATGAATAAAGTGTTTACACAAATGTTGTGGCTTTATATTTCTGTTTGAAATGGTTTTTCAGTTTGTGACGACTGTTTGAGTCAGATGGCAACATCTTTTAAAGAGTCAGTTACATTACAAAAAGTTTCAGTTTTATTTGTAGTGTTTTATGATGGATTACCACTAAGACTCGGGCTGCCACCACAATGTAATGGGAGTGACGGGGATTTACGTGGTTTGTGGTGTTCACAAGGAAAAAATGGTAATTGAATAACCCAGGAATGCTGTCCCCATTTTTATGGACTTTACTGTTAACAATTATTTTGATTGTCTTCCTAAGAAAATTGTTCCAATAAAAATGAACTTTTTCTAGCTCCAGTCTGCTGTTTTATACATACAGTCATCTGACTTCACTGTGGAGCAAGCAGTTTAATTCAAAATAATCTGCATGAAGTATCATTTCATTCATTAAAAGGAAAATTTTATATTTTGGGAACAAAGGAATATTTAACAAAATAAGCATAAGGTGTGACACTGACAACATTTCAGGTCAGCTTTTGACTTAAAATGCAGGCCTCTTTGAAAAGTATAAAAAGCACCTGATTCTAAATTATGAAAATCTCTCCTCGCTGCCTTTTCCCTCCAGCTGACAAATACCTGAGAAATGAATGTACCGCTGGCACCTGCTGACCCACCAATCACCATATTGGACCAAAAGACTGTGGTAGCGGTCTCACTCATACATGTATAGCACACACTGCCAGTTTTGTGACTCCAGGATTAATTTTTTTTAACTTTGATTAATTGCTTTATATTCTAATAGAAAATAGAAAGATGCTGCATAATAAACAACTTACAGCTTTTTCAGGGCCCCCAAACCCAACGAGTCTCAGCCACTTGTGTTATTTATCCTGTTGTTAAAGGACAGGTTCACAATTTTTCAAGTGTGTCTTAAAACAACAGTCAGGTGTCCATGTAAACACTGAAAGAGGTTTTCTTGCTGTAATCATTCCTCCTGTTCATACTGGTGATTCAAAGATCCTCTTCAAATGTGCTTTCAATGTAAATGATGGGGGCCAAAATCCATAGTGTGTCCACACAATCATTTTGTGTCCAAAAATGCATTTAAAAGTTGATGTGAAGCTTATATGAGGCTTCAGCAGTCTCAGTTAGTCACATCAAGTGGATATCTGCCACATTTACAGTCTTTTTAGCATCAAATTCCCTCTTTGTTTCTTTGGACAGTGTTTCCCTGTTGAGCTGTGGTGGAAGCATAGTAACAAAAAGAGGAACTTTGGCACTAAAAAGACTGTAATATTGAAAGATATCTACTTGATTTGATTTGACTCATTTGGATGCTGAAGCTTCATATTAGCTTCAGATAAACTTTTACATACATTTTTGCACAGAGGGAGGCTTGTGGATGGTGCCCATCACTTACACTGTAAGTGCATTATGAAGGGATCTTCTAATGGTCAGTATGAACAGGAGGAATGATTACAGCATTTCAATGTTAATTTGGTCTCCTGACTGTTGTTTTAAGACAAGACTTGAAAAATTGTGAACCTGTCCTTTAAGTGTCCGGATGGGGGAAATCTACCGACTGTCGGGAGCAGCGGAGAAAATAATCGAACACACCTTTTCTATTGTCTGACGTCGTTGGAAAGCGAAGCCTGTGATTGGACGAGCTGAGAGGAAGCGGTGGAAGTCCAGTTAGCTACAGTGTCAATGTGAATGTGAACGCATCATGTGCAGAATTATCTAATTTTACATTAATGTCATAATTAAATTGTGTTCGCACGTGCAGGAAACATGGCGTGTTTCTTTAGAAGAAGAATAGCAGCGAAGGTAATGAAGCAAGAAGTCTTAAAAATGGCTGCTAATGCTAAACTTTGAAGCATGCTTTGACCCTGGAGCAAGTCAAAATAAGAGAGGCAGGACTGTGTTCAGCTGTATTCAGGCTTACTTACCTCATATTAATGTGTACTGAAATGTGTTTTGTTGTGCAGCTGGGCAGGACGCTGCAGCAGTCTGAGGAAGCCCTCATACCAGCTCTGTCAGCAGCACCTGTCTTTAAGAAACAGTTGAGTGTGTTTGTGTTGCTCATATTAATCCTGTCAGTGTTGTGTTTAATGAGATACTCCACCCCTGCCTGACCTTTAAGCCCTTTTTTTCCCCTAATTGTTCTCCTCAGGCAAACTGCTGACTTCAAACTGTCGCTCAGCACGTTACGAGTCAGTGGCATTTTACCATCCAGTGGAGACATCCAGCTGCAAACAGAAGACTTGGCCACTCGGGTATGATTAAAGGCTATAACAAATATACTATGTTTGCAAATTTTGTCCTGTTGTCACATTGTTCAAAAGTCTCTCAAACTTTATTTCATCTGGAAGCAAAATCACTGAAAAGGTATAGTAATCCAACAGTACTTTTGTGTAGTTTTGGGACTATTTTCAGTGATTTAAGTTTGGCTGCTTATCTTAGATTAAGGGAAATGTAAATGCAACAGCATTCAATGATATTTTAGGCAATAAAGTCCTCTTGGGAAGTTCCTTTCCTGTTAGGAGGATATATTAGCACACAAAGCAAGGTCCATAAAGAAATGTTTTTCCTATTTTTTGCAGTATATTTTTAGTGAAAGAGAGTTAAATACATGAAGAGCAATTCCACAAAGAAAACGCTTCCCTGTTCTCTTTCTAAAGAAGCCCTCTCCAAATTGCTTGTTTTGACTGACCAACAGTCCAAACTCCAAACATAATCAGATTTACTAGGACAAAGAAAAGAAAAGCTGCGTATCGTCACATTTGAGAGGCTAAAACAAGGAAATATTTTATATATTTTGCTTGAAAACTAACTGAATTCATCAGTTAACAAAATAGTTAAATAAACAAATTTGTAGGGAGCAAACAACTAATCTATGAATCAAGAGACCAGTCAGTACTGAAAATAAAGACAAAGTGCTGCTTCAAGAGATATTTTTCTGAGTTTGGTGTGGAAGAACTTGACTGGCCCGCAAAGAGCTGTGATCTCAACCCCATCAAACACCTTCAGGATGAACTGAAACACAGACTGTGAGTCATCATATCACCCAACATCAGTGTGACCTCATGACGATTTTGTGTCTGAATGAGAGCAAATATCTGCAGCCAGGTTTCAAAATCTTGTGGAAAGCCTGGAACCAGAAGAGTAGAGGGTCTTAGACCAGTAGATTACTGGTTTTTACAGATTAGATGGGCAGCAGTCACTGTATATAGACTATGTTTGGTTGTCTATATAAATTGTATATTTCAGTTCAGTTCAATTCAGAATATTTTATTTGTTCCTTGAAGGGGCAATAAGAGGCAAGCAAGTTTGCAAATTTATAAATACACACACACATATTGTGTAGATGCTCTATATATTTAATATTATCCTGAATTTAAACACACACATGGCTTGTAAAATTTGACCCATAACATAAAACATTGTTTTTGATTTGTAGTCCATTTTTTATTTTTCAGTTGAAGCAGGACAGTGTGGTGGAAGACATATCTGCTGGTCGTGGAGTGATCAACTTCAGAGTTAATCGCACACTTCTTGCGCAGGTTTGTTTTTTCTTTCACAGTGATGAAAACAATAGTTTCAACTGCTTTTGCTGTTGCAATCATCTGTTTCCTATGTCTGTTCCAGAAAATATTGGAGCCATTTGAAAACGGAGAGGATGACAAATTTGGGTTAAATAGTGAACTTTTTAATAACCTCAAGAGAGGAACAACGTTAGTGGAGTACAGGTATGTTTGACAAGTGTTGATATATATTCTTAAACACCTCATGAAAGATCTTACCCTTTATAAATTGTTATCAGACATGATTAATGTGTTTATACGTTGCAGCTCTCCAAATATCGCCAAAAAATTTCATGCTGGACACTTGCGATCTACAATTATTGGTGAGTTTTGGCTTTGATTTTAAATTGGTGATAAATTCACATCATCTGGACTAAAACATGTCAACTCTGTCTCCAGGTAACTTCATTGCTAACCTAAAACAGACCCTAGGAAACAATGTTATTCGTATGAACTACCTCGGTGACTGGGGTATGCAGTTCGGTGAGTGAATAATGGAAACATGTTATTGTGTAAAACATTCAAATCTGGTTTCATAAAATTTAGGGAATTTTTTTTTTGTCTTTTTCTTTCCTTTTTGGGGTCTCAGGTCTGCTGGGAGCTGGATTCAGTCAGTTTGGATCTCAGGAGAAGTTGAAACAGAATCCCTTACAGCATTTGTTTGAGGTGAGTTTGCCTGTTTGGACAAAGAAAGATAGACAGCCACCAACTCTAACCACAGCGAGCTGTGATGAGGTGAACCACCATCTCAACCATCAACAATTTCATTCATTGAGTTAAGAGTTTTGGTGGTTCAAGGTATAAATGCTGTAAAATGTCTATGGACCAGTTCATTGGAAGAAACAGGTGTACTTCTCCTGCATTGGGTGCTCTCAGAAATAAACAGCAATGTGTGTATCCTCCAAAATACAATATGAAAAGTGCCATAAATGCTTCAGATCATACTATAGACGGTTTGTCAACTGCAATGCTGCCTATGTAATTTATATGTTAACCTGCCTTTGTTCAAACATGTATGTTGATCAAACAAATAGAAAACTTTGAATTTCGGAGCACAAAACTGCAAAAAGAACCAAAAACACAGAGCATACTGTGGCTTAACACCATATGGAAGTGAACAATGATTGATCTTCCACTTTGCTGTTTGTTGGCCTTGAACAGATGTCACTGATTTGTGGTGGAGACCTCTGGAAATTTCTGTCTCAAAGAGAAATGTTGTGGATTGGCAATGGTCCCACATGGTTTAAATGACTCTTTAACATTTTTTGTAATGTTATGTTTATGTCTTTTCGAAACTGTTACTTCGGGGCATTGCATTATGGTTAATGGGATATCATTATCAGTGTGGAACTTGTGTTTTTGTGTCTGTGTATGTGTCTTTTTAATTCTTTTACATTTTTTAATTGAAATTGTTTTGTGGTGATTGGTGATCACATGATGTATCCTTTAAAAACTTACTGCTGTTATAGATGTTCTGATGAAGGCTTCATGCTGCAAAGGCGTCTGCAGATTTGTCAGCTTAAATTTGCCCAAAAGATCAACACATCAGGGGATAATTTTGCTGTTTTTCCCCTGGAGTGCGTCCTTTTCTGGCTATGCTTTGGGGAAATACAAACATTACTGTGGCAGTATGTGGTGTACAGTATATTTCATATGTTTGTGTCTTGCAGGTTTATGTTCAAGTGAACAAGGAGGCAGAACACAATGAGAATATGAGGCTGGCTGCCAGAGACTTCTTTAGACAGCTGGAACAACATGAGAGCCAGGCAGTGTCGTTATGGCAACAGTTCAGGGAGATCACCGTAGACGAGTATCAACACGTTTACAAGGTACAGCCAGTAGGACTGAGCAGCATGACAGAATGACCAGGGGTGTATTTCAGAAAGCAGGTTTAGTGAAAACTCTGAGTTTGTTCACCCTGAGATGAGGGAGATGTTTTCAGTTCTAGAAAGAGAGGTAACTTAAACTCTGGGTCAGTTACCACGGTAACTGACTCTGTGAACCTAACCTCCTCACAGACAGGTTATCTTCAACAAACCCTGAGTTTCTGTCTGTCTCCTCCCTCCTGCAGAGCCAGACACGCTGTTTCATTTCCTCGTTCATTCAGTCCGTATCAAAGTGCGTATCGAAGCGCATTCATTAGTGGAGGTTTACTGTCTGTCAGAATCAAAATCCTGGTTGTTACACAAGGACTATTTAAAGTTACCGCTTTAATGCACATCAGTCATTTCTTTGAACAGCGGTTTTTGCCTTCACATTCAAATATCAGCGTGAATTCAGCCTCAGCTCAGAATAAAACCTCTGCATGTCCTTCTGTTATAACACTGTGTCAGTTTGTTAGAGCAGCTCCTGCACTGAAATCTTTATTGCACATAATGTGTCATCTCAGTTTAAAATTTAAAAAATCGGTATGAAGCTTTAGACATATAACATCAATAATAATCATCTCTGTCACTCGTGATGTGATTGGTCGCACTGATGGAACATCATTCCCATAATATTGGAGATTATACGTTAATATTTGTGCGGCTGCAGAATGTAGTTTGTAGTCTTGAGATGTTTTAACAGCTTTTCAGTGATGATGTTTAAATTTACTACGTTTGTTGAAGTAGTTGAAATAAAGTCACTGAATGCTGTTGAGCCGAGATACAAACAGACGTTTAAAAATTTACTGTTTGAACCTCGTCGCCTTTTCAAGTGCAAATCACCAAACACAATATTACTGGATCAGATTGTGAACTTACAGTCATGTCTCTATGTCTTATCTGTTTGATTTATATATTTTTTAAACCTTCAACTATATGTTTTTCATCTTCAGTTGCCTCCCATCAGATTGAAGTTGAATAAATATATTTAAATGTAATGTAGCTGCAGCCTGATACACAGTCAGATTCCACTTTATCATCAATTAAGTAAACATAAGTCTTATAAATGATTAATTAAACACTGAATAAAATGTTATTGTGTTAACTTAATGACACTTTTTTTTAAAGATAAATACACACAGTCCACACACACATGCATTTATGTTTCTATGTCCACTGGATTAAAATGGAGCCTCTGCCTTTTATTTACCTGTTGCCATGGTGAATCGTAGTATCAGAGCACCATTGATGATGATCCACCACACAAGCTTAACCCAGAGTGAACATACTCAAGTCAACAGTTGATTGAATGATCTCTGATCAGCTGTTCTCGAACCAAAAATCAGAGTTTTTCATCTCAGCGTTCATCAACTCACAGTTCAGAGTTTGGCTCAGAGTTTGTTAAACCTGCTTTCTGGAACAGACTCCAGTACACTCCATGGTCACAAGTTTAAACTCTGAAATGTACACATGCATGATATTTAATTTCATATCTTTCATTGTCAGCGGTTAGGGATCCACTTTGATATTTACTCCGGGGAGTCCTTTCACCAAGACCAAGCCCAGGAGGTGGTGCATCAGCTGCAGAGCCGAGGCCTGTTGAAAACCTCTGAGTATGTGACAGTATGTGATGCCTTTGATCAGTAACGAACAGAAAGTAAACATCAATGTGTTAAGAGGCTGACAGATCATGTTTTATTTACCAGGTTGCCACTAGAGTCAGACAGATCAAATAATTGTACAAGATGAACTTAATGAGCAATATTAATGTTTAGTCGACTGTCATTGATTGACATCTTCTAGAAGAATAATGTTTAAAGTATCGGCAGAACCATCTGTGTTTTTGTTATTGATTTATTTTGAGAAGGCAGGTAATATAATAATATGGTTGGTTTGAAATCTTGTGTTAGAAGTGAACACTGAAGTGATTGATAAACTAACAGTGAAATGAAATAAACCAGTCAGGCTGTTATTAATGGCCAATTTGATCTTATCTCAACTAACTGCAGTACAGAAATACCAAAAATATTTTAGAGGTATTTTAGAAACTGTGTCATGTACATGGTTTGTCCATCAGAGATCACTGACACGTTTATTTTTAAACTTCTACTGTAAGTGTCTCACTCAGTATTTATCTTGGTCACAGTTCTCAAAAAAATTGAGCAATTAAAAATGTATTAATGTAATATTGGTTGATTATATAATTGTCAGATTTTTTTTAAAATGCATACCAATATTGGGATCAGACTTAAAAATCAGTGTCGCTTCAGTATTATGATGTCCATGTGTTGTAAAATAAGAAGATTTTACTTATTTTCTATTAATTTGATGACTTTTATCGTTTTGTGAAAATCTTCATGTGGACATTATGCAGAATTAATTTAGTGAATGCTCTTTCACTGCAGTCGACATTGATGTATGATTACATGAATGAAACCCTACAGGGACTGGATTTTATAGAAGTTGTCGTGTTTACAGGAAGGGGACTGGTGTAGTGGATCTCTCTCCCACTGGAGACATGAGCAGCATCTGCACAGTGCTGCGCAGTGACGGCACAACTCTCTACATCACCAGGTAAATATAGTCACATATATGGTCATTTTAAATGAGCACAAATGTAGAATTTTAAGTCCGGCTATAAGTTATAAGTTTCCTATAAGTTGTGCAGGCCTGGAGAAGAGGTACTGAAACAGTCCACAGGTTGTAACGTGACTGAAATCTGAAAGAAAAAAATTAAGCACAGAAAATATTGAATCATCAAATGAATAATTCATAAGACATTTAGAAATGGATTTTCTTTATTTCAGAGATATTGCTGCAGCCATTGACCGTAGAGAAAAGCACCGTTTTGACGAGATGATTTATGTGGTAAGAACACTGGTGCACTCAAGCTCACTACATTTACCTTTTAACTGTTTCACCGCTGTATTTAAAAGACCTGAAGGAACAATTTGTGCAACTCAACACACAATACAAAACACATTCAATCATCATCAAATTGCCAGTTTCGGCAGTCATAAGTCATCAGTAGATGATGGAATTTTAATGGTGGACCTCCAGTTATCTTCAATATTACAGTTTTCTTCATTCAAATGGTGTTTTTATTACCCATTAGCCATCCATTATACTTTGATGAAGGCCTTGTGTCAGCAGATTTTTTAGTTGTAAATATTTAACAACATAATCAAGACATGAGGTGACTTTTTCACCTTTTTTCCTGCATCAGTTTTAAGGAAAACTAACACAAGTGCACCTGTTCCCTCTAAATTCAAGAGCCGTTCATGTCTTTTTGTAATGCACGCTAACTCAACAGCAATGTATTCACTTTTCATGACTATCATTTAGCGTTACAAAAGGTGATTGTCATTTTTATTCACTTTGTTCATAGCAGAAACAAATACAATACCCGTCAAAGTTTGGACACACTTTCTCATTCAAGTGAATGGGAATGCAAAACATGACAAATATCACAATAGCCACAGACAAAAATGCAAAAAGAACGACTGGATATTTTACCCACAATCTGAAAATAATTTGAATGATTTAAATGAGAGTCTGTGACGTACGTGTGAGCTCTGCCAGTCTGGTTTCCCCCGTTAGACTCGCTGTTTGGCTGTTTGTGACAGTAAAACCAGTCCATTATAGAGCACAGAGACACACAGTAATCATATGTTTTTCCCACTGTGTCATGATGTGTTCATCTCTTACTGCTTGTTTTCTTTTACACACTATACATGCCCTTTATTGTTGCTTTTTTTTATCCGTTTGCTGTACAGTAACTGCAGTTGTTTTTCTTTTTAAGACGGACAAAAGTCAAGCAAATCACTTCCACCAGTTGTTCCAGATCCTGCTCGCTTTGGGACATTCTTGGGCTGACAGGTAGCAGGAAAAATACCTGAACTCATCCACACACACACAACAGGTTAAATGACAAGTAAAATGGTAGCAGTGTGTTGTTTTGTAATTGACTTTTCACACTCTTGACATGGAGCTGGAAATCAAGTATGTGTGCAGTCCAATCTCACCTTGCTATCCTATCAGCTGTCTTAATAATTTTAACCAACTCTTATTGGCAACAAATCTTATGTGCAGAGCCAAACCAACAATGAATTGATGTACTTACAAGTAATGTGTGTGTATCCGAAGCCTGATATATCTCAGTCCTCTGTGCCGTAGACCTCCGTTGTTGTCCAAAAACTGTTTGGGTACAGTAGTTTGTTTAGAAACGGCTCCAAAGAGTAATACCAATGAGTATCAGTCTCCAGAGAGTAGTTCCTTGTACGGCAGATGCCACTGCGAGTGCGGTTCTGTTTACAGACCTTTGCTAGCTTTTTGTGCGACATAACACAACTTCTTCACTTACTTATACTAAAGTTATTTACAATGTACAATGTAGTACATGTCACCCACTGCAACAGTGTGGCTCATTGATGTGTTTTTGATCATTTTTGGACAATAATGGAGGTCTACGACACAGAGGAATAAATATATCAGGCTTTGGATGCACATGCAATACTTGTAAGGAGGATCAATTCATTGTTGGTTTGGCTCTGTGCATGTAAAAACATAAATCTCCAGCCATATCCTTTAAAAACAGCGTCAGTAAATCATCTTGGATTTTGCAATACTGTTTGGAATCATCACTCCTCTCAACAGACAGCAGTTTTAATTAGAAACATTTGTCTTCACGCTGCCTCTGGTGTAATGTGAAGTGTTGGCGCTGTTGCAGATGTCAGCACGTGCCCTTCGGCCTGGTGCAGGGCATGAAGACCAGGAGCGGTGAGGTGGTGTTTCTGGAGGACGTGTTGGACGAGGCCCGGGCCAGGATGCTACACAACATGAGCCAGTCAAAAAGTAAAGTCTGTCAAACAGGAAGTTAAGAAGTTATTTAGCATCATGGCTCAGAGCCAAAAATCTATTTGCATGTGTCCTGGTATTAAGTCTAAACTGATGCGCCGGTGCTCAAACAAATGGTATATGCAATGTAAATATTGAGATAGTGATACCTGTATGTATAAAGGTATTACTGTAAAGGTGCTACATGAAGCATTTTGACATCAATAATCATCATTATAGTAACTTTGGCACAGTAATATAGGAATGACATTGACATTTTCTACACTGCATTTTAGTGTCTCTCAGTCTTATTGGTGTTTACAGCTGCTCAAAAATGGACTCAAAGCGATTTCTGTCGATTGATTAATCGACTAACTGTTGTAGCTCTGAGCTGCTCACAGATGAAAATGAAAACTAAATGTTGACGGTGGTGAAACACCTTCAGAAACACATCAGAAAACAAAAAATGGTGGTTACATTTTTGGAAAAACATTTTGCTGACTCTTTGTTAGTTTTTTAGCATTTTTAAGTCCCAGGTCGATTGATTGATATCCCATGGTGGACTTTTTTTACCATTTCATGTTAGCATAAAACTGTTAAGTATGTTGATTTCTTGTATAATAGCTGCAAAAACAGTAAACTGTAATATAAACTGTAGTATAGTATATACTGTATGTTAGTATGCAGTACGGAACTGGGACACAGACTTAATTTTGACAAAAACAACACCTCCAGCTGAACATGGATACTCCCAGTTGTCTCAACTACAGTGTAATTCAAGATAATAATATTTTTTATTCATTATATCAGGATAATTTTGGTAACGGCTCATAAGAAATTCCTGTAATCAGGATATTGACTGACAAGACCACTGTTGTAAAGAGAACAAATAATTGAATGCAAATCAAAATAAGTTGGCACCAACACTACACAGTTCATCTCTTCTATGCATGATGGTGCGAAGGAAAGGACCTGTTGTGGGATTAATTAACTCCTATTTTACACTTTATAGCAACAAAGGAAATGGACAACCCCGAGGACACAGCAGAGAAAGTGGGAATCAGTGCACTAATAGTCCAGGTGAATTATTACAACAAAACAACAGATTTAAACTCTACCTTTGCTCTTCAGTCAAATATTCATCTACAACCTGCCTCATTTCTTGGTTTGTCTGCACAATGCAATGGGAGATTTGAAGCTCCTTCATCATGTCTTTCATTGACTTTGTTTCAGGACTTCAAAGGTCCCCTGCAGTCGGACTATAAGTTCGACTGGGACCGGATGCTGCAGGCTCAGGGAGACACAGGCGTCTTCCTCCAGTACACACACGCTCGACTCTGCAGGTCGGTATTCATCAGCCACTTAAAATAATGGAACATGATAGTAGGAATTCCAGTAGTAGACTATTTTCTTTACTGATTAATCTGCTGATAATTTTTGATTAATTGTTTAGTCCATAAAATGTCAGAAAACAGTGGAAAACATACTTTCACCAATGCTCAATCTCACATCTTGAATTGTGTCGTTCAAGTATTTGACTAATTAACTAATGCTCACTTCAATGTGTTAAGTCAACTGTTGCAAGACGATAATTAGGATTTAACAATTTCCTGCATCAGTCCTGGATCTCAGTGGTGGAGATTCTTTGTTTAATTAAAAAGTAGCAATACCATGTAAGTTAAAAGTACAAAGGTATAAGTAAAAGTAAAAATACTAATAACCACTTCTTAGTCTTAGATTATTATATATATATATTGGAATTTTACATGTAAACAGCATTTTAATGTTGTAGATGGTCCAGGTAGAGCTATTTTAACCACTTTAATCATATGTTTTGCCTGTGAAATCTGAATCTTCAAAGCAACAAGAAACTACAGTGCCTCAGAGGTGTACCTAAATACAGTGCTTCAGTCCTGTACCACTATGAATAAGAGTCTGCAGGTTTTTATTTCTAACACCAGCTGATTTCAGTTATCAGGTCTTAGTGTTATTGTTTTAGTTTTTGTTTGCATTTAAATCAAACTTAATCAGCTGATAATTCTCTATCGCTCCTGCTGGGATTTTGTCTGTGTTAAGGATAAAAGAGGCACTAAAGAAAAGATATTAGTCTATAAATATACATCTATAAACTGTATATAACACAACCAGCTGACTTATGAAGTTGGTCATTCACATCTTTACTGTTACTGCAGTTTAATGCGGAGGAATGAAGGCATCGAGGCAGTTGCGTTCAATCCATCACTTCTACTTGAGCAGACGAGTGTCAGTATTCTGCAGCACCTCCTTCGGTAAGTAAACTGCCCTTTTTAAAACCTGTTATCTTCCAGTTTTTCTGCCTGTTATCATGCCATGTGTGAGACAATGAAAGAAGCAGTCACACTCTGCCAGTGTTGTGTCAACATCTGCTACGTATCTTTCAAGAAAACACACTCTTCTTTGTTTGTAGCTATGATGAGGTGTTGTACCAGTCGGCCCAGGATCTGCAACCGAAACATCTCGTCAACTTTTTATTGAAGCTGTGGTAAGGATCAGGGTGTTTTGCTTGGGAGGCTGGGCATTGTGCAGGCAACGCAATATTTAGCTGCTTCTTTACAACCAGTGGAGCTTTAATGATGTCTACATGTCTACAGGCTTTTTGCTTGTAGACATGATAATTAAACTGTGTACTCAAGGGTGCTCATATTCTTCCTCTCCAATATTTTCCAGCCACCTGATCGCCTCAGCACACCGAGAGCTGCCAGTAAGAGGAAGTCCTCAGGATGTTGCACAGGTAGGAAAAACTCCTCTATGTTTTTTTTCTTTTAAAAATGCATTACAGCAGATTTTGAGGTGATTGATGTAACACTTTACAATCAGTAGATCGTTGCTACACTAAAAATAGCAGTCAACCCAACTGGTCAAAGCAGATGGCCGCCCACCAAGAGCCCGGTTCTGCTTGAGGTTTCTACCCGTTAAAGGGGAGTTTTTCCTTACCGCTGTCGCCAAGTGCTTGCTCATGGGGGAATTGTTGGGTCTCTGTAAATTAAAGAGTACGGTCTAGACCTGCTCTATGTGAAAAGCTCCCTGAGATGACTTTTGTTGTGATTTGGCGCTATATAAATAAAAATTGATTGATTGATTAAATATATTAGTATAATTACCAAAAACAGACATAATCATCACAGTCTGTAAAACACAGTTGTTACTTTTGCAATGAATTTAACATTTTGTGCCACAGGTTTGTACTGCTTTACAGCATATATAAACATTGCGGCTCATGCAAGAACATTTTCGTATTCTATCTCCTAAAACTCGTATTTTTTCTGAGGTTTGCTCGATCAAGTCGGATTCAACAAACTCTCTTAACTGCCCGAACTTGTAAATTATGTGCCTGCTTTCAGAAATCAGCAGAGTGGCAGTAGTAAGGGACCCAAAACAATTAGAAAATATTAATCTGGCTGCCAATGGTGTGTCATCACAGCAGTGTTATACTGAGACATTAAGTCAAATGCTAAAATATGTCTTTCTAAAGCGAGGCAGTCAAGGATTGTGACCTTCACAGAGATATTAGAAAAGAGAATATTATAGCCTACAGCGGTTAATGTTACACTGTCAGCTGCGACAGAGGACTGATGCTGGACAGACACCTGCAGCTGTCAGAGTGACAGAAATGATCTACCAACTACTGAAATGTAGAAGTTGCTGCGGCAAAATATGACAATAAAATCTAAAAACCTTCTCGGTAAATTGGATAACATGATGATGATGATAATATGGTGAACGGTATATTAATTTTGCATAGTTTGTTTTAGTTATATGCATATATCTTATTTTAGTTGATTTCGGTATCATATTTAAACTCTAAATTCATTCAGATTAAGAAATTATAATTCTAAATCAAACAAGTGTTTTTCCCTGTGAGGAAAGGCAGAGATTATCTGTTCATGACTTGTATGACGGGTTTGGACCACTCGTAAATTTAGTTTAATCCTTAGAGAAAATTCTAAGTATGATATAATTGATGAATGCCATAAATTATCTCAAATCGCTCATTCGTGCCTCTTGATCTTGTATGAACGAATCTGTATGATACACTGAAATATACAATGTAGTACAAAGAAATTGTGATATGTAACGCAAAAAGCTAGTGAAGCTCTGTAAATGGAGCCATCTTTCCATGCATGTATGTTTTTAATAGTTTTTGGACAACAATGAAGGTCTACAGCAGAGGAATACGATATATCAAGCTTTGAATACACACAGAATACCTTACTTTGAATCTATCGCCAGCCATATCCTTCAATGAATTAGTTAATTGTTAATCAGCCTGAACATAATTAGTAGATCAGTGTGTTAAACTAATGTGGTTGACTGTTCATGAACTTACAATTTTCTAAATGTCAACAGGCAAGGTTACGACTGTTCAGTGGAGCCTGCTCAGTCCTGGCCAATGGGATGAGGATCCTCGGCATCACACCGGTTCATAAGATGTGAAAGTTACCAAAAGTCTGTCAATACGTGTGTTATTTCACTGATGTTGTACCATATTGCTGCAGATCATTTGTATTGTAAATAAAGAGCCTTACATTTTAAAAGATACTATCATGCACAGAAGCATCATTGCCATTGTCTTAGACTTCCACTCTGCGACACAGATAGTGATCAGGGATGTCGTAAATCGAAGCAAGTTACTCCTCAGTGAGTCACCTGGTTTTATATTCACTGTCTTCAACAGTGTAAAACCAGTCATTGTTGTGCCACGGCTGATGTGAACGTCACTGGCTCATTAAATAGTTTCGACCTTTGGAAACTGATGATCTGAGGACTGAAATGCTGGTAATAAATGAGTCAAAGTGGTACTTTTAAGCTTTTGTTCTTTGATTTTTTGATCAAACACAGGAGACTTTCTGGCATAAAAAAGCTGATCTGCTGAAAATGTGTTGCAGTCCATATGCTGTCCTCAGTTTATTTTGATTATTATAGAGCTGCAACAATTAGTCAATTTGTTGTCAACTATTCAGTTAATCACCAACTATTTTGATAAGCGATACATTGTTTGGAGTAATTTTTTAAGAAAGAAAAAAAAAGTCCAAATTCCCTGATTTTAGTTTCTAAAATGTGAATATTTTCTGGTTTCTTTCGTCCTCTATGACATAAACTTACATCTTTCTGTTGTGGACTGTTGTTTGGGACAAAACAAGACATTTGAGGACATCATCTTGGACTTTGGGAATCGGTGATCATCATGTTTCACCATTTTCTGACATTTTATAGACCAAACAACTAATTGATTTATTGGGAATATAATTGACAGATTAACTGATAATGAAAATAATCGTTAGTTGCAGCCCTAGATTATTGCTGGAGATGATTTTGAGTAGAACTCAGAAATGGTGCCTGTTTTGTAAATTAACACATATCCATCCAATTTTAATAAAAGCATTAAAATGACTTTCAAAACAGTACACAGCACAGATGTGATACAAAAGATGAAAGACACTGGAGAGAAGATATTACAAACATGTTGTCACACATGCAGTCTGTCACCATTCTTCAAGTACGTTTTCCTCACATTCAGAATCAACACTATGTGATATGGACATAAGATTCTCACGTTGCACAGTTTAAAACAGACTGCTGATTGAAAATTAAAAACAAACTCTGACAGGAGTTGTGATATTTATATGACCCCTATAGGATACATGGAGGCATCAAAATAAGACAAAGTACTACTTATGACTCCATTCTGGCTGAATAGGAGTTACAAGACGTCACTGATTGCTTAGTTATTTACAAATGTTAATAGCAGCTAGCTAATAGGGCCAGTTTTTTTATATCAACTGAAAGATTTCCCAAATCATTTTGGCATAAAGAAATAAATCATCAATCATATGTATATGTTCATAGTCCTTCAACCAGTCCCATGTAGGTGTCTGTGGGCATCATCAGAGAGAGATCAGACTTACATTAAAGAACTGAGGGCCAACACAAGAGTGTCCACTTGTAAAATAACAGGAGTGGCTCTCAAATCCAGATCCCACCCCTAATGCTGGGGATTATTTAGTGTCACCACAGAGGGACCCCAACACAGACCTGGTCCACCAGTGGTAGAGGTTCCTCCTGCTGCGGGTCACACATTGATCAGTTTCTGTTTAGATTCCTTGTCTGTGTCCTTCTGGATCAGCTTGGATGTGTCCTGTTTTGGAAGTCCGTACAGATAGATGGACACACACACTAGGATGGCTCCAGAGGAGAATGTGATCGCTGCACAAGAAGGAAAGAAAGGAATAAGTGAAGATTAGGTCAATCAGAGGTGCAGTGGTGAATCTATAATCCAAGACAAACACCTTCTCTCGCCTGCAGAAGCCCTAAAAATCTCTTTCTCAGGCATCAGTATACCAACAACACATATGAGAGACTAACTTACTTATCTGTAATCCAAACAAGAGGACAGACGCCACAGTTGAGAGAACAATGGCGGCAGCAGCAGAGAAGCCCTTCATGATGTTGTCTGTGTACTTCACCACCACCGACGTGTACAGACCTCCCACGCTGGCGAGGACTGGCAAGTGCACAAAGAGAGCAACGTCAGCCAGAATGATGTGGGGGAAAAAAAAAAAAAAAGTGAAATCAAATGGAAAAGATCTTCAGATTTAATCTTACTCACATACTACAAAGCACACCCAGGGTGTATAACCGAAGAAGAAGCCTTTCTCCAGGACCTTATCGCCATCGGTCATGTAAACACCGAGGAGGGTGACGACAATGCCGGACAGGTACATCTGGATGTTTCTCACCCACAGAGACGTGTCTGAGCTCTTCAACACCTTCTCAAAGTACACACCTTCATCAAAGAGAAGACGAACTGTCAGGTGCAACTCGCAAAATATTTGATCTCCTGCTTGTGATCTGATATCATCAAAAATCATCATTCTTTAAAAGAATAACTTGATGAAGGAAGACATCAGTCAGTATCAGTTTAATATTGTGCGACTACTTGGCTGGTGGATGTTCAAGCACGTTGTATGTTTAGTTAACACAAGGATTTGTATTATGAGGTAGCTTAATCAATATTGAACAAAAGGGTGGAACTACTCTGTCATTTACACAGACATCTGTTAGGCAACCTTTACCTGCAAACCCAGAACAAAGGACAGCAATAGCAATGGCGACGAATCCAAGAAAAGGGTTCTGCTCGATCTGGGGTGGGAAAAAAAGAAGAGACGTTGTTAGTGTGAGCCACAGGAAGTGGATTAGAAATTCACTGAGTCACTACAATGGTAATTGCATTTATATTTTGAACTTGTGCCAATCTTACCTGAACTTTAGTGGCCTCTACAGGCTTCCACTGTACGAGTGTAACGCCCCCACAGAGCGTGAAGACGGAGAACCATTGCAGCCGGCTCAGAGAGCGGTTCAGCATTAAGACTGTGCACAACGCCGTGCACGGGATCTTCAACTGATAAGTCACCTAAACAGAAAAACTGGGGTCAGAACTGACATTGTCCAAAATCTGATGTTCTATATCACATTATTTTAACAGGGAAAAACTGCCATTTTTCAGGAACACCCTATTTCACACTGATACAGCTAGAGGTGGTATCAAATACAGAATGCTTGATCTGATGCTTCATCTTATTTATTTTTTTTAATCAGATATTTCCTTGTGTAAATCATTATTCTTGTCAATTTTTGAATACATTTTATTTTGGCAAATTTCTTGTCCAGCTGTTTCATTTTATGACAAAATTAAACATTGATGTATTTAAAAAGTGTGGCTTATTTTGTTAAATATACCCAGCCTTATATATAAAGAGAGAACAACCACCTTTTACGCCTGGAAACCATAAACTTCCAACACTGATGTTCATATGTTCATATAGTATTTGAACTTCAGCTTATCTAAATGTACAGTACTTTTATCGGCCTATAATCATTCTAAATTGGGTAAATCTTTGGATTTTGGACTGCTGGTCAGACAAAAACATCGAAGAGGCTGCAGTCTAACACCTCAGCTGTGGAGCTGTATTTGATTTGACTAACTGCCAAACTACACTTTGTCCAATATGTACCCACCCTCCTCAACGCAGCCAACTACAGTTGATGGACAGACAGCAGTGATGAGCAGTGAGCACTGACTCATTTTACTGCAGCCGTGTCAGAAAACCACATTAACATAAACATGACAGTAATCTCTGTATGATTTTGCATTCATTTGCATTTGTGCCGCTACCAAAATGATATCATTTGATGAAGGTAGCGCAAGTGTGCTTTTTTTAGTGATAGTCATAGATGGACAGGAAAAAAAAATCTGCGACCATTTTTATAATCGATCATCACTTTAAGTCCTTTTTGAAGTAAAAACTCCTCACTCTCTCTCTGGTTTCAGTTTCTCTGATGAGAGGATTTGCTGCTTTTCTTCTTCATGTAATGTATATAATTGTAAACTGAATCTGTTTGGTTTTTGGACTGTTTGTCACACAACAATTTGAAGACATTTTACAGACTGAACAATGAATGGACTGATAATGAAGACAATAGCTAGTTGCAGCTCTAGTGTTTGTGATGACAGTGGGTGCAGCTCGGACAAAGACGACACACACGACAGTTCCCATATCACCACGCCTAACCAGTGTGTAAAGGGTACTGAATACTATATTTAAACGTCAGAAACAGGATCCAGGTCATACCTGATAAACTGCTGCATCGAGGTTACTCAGGGCGACAAAGGCCATGTTATTCTGAACTGCATACACCACTGAGGGCACGCTCAGCTTCAGCAGCTCCTTTGGGCTGCAGAACACATGTTCCATTATGGCGTTCTTAAGCCTGTTGGGGCTTCCTGTTTCTCTGAAAGAGGAGATATAAAAACAGACTGATGACTCCATACTTCATATGATTCACTTAAATTGAAGTACACTGAGTTATTTCTTAAATGTCCCTTTAAAATCGTTAAAGGTGCAGGGTGTAGAATTTAGTGGCACCTTAATTTGGTGTAATATTATAATATTCATAAGTATGTTTTAATTAGTGTATAATCACCTGAAAATAAGAATTGTTGTGTTTTCGTTACCTTAGAATGAGCCTTTTATATCTACATGGGGAGTGGGTCCTCTTCTACAGACCAAACACTGGCTCAAGAGAGGACCTTTCACGTTTTTCGTGAGTTTCACGGCCACCATATATTCTCCTACATGCTTGGGGTGGGGTGTGGGGGGGGGGGTGTATTCAGCTGGTTACAATCTGCAAACTCACTGCTAGATGCCACTAAATCTTACACACTGGACCTTTAAAGCACAAAAGAGTTGCAAGGAATGCGCAAAGGCGGCTCTTCAGGTTCTCAGGTTCAGGTTTTAGTCGACACAAAGTGCAGAACAATAGCATCCAGTGAGGCAACTTTTGGTTTTTATGCTGGAACAGCTTTCCTGAGGATCTTAGACTAGCTGAAACTGTCGATATCTTAAAACATAAACTGAAAACCTTGTTAGCCTGGCTTTTGATTAGAATGTATGATTGTAGTATTAAGGGATTTTTTTAATTTATTTTCTTGTTTTAGGTTTTTCTTGTCTTGTATCTATTCATCATGAATAGGAGACTGCGGTAAAGGAAACTTAGTTTTAATTTGTGTATTAAGTTGCTACCATTCTATTACTTGCTCTTCATGAAAGTGATATTTCATGTTAAGATTCAGTTGTTTGAAATCATTTTATTATATGTTCACTGTTAGATTCTACTCAGTATTTTGTATAACAGAGAACATCTTACATTTGTATGCTGAATGTTGAACTTGGTTTACAATAAACAGTTGTTTAAAAATGCAGTGACCTGTATGAAAGCTGCTATACAATAAAGTTTGTTCAAGTGTAAGCAAACCTTGTCTTTCAATAGGTTAAACAAGGAAACAGCACTAAATAAACAGATATGTTTCACATTAGTTAGAGGAGGATTCCTGGTCTGACACCTCATGTCTCAACTTGAGTCTCTTTCAACAGCCAAGTAATCATTCAAGGCAGTGCCTGAGGTTAAGGGAAATAAAAAATAAAAAACAGTTGCCTGATATAGACTGTTAGTCAACATGTTGCAAATAAAAGAAAGTAGAAGGGAGCTCAGATTCAGTGTGTGGGTCCGTCTTGTATCTACTACAGTAACAAATAATCCTTGCTCTCATTGTGAACAGTGTCACAACACACTCAGACTACTGTTATCCACATCAGTGGTTCCCAACCAAGGGGTTGATGGATTAATCTAAGGGGTCTCAACAGGATAGGACAGAAAAAACACATATTTCTGACACACACTTTTTCAAGATTTCCTCTCATTTTTGCTTTATTTATTATAAACTACTGCATTCTATCTCTTTAAGCCCTCTTTCATTACAATATAAAGAGGGGGTCCTATGTTGGATTTTACTTTAAGGGGGTCACAAGCCAAGAAGGTTGGGCACCACTGATCCACATCATCCATTACCTGTGGTTTAAATTCATGTACCTCAAGGCTTGTTTGTGAGACACTTTCCTGTTTACTAGCTAGTACCCTTGAATCCATGAACTTGTTTTCTTTTAACCTCTGGGAAATTGTTTAAGTCCTTTCTTAGTCCTTTGAGTATAATATTCATAAATACTCCTGCGGTCAGTGTAATGGAGCAACACTTACTTTGCGAGCATCCCCATGCTCAGTATTAATTTAATGACCTCAGTGATGCACACTGCGGTCGTGGAGAAGTACAGGTCTCCTGATGAGATGGTCCTTGTGTACCGCAATGCCACCGTGTATGTAGCTGCCACCAGTGTCATCACTGTCAGGCAGTACAGTTTGAAGACCACACTTACATTTTCTGAGGAGAGAGAGCGACAGTAGCAGTGTGGAAATACGTCAGTGAACATAATGTAGCTAACAGTCACTAACTGATATGTTTAAAATATGACGCTACAGCATAAATAGACAACTTTATTACAACAATTTAACAGTTACAGCAGCTGCAATCCCCACGTTAACTGAAGACGACACTATAACTGACAGATATTTGCAAGAGACTCTAAATCTTGGCTTTCTTCTTCCTAACGTGTTGTTGAAAGCCGAAAGCTAACGTTAGCGTAACAAGCTAATTGGTAAAACTCACCGCCGGCCATTGTTGCTCTGGTTTGTGTCCGTCCGACTGTCGAGGAAATAAATAATCCTGCTCACTTTACATGCCATGAAAACCAACAGACGTGTCCAATGTGGAGGGAGGAATGTTGCCCAACCTGCAACACATCAAAGAGTAAATCTGAGTTTTCTGCCTGCCCTCACACGTCCTACATTTCCCACAATGCAGCACGAGATCAAGATTAGTAAGGGTGAGTTTGTTTTCAATGTCCAGAAATACCGGCGCGTGTCTGTGGTAAATGTCATGAATGAAATGAAATGAAACATTAAGTTTCTTTTTTAACTTTATTGCAATGGTGGAAAGTAACTAAGTAGATTTACTCAAGTAAGCTACTCAATCACAATTGTGAGGTACTTCAGTATTTCTATTTGATGCTACTTTATGCTTCACTCCACTACATTTCAGAGAGAAATATTGTACTTTCTACTCCACTACATTTATCTGACAGCTTTAGTTACTTTTCAGATGATTTTACACAACGAATGATATAACAAGTTTTTAAAATACAACAAATTGTCTATGAGTTGTTAACAGCTCCACTAAATAGTGATATTTTCCTCTAAACTTTTCACATAGTTTAATTTAAATAAATGTTCAAATGATCCAATATTTAACCAAAAGTCAGAGATAGATAGAGATGAAATAGAGAAAAAGTTCAAAAACTGAAAACAGATTTGTGTATCAGAGCTTTGTTTTTTCTTCTTTCCTCTCCCATTAATCATCTCATGACCTCTCAGATTTCCACTGACCTAAACTAGCTAACTGTATATAAAGTAGTTGAAACTAGCTCCACCTCCAGCAGCTACAACAGTAACATGCTGCTCTAACACTGATGCAACAGTATTAATAATATAATGATGTCATATATAATAATAATATATCAGTCAGAGGGACCAAACCACTACTTTTACTGCAATACTTTACATTGCATCAAGCTGATAATACTTATGTACTTTTACCTAAGTAGGATTTTTCTTTTACTTGTAATGGAGTATTTTTACATTGCTGTATTGGTACTTTTTCTTAAGGATCTGAATACTTTCCACCACTGGTAAGGTGTTTCTGCTATTTTGCTCCTCCATATACAATATAAGATAGATAAAACATCAAACACAATATTGTACAAAAAAATGAACATGTTGAGTAAGGTAGTATTTATTGTAGGTATCGCATTGCATTGCAAAGATGTTTCATTGTAGATTGTCCACCGTTTACATTTCAGGTCAGTGTATGCCAACAAAATTGAAGGTTTTGTCATTTCTGCCAGATATTCATGTCATCTTTGTGTTTAACCATTTCCATGACAAAAATGATGAGTAATCAGTCACTAAACATCGGCATGATTGCATAAAACAATTGCTTTTGTATAACTTAAGTAACCTTGATGATACAGGAGGTTGCCAACACTGCCAATATAAGTTTTTAATAAAAACACAAAATAGGCTATTAGTAACCGCAAATATGTAGGCTAATAATACAACAAGAATTATCCCATGTCAAATTAATAAGCACTGAAAAAAAACATAATAAATAAATCAATAAAAAGATAATCTTCAGGCATGATACAATAGATAATAAACATCTAAATATGGACAGACACATGCAGTAACACAAGACACAGATTTCAATAAATAAATACGTTTGAATTTATTAATTTTTCAAAGTTTCATTCAAATAATTTGCCACTAGTCAATCTAAACTTTTGAAGAACTGAAAATAAATCACTGTGAAATTCACTGGAACAAAATGAAGTTGAATGGCTACAAAGATGAAGGAGAACACGTTGCAATGAGCTGAAATAAATCAGGTGGCTGGAAGAAAACTTTTGTAGCACGAGTGTTGACATGCAAAAGAGAAAAGTTGCCTTCCGTCCCACCACTGTGAAACACGTGATCTACTTTCATCATTTATCATGAGGTAAAAATGAAGAGGGGTTTATTTGAGCTCTTTATAGGCCAAAACTGATACCTAGTTCAAAGATAATAACACCCACATTATGATGATGATGATTATTAGAATTAATGTTAAATTTTTGTTTACACTTATAACAGGGGATACAGCTAATATTTGAAGTATTTGAAAAAAAAAAAAAAATTCTAGCATAGCTTCACCTGAACACTTGCTAGAAAAGGAATGTTTTTTCCAGCATATGGCTTTGTGACTTAAAGATTTTTTTACACTTTTCTAAATCAGACTCAACAGTCTCAACTGGCCCAATCTTCTGTTTAGAAGACCAATACCAGCAAAATCCCTACATAACAATCTGAGCTTCCTGTAGGGCAGCAGGAGCGAATCCTCTCCCTCTGACAGCGGCCAAAAATCTCACCACACTTACACATTTTAGGAACATCCCAACCTGTTGGGCACATATTGAAAATGCAGGCAATTTTAAAGGGATGGACAAGTAATGGTGTTGCCCATCTTAAATCCTTTGATGTTTAAAGATATGAGAAACTGTCCATCACTTCTTGTTTGAACTTCCTGCGAACACCCAGCCTGTGATGTCATTTTGGTGTAGCTCTAATCACAAATGGCACACTGTCCATGCAAGTCCATGCACTGCTGCTGGAAGAAAAGCTGTAGAACGCACAGATGGAGCATCGTAGCGGGAACCGAAGTGAACTCAGGAGTTGTCAGAGGGAACGTGCTCGAAGCCTTCACTCTCCCTCACCAATGCTCTCTCCAGGATGACGCGGCCCTCCTTGTAGCGCTGGCTTTCCTCGGTAGCGAACTCATACATCCAGCCCAGCTTGCTGTTGCAGTTCTTGCAGCTGACGTCCCGCACCATGTGTCTTCCTGTCAGCATGACTCGGTCTTGCACCTCGCTATGCTGCAGATTCACGACCTGGAGGGCAGCAATCAGGCATGTGTTACTGTAACAGTTCATAGTTTTTCTACAGGGAAATTTTATTTTAGATTTAAAAGAACATTTCCAAAATTGATAGGTGTGAAACAGATGTGGTTGCAAAATGAATTCATTTAAATGACATATCACAACTACAGTAATTTCCATTTCTTGATTAATGGATAAACTGTTATGTCTATAAATGTCAAAAATGATAAATAAATGCTCAGAATTTCTTATTTTGCTTTTTTTGTACAAGTAACCGCAAAACATCCAAAGATTTTAAATTCAAAATTACATAAAAGGGAGAAAAGTAGAAAAACTGTCACATTTGAGAAGCTGGAAATATCATGTTTGCCATCAACTATCAAAATTTTTGACAATTAATTTTCTGCCAATTGACTAATTGATTAACCAACATCGTTTCACCTCTTATGACAACCACAGTCATCCATAGATTATTATATTAATATTACAAACAATTTCCAAAGTAGTTTTAATGCTTGATTTTAAATGTCATTACATCATTGTTTATGAGGGATATTTTGTGCTTTGCCTTGACATGACACTTACCTCCTAAATTTTGCTGTCTATGAAATGCTTGCTTGCGAAGAACACCAAATAAGGAAATGTCTTTAATGAGGAACTGGTCATTGTGTAAATAACCCACTTTGTTGGGACATATATCACAATGTAAGCACAAACAACTACAGTGGACTATCTGAGTCTGGGTGATAACTTATCATACTGAGGCGTTTGTCTAAAATTTTAAACCATCATAGGTGTCTGGGTGAGGAAAGTCATGTGCAGGTACCTTGTTGAACAAGAAGGCTCTGCCGGTGGCCCCAGTGAAGCGTGTGGAGATCAGCTCTGCTCTGTTGGTCAGGATGGTGTCACAGTTAGCACAGGAGAAGAGGCGAGTCCCTCCGATGTGATCCAAGAAGATCCGCCCCATTTTGTTCAATAGGAGGTGAGAGTAACCTATAGTGAAGATGTGATTTGACGTGACACACACATCAACAACAACAAATAATAGTGTTTTTTTTATTCAGGGTGGGCAATATGACAATATATACAGTATGTACAGTGAGACGATATAAATGTGTCTATTGTATACTGTTCATGTCATGGCAGCGATCCCTTCAGTATCTTTGGCTCTATTACACCATTATGGGCAATGTTGTAAATGAATACACAGGACTGCTCATTTGATCCATGGACAATTTCTCAATAGGTATTCTAGATATTCTAGATTATATCACAATATACATTGGTACTGTCATGTATATATGTAATTATATTATGCTGTTATCCCTTTTCATGCCTCTGCAACACAATCTGACCATTAAAGCGGAAACCAATAGTCAATTAATCAGTTAGTCGATCGACAGAAAATTAATCGCCAACTATTTTGATAACTGATTAATAATTTAAATTATTTGTTAAGCAAACATATCAAAACATTTACTGGTTACAGTTCATCCATTTTAAGAATGTACTGTTTTTCCCTCTTTTATGTTATTGTGATTTAAAATCTTTGTGTTTTGGGGCACTTTTCAATATTCTCTCACATTTTGTAGCCTAAACAATTAATCTAAGAATAAAAAAAATAATCGACAGATTAATTGATAATGAAAACAATCGTTAGTTGCAGCCCTATTAACTATATAGTTAGATTATACACAGCAAGGTCTCTTTTGTAATTGCTCATTGTAAAGAAAACAGAAGATATTTACTGATTTATTCACTGATGCTGGAAATTATATGCATCACTTGAAGGCATCATTAGGCCTGGCATGTCAATATTTACTTCAGGCGAAGAACAGTAAATAGCATTTAACTGTGGTTTTATAGCTTCCCATCATAATTAGTTAGCTACACAAAAATCTAAAACAAGGGCTCAAATAGGGACAAAGTCAAAGTCACCCAAATAACAGCTAACAGGCCAAACCACGGTTAAGTCGAAGCCACATTTCTCACCTCGTACCGGTAGCTGACTTATTGGTTGAATATGAAACGGAGATTTCTCTAGTTGAAGCGTCTTTATTCACCGATATGTCATTAATCTCGGTGGATAAAACACGTCCTCTGTTGTTGTTGTCAAACTCAGCCTGAGGAGGAGGAGGACCGTTGATGCTGCCAGTCACAATGGCGTTTGTTTCAGTCAAGCTAGCAACAAGGAGAACAGCATCTTCCGCTAAAGTACTTTCAAAGTAAATTAATACTGGCATACTGATGAAAGCATTTTACGAAATTAAAATTTGTACCGAGACACTGGCATTTTAAACTGTACCAGCGTGATCATAATCCTAATCTTAAACATGCAGCAGACCCTGCACTGAAGACTGAGGCCAACACACCCGTGTTTATAACCTGCCTTTTTCAATTACAACGTCTGTGCTTTTATTTTGAATTCTAGGTGGCCTGTGTATCTCTGGTAGCTTAATGCAGCTTTGAATGATGAACACCAGGGGGCACTGCTGCCCTTCTTTCCGCTATTTCCTCACAACATATACTAACCTACAAACGGTGAATCTGAAAGTGGGGTCCAGGGAGCGTTATTATGGATCCCGCTGCTTTTCTTGGCAAGACCCGCCCTACTCTGCCTCTGATTGGCGTACCCTGATATTCTTACCCTAACCTTAACCAATCTCACTCCTCCTCATGTCTAAACCTAACCAATCCGACCAACGAAAGCAACGAGTACCAGCCAATGAGAGGCAGAGCAGGGCGGGTCTGGCCAAGAAAACCCTCAGGGGTCCTTGAGGAGGTTCCACGGGTCCAAGGCAAAAAGAGGAATCATTTATTTTCAGTATAAGTCCATCCATAGGTCACACAATGGCAGAATGTGTGACTATTTTGGTCATGGGTGTCATACACTTTCTGTAATAAAGCATCTAAAAGAAAACATTTTATCAGATGGGAGACCCTGTGACAAAATCTTATCAAATGGGGGTCCGTGGTCTAATTTGTGTTACTTTAAAGGTCCTTTACATGAAAAAGTTTAAGGGCCACTGCTATAGAGGATATCTGGATGGTTATCTACTCCTGTCCCTTCACATGAATTGTTAAATAAGGGCTAAGACACCTGCAGACAGAGATTATAGAGCCGCTCTGAAGAAGAGAGGAGAAAGTTTTGGATCTTGACAGTGGTGGAAGAAATATTCAAATAATTTTATTTAACCAAAAGTAGCAATAACACATTGTACAAATTCCTGCATTTTAAATCTTACTTCAGTAAAAGTACAGGCGTAATATCAGAAAAATGTACTTAAAGAATGAATAGTAAAAGTACTAAAAATGCTGTTCAATGAAGAGTTTTCATTGGTAACATAACGTATTCAGTTTTTATTACAGGTGCATCAACATTTGAGCAGCATTTTAATGCTGTAGTTGGTTGAGGTTTAACTAATTTAAAGTACTTAAAATATGCTGTAGTGTTTAGCAGTTTAATCTATAGCAATGACTCATATTTTATAAAGTGAACACATTTTGGATGTAAAATATTAACCTTCAAAGTAACTTTAGCGGTCAGAAAGTGGAGTAGAAGTGTAAAGTTGCATAAAAAGGAAACACTAAAGTAAGATATAAAGGGTTTTTCACTTAAGTGTCACACTCACACACAATAAGGTCAATCCCTGCTGTGTCTCATGTACTTTTCATTTGTATTTAACTCATGTTATGCTGCAGAAGGGTAAAAAAGAAGAGGAAGAGGAAGAATAATGATTCTTCAGCCTGCTGTGAAGAAGATACAGTAAGCAGGCTAAAGCACACGTAGTCTGTTCGTTATCAAATATTGCAGACCAATTAAGCACTGATCAAGGTCACTACAAGACACATTTCCAGTGTGCCACACTGCCACCGATAAACAGCCAAGTGCTTATCATCATGCACTATAAAAAAAATCTTCCATGAATAACACATTGACCTTTCCACCAGATTGAGAATATCAAAGAATTTTGATCAAAGAAAATGTTACCTGCATCCAAATGGAGAAGACAGGTGTAACAGAAACAGACCAGACTCGACTGCAAACCTTTTTATTCCTCAACTTATGTGACAGTGAGCCAAAGGCGTTAGCAAATGTCCCAAAGTACCACATAAATATCTCTCTTCTCCCGCATGACTGAGTGCATCTATTGCCAAATCATGTTTGTGCGCTCTAAACAGCCAGAAAAAGAGTGATCAGTAACATCCATCTGCTGCTCCAGCTGGTGGGATATGCAGTATGAAGGCAGCCATGTCTGTCTTTTCTTTTTCTTGTAACACACACAGTGGTCTCTGTTACTTAACTTTCCTAAACAGAGACTCTCAGAAGATTTCAGAAGATTTTCTGCTCCCTCCAAAACTGCCAAATTGATTCTTTACATTTAGATCTATGGTATAGTCTCTCTTGATTTCTTTTTTCTATTACATCTCAGACAAGACATCCAATCTTCTGCTGTTAGCAAAAAATTAGCTTCCTATTCATTTAATTTTAGACGTCTCCCTTATTAATTGCTTTCCGTCATCTTTGCTGGCTGACCTCATTGCCATCCTGGCACCGTTTTTGCCCTGGCACAGACCGTGATACTGATATCCGGAAATCTTTGGTTTAAAACCTGCTGCTGGATTGCATACACTTGACCGACTTTTAAAAAAAGCACAGATCAATTCTGGGTCTCTTTTCGCAGCTGCAAGAGCTCACCTGAAACTCTATAACTTCATTTAAGACATGCAGTGTGCAAGGATGTCAAGACTGAAATATCTCGGCAACTACTGGATGGATCGCCACAAAATTTTGTACAAACATTAATGGTGCCCAGAGGATGAATCCTGCTGACTTTGGTGATTCCCTCTACCGCCATTATCAGGGCAAAATTTTAATTTGTCCAATACTCTTTTTTGGTTTGACTCTTAATCTTGTTTATCTGTCTCTGACTTCAATATCAATACCAGTCTTGCTTGCCATCAAAACCGATAAGTAAATCCTGCATGTGACACTTTTTATTCACCCTGTCCTCTATACTTTGGTCTGAAGTCAAGAGCATGAGGGTACTTTAATCATGGGTCATGGGTCAAACCAATTGGTTTTTAATTATTTGCACACATTGCGAGCATGATTGAATGTCACTACAGGACAAACTGTTCAGCCTAAGTAAGCCTGTTCAAAGATTAGGCTTGATCAGGGAGATAAAAGCCAGGCTTCAAATGGGGGTTCGTGCAGAGTTAATGTCCTTGGGGGAAGATAAAAGACTGTAAAGACAGTACGACCTCATATCTGGATTATGGTAATTACGATTGGAGGTGACAGCGTTCACAGTTCTGCAGAATTCAAGATCTGCCGTGAGCAACAAAGAAACGATGGAGAAGTCATGACTTTACATATTTGTTCATTACAGACCAAACCTCGGCTTTAAATGAGTCCTTTAAAATGCGTACAGTATTTGCTTCTGTGGGTTTGTGTGCAACCTTTTAAGTGATTTAATACAGTAACACTCATGCTGGCAGGATTGGAGGCAGTATATATTTTATGACATAAGGACAGTAGTAATAAAAAATCTGGCTAGTTGTTTTCTTAACTTATTTGCCCTTCCTCATGGCTATCTCTCACCTCGCTAATCAGAAGAGAGATAAGCGATAGTCAAGGTTTATAACACTGTAGCATCACTGTTATGTAAAAGATAACATATTTCTGACTCTATAAAGATATTAGTAAGCACATTATCTTCATGCACAGCAAGATTCAAAAGACAAAATAAGGTGGGTTTTTTTTCAGTTTTTCAGGTCATTTCCAAAATAGTAAGTACGTGTTTCATTAAATTAGGCCAAAAAATCCCTCCAGAAAGCTCAGAACAGAGTTGTTACGTCAGACAAGCAACTCATTCAGTACCCTATACTGACATATACTGTACTCATTTACTCTATCTTATTCCTAACATTACCCCAAATGCTTTTTTACATCTTATATATTTGGATCTTCAGGCTGATCTCAGTGAGAATAGTGTAAGGAACCTCAAAGCATCTAAGTATTTGTAAATCCGTTTATTCCAGATTTATGATCAACTCATCAGGCCACAAGCAGCAAGGTTGGGGGGAAAATTGTTGTTTTTCCTCATTGTAGCCATAAATTGTAAAGATAAAAAAGGAGATAGCAACGACTATGTGTGCTAATAAGGGTCAGACAGACAGCCGACAAAGTGGTGTAATTCCTGACTTTATGTTGTCATAATGCAGAGGTCAAGTCAACATGTCAACTTATTATTTTTCATAAGTATGTGTTGAGCCAGTATTGGCAGAAATCATCTGAATGAAATTTGCATCAAGTTTCAAAGCAACTTTCAGTTTTACTGCAGTTGATATATCTGACTTCAGGATGATTTTGAGATATTTTTTGCTTTAAATATTTTGAGATTCATAGCATTAAATAGTAGCAGGGCCTCTTGTTTTCAAATGTGGAGACTCAAAAGTCATTATTTTAAAAAAACATAAAACAGTTTTGACACAAAAGAATTAAATTCTGACGTTATGTTATGTAGATGAAGATGTGAAGATTTTATGATCCCAACCAAACAGATTACTAGCTTGCATGTTTTATTTAGCTTGTTAAACCAGCAGATAGAGTTTCTTTAGCTTCTTCTTTTATCCAACTGCAGAGCAGATATTATATTGCTCTTTTAACAGAGAAATATTAGAACCTTGAAATGACCTCCTTTTGCAAGACTTGTGTCTTGATTAAGGTTTTCCTCACAGTTCAGTGTAGTAGTGTAGAGTCAAACTGCAGATTTTTTCAGCTCACAAACATAAATGTTTGGTAAAAAAAAAAAAAAATGTCATATTTCAGTAGTGTTGAATTCTGATGTTTATTCTTGTTTTTATGTATTGGTGCCAATTGACCAATAGGTTTATAAAATGAAAGCAAATTGCGCAAAACCTCACAGACAGTCCATATAACCCTGGCACACTCACTCTCTCTCATCACTACAATAAAATTTAGTTTGGATCTTATCAGTGTCATTGATTCATTATAAAACCCTTTGACCGTGTCCTTTGAACAAAATTAGTCCCACCCCCTCCCGTACATATTTATGATATGTAAAGTTTACAGGCCAGATATAACTGATAGTGAGAAAAAAGACAGACTGCCAAACAGTAAAGAGCAGAGAGGACGGACAGCTCCAGAGAAGATCCATGAGGACAAAATCTGAGACAATCAGTAAAAGGATGCTTCCACAGCTGGCTCTGATCACACTCCTGGGGTGTACATGGACGACAGGTTTACAATCTTTCCTAACTTTAATGCTCAATGCTGCAATTTAAAAAGAAAAAAAAAAGAAATCTGACATATGATAATCACTGTTTTAACTGCTCAAGAGAATAATAATACATCATGTTGTAAGTTAAAATTGTGGAAGGATGGAGCTGGATCTGAAAATGTGATAGTCATCAACAGCATTAAAATACATTGAGAAAAATGTTTTAAGCTTACACCTTAATCTATTTTGTACTAAAAACTCTTAAAAATGAAAAATAACATTTAGTTTCATGTTTAGGGATTTTCTGGAATCCTTTTTAGATTTGACAGATGCCATTATCGGATGTACAGTATAGATCTTTATTCCTTTGCTGCTCCAGAAACTTAAAATTGAATACATTTTTTGTAAAAAAAAAGTGTGAATTTAAATATTCTGCATAGATGATCAGTTGTTAAGAGCGATCTTAATATTCGATCCATTACTGCAGCATACTAATATCTTGCAGTAACCTTTATTTTCCCATCTTGCTTTCAGTAACTGGACTGCCTTGCGCTCAGATGTCCCGCTCTGAGCCACCCCCTTCCAATGGTAAGTCAAATATTAACCACTAAAGATACACAAAGACAATGAGAGAAATGTGAAAATCATACAAAACCTTGTTATATGGAATTTAAGGCTGCAATGTCAGGGGAATATTTCCAGTATATCAGTGATGCAACTAAGTGCATTTACTTAAGTACAAACTTGAGTTTCTTGTACTTGAATATTTCTATTTCATACCACTGTAATTCATAGAGAAATATTATAGTTTTTACTGAACTACGTTTATGTGACAGCTACTTTTATGATGTAGTATTGCTACTTTTACTTAATTAAAGGAACTAATTGATTGATTCATATACATCGATTCACACAATAAATATCACGCTTCCCTTCACATTATCAGCTCTCTTCATAGCCTCTATCGCTCCAACATTTTATTTCTGATTTCCAATAAATTTTCCTGTCTCTCAGTGTTGACATTCAATTTAAATTATATCTTTTCCTGTCAAGTTAACAGCATTAAGCCTGCAGATGTGGCTGTGTTTTCCTCTATCGGACTTCACATGCACAGGTGAGCTTTGGTCAGCAGTCAGCTTCAACCATGCCGTTATATTTACATCACAAAGTCTGAAATTTATAAAATACTGTTTTTATTTTTTCCTGCAGCACTGAGCTGTCCACTGTAGTATCAAGACTTCAAGGTAATTTTGCAGTGTTTACACAGCCTAAAGCAAATTATTTCTAATTATTTCTAAACTGATTTCCCTAAATCTTTTTAAATGTAATTACTGGAATCTTGGGATGTTGTCATTTGCTGCATTACAATGGGACTTGAACGGAAAGCTACAGAATCTTTGCAACCAAAACGCTCGTTCCAAATTTTACTTTCCCTAGAATTGGCTTTCAGTTTTCACACACAGTACAATTCATCTAAAGAGGTTGATATGAACTTCTATTACACTACTGTGCACTATCTTTACTGCACTGATATCTCATCTAGCCATGATAATTTGAAATAGTGAACCCCAATACACTCGTCTCGCACCAGGCCTGTTGTCTGTTAATCTTTTTCAAAGGCCATTCATTAAATAAAAAGTGCAGACGGTAAATCATACAAATAAAACGCTGAATCAAAGCTGTCAGGTCACGGATGTTGATAGATGTGCATTTAATTCCTTATTATTAAAAATGCTAAATTTGCAGTTCTGTTTAAACACTGTAATGTTTCCCCTAAAACTATGCTCAATTAGAATGAAGATATTTGCTGTATTTTAATTTTAAATGAGTGCCATTACTAACTTCGTGGCATCTTATAATGGATTATCATATGTGTAAGGGTGTTAAAAGTGTGTAGATGTTGCCAGCAGCTGAAAGCTTTGATGACTGACAGCTATTTTGAATTGTAACAAAGCTTAAAACAACACTATTTTCCATGATTAGACTTTGTCAATACAATTAAAAAGCTACTTGGTAAAATCAAGTCTTGGTTTTGGTTTTAAGATTGTCCTCATTTCTCTCTGTCAGAGCTGATGAACTTGTTCAATCCCGCTCTGATCAGTCCTCTCTCAGATGAAACAAATGTGTATGCTGCTCCGTTTGTTCAACACAGGTACAGTAAGAATGTTTTGAGAAATATGCATTCAATAACTTGGGCTGCTTCCAGTGATTTTAAGTTTTTGCTTCCATGTTTCATCTTCTTCTTTCTGTTTGTAGCACACTAGTGGAGCAGGCAAAGGAAGTGTCCCTCCATCTCCAGAACAGTCAGGTAGGTGCTCTAGAGGCCAGATTCCCTTCAGGCATATTGTTAATTTTAGCTTTAGTCATTTCTACGTCTACATTTGTGCTTTAACTCATCTAAAACAGGTTTTTAGAATAACATTTATTCCATAGTAAAAAAAAAAACAATGTTTATAACTAGTTTTGGAGTGAATGCTCAAAATAGTAAACTGTTAAAAGTAGATGATATTTTTTTTTTACAGGATTCTTGGAAGTTGGTGCTTCTCTTCGTTCAGGTGGATCAGCTCTGCGCCTGTGAGCAGCAGCAGGTAAACTGTTTATATTGATGTTACAAAATTATGACAAATAACTTATTCTTCTGTGTTTCTTTGTTGTTTCAAATAGTTAAGTTACAGAATGGATTTATTCCTGTCAATGTCAGGTTTACCCACTCTGACCTTTCCTTGAACCTGTTAAGAAGTGTTCTATAGAAACGTTGTGTTTCCTATAACACATTCTCTACATTATTTAGGCAGTAATCTGATTTACAGAACATCCCACAGCTTATATAAGAACCATAAGAGCTAAAACAAATGTGCTGACGCAGGGAGATAGTTAATGAAACAATACTTCCTTATAACTGACTGCTTCCTGATTGCTGCTATTGTCTCCCCCATGTACAAATTATTACCTGACGACCAAACCTTAGAAAATGCATTATTGCTTTTACAAATTCTGTTGGCACCCTAATTAATACCTCCTAACAATCTGTTTTGTGTCATTGGTAAGAACATCAAGCAGATCCTGCTCAGTTGACATTGTAGAAATTTAAAAAAGCTCTTGTGACCTAAAACTGTTGTGTTTGTGTGCACAGGTTCAGTCTGTTATCAGATCCGTAGTTGAAGATGTGGATGCTGCTCTGCAGTTGCTGCACTCTCAGGTACAGTATATTTCACATACAGTATTTTTCATTTACCATTACTGTATTACCAATATTTACACATTTTCAATCGTATTTCTCTTGACTGGTGTTGCAGCTGAAGCAGACCATTGTCAGTGTTGCATTATGGAACGGAGAGCATGACAGTTTCTCAAACAAGTAAGTTCACATGTACAACGTCCTCATCACTGGCTTAATATATAAAAGTCAGTTAAATTATTTGTAAGCATTTCTGGCTCAAATTAATCTACTTATATAGTGCATGGAGAAGGGAAATCCCATTAGCTGATATGTACTATGTGTGTATGATTGGTTGTCTTTTATGTATTTTCTTTAATTTTAAACTTTTTGGTTTCTTATTTAAATATTCTTTGTGTTAAAATGTGTTGTATGATGATCCCAATGAAGGCCACAAGCTGAAATCTGCTGGTCTCACAATAAAGTCACTCTTCATACTACAAGTATAGTAGCATAACTGGATTATGACATGTTTAAATAAAATAATTAAAAGTACATGTTTTACATAAAGACTTTTAGCTGCTGACATTTTAAATGTAATATGAGGCTGTAAAATAGCAGTAATTTTCTGTTGTTTACCTCTTTCACATACTCTTCAAATCTTTTTTTGAGCCTTTTTTTTTTTTTTTTTTTTAAATCACTTTCTATTAAAGGACAAAACAGGAATTTGTCTCCACATTTTAAGTTTTAATGAGTGCATTTGTTTTACTTGCAGGATGTGTCCATGTATGGAAACCAACAGTGCAGGAGAAGTCAGACTTCTGAGGGCCATGTTGATTCAAGCTCTGCAGGTTTGTCCTCGTCTTCACTGCATCTTCATTATTTACTTATACTTAGCTACGTTTAGTCCTTTAGTTGAGAATCACTAATCACAAACTGCTGGATGACTGGGTTTTTTATTGTTAATTTTTCCTTCAAATGTCTTTACATTGGACAGGAGTCCTTAGATGAGCTCTTGGTGAAGAAGCACTGGTACGCTGACAGAGATGACTTCACCGTCATCCTGCAGGACTCACCTTTCATCACAGACCTCTCAACTGTCACTGTGAGTCCCAGGCATTCAGCTGAGTCTGTCTTGAAACAATACTTATACGCCCATATGTACTGAAAGACATGAAAAATGGCTCCTCATCCTCATACTGGCCATGAAGAGATCCTTTCCTAAATCAATTTCAATGCGGGACAAAATCCACAGTCATTTTGTGTAAAATACATTCTAAACTTCAGCTGAAGTTAATATGACGCTTCAGTGATCTGAATTAGTCAGATCAAGTGGATATCTTCCAAAATTACAGAGTTTGTAATATGAAATTGCCTCTATTATAGTAACAGGAATAGTAAAACAAAGAGAGAATGTTGAACTAAAAACACAGAACTTTGGAAGATCCTCATTTGATGTGATTCAGTCAGACTGCTAAAGCTTCATATTAGCTTTGGTTGAACTTGCCAAGGCTAATATGAGGCTTTTTGCATATTTGCATGAAACAAGGACTGTAGATTTTGTCCTCCATCTCTTAGACTGGAATCATGTTAGGAAGGGATCTCTTCAGTCCCAGTATGAACAGGAGGAACAATTAGAACGACCAAAAACTTTTTCAACGAACATATGAGCACATATGAGTGTTGTTTAAAGATAGACCTGAACCTTTCCTTTAAGGGAAAGTGTCAGCTGAATGCCTTTAACCTTCAATCTTACAGTTCCTTTCACTTGTACTATTTTGCATCCCTGGTAAATCTTGGTACTACTATATTAGTAATATTGGTGCTGAGGCAAGGACAATTAACTTAACATGACATATGATATGATGTATATCTTTAATTTTCTGTCACTGCCACAGTGGAAACAAGTGTTTTAGAAACATGAATTGTTCACATGAATTGTTCACAAATCAAATAATGGAAATTTGCCTTAGTCAGACCATTCTGGCTCAAGATCTTGGAAGTCTTGAGTAGATAATTTGGTTCAGGAATACCTTCAAGGTTTTGTTTTAGTTAATTTCACTGTTGAATGAGTTTCCCACATTTTGTTACCTATTTTTCTGTTTTCTTATTTTTTTCTATTAATTTCCTATTTTCTACATTTTCAGAGTGGGAAGCCTCTCTCTGAGTCACAAGCGTCACAGCAAACTGACAAACTGGTGGTGCAGATGTGGACAAACCTGGTGAGGCCTAACACAGCCTTAGCAATCTCTATTTCTCTGTCATGTAGACACACATATACAGAGTCATTGTTCGCTCTGACGCAAACATGAAGACAATGATTTGTTTGTCTTACAGCTGCAGCCCACTAATGACCAGCATAACACAGAGGACAATGGAAAGATGATCGCATTGCCATGTCCAACTGAGGTGAGTAACTATGTTAATAACTCACAAACATGCAGTTAAACAGGCATGATAAAAGTTAAAAATAGCACCATACTGATATATCTGGTATATAAAATAATGAATTATTGCTTTCTTCTTTCTCTTCCCACCTCTTTCTTCTTTCCTCTCCCCATGGCTATCTTCCTCCCTCCCCAAGGACCGACCCTTCCTGAGGACGGAGGGGAACTCTCCTTCATATCATCACAGTGATGCCTCTCCTCTGCTTCAGCCAGTGAGTATCGCCTGGTATTGAGCCAAATGGAGGCTCTGGCAGCGTTGTTTGCCTCCTGTTTAGTTCTGACTGTGGATGTGCTCTGTGTGTCCGCTCAGTTTACAGGCACAGAGATGCCCTGCAATGACCTCAACCCCTCAGACTCCATACCTACCTCAGGTAAGACAGTCTACACTTAAATTTATAATAATAATACATTTTTATTAGGCACCAAAGTGACTTTAATATTCAATTTGCCAGGCAGATTATATTCATGTCTATTTCTATATGACACTTTATCTTGCAATTCCAGCAAATTTTCTCTTTGACTCCAAATATTAATGTATGTGACACACCTTCACATATAAGCACATACAAATACAAAAAAAGCATACAAAACAATTTATCTGATACAGTAGAAAATCCAACTTTTCCTTTAATTTGTCCCCCATCTGTATATTTAAAAGTGTGATTTTTGATTTTTTTGCCACCTTGCTAATGCAAATAGAACTTTTCTTTAATCCATCTTTACAGTATTTTAGCAAGTATTATTGCTATATTACTCTATTTACATGTAGTATGAGCATTATATTGCTATACAGTCTCTCTTAAACTCCCATGCTGTCTAATTAATGAAGTTAACAGGCCCTTTTTTTATCCTGACTGGCCTCTGTATTTTCCCAGTGCATGAACTCAGGCCTGGAGATATCAAAGTTGTGGCTGCTGTGGGAGACTCTTTGACAGTAGGTGAACTTGAATCTGGAAGTCTGTTATTTTGTCATTATTTTAGATAAATTGATAGATAGAAAAACAATGAGAAAAGTAATAACATAAAACAAAGAGACATATAATTTAAAACAACAAATACAATGTTAATAGATCCTAAAAGTAAGACCATAATAATATGTAATAATATATACTAAATATACACTGTACAGTGATAGTGCCAACTAAAATACTATTAATTAGTAATTTAAATGAGTGGATAATGTTAACTGCTCTAGGGTAAGGTGCAGGACTGTCCTTGAATATTAAAACTGTACACTGGATATATTTATACCAACAAGAGGAGGTGGAGGTCTCCTATGTAATAATTTAAAGTTAGATACATATATGCTGTAGTTGTAGTATTGCAAAGATACAACAGATGGATCAGTAATAAAACAGATTCCATGCTACATTATAATTACCTGAATAACCTGACAGTCAACCCAACAATACTGCTAGATATAAGTTGTAGTTATTACTTTTTGTTGGGTCTATCAAAACAGTTACTGATTAACTAAACAAATAATGAGTAGATTATCAATAATGAAAAGCCTTAATTACATAACAATTGACTAGAGTCTCTGCCTCCACTGTGAACAGTCCAAAGATCTAAGTGGGAATTTCGACCATGCAGTTATATAACAGAAGTGAAAAGTCTTAACAAATCACAGCAGAGTATGATCATTTTTTTTATATCAATACTGAAGGAAGAGGCTGGTATACTGGTATATTCTTCCTGAGGAAGGTGATTGGAGAAAAAGATTGAGAACTGCTGTCTAATTTTATCCTGTTAATGAAACATCTTTTCCTTTTCTAACTGTCAGGCAGGGAACGGGATTGGATCCAGCCCAATCAACATACTGGACGTCCTGAATCAGTACAGAGGTTTATCCTGGAGGTCAGTCAAACCTTTTCAACATAACCATCACACAATATTGCAGCATAATGCTTGTGTTGAACCTCTTTAACAGTGTTGGTATTAATGTCATATGTCATCAATGTCATAATTTCCTTTGGTTAGAAATTAACTTCATGGTTATTTTAACTCTAGTATTGGCGGAGATGGAAACCTCACAACTGTAACTACTCTGCCCAGTGAGTCTTTTTGATGATTTATGATTAAATAACATGTTGAAGTAAGTTTTTGTTGCTCTATGATGGGCATAACCGCTGTCCAGACTGAAGTCTTTTATTCTTATTTCTTTGTCATTGTAGACATCTTAAAGCATTTCAACCAAAACCTGACGGGCTACTCTGTTGGCATGGGTAAACAAAGCAATCCTAAGGCTTTCCTCAACCAGGCTGTAGCAGGAGCGAAAAGCGAGTGAGTCCTACCAGAGGCCTTTTCAGCTGAATCTGACTTGTTGTAATTACAGAACAACTGCTTTATGTTGTAATAATTCAGCAGATTTAAGCACACAAACACAGACTGTCCTGTTGGCAATCCAATCCATTTGATTTACAAGTTACTGAGAGTTGAGTAGTTTTTGAGTGCATGTCACCTAGAAAATGCATTTACTTGTACAAATAAATACATCTTACTGAAAGGATTAAATCATTTTAAAAAGATACAAGCTACAATCTAATGGGAATATGAAATAAATTGAGTGAAAGTTAATTCTTGACCTTGGAAATAGTAGTTTGATTAATTAAATCTTGACTTACAGTCTACTTACTAGCTATTTCTGGACCTTGAATCCAGATTATTTTGTCGATTTAAAATTAATTGTTTAAGTTGTTTATCAAGACTGAAGACTGTGATGAAACTGCTCTTCGAGTGTCAGTTACTATAAAAGCTAAAAACTGAAAGAAAGTTTGGATAGATATATCTTTTTGTATTACATCATAATATCTTGGTTCATTTGTGTTTTAAGGGACATGCCGTCACAGGTGCGAATCTTGGTGGAAAAGATGAAGAGTGACTCTGTAAGTTCATAAATGTTTATTCTTAAATTATCTTTAAAATTCCCAAATTCACTATAAAAATCTTGCATTCGCATATATTTTGTCTCCCTTGGATATGACAAAAGCAAAGACATTACCCTTTTTAGAAGTCAAAATTTCCATACAGTACATGCCTATAATTTTATTCATACTTCAAACAAGAACAATCAACTAATTCTTATCTTACACAATAATGCCAGTAAGAAAAAGCATACAATATAAAAAGAGTGTCTCAGTGGCACAATGCATCATATCCCGATGTCTTTATCAAACATTACTACACACTACTGATGCTCATTCTTCTGTCTTCTGTCTTACAGAGAATCAATTTTAAATCAGACTGGAAAGTGATCACTCTTTTTATTGGCGGAAATGACATGTGTGACCACTGCTACAATTCTGTGAGTATTAAATGTCAAGTAATAATTCATAAACCATTCCTGGAAGGGCCAAAAGCAACACCTGAAAGACATAACCTGACAACATTTCCCTTCTCTCACAGCTATTCTACTCTGTAGAGAATTATATTCGCTATGTTCGTGAAAGCCTAGATTATCTACACAGAAAGGTAAATTCAACAGACATTCTGCTGCATTTTCAGACATATGTTACTCTGCTAAATTGTATGTAAACATTAACTGAACTCATCTCTGTCAGGTACCTCGTGCTCTGGTGAACTTAGTAGAACCACTTCACATTATCCCATTAAGAGATATGCACGTGGATCCTTCACTTAGATGCCCAACCTGGCTGGTTAAGTGAGTATCGTTTCAGCCTTTTACACTGTGCATGTTAAAATGCTCTGAGATCTTGAACATTTTGAAAAGTTTAATCTCTATGCAGCAACATTCATGTGAGGTTTGAATCCAGCTCATGTGCTGCCATCACGAATCTATCTTTCTCTGATCATCTAATAAATAATCATAAATGGTGGTATAACAATGTCTTATTCTCCTCTCTCAGTATTCTGTGTCCTTGCGTCATCTTGCCAAAGCCCAGCTCTAAAGCTCTTCAAAAGGTGGAGGAACTCAATAGAGGCTATCAGGTATGAAAGATCAGGAAGCCAAACTGTGATCCTTAATGTAACCTGCTTGGTCATCCTCATGCAACATCAACTTTTCGTCTTTCTTACAGCGTTCACTGAGTGAGCTTGTGGAGTCAGGTCGGTATGACAAACCAGACTTCACTGTGGTCGTCCAGCCTTTCTTCAGAGAAGTCATTGTCCCCAAGCTGCCGGTCAGTAACACTGCTAACTCTTTCATATGTGGAATACATTGACTTTGGTCCATCAGTCACTTTATCAAATATTTAACCACAGGATGAGCAGGAGAATCATCACAGTGTTTCTCTTTCAGTATTTAGAGGTTCCCAGAGTGTTAGCATAGACCATGTAAAGTAATTGGTGGTTAATATTAATGTTGTTTGACTCCAGTCCGAAGTCATTGAATCAACAGTACAAAAAAAACATTGCTGTCTGGTGTCTCACTTTATGTTTAAAATAAATAACACCCTATTGTCTATAGTTTCAGCAATTCCCTGAACAATTTTGGAAGATTTAGACACAAGTCATTATCATTAAATGAATGGTTTGAAATTTATGGAAATACAGTTTCTTGCTGACTGATATCACTCTTAAACTGTACGCTAAATTTGAAGCTACTAACAACAGCTTAGCTTAGCATAAATTCTGTAGACAGGGGGAGAAAGTTAGCCTACCAGGACCTACACTTCAATAATAAACATTTTACTGTATATGTAGTATTTTAATCTGTGCAAAAATTGATGTGTTAAAGCATCAAGTTTGGGTTTCATGGGTGGTTAATGTGCCAGCCAGGCTTGTTGTTTCCCCCTGTGTGAAATCTTAAGCAGAGATAAGCAGGTTGATGGCTGTAGCTTCATATTTAGTATACAGACATGAGAGTGGTAGACAATCTAACTTCCTGCAAGAAAGTGAATGACTGCATTTTGTTGAAGAATTCCTTTAATGGTCAGTAAAGTTTGAGATTGTAAGCTCTTATGGAAAAACTGATTGCTATCTTATTTCTAGAGAAAATTTGAGTGAATTTCCCCGTTATTTTCATACATTTACTGTTGTGGTTGCCACTTGGTCATCCTAGATAAACAGTTTTTCCTCATCTCTCTATTAGAATAATACTCCTGCAGTTACTTTTTTCTGCAGCCTGCAGCATATAGACCAAACTCCTATAGAATAAAGTCTTACACTTTACTGCCCTGATAGTAAGTACTCAGCAAGGTTTATATATTTACAATACCTTTCCCACAGGATGGCCGTCCGGATCGCTCCTTCTTCAGTGCTGACTGCTTCCATCTCAGCCAGAAGGCCCAGACACTGATGGCTCGCTCCCTTTGGAACAACATGGTAGGAATCAAACAGAAGAAGAAGCTATTATTTTATGCATATAACATTTTTGTGGATACATTTAGCTTAATGTAATGTCAGTGAATAACTATCCCATCATGAAAATATGAATAGAAGTATTAGATTAAAATGGCTTATCACACTCTAAAACATGTTCTGCCCTCACTACGGTATGTATTTAAGTGCACAGCTATGAAGCTGAAAACACTTCCAATAAAGGTTGAAGCCAGGAGTTGACCCTTGAGGTTTTCAAAGGAAGAAATTGTGAAACTGTGTAAACAGTATTTGACAACAAATCCAAAGATAATGATCACAAATCAGAAAAAAAGATGTGACACCATAAGAGTGAGACCAGTAAGAAAACTGCATTCACAAAAGCTGTCAAATTAGTAAACTGTCCCTCATGCCAGGAAGAAACAAAGTACTACCAATGCAAGATCCACATTTAGTAATTAATCAAGTATACATATACATAGCTCAGAGGAGTAAGACATATAACAGTAAATAAGTTAAAGAGCGACTTGCAGGTTGAATTTCTAACTTGATTTACAGTTTATGTATCATGAAAATTATCCTGTCAAAGGTTAATGTATGATTTTATTAGTTGAACAAGACATAAAGGCAGAAATTCAGACAGAAAAGTGAGCATTTTGAGCAGCGCTCTTAAAACAGGCTTTTTTTCATCAACATATCATATTACATCACATAAGGGAGTTGCTCTCCCTGTCCCTGCTACAGTAGTAGGTAGAAGTGAGTCTGAGCGGTCATCATTTAGTGAATCTGTATTTTGTTGTTGTTGTATTTTGTGACCAAGCTAGAATGTTGTATTAGCAACACATTAGCCTCAGACAGCTAGTATAGTGGCTAGCTTGATTAGCTGTTAATTGATTTCAGGAAAACTAAACTAATAAATCACAACAATCACAAAACAGCAGTAAATTAAAGTACAGATACAGATATTGGTCCAACAGGGACATTTGTGGAGTAGATAAAAGAAGCTTGTCAATACAGACTATAAACATAGAATTAGATAATTATGATAAAATTGTCATGTTTGTTGTAACATTGTGATTCCATACATACTGTATATTTTAAAAGTACTGTTACTCTGACTCCTGTTTTCCCAGCTGGAACCTCTGGGCCATAAGACCTCCAAACAAAATTTTACTAACGACATGGGCCTGAAATGTCCAACCAAGGTAGGAAATTGCAAGTAAAAAGAAAGTCACTGCTATGAATGTTAGTGACTAGTTTGATGGTTTGATGGCTCTCAATTCTCCTACTGTCCTGCCTCTAAAGAAACAAAACACTAATTAATTCCCCATGCTTTTTGAATGTAAATGTCAGCCTATATTGTGAGGCTAGTCACCGACTGCCATCATGTCATGCTCAAGCAACTCAGCTCTTCTCTTTGTCCACAGGCTTCACCATACATTCGGACCTATCGCAACAGCAATTATACATATGCTGGTCCCTCACCAACACCTGAACCTAACACAGTAAGCATATAATATCCATCTGAGAAGCTCTTTATCCAACAAGGACAATTCCTACAAAAATATGTGAATCAAAAAATCTGGATGAGAGTGAAACTTACAATGTCACCATTAGAAAATGAAAAAGACAGTACACTACACATTGTTTGATTGACAAGATATCCTTATCCCCTGGGAAGTAAAGTACAGAAACACCAAAGCAGTGGACAAGAAATATGGCAACAGATTACAAATTTAATCCAAATTATTCTATTTCTCATCCATATATTCATATATTTATTACACCGTTTTTCTATACGTGCTTCATATGGAAGCTATTCCAGCATGCACTGGGGGAGAGGTGAGGTACACACTAGACACATTGACAATTTATTAAAGACTAACACACATAGAGACAAAAATATTACTGTTTTGGTCAAGTGATAGAAATATGCCGAAAACCCATTTTGTAATCTGACTCCTATTTTTAATTTTGCGATAATTATACCTCCTCAAAGGTGATCACTCTAATAATATTAATAACTGAAGATGGACAGAGAAAATAATTAAGAAAGAGATTAACCTTACACATTGTCAATTCCTTTCTTTGTTTCTTTCTGCTTAGAACTGGGGAAGTGACTTCTCCTGTGTGGACCTTGCTCCATCTGACACTGTGCCAACCTCAGGTGAGACAGACGGTCATCTCTGCATTTATCAGCAGACAGTTGATATGTGATTATATGGTCACAAACTGGATGTGCTCTTTTACCTAGAGGTCATAAGCTGTAACAAAGACCAAGCAAACAACTATGAGCAACAACTATGAACTATGCACGCCAGTGACACTGAGAATGAAATGTAGTGACACTACAAATGAAAACTATACCATCAGAATAATTTAACATGCTATAATCACATACAAATTATACACATAGTGGCTTTAAGCTAAGGAAAAAATGGCTGCAAGAAGCTTAAACAAAAGAACAATTTTCTAAAAAAGAAAATGAAAAAAGCAGCTGGTTAAATATTTAAGGTGAAATTGTACAGGGATGATATCTATCTTTATGTCATTAGGATGAATCTCTTTTATGTCTCTAAATGTTCTCTCATATTTACAGTTCACAAGCTAAGACCAGCAGACATCAAGGTGGTGGCAGCACTGGGAGACTCTTCAACGGTTAGTGTCTCAACACGATGATGCACAGTTTGTTCTTTTCAAAAAAACTACAAAGAAGGAGGAAAATTTTTTTTACGTGTGTGCATTGTGAGTGTTGAGGGGGAACATGAAACATTTAGCACCAACTGTGAACCTGTTGATATCAGCTATTTGGTGTCATTGAACTACATCCAATGACACCAATCAATTTGTTATCAGCCCGATAGCTTTCCCTACTGATGATGATCCCCTTCATGTTCTGGTGTTTTTTTCTTTGATGTAGAAATTGCTTTTGTCAGTGTCTCAGGGTGCTCGCTGCATGTCTTCATATGTGGCTTGTTTGTTCTCTGCTCACAGGCAGGAACTGGCGCTAAAGCAAAGGATCTGTTTGAACTCAAAAGAGAGTATAAAGGAGTATCATGGAGGTATAACATGCACACAGTGTTCATGAGGTTTACTGAACTGTTATATTTTTACAAAACATACTGATGTTTATTGGCTTTTTCTTGCAGCATTGGAGGAGATAAGACTTTGGAGGCTGTCACAACACTACCAAGTAAGACAGAAAATAACAATTTCTCCGACATAATGCTGGGAATGTGCATTTAAAGTCAGCAGAAGTTGATTCTTTTTAGTAGTATCACTTATTATAGGCTGTTTTCAGTATAAGCAATCAGATTGAGAAGTACTGGAAATACCTTGAAGGAATAGTTTAGCATTTTGGGAAATGTGTATGTTTGCTTTCATGCTGAAAATTGCACAAGCATATTTATATCACTCTCATGTTTGCACTGTAAATATGAAGCTACAGTCAGCAGGTAGTTAGCTTAACTTAATATAAAGACTGGAAACGGGCCAGATCCAGTCATTTCTGGTAGTTGCCTGGGAACCTCACAGATATAAATGTGTTTGTTAATAGGTGAACTTTATTGGTGCTGGTAGGTGATTTTTGTTACCTATGGACAGATTCAAGCTAGCTGTTTTCCCCTGTTTCTAGTCTTTATACTATGCTATGCTAATTGCTGCTGAATCAAAATCTTGGCAAGAAAGAAAATAAGCACATTACCCTAATTGTTGGACTATTCCTTTCATGTGGGACAGTTTCTAATCAATAGTGTTTCTTAGTCACACATCTGGCATCCACATCTGGGAGCTACTATAGTCACTGGCTTCTATGGTTGTCAGTGGACCAGCTGAAGAGCTGTAATGAAGCAGGAGTAGAATTGTTTACTCATTCACTTTTTTTATCCAGCTACTGTAGTGATACAAACCATCAGTGCACTGTTTCTCCGTTTGGTACTGGATCCATTCTTTTTTATATCTCCTCAGACATCTTGAAGAAGTTCAACCCCTCTCTGAAGGGCTTCTCCAAAGGTTTGGGGTCAATCCAGAAGGGCTTCAACATGGCTGTATCTGGAGCTAAGACTTCGTATGTGCACATACTTTTTGTTCCTCCACCTGAGTAAATGAATGACTCATTGTCATCTCTCTAACACTGCTGCCTGCATTTGCTCTGTCTGTCACAGAGAGATCCCAGCACAAGTCCAAAATCTCATCAAGGCCATGAGAGAAAACAAGGTGAGACTAAGTAACTTATAAGACTCTGTACATTCCTGACTCTAATAATGTTTCTATTTTTCATGCTCATAATCTGCATCCATTCTACACAGGGGATGAATTTTGAGAAGGACTGGAAGCTTGTGACGATATTCATAGGGGCAAATGATCTTTGCTATTATTGCTTGGACCAAGTAAGTGATCCTTAAAAATGCATATTTTGTACATAAATAACTGCATATGTCTATGATATTGAACTGCACTACAAATCATTCTTTATGTATCTCCTCAGAATAATCTGTCACCCAAGAATTACAGCCACAATCTTATGCTAGGCTTGGACATGCTTTACAACGAGGTAAGCTGTATTAAAAATTATACCTTAATGTCATTTGCTGTCCGCATGAGTACAAGTGGGTCATATTTTTCTGCCTGTTCCCCTTCTTTTCTATTTTTCTGCGTCTATAGGTACCTAGGCTGTTGGTCAATGTGGTGCAGATCTTGCAAATAGACCCATTGAAAACAGTTAAGAAGAACACACTGGGCTGTTCACTACTACAGAGGTTTGTTTTGTATTTCTCTAACCTGTTTTTCTGTCTGTTTTATCATGTTCCCATCCAACATCATATACATAATTAAGGTTGGTCATTCCAGTGGTGTATTCTGATCATCTCCCCTTAAATATAAGATTAAATTCTAGTCAAGACATAAGTTATTTATCAAGCATGTAAATTATATGAAGATTTTGTAGAGGAATAGTTTGACACTTTGGGAAATGTGATTATCCGTTTATAAGCTCATGCCTATACACTAAATATTAAGCTACAGATTATGATAGCTTAACATAAAGACTAAAAAAAGCTAAATTCTCATTTTTATACTTTTTTGTGACTCTAAAAAACAAACAAAAAAGATATAATGTGTTCATTAGTGAGCTTTAGAGGTGCTGATACCTTTAGACAGAGCTAGGCTAGCTGTTTCCCCCTGTTTTTAGTCTTTATGCTAACCTAAGCTAATCACCTCCTAGCTATAGCTTCATATTTAGCGAACAGAAATGAGAGTGCTATTGATCTTCTCATCTAGTTTTCAGCAAAGAAGTGGATAAGCACATTTCCCAAAATGTCAAACTGTTCCTTTAAGAGGGAGTGAGAATGACAGGGAAAAAGTTTTCCAGATGCTTAAAGAGGTCAAGTGCTATGGTTAGGTTAGCTTGTTTACAGAAGATTTTTGTTATTATCTGGATTTCTTTGAAATATATTCACATCACTCTTTTAAAAATTGTTATTTTCCAATTAACATCATATTCAGAGCCTTTTTTCATTTCCCAATAATGTGTACACCTTTCAAGCCAACAAAACAGCTTTAGTGGACATATAGAAGATGCTAACATTGTTACAGGGGCCCTTGATGTAGAAAACGTTTGGCTGTAGCAATGGACATAAACTGTTGACATGTTGCAAAATAGAGTTACTACTGGTTCAGCTGTTTTTATAGACAATTACTCCTTATAGTCCTTACTACATTTAATATTTAAAACCATTTATTTTCATTTGACTAGTCAAGGATTTGTATTTAGAATTTCAAGGATTATGTTATGGAGAAGTATTTGCATCGATTATTTTGGGATCATCTCATTATTTATCTCAGTAAAAGGGGAATTAACAGGAATCTGTTTTTCGCAGGGGAAGCTGTCCCTGTGTTATCAACCCAGCTGAAAACTCCCCAGAGTTTGAGGAGATAAAACGGATCAATCACGAGTATCAGGTAAAAGCAAATAGCTTTTCTAGTCAATTCAATATTTTCCAAAAAAAAAAAAAAAAAGGGGTTCCCTCCTCATTTCTTTTTTTTTTCTAGGCTGAAATCCAGTATCTTATCTCTGGAGATCGCTATGACGGAAAAGAAGACTTTGCTGTTGTTCTTCAACCCTTTTTACACAATTCTTTTATACCTCAAATTGGCGTAAGTTACAGAGACACACAGGTGGAATCAAACACATGTACAAATAATTAAATGTACCCTTGCTGAAAATCTAATCTTTTCACCAGATGGGTGAAGCAGACACGAGTTTCTTCTCTGTAGACTGCTTTCACATCAGTGAGCGGGCTCATGCTGAGATGGCTATTGCCCTCTGGAACAACATGGTGAGCACTGAGCAGTAATGGATCAAACGAAGCAGAGTGATTAGTGTTTCCCTGCAGTTTTTTTAGTGGTTTGTTGTTTAAAATAATTTCTCTGTTTTAACAGCTGGAGCCTGTAGGCAGGAAACAGGCCTACAACAACTTCACATATGACCGCTCCAAGATTCACTGTCCCTCTGAGGTATGCGTTAAGACTACTGGAGTCTGGAGAGAAATCCCACCAGTCACAACTCATGCTATGTATTTTTAGATTATTGTATTTAGTGTTTACTTTTTACAGTTAATCCTTCTTACTTGTATGGGGACCCAAAGTGTCCAAAATAAAAATAAATAAAAAAGGCATTAAGTAATAATGATCATATAACTAAATACACAAAAAGTATAATGTAACCATTAAATTGTGAAATAATCCAGTACATTTTTAAAAGTCCAATACTATGAAATATAACTTGGCTCTTCTTCATCGCAGGTCATTTTTATCTAATCCCAGCAGGTTTTACAGTTTTAACAGACTTTGTGATTAAATGTGGTATAATGAAATAAAACAATCTTTGCAAAAACAGCATTTTGGAATAAAAACTACTATAGTGAAATGACAATGAGCTGAAATAAAAGTGTTTTGGGGTGAACAAAAGAAAAATGAAATAACATTACTTGGATAATTTCACTATTTTACAGTTATATGTTTTATATGTTATATTTTGTTCATATTATTATTTATTTCCTAATCTCTTATTTATCTAATATTGAATACTTTGCATCTCTCCATTACTTTGTTTCACTAAATCCATAATCTCTTTGGCTGGATCTTTTGTGGTTGAATATTCAGTATATTTAGGCACAAGTGTTCCAAGATTACTTAATATAATTTTAAAAATTCTTTGTTTGTTACATTTCTTCACTGAACTATTTGTATCTTTCCTATAGGCCAGTCCCTTCATCTTCACTAAGATCAACAGTCTCCCAAGTCCACCTGTGATGACCTCCACAATCGATACTCCTACCTCAGACACTACCAGCACCAGCACCAGCACCAGCACCAGCACCAGCACCAGCACCAGCACCAGCTCCAGTCCTACACCAACCATCTTCGTGCCCATTTGTTCCTCCCCCATTCCTGTGTGGGTGCCAGTGGTTGTGGGAATTGTCTGTTTACTGGTTGGCATTACTGTCACCTGGGCATTTCTCTCCTGCTTTCAGCGTCGGAAAAACAAAGAGGAGAAAGAAGTAGAAATGAGAGGAACTGGTTTTTAATGCTGTTGATCTTATCAATCATTAAGTACTGTCAACAGTATGTTGCAGGATCAAGCTATTTACGACCACTAAAGAGCAGCAAGTAAAGTCAAGAGGAAACACCCAGCATCAACATCTGTATGCCATTGTAGTCCTCTATTTTGCCACCTGTTGAACGTGAGTTCAATATTCAGTTGCTTTGTGGTCCTGATTTATTGGTTTAGTCCACCAGTTCTTAAAAAAATGATCTTGGTCATCTTTGGCTAGCTAGATTTTCCATTTTCTTCATGACCTGCATGTTTACTATAGCTCTCTGCTGTGCAGGAAGTGAACATTAAAGGACATTGGAGGTGTAAGATTTAATGCCATCTAGCGGTGAGGTTGTAGATTGCAACCAAATGAATATGCCTCCCCTTCCAAGCGTGTAGGACAACCAACAGTGGCTGCAAAATTTGCGAAAAACACAAAAGACCCTCTCTAGAGCCAGTGTTTGGTTTGTCCGTTCTGGGCTGCTGTAGAAACATGGCAGGCTCCGTGGACCCACTCCCTATGTAGATATAAAGTGCTCATTCTAAGGTAACGAAAACACAACAATTCTTATTTTCATGGGATTACACAATAATTAAAATATACTTATGATGATTATATTCCATTTCTGCCAAGTGCGTTCCACTAGATGCCACTAAATCTCACACACTGCACCTTTCAACTGGTCTAAAGTTGTGGAGATTAGCCTTTCAGTTTCATTTAAGGGGTGTCAGTGTGAGCTGATACTCAACAAACCAAAACAATGAGCTGAAAGCAGCATAGAGCTGCAGACCGTTATGTTGATTCTCAGTTGGACTGGCAGTACTAGCAATATGTTCATTTTATAGGGATTTCATATGATTAAATGTTAGTATCAAAAGTGTTGCCTAATGGTGCTAAAAGTATGTAAAATATTTGTAATTTTTTGTATTGCACAGATATTGTGAAATATTACACAATTGATTGACCTTCATGAATCCAGAAGTTTTGCACATGTCTCTTTACTCAATGTATTTATTGATAAAATAAAATTGCTACAATATTTGAGTCATGGCTGGTGTACTTTGAAAACAGTTTCTTCTGAGTCCTGCTCTATGAAATTTTGTACAGACATTCATAATTCCCTAGAGGATGAATCCTAATAACGTGACTTTTTAGTATAGTGCCACCATAAGATTGATATTTGTGGTTTCTGATAAGAGTTAAATGTCTGGACAATTATTGGATGCATGAATTTGGTATGGTATGGTCTGGATTAATTGTGTTGCAAGAAGGGGTGTGGGGAAAATGTGCGTTATTGTACTTAAGTAGTTACAATACTTCAGCAAATTTCCCCACTTGTGTTAACTTAGATGATTCATGATATCAGTCTGTATGATTTCCTGGCAGGGCTAGTCCTCCAGTAGTGAGCCTACAAGTCAGCGTTCAGGGCAAACTTTGCCCGCCATCCTGCCTGTGTGTCAGAAACATGGCGGAAAGCGAGTTGAACGTTGACAGCCTCATCTCTCGATTACTGGAAGGTAGTGTGTCTCCATTATATTTCGTCTTTCTTTTAGCTTTATCAATAAAATGACTGGATTGTACGTGTTGTTTTTTAACTATTAACTTCACAATGTGTTAGAAAATCGTTCTAGCAGCGTGCATCCTTATCTATCTGTGTTGTTCATCATCGACCCGTAAGCTAACCGCTGCGTTAAAAGCTCTCTGCTCCAGGAAGAGAGAGTTACCGTTATCATGATGCCACAGTTAGCAGCAGCGACATATTCTTTCATGTTAGGCTGTTGGATAACGTTAGTGTTGACACTGTCCGTAAAATGAGGAAATGGCTTGCTGCTGTCAGAGAGAGGGAGAGGCACCTTCACATTACAATAGACAAGACGAGTTGTAGAGTCAGGCAGGTTAACACGGTGTTTTCGGTTTTATTCGAGGGAGAAGGACAATGAACGAGAAACAACCGTGCAACGTCGTGGTTGCTAAGTAACGTTAACTGCTCTCGTTGTCAAGACAGGTAGCTAGCACGTCGGCTTCTGCCCCGCACACACCCTGGATATGTTGGGACCTATGATTGGGACACACCCCCAGCTTTTAGGACGCTAAAGTCTGATTTTTTTTAGACTGAGATTACTACCGAACATTCTAATTGTCACTGACAGCTATTCGGTGGCGGGAAGTAACTAGATACACTGTACTTCAGTACAATTTTGAGGTACTTGTACTGTACATGAGTATTTCCATTTGATGTTGCTTTATACTTCCACTCCACTACATTTCAGAGGGAAATATTGTACTTTCTACTCCACTACTTTAATTTGACAGCTTTAGTTACTTTTCAGATGAAGATTTGACACGTCGATAAAGATGAAATCAGTGATTTCCAACCTGTTTGGCTTTTGATGTCTTACAAAAAGCAGTGTGTAGTCGGGTCACATTTCAGATGTCTATGAGTTGTTAACAGCTCCACCAAATAGTGATTTTTCCCTCTAAACTTCTCACATGCTTTCATTTCAATAAATGTTCAAATAATCCAATATTTCACCAAAAATCAAAGATTAGAGAAAAAGCTGAAAACAGATTTGTGTATCAAAACTTTGTTTTTTCTTCTTTCTTCTCCCACTAATAATCTCATGACCCCTCAGATTTATCTGGTGACCCCTTGGAGGGGCCTAACCCCTAGGTTGGGAACCACTGGACTAAACTAGCTAACTGTATTTAAGGTAGTTGAAACACTGATACTTCAGTATTAATAATCTAATGATGTCATATATAATAATATATCAGTCAGAGGGACCAAACCACTACTTTTACTGTAATACTTTAACTTCATCAAGCTGATAATACTTATGTACTTTTACTTAAGTAGGATTTTTCATGCAGGACTTTTGTAATGAAGTATTTTTACATTGCTGTATTGGTACATTTAGTTGAGTAAAGGATCTGAGTGCTTCTTCCACCAGTGCAGCTATTGGAAGCAAACAACTCAACAAGCATGTTTGTAATGAATAGAGTAATAAAGGATAAAGATTAGCACAAATCTAATCATGGCAAAATGTCATGCACAAACTCAAATTTATGCACAAATTTCACAACAAAGTGAAGTTGTACTGGGCGCCTAAAATGTATTAATTTTAAATCAGCAAAAAATAAACAATTAACAGAGCCTGACTATACCAAACCATAACTTTTAAATGAAATGCTAAGTTGTTATTTTTCTTTATTTGTTATAATTTATGTATTTAAGTTAACATTTTTGTTTGATATTCTTAATTTTATTATTGAATATTTAGGCCTTTTTTGCTACTTAGAAAATAAAGCATAAAAAAAAACTCCTTTAGCCACTAAGATACAGTTACAGCCAGCAACAAGCTCACTGTTTATTCTTTATACTCTAGCTGCCCTCTAGACTTTGTGTCCTGTTTGGACCACGCAGCCCTCACTCACACACTTCCAGCTGAGCCGACAAGCTGTTCATTCCTGTACTTGCCAGTCCATAACAACCCGTGTTGACTGGAGTAAATGGCATGTCTGGCCTAGAAGCAAAGCAAATGCAATGATCAGCTCTCTTTAATGGCACACTGTGATGCAAATGTAAACAAAAGGGTGGAACACATGATTTGAACAAGCTATCACTCACCTCGCTTTTTAATATAATGACCAACTCTAGACAATAATTAAAAATATGTTTCTAATGTTTTCAGATTTTGTAATAGATTTGTTTACATCAGTAATGTTTGTCAAACAGGCCTATACCATGATCAGTTGAGAAGTCTGCAGAATGCTGATTTTTATCTATAACAATTAAAGTGTGGATGATATGGATACAATCTTCTATCATGGTGTATGTCATTTCATATCACAATATGGTACATTTTCTGACAATTGACAAATTATTATTGGATAAAATAACCAGACAGGACTGTCTGTTTTCAGCTACTCCATGATTAGTTTATAGTCAAAAAAGCTTCTCAAATATGAAGATTTGTTTCTTTTCTGTGTCATATTATTGGAAACTGAATATCTCAGACAAAACAAGCAATTATAGGAAGTCACATTGAAATGTAGCTGACCAGACAGTTGTAACTGAATTCAATGCATGTTAGTTTTGATCAAATAAACGCTGTCAGGTCACTTATTGTATCTGATTTGGTATCCGATTTGATTTCATTCACTCATCCCTTTAACAATCAGCCTATATAAAGACTGTTTACCTCTGTGTACTCTTTGACTCGCAGTGCGAGGATGTCGTCCAGGGAAGGTCGTACAGATGACAGAGGCCGAGGTGCGGGGGCTGTGCATCAAGTCCAGAGAGATTTTCCTCAGTCAGCCGATCCTGTTAGAACTGGAGGCTCCGCTCAAAATCTGTGGTGAGAAAGCACCTGTCAACAGCCAGTTTCTTTGTTTACATTTATATTCCTGTGTGATTTATTGTTCACAATTTTAAGGCCGTTCATCTTTATTTACATCTATTTTCACCAATAATTCCTTTAATGATTGAGATTGTGGTGTTAAATTGTGATATCAATGAAAAGTCAGCTGAACGCATCGTTCTAGGTGATATCCACGGACAGTACACAGACTTGCTGAGGCTATTCGAGTACGGAGGTTTCCCTCCAGAAGCCAACTATCTGTTTCTGGGCGACTACGTGGACAGAGGGAAACAGTCACTGGAGACCATCTGTCTGCTGCTAGCCTACAAGATCAAATACCCAGAAAACTTCTTCTTGCTCAGGGGGAACCACGAGTGTGCCTCCATCAACCGGATTTACGGCTTCTATGATGAGTGTAAGCTTGAAAACATTCTTGTGTGTCACGTGGCGACATGTAAATACTGTTCACATTGTTCCTGCCTTTTCTCCAACAAAATAAGCAGTTTGAAGACATCACATTAGTTACAAGTTTGCATTGAGGAATTAAACTTTCTTTACATGAATTAAATATCAAATCTGAATGTAGAAATCCAGTATTATTCTGTTTCGAGCCTAATTTACAAGCACGATTTCTTTTGTTTTTGTTGTTTTTAACATTTCTTTATCTTTTCCTCAGGCAAGCGCAGGTTCAACATAAAGCTCTGGAAGACCTTCACAGACTGTTTTAACTGTTTGCCGATTGCTGCGATTATTGATGAGAAGATCTTCTGCTGCCACGGAGGTTTGTGAAGCATCTGTGATTCATAGAAACCAGTAACGTACTACTGGATAGTGTGATAAGGTGTTTTAAATAGCTGATTAGGTCATTACATTTATCATCATTATAGGGCAACATTTTGATGTAATATTTCTAAAAATGTCAGTATTTATTAGAATGCAATGTTATTTTGTATTATTATACCATCAGAAATATGTTTAAAATTACAGCTGTATGGCATTGCATATGAGTATTTTTTGTCACATTTTACTACATTAGTACACTGTCTGGAAGTCACTATTGTCAAATATGTTTTTTCCATGAACACTGGGATGCACGTAGGATTTACTGTGGTGTGTGGAAACTTTAATACCTTCATCTGTTGTCTTCAGGGCTCTCACCTGATCTGCAGTCCATGGAACAAATTCGACGCATTATGAGACCCACTGATGTCCCAGATACAGGTCTGCTATCTTATGTGTTCAGATTATTTGACCATACTTTAAAATTGAATTAAAAAATAATCATTAAGTAGTTGATCAAGGAAAAAACTTGGGAAGAAGTTCTGGGAAAGGCTGCTCAGAGAAATTGCTTCAGCTTTCCTTACCAAGATGCTTTGGCGTACCACAAGTGGGTTTATGTGTATTAGACGACCAGAACAGGGTCTTAATTTGCATTAATTAGTGAGTGACTGCTCGGCTGTCTGTTTTTCTGACTGCTGAATACTTCTTTTATCCAGGCTTGTTGTGCGACCTGCTGTGGTCAGACCCAGACAAAGACGTCCAGGGCTGGGGGGAGAACGATCGGGGGGTTTCCTTCACTTTCGGAGCCGATGTGGTCAGCAAGTTCCTCAACCGCCATGACCTGGATCTCATCTGTCGAGCACATCAGGTACAATAACACTCACGCTGTGTTGTGATTGTGGGACACATTCAAAATGATACCGTGGAAAATTAAACTTTATTTTTATTAAGGCAAATAAATTGGAACAACTTTACAGATTCACAGGACTGAGCAGAAAACGACAGAAAACATTTCAGTGATTTCATGTGAAGAAAGAATCACTTCTTTAAAGTTTTTTTCATAGATTCATAAATTACAGCATGAAAGTCAAGGCTGTTTTCTGTTAATTTAAATCATTTTAAAATATGCATGTCCTACAGATGGATGAATAAAATAACCAGGTGGAAAAGTCTGTTTTTAGCTAATTCAGTGAATTAAATACCTGACAAATGAAGGCATACTGCCCTAAAAGATCTTCTCATTAATTCCAACATCCCCTGGATTATAACCAGAGATAGTAAAGGGAAAACTTGTGCTGCAGAAATGGTACAGCAAAATCTCTTTCAGCTGACAAATCTCTATTTTCTCACAGTATGTTGTTGTATCGCCCTAACTGTAAAAACAACTTCAGCAATAATAGTGCAGCTCTGCCCTCCTGTAGCTTTTTGTTCCCTCTACATATCAACGCTAAATACTTGGACCGCATGCTTGACTGGGCTTTGAGCAAACTAAAATGATTAAAACAAATATTTATTTTCCTGTTCTCCTGCAGGTTGTTGAAGACGGCTACGAGTTCTTTGCCAAACGACAGCTGGTGACGCTGTTTTCTGCTCCCAACTACTGCGGGGAGTTTGACAACGCAGGCGGCATGATGAGTGTGGACGAGTCCCTTATGTGCTCTTTTCAGGTAGAAAGCTCAGCGTCTCTTTTAACGGCACACTGATCCTTCTTTATGTGCTGTATTTATTTTATTACTACCATGATTCCGTCTTTCAGATCCTGAAGCCGTCAGAGAAAAAAGCAAAGTACCAGTACGGAGGGGTGAATTCAGGACGCCCAATCACCCCGCCTCGCACCGCTCAGGCACCGAAAAAGAGGTGAGCGGCTGGCCCTGACTCTCCTGCTCCTCCCCCCAGCTGGTCTCTGGCCCTCGTCCCCCCTGCAGGCTGCCTCAAACACTCCAGCCTTCTCTCAGTCAGCTTGTTCGTGTGTAAACAGAAATTCCAGGAGTGTTTTTTTGCTTGTTTGTGGGTATTTCTATGAACCTGTGAGTGGTATTTTTTAATTTTTATGACGCCATGGTATGTATTACTCAGCCCTCCCTTCTACCAGTCAGTCCCATTCAGCAATATTGAAACCAACCTCTTGTGGAAAGGGCAAGATGTTCAGAAAAGATGCTTCCCTGCCTTCAGATTAACAATTTCCATGGTGATTTTGTGAATGCATGCACGCTTGTGAGACTGAGATGGGTTCTTTAGCCCTAGCCAATGTAAAATCCATAGACTGTCCCAGACAACAGGGCCAAATATTTCCTATCTCTCCTTAATTGGTCTAATGTTCATGTAATTTACTTAACTACTGCCATTGCCCCCTTGTACATGCCTGCGTTAGTACACTGCTTAAAAATAGCTAGTTTGACATTTTAATGATTTTCCTTTGACTCAAGAATGTTTTTCTCTGTGGAGATAAATAAAATCCTAAGATTTTGATGATTTAAGTGCAAGAAATATTGCTAGAAATCTTGCTATATGCAAGCATAATCATCTGTACAGGCCATTAAAGTCTATTTGATCTTTAAAAGAAGGACACAGCACTGTAATGCTGTATTTTACTAGGGCATTCATATGGATCAGATGCTCTGTATTACATTAGTGTTTCCAGCCTCTTTTCACAACCAACATCCAGCTATGAACCTTTTTTACCCCGCGCATCACTGAAGGAGTGTTTGTCATTTAATGTGTACAAGAGGAGAGTCTCCATTGTTGGTATAACATGGGCAAAACAGAGCAATGCAATAGCGTAAAAATTAAATTTTTTGTTCTTACAGTATGTAAATTCAGTGTATGTGGCAAATGTGGGAAGCAAACATCAGTGAGAACTCTGAGTTTGCGTCCTTTAGTCTGTTAAGTACAGTAGGTGAGTAGAACAGTAGAGACGGAGCTGCCAGCGCACAAGAGGACGGTGTGTAAAAAAAATGAAAAGAAAATGGCATCTTGTTAGGTAAGAAACTGTTGAACCGTGCAGGATTATAAGAAATAGTTTTCAATATATTCATTTTAAAAGTGATCACAGTTCAAAATGTCATGTTTGGAGAGGTGTTTGTTATCAACCTCTCACAACATCGTTCCAGTCATAAGACATCGCATGACATTGTAAAGACATCAGAATCATCAAGTCAGGACGATGGCATTTTGTTTGTTGTTGTCATTATGCTAGTATATGACATTGTTCCAACTTAGTGGTTATTAAATGAAGTAAATCATTTCCAACTCACTAATGGACATCTAACCTATGTATTTTTTTATTTATTTAAATCTTGCCTTTTGCCTTGTAAATCTGTCGGTCTTCAAGTTGGAAACGGTATGTTAAGATGTTTTGAGATTTGTACAAGTTTGTTTCAAACGAGTGAAATAAATGGAAGTGCTGTTGAGCCTGCTTCCTGCTTGTCGTCTCTGATTAATTCAGTGTTGAGTGATGCTGAATGGCACATAAACTGATGTAATTCACTCGATACTGTGTGAAAATCACCTTTGAAATCACCATCTTCAATCTTGTATTGTGTTGTTTTACAGGTGAACCTTGACATGCTGTTGAAGTCAGATAATGTGAGTTAAAGGGGTATAAATTACAATTTATGACAGTTCCTGACACAAAGAAGCGTCCTGCATGTGTGTCCAGGAGCTGTTCACAGTGGATTTAAAGCTTCATGTTGATTCTCTGCACCACAGAGGGACGTTTGTGTGATTGTTGATGGAGACAGACCTCAATCTGACTTCAGGGCTTGCAGCACTGACTGTGGTACTCTGCTGATGTAGTACTCATGGTTGCGTAGTGTAGCAAGAACCCCAGCAGAGTTCATGTGCTTTACATTAGCGTCATAGCGGTATGCATTGCCATGCATATCAGTCAGTTTACCTGCACAAGGAAAAAGAACAGATTAGTAATTACTCAACTTTTAAAGCATCAAATTAAAGCTTCCTGTAAGAAATACTGTGCTGGATTGTTTTAAAAGCTCTTCTAAGTGTGTACAAGGTGACACACTTTTGCATTTTAATACTTCCACATATACACAACATGTACTGCTGAGATGGAAATGAAGGTTTTTACCTCCAACAGCATGCAGAATGGCTTCACCAGCACAAGTGTCCCATTTCTTGCATCCTGGACTGGCGAAGACATAAGCAGAAGCTTTTCCCTCAACAAGCTGGATTACCTGCAGATAGATGATTGGATAAGCGGCCGTTCTTCATGAATCAACAGGTACCCGGTGTACTAGAACACTGCTTTTTGCCCAGGCTTACAGCAGTGCTCAAATGATAAGTCAATCAAAAGACAACTAATGACAAATTTGATCAGTTGATTTAGCAAAAAAAAAAAAAAAAAATCACTTGCTCTTTCTCAATTTCCTACACCCACCACTGAGGATATACTAGATTTTCTTCATTTCATATAATTTTAAATTGAATGTCTATGGATTTTTGACTGTTGATCAAACAATGTAAGCAATTTACAACAACCATTATTCAAAAAGCAGATCAAGTCCTTCATATCTGGTCAACAGAAATCAGCAGACATCTTTTAGCATTTCCCATAACACTGGAATGCATTTTCACTTTTATACTATACATATTTAAACAGCTACAGGCCAGATAGCCATTACACTTATGATATAGATGTTTAGGGGCCTCCTAGGATTATTCTTTCTTTCACAGTTCTTTTTATTAAATATCGCAATTTACATAAATTTGTAAAATAGCACCATTCCCACCCCACAGTGATCATCTCCTACCCCCTGCTGTCACTCGGTAATGTTAAACTTGCTCTACTTTATCGAGCAATGTACAACATGGTATGCATGTATACACAAGTGTAAACAATGAAAGACCATAGTTAATACAAGGCGCTTAGTAATAATGAAAAGCATTTAAGTTATGATGAGAGGTCAAGAAGAGGCAAGACGCAAAGGCCTGAAATGTCAAAAACCATATCCAGGTGTGTGTCAAGGGTCAAAACATGATAATTTCACTATTTATTACCGTCTCCTATGATTATTCTTATAGATTGTGATCACATATATTAGCTGTATTAGCATGAAATTAGCTGTATCATGATTTATGCTGACAAACCAGGACAACGTTCCTGTCCATTCAGCACAGACTGATCTAAAGATTTCAGAGTTACCGGTGATAACAGATGATAAAAGCAGTAAAAGCCTGAAGTCTGATCTTACAGCGACATTTGAGGTCGGCTGAGGTCAGAATCAGAGACTCTAACTGCATTGGTACTTCATGTAGAAGTCATCTCAACACCAAACTCTGTTTTGGAATGTTAAGTTGAAAAAAAAAACTACTTATGTAAATTACATTTACATCAGCTCAGTGTGTTGTCAACTCTACAGTCTCTCACCTTGTTTCCTGCACCACCCACTCTTATGACTTCATGAGGTTCCATGGCGTCTACGCAGTCCGTTACCAGCTTGTTGCTATGTGAACGGGTGGTGGTGACGATGCGTCTGTCACCTGGAACTTCCTGCAGCTGAAATCCAAAAGCACCCAATCCTGGCATTCCCCAAATGGTTCTACCTAAAGCTGCCCCTGCTCCGAGCTGACGAGGGAAGAAAGTCTGAATTAACTACGACCAAAGAAGAACAGAATAACAATTTATACAACACAACTGCAGGATCATTTAGTTTGGTCTGTACCTGGTAGTTGTAGAAAGGCTGGTTGATGACACCCGCGATAGGTCTTCCTCCGTATGCAACACCAATAAGCACCGTCACATTATCCAGGAGCCCTGATGTCAGAAAATAGCAGGTCAATATGGTATTTACATGCAGGACAGTACGAGACAAAAATCTGTTGAGAATCTTAATCATTAAAGATTGCTTCCCTGTTGGTTCAGGCTAATTAATAGTCTACACTAGAGCTGCAACGATTAGTTGATTAATCAATTAGTTGATCGACAGAAAATTATTCTGCAACTATTTAGAGAATCAAATAATCGTTTTAGTCCTTTTTCAAGCAAATATGCCCGAAATTTGCTGCTTTTGCCTTGTCAGATGTGAGTGTTTTAATGCTATTCTTTGTCATAATGATAGTAAACTGAATATCTTTGTGTTTTGGACAGTTGTTTGGACAAAATAAGATATTTAAAGATGTAACCTTTGAATCTGAGAAATTATAACGGGCCTTTTCTCTATTTTCTGACATTTTTTGGACAAATGACTTATTGAATAATCAAGAAAATAATCAGAATATTAATCAATAATGAAAATAATCATCAGTTGCAGCCCTAGTCTACACTGCCAGAGTGAAGTTTTCTATCAGTTCCCTGCTCTTGTCGTCTATCTGTCACCCATACAGAGAGCTGTGCTGAGAAGCTGAGAGGTGTCCGACCCTTTGAGTGGTGTCTGGGCCTCAGCTCGGAGATGGAGACACTTTGATGCTGGGGTCAGCAGAAAGGAAGTGAGAGACACAGGTAGACAGAAGAAGCGGAGAAAGAAGGAAAAGAAAAGGATGAAAGTGACAGTGAAGCTCTGATAGTGAAGAGCAGATAGCAACCAAAACAAACTAAACATTACAATAAAGATTTAAAAGACCTTACAGCAACATGTTCACTGTCAGGTAGTTCAATAACTTGTCAAAAATGTAGTAAAACCTGTTAATTAATACATTTATTAAACACATTCTACCATGGCAGCTGTCTCTTAAAATCATATTAGTACACCTCAAGCAAAGTTAAAGCCAAAAGCACCAAACACATTTTAAACTGTGACCATGGCAACAACACTTACTGTATGCTTCACAGTACATTACACATTAACTTGCTAGAGAAAAATAACTATAGATTAAAGTAACTACAAACAAACTTTTCCTTGCATAGATTTCATAATATAAGCATGTTCAAAACCTGAAAATAATGAACTTATGAAACTCTATTTAGTTCATTATTACCTTATATTGGAACATCTCTTTGTACATTATTGGTTTGTTAACACTGACCGGTGAAGATTATTTCAGGGCTGCAACTAATGATTATTATAGTTATTGATTAGTTGTTTAGTTGATGAAATATCAACAAAAAAAAGAGTGCAAAATGCCCAACATAAGCTTTGAAAGTCAAGGTGACATCTTTAAATGTCTTATCTTCACATTTGAGAGGCAGGAACCAGCATAAAGTTGACAAGTTGTCAGAATTCTTTCCAATATCATAACCTGTAATGCAACAATATTGACTAATAGCTAAAAAGAATACAAATATTGTACTGTTACTACATTATTAGTTAATAAAAATGTGACAATACTTTCTAGATAATACTGACTAGTTTCAGCAATTGTTAACTGCAATTTATTGACATTATTATGATAACAGGTTTCATTAGACTTCAAACCACTGAGAAGGAGTTTTTTTATCACACTTTGACAGCTCATAGTTACATCATAAGCTGCCGCTGACCTTTAAAACATTATAGATGATTACAGATTAATAAATATAAATGAAGGTTCGGGGTGCAGTGTTTGGTTGGCTGCGGTGGTGGTGACATCATGCTGCATGCCTGAATGTGACAGCTGTTTTATGTAGAGCTGAAAAAATTAGGAAAATAATTCATGCTTTTCTTTATCTTACATGATAGAAAACTGAATATCTTTGAGTTTCAGGCTGCCGTTTGAACAAAATAAGCTATTTTAAGATGTCACTTGAGCTTTAAGAAACTGTGATGGATATTTTTTATTGATTTTATGAACCAAATGATTCATCGATTAACCAGAAATGAATGAATAATCATTGATGAAATTAACTTTACTAATTGTATGTGTGCTGTAATGCCTTTAATGAGAGAAATAAAAGTATTTGTCCAGTGAACATGTTGGACAAGAACTGAGTAGCTCACATTGATGTCTCAGCCTACACTGCAGAAAACAAAATGCAAGCATTTGTGTTGCATACCAATTCACACATGCAGTGTCAGATTAAAAAAAACAAAACAAAACACACATTTGAAGAGTTTACCTTCAGTATACTCCTTCGTGCCATCGAGCGGATCCACCCACACAACTAGCTGAGATTCAAAGAGACACATTCAGAGTTATTCTGTTCACACAGTGAGAGTGAACTCACACAAACTGTAATACACATACTTTCAAAGATTGTGATATGCAGCCTCCCAGTCGTTCAGCCTAATACCTTTTACTGAAAATATACTTTGTATTTCTGAATGTACTGGCTGTTACCTCCTCTTCTTTCAGCCCGCTATACTCTGCTGGGCAGCACTTCTGAAGGATTTCCTCTGCCTGGCCCTTTTCAATGAGGTCTTCAGTTACCTCCTCAGCTGGAAGCTCCTATATGAACAAGTGATACATGTGATAAATGTCCCCTCACTCTCCTTCTGAAGCCCAATACTTGAATAATCTTGTAAAACCAACCTACTAAACAAAGTTTCTCATGCACTCACTCACCTCCTCGCCAATAATGGTGATTTTGGGGAAGCGTCTGGACAGTGAAGCACAAATGCTCTGCTGTGCTAGTCTGTCTGCCAGCGTCTGCAGATCATTAGCGCCAGTCTGTTCATGGGGACACAGAGGACATTATTTTTAGCAGAAGTATCTATCGCATCTTTATCTCTTATTTACAATGCTGCACTTGCACACCCAATGTGGAATATGTTGTATATTTGTGTATATTTTTTACTTCCTGTCTCTCCTATGTTTCTCTTGTCTCTCCCTCTTTTTTTTGGTAAATATATTTATTTTGTACTCAATTGGAACGAGAGCTCGAAGAAGCCAAATTTCACTGCCTTCAATGTGTTGCCGTGCATTGACAATAAAAGCTCTTGAAGTAAAAAAGCCCAAACCCAATTCATCTCAACCTAGACTGCTTTAAAACTTCACTGCAGACAGTATTTTGTTGTTTGATGTGTCCATCCTGCATATTTAACCTGCTCGACAATTTAAGTACCAAAAAAATAAGAGGGTTCCACCTTTTCCACGATGCCAAGTTCTCCACTCTGAAGGACCTTCCTCACAATAGCTCCAGCCTTCTCAGCCACAGTGTAAGCAGATGCCACCAGGCGCATAATCACAGCAGGACTCCCAGACATTGCTGAGAGAGCAAAACAGTACACCTTTCTTAAGTTATCACATTCAGTAACATGACTAAATACATACAGGTCTGTAGCCTAAAGAGTTAATAATGAAGTTGAGATATGGGTTATATCTCTCATGCCACCAGAGCTTACTAAATCAGTTTGGTCTGGCAGTAACAGGCTTTCTTGTTGCAGCCAGGCTTGTTTTACACAACTGGAAGAGCCCACATAGACCAGTGTGGATAGACGGGCCACACTGGTCTAGTCCTGATGGAGACTGCTGCTTTTGAACACTTGATTGCCAGAGTAAATAACGTTAATAAAAGTAGCCAAATGTGGCATAATTTTCTGACGTACATTAAAGATGCTACATCTAATGGTTAACGGTACAAATGAACACTTTTTGACTGCCTTTTTGTTTGTTTGTTTTAAATAAATGTGAACTGTGAGTTTGTTTGGTTTTGTTTGCCTGTTTTTTTTCTGTCTTTTCCCCTTTGTTTAAGTGTCACATTTATACTATCTGTATGTTTGTACTGTCAAAATGAAACGACCTTGAATGACAAAAAATAATGAAGTTGAGATGTTGATCGTTGAATAGATGTGCAAAACATGTTCCTAAAATTGAACTGCAGCCCCTTGTGCAAACTGTCTGATAAAAATACTCTTGCTTCTCTTTGTTTACATATAATCTTCTGTGATTATTTTAGATTTTAAAATGTGCAGCTAATGGCAATAACTGGATTGACCTCACCACAGACAACAGCTGTCATTAGCTAAGATTTCCTGCTTTTACTGACATGTTCTTTTACTGTCAAGCTTCACTGATTAAGCATAAAGTCCTGAATTGAGCAGGAAACTGTATTTTAGAGCAGAGAGGTTAACTAGCTCATCTAAATACAGAGAGCTACAGTCAGAATGGACAGTAAGCTTCTAGCTACCATGCTGCTGTTGTTAGTTAGCTTTATTAGAAATATTAATCAAAGAATATCATGTATTAAAGTCTCAGTAGTGAAGTGATGTGAGTACTTACTGACGGTAACACTGAGAGATAGCCAGTAATCAGTTTTTCTATGGGTTGAACGAGTTGAATTTGGGAACTGTAGGAAGGGAAAGACCTTTGAGCCAAAGAGCTGACTCTAATTGTCAAGATAGTGATCGGGCCAGCAAGAGACAAATCGTCACTTATCTCAGCGAGCTAAATGGGCAGCTAGCAGGATAGCCTGTCATGACGATCAGTTAAGGATCATCGACCAACTAAAGATAAGTTTAAAGTCACACATAAAGAGGTAACTAACACCGACGGAAATCTAGTTGTGATCCTAAAGAACCGAAGGTGTGTCCGTCTTGCTCAGAAACGATCAAATCTGCCGTTGGCGGCTTTCGAGCAAATGCGGAAGTCCATGGTAGCGAACTATCCCGCTTTACGTTCTCTCTGTGCAAAAAGTCACATGTTGGGTCCTAATCTCCGTCGAGTTTGATTTGAAGGCGAAAGGGCTCCAAAGTCCTTGCACAGAAAAAATGTAATTCAATATATTTTCCTGACAGATTTCTTTAAAAAAAAATACCACCAAACAAGATGTGAGATGTTTTACTCTTTGTCTCGTTGTTACAAAGGCTTACCATTTGTGATATTAAGGCCCATAGATAAAACACTTTATTGCTGGATACTTCAAAATTCTTTATTAAACTTTGAAACCCTTTTATTTCAAGTAAACATTTCTCTCATATAAATTAAAAGCAGCTTGCCCTTTATTGTTTCTGTGAATATGTCTCAGGGTGAACCATTGTTTGTCCCCATTTCCCTCTTAATAAGTGTTCCCACATTTTCCAACAATCCCAAGTTGATCAGTAGGGAACAATGGAAAGCAGAGGTAAATCTTCAAAATTCAAAAAAAATATTTATTTATTTATTCAAAAAAACCCCTACATATAACACTCTGTAGGAAAATGTCATGTCAAGTGATGGTGATGATTAGACCACTATATTTGATGTGGTGTATCCCTCTTCCACAACCAAGTGATGGACAGTATTTGTGACACCATTAAACTGCTTCAAAGAAAACAGAAACAGGAATAAAACTGTGAGAAGTAATGTGTTACTCTGAAATAATAAATTGAAATTACTATTGTAAGTCCCTGTATATGCCTGAATAAAGTTGACATTTTTAAACTGATTATTTGATATAAATGTCCCAAGCATTTCATCTGTTAGCCAGAGGTCTGTAACCCATCTCGCCTTCCAGCTGCTCTGCAGTGAGAGCGCCCAGCAGAGGCTGACAGTCTGGATTGAAGACAGAATAAGCGCTGAGTTCTCCAGGCTCACGGGCCGCTGGGCTACGGAGTCCTTCATAGAGCCAGTAGAAGAGGGAGATGACGAAGAAGGGGAGGCCAAACTCCAGTTCTGCAAACAGACCAAGGAGAACCAGCCAAAGCAGCACTTTCAGCAAAGTAAGGTTTGATAAGACAAGTTTTCTGGAAGACAGCCACCTCCCCAGAGCGCTGTCCAGCAGCCAGTCACTTTGGTCCTGCAGGGGACATGCAAGAAAAGTCAAGATATAAGATCAATACATTTCATCGGTGGAGTGCTTGTGCATTTACACTTAAAGTGGAATTTTACACATGAACAGTTGTATAATATCTTCTATAGCTCTGGAGGGAACTTTCTTAAGTATGAGACAATGACACTGATGATGTCATCGGGTTTATTTTGGCTTGGGCTTGAACACCTCAAACTAGGAGTAGAGTTTGAAAGATGTGGGCATTTACCGGGCAGCCATGGACTAAGAAAAGTCTATGCTAACTGTATATAAGGTAGTTGAAACTAGCTCCACCTCCAGCAGCTACAACAGTAACATGCTGCTCTAACACTGATGCTTCAGTATTAATAATCTAATGATGTCATATATAATAATATATCAGTCAGAGGGACCAAACCACTACTTTTACTGCAATACTTTAACTACATTTTGCTGCTAATACTTATGTATATTTAATTGGGAAGAATTTTCCTGCAGGGCTTTAACTTGTAATGGGGTATTTTTACATCGCTGTAATGGTACTTTTACTTCAGTAAAGGATCTTCCACCTCTGACATGAATTAATCAATAGAATTTCCAAACGTGGAGCCAAATGCAGTGAACATCAATATGTAAACCTTCAGAAACATTTAATCAGAAAGTTTATGAACTTCAGTCTTGATCCATAGTTTAAAAATAAATTAATCTTTCCCAGAAGCTGCTCATGAACATAATCTCACCTTGCTTTGAGAGCTGTGAGATGAAGTCCGGGTGTTTTCTGTCTGTTGACTGTCAGCTGATGTGTCAGTCTGAGCTGCTGAGTCTGTTACTGTCTCTGTTTTGGACTGCAGACTACCACACTGATCCTTTTTGGCAGCATGTTCAGCCTGTCGCCGTGCCCTGAACTCTGCAAGCTTTTGCTCCATCGATACTGACCTGCAGAGTTAAGTTTACACTAGCTTAACGTTATCGGGTGTATGTACGTGGCAAAACAGCTTGTACACGTTATTCAACACTTATCTCCAAGCTTCGCTTCGATAACACTATCAACAAGGTCTAGAGTAATTATGTTCACTGTTATTCACTTCTACTTCCTCTTAAACCACATTTTGGAGAGACTTCAATGTGAAACTAGCTTAATTTGTGATTTGTTTACCTTTTACATCCGCTTCTGCCTGAAAGGAGGAAATCATGTCGCAAAAAGCTTTACGACGCTGAAGTTAGCTTCCAATTCGTGCGTAAGGGAAAAGTTGAGAGGAAAGTAAAGGGGAGCATAAATAATAATATTTAGCCTCTGATTCATCGTTTTTGCACCACTTGCACTTGTTAAAGAGTGTTAGACATCGTAGTAAAGCCTTAACGCTGTTTCAAACCACTGTCAGTTTTGTCAAACATTTATTTTGCGTATGAAAACAGAAAAAAGGGTGATTCCACTGCTTTTTCCCATCCAGACCACATAAAACCACGTCCAGATAAAAAACCACAATATTTAGAACTGTCAAATCTGGATTAGATTGTCAAAGAGACTCCAGATACCCATTAAAACACTGTTTTAGATATGTGAAACATTTATTCTATTTGTGAAGACACAAAAAACTGTGATTTCACTACTTTTTCCCAAATCCTGACCGCATTAGACCAGATCCAGATCAAAACCCACTATATTTAGATTTGTCACATCTTAAAAAAAAGAATCTAGTCCAGATTTGACGAGTCTAAATATAGTAATTTTTTACAGAGAAATATCAGTAAAATCACACTTTTTTCTGTTTTCATGAGCAAAACAAAGGTTTCATAAATCTGAAAATGGGTTTAAGCAGCGTTCAGGCTTTTGCTACGAAGTCTAACACTTTTTCATAACACTTTTCATAAGTAAGTGTTGAAAAAACACAGATTCAGCCGCTTAAATATAATTAATTATGTTTCCCTTTACTTTTCCCTTAACTCCCAATCGGAAGCTAACTTCAACGTCGCGCTTTCGCTGCTAGCTCGGTTGTTTTCAGCAGTGTGGTGAGTACTGAAAACAGCACTGTAATTTTGAATATTTTGTTAAATTTGCATGCGTTTTGTCTTTTGTTTTACTGCTTCAACCGTCCTCTAAGCCAGCTAAGACTGAGCTATCGAAAGAGGAAAAGTAACGGTCGGTAGATGTTGAACAAACGTCGAGCTCATCATCACAACCGCACCACGTCTTCTTTAGTTTCTTGTCATCTCAAAAGACAAGTTAACTTTACTCGCTTTATTGTCACATAAACGAGAGGAAAAGCATCATTATACTGTCGCTGGATGCATATTTAACGTTACTGCTTGCTTCAAATGTAACGCTAGGTCCAAGCTAACTACTAGCTTCCTGAGATCATAGTGTGCAAACATTATGTAGCATTTACACCCTCAATGAATTGTACATTATACATTTAACTATATAAACAAATAAAGTTTCATGATTTACAGTGGTGGAAGAAGTACTGAGATATTTTACGTAAAGGACAGGTTCACATGATTTCAAGTCTGTCTTAAAACAGTCAGGAGCCCAAATGAACATTGATATAGGTTTTTCTTGCTTTAATCATTCCTCCTGTTCATACTGACCATTAGCAGATCCCTTCATAATGAACTGACAATGTAAGTGATGGAGACCAAAATCCACAGTCCTCCTTCTGTGCAAAAATGTATTTAAAAGTTTATCTGAAGCTAATATGAAGCTTCAGTCGTCCAAATGAGTCAAATCAAGTAGAAATCTTTCAACGTTACAGTCTTTTTAGTGGCAAAGTCCTCTCTGTTTGTCACTATACCTCCACCGCATTTTAACAGGGAAACACTGTATTGGTAGCAAAATGTACTTAAATAAAGTAAAAGTACTCATTATGCAAAGTGTCCCTATTTAGCGTGTTTAAAAAATATATTATTGAAATATTAATACTAGGCTAATATTTTGACTTTTACATGTAAGCAGCATTTAAAATGTATCAATGCAAAGCTAATCCTAACGACATATACAGTTGGGTAGTCTGGTCTGTAACAATGCTGTTTCACGTTTTCTCATAAAATATTGATCTGAAAAGTAGTAACTATAGCTGTGAAATAAATTCAAGGGAGTAAAAAGTACAATATTTCCCTCTGAAATGTAGTGGAGTGGAAGTATATAGTAGCATAAAATGGAAGTAAAGTACAAGTACCTCAAAATTGTACCTAAGTACAGTACTTTAGTAAATGTACTTAGTTACTTTCCACCACTGCTGATTTTCTATCTGCAAGTATCAAAGTTTGTTTGGAACAGTACATCTGTCCTTTGGTACCATTCATTCCTGATTATGAGGTTCATATGTGAGTTGAGGTTTTTGTATGTCTGTCTCTTGTACCTCCAGACATGGCGTCAGCTCCAGCACAGCAGCCCACCCTGACTGTCGAGCAGACCAGAGGTGAGAACACTTCTTACTTAACGCGTCCTCTTCCCTCACCCCATGTTAGGTTCATCTCTGGCTAGCCAGTCCTTCACAAAAGCCCAGCCGTCACAGTCACCTCTGCCTTATTACAGTGATGACGTTCTTGCTTTTGGTTTTTCAGTATGATTCCAAGGTTGTGATTTTGTTAGGACAGAAGATGCCTTCAATCCTTTTCGTTTTGGTTTCCTTCCGGAGAGGAAGAACATGATGTGTGAGATCTTGAAGCAGAGAGTTTAATAAAGTGTAGTAAAGTCATGTCCAGAGTAGCCAGAGCTCAACAGACAGGACCTTTAAACAGTTTATTTTTTCTTTATGTTGAATAAAATTTAGATCTGGCGATGATGCTGTTTGATAATTTGATCTTGAACTTTAGAGCAACCTGTCAGCTGATCTGTCAGCTGTGTCCACTTTCAAAAGCAAATTGAAAACGCTTTCATTTTCTCAGGTTTATGGTCAGTTGCTGTATCTGTGTGGTGATCTGGACCCCTAACGTATCTTTGGGAGGATGGGTATTTGCACATGCATTGTATTTAGGGCCGCAACCAGCGATTATAGTCATTATTGATTAGTCTGCTGACTATTTTCTCCATTAATCGATTAATCGCTTCGTCTGTAAAAGGCCTGTTATAATTTCTTAGAGCCCATGATGACGTCTTCTTGATTTGTCTGATCAACAGTCCAACATCTAAAGATATTCAGTTTACTATCATGTGTGACACAGGAAAGCTTCAAATCCTCATCTGACAACCAATTTTCATGTTTGCTTAAAAAATGACTGCAATGATATTAAATTATCATAATAGTTGCTGATTAATTTGCTGTTGACCGATCGTTGCAGCTCTAATTTTAACACATTGAGTTGACTTGTGATAAAATGTTCCATATGAATAAAATCCCTGGTATTTACATGTGCATACTATATAAACAGAACAACTACTGATGTTTGTGTTTGTTTGTTTGACAGTGGTGCTCAGTGAGGTGATCCAGGCCTTCTCGGTACCAGAGAACGCAGCGAGGATGGAGGAGGCACGAGAGAGCGCCTGCAACGACATGGGCAAGATGCTGCAGCTCGTGCTCCCCGTGGCCACCATGATCCAACAAGAGGTCATCAAAGCTTACGGCTTTAACAACGAAGGAGAGGGTGAGACTTTCCAGATGTTAATAAAAGAAATATTTAGGCACTCGTTCTTTGACTAGATGTTAATATGCTTACACTTGTCATCCTTGAGAAACATACAGATGTACTTTGTGTCTGTTAAACCAACCCAAGCGGCACCTAACAGGATGTTTCATAGGACGCTATTTATAAGTTTGATTTGGTCTGCTTCACTTTCAGGCGTCCTAAAATTTGCCAGACTGGTGAAGATGTATGAAACCCAGGACCCTGAAATTGCCGCCATGTCGGTTAAACTGAAGTCTCTCCTACTGCCGCCGCTGTCAACACCACCTATAGGAGGTGCCATTCCAGCTTCATAGGAATTATTTACGTTATTTACTTTGGTTAATTGCAAATTGTCTGCGAGGTCACTTGTGTGTAATGCTTTGAGGATCCACATGACCATACTGTATTTAAGATCCTGTCTACAGTCTATCTGCCTTTCCCGAGACACTAAAACATACAATACCAATACATTAATACGTTCCAACATGATCAACTTCGTACCTTATCTACATTATGGTTTAATTTCCTTGCAAAAAATGTTAAATTATTGCTTTTAAAATGTTTCACTACTTATTTGTTTCATATTACACTTTGGCCATTTTCTTGTGTTATTGAACTGTAAACATTTTCTTTTAATACCATCTTTTATACCATTTTTATATGCTGTCAAATGTTATTAAATGTCATTCTTTTGTTGTGTATTAAAACTCAAAAGGTTTTCTGTGAAGTCATGTGGTATTAATGGAGAAAAAGTGAAAAACAATAACATCCATATACATAACTTTATTATTGCAGTAAGGCTTTGGCAAGAACCTCTTCATATGTTTACATGTTTTTAAAAATACTTAAGTGCTTACACACATATACATATATACACACACATCTCCTCAAAGGCAACTTTCTTTAGACAGTCCGGTTAAAACATTCCAACGTATAAAATCTGATTTCATGTCTGCTTCTTTCTTCTGTGCGATGTTTTATGTTTGGGTTCATGCAGACATGACGACACGATCATGCCAGGAGAGTTTTATGATAAAAAAAAAGACTATTCAAGATAAATGATACTAAAGTGTCCCGGATTCTGAAATCCTCTACATGAAATACAATAGTTTCCATTAATTATAAAGTGCTCTTTTTTTCTTTTTTTTTTAAAGGCAAACAGTGCAAAACCAGTGCACCCAGCACCCAGTAAACAAACATGAGAAGAATTGTCGAGCAGGTGTATATTCTGATTTTAAAATCTGACAAATCTTTTTGTGTCCTGTGCATAATCACCCGGCAGCCATTCTGGTCCAGTGTTGTTTCTATGTGTGTAGAAAAATAATAATAAAAAAAAAAAAATCAGAGGGAGAAATTCTGTTTAATTTCTTCCGTCTGGGTGTCAGCCAAGAATCATTTTCTGTACGAGGGAGAGAGTTTGCTGATACATAAAATAAAAAAAGTCTGATATTGCTGAGCTCATCATGAGCAGTGCTCCCTCTTGTGGTGAAAAGTGTTTTAGTTTTTCAGCTCTGGTCACAACAATGGAGAAGAACCAGGCAGAGGTGCAGGAGACAAGGGAGGACAACTTTTACATCTCAAAGTGACGGAAGATGCTTTCAACATAGCTCAGTACCCTCTGCCAGTCCGGTCCGTCTGCCTTCAGCATGTCGTCCGCTGTCTGTCACACAGGTGCCGTGAAAAGACCAGAAGATGTGTTATTATGTACTGTGAGAACTGCGAGTAAAGCTCCTCTGTGAGAAGGCTGTCAAAGAAAACTACACATCAATCATAAATCTGATGTGACACTGCCAGTTAAACTCACATAATATATCATTTTCCAAATACATTTTGTGAAAACCTGCACTGAACATCAGGAGTATTCGTGCAGAATGTCTCACCAGTGTGGCAGAGATTCCCACATCTTCTCCTGTCTTAAAAGCCAAGTCCAGATTCTCCTTCTGTAAAAACACAACATTAAACCAAAAGCAACTTTTATGCAAATTAAGACGTTCTTAGACTTTCAGAATGGATTCTCGAATGTGATCACCTGTGAAACGTCCTGTAAAGTCATTATGACCATTAGTGACTGTAGCTGATATCTTCTTCATTCTGTCTCTGACAGCCTTTAAAGGCTTGTACTTGTGTTAAAGGTTTTTTGTAAATTAATTAACTTGAATTCCATTGTGGTGATCTGCCTCACTTTTTCTTGTGAGAATCAATAGTTTTACCTTGTCTGCTGGGTCGAGGCTGTTGTAAGGGATGTGAGTCGGTAAGTAAGTGTGATAAACAGCACAGAACGCCAGTCCGTCCTCCCAGCTGCTGCTGAAGTTGGTGATCTCAATATTCTGCCACAAAACATACTTGATGAAGACCAACTAGTAAAATGTATTTTTAATTGCACATCCTGAACTCCACTTAATTTTACAGATGCTTTTACAAGGCTGAAACTCTCCTCTCTCACCTTATAACCTTGGGTACGACTTTGGCACCAGCGCAGCAGGGAGTTTCTTCTGGAGCCGCCATGACGCCGCAGCAGAGCACTGAAACCATCCTGAGGTCTGAGTTGGCAAGAGAAGGTTTCACCAAGATTTCATATGAACCAGTTCACACTTTACAAGTTTAACGATGGAATTTGTAATATCACAAAGTTTTGCCAAGTTATTCATTACAATCGTTTTATCATTCAATTAATGTGGATAAATGCAAGAGGACATTTTTTTCAAGCACATTTAAAAAGGTCCTGAATTTGTGATGGATTTGAAAACTGCTCTGCTGAACATTTACCAGCTTCTCAGTATAAACAGACAGCTACTGCAGTCTGAGTGGGTGTTGATGTGTCAGGTCAGAATTGAAGAAAAGGACCTAATAGTTACTTACTTAAAGGAGTCTGAGCTTTGTTCTTCTTCCTGTTTTCCTGCGACACACAAACGCAGCCACAATCATACCAATTGTATACTTAATAAAGGATCATTATGGCAGTACACTATATTTTTCTTGTTGTCAGAAATACCCTTAAAATATCCAAAACAAGGAATTGATCCTACTAACAAGCACTGCCTGTGTAGGCAAAGCCTGAAATAGGTTATTCCTCACTGTTTTTCTATTACCATGAACACAGCCTCTATAGTTTGAGTCAATCCCATACATACAAATACCTCATCCTGGTACCATAAATACTAGTTAACGGCTGAAAATGGTCCCTAATAAATATACAAATGACTCCTGTTTGGGTAACATTCCACAGTGCTGAGGAAATTACTCAGCTTTCTTTTAAAAATGAAAGTATGCTGTATATTCGTGACCCATTTTTAAAGATTTATACTTCAGTTTGAACAAATGGGCTTTGGGCTGAGTACAAACATTTATGATATCACCAGGCTCATCCTTTAAGTTGTCAAAAAGAACATAATGGATGGTTTGTAGGTTTAAACTCACCTGTATAAAAGCTGGACCAGCTGTCCTGCCGCTGTAAAATACGGTCCATCCTTCTCCCTTTTGTCGGCTCTTGTTTCTGGAAGAGTTTATAGAGAAAATCATGGATGGATTCTACGTACAGTACAAAGACCTACTGTGATTTAATCATATCAACACCTCCATCCATTCATCAGTCTGTAATAAGATTCCATACTGTATCAATATTGTAAAAAGTACATTTTCATATCAATTGCACTAGTGTTGTACCTTGCATAGTGGCAATGTTGTGCTTGTGTTTCTTGAGCTTCCAGTCTGACTGGGGGAGTCGGTTGGCAGCGGGAGACGAGACAGACTCCTGAAAAACAGAAAGTTTGGACGCTTGATGAGGGTTTTTTTGTAATAAGAGTCAATCTGATGTGAGCTTTCATGTAGACTCACCAAGATCTTTCAGACAGCATCATAATCCTCCTTGGATCTCTTTGCTCACGATCCCCCTCTTTTTTCTTCTCCAGGGCAGCCAAACTACGAAGGTATCCCTCCGCCACCCCCTTTCCTGTCAGCTGTGTGCTCCCTGATCCATTTCTCTCCTCAGGACTATGACCCACATCTTTAGCATCCATCCCTTCATCTTCCTCATGCTCCTCTTTCTGCTTTTCCCCATTTTTTGCTTTAATCTCTGCTTCAGCTTCATCCACAGCTTTCTGTGTCTCCTCTTCCTCAGACTCTTGTCTCTTTGCCTTTTTATCACAATCTGTTATGTCTTTCACCCTGCGTGCGCTCCTCAGTGCTTCCAGCTCAGCTCGCTCCTGCTGCTGCTGCAGGGTGAGATCAGACAGTCTACCGCAGACGTCTCTGTGCTCAGTCCTCAGACTCTCCAGTTCTCTTTCCTTTTCCTGCTGGTTGCTTAGCGCCTGGGCCAGCTGGTTCTCTACAGCCCTGTGGCTCTCCTGGAGCAAACCCAGAGCCTGCTCTGCTTCGACTCGCAGCCGGTCGGCCACAGACACCGCTACCTGCAGGTCACACTGGAACTGATGCCACTCCAACTTCTCCGTCTGTCATGGAGGACAGAAGAAAGAGGGTCAAATGGAAAAGAAACAGTTATTTGAACTGAAAATCCAGTCTTTCTCAATATCACTATGATTTTCATATTACTGGTGCCTCGGCTCTCTTCCTATATAAATATTTATATAAATTTAGCACTGAAAGTCACAAGCAAGTAACTGATATCAGTCTTTAAACACAACCTTAGCTATTTGAATATGTATGCCGCAGTGATGTCACATGACTTTATGAATAGTTATAAGACCAAAATGCCAAAGAAAAAGTAAACAAACTTAGAAGAGCTTATTCATTTTCTAACACATAAAACAATTTGCAAGTTTCCTGTGTTTTTAAAGACGTAACTTAAGGCTTCATGTAATAAACAAAAACAAAAGTCACTATTGCACAACCAATAAATGGTTTGTGAGGTCCAGGAAATTTCTGGCGTCTTAAGGTGTCTCATGTGACCTGCAGTTTCAACTCACCCTCAGGGTCTCTTTCAGGCTGTGCACCTCCTCCACCAGCTCATCTCTCTTTGTTATCAAGTGCCTGAGCAGCTCTGACAGACGAGTCAAACAAAAAAAGCAAACAAGGTTGAGTGAAAATAGATTCAAGTCTGCCAACTGTAATCATATTTAATTTACTAGAGAGCAACATTATTAATATAACACCATTCCATTAAGTGTTTAGAGTCCCTTTCTACTCAAAAATGGGTTTTGCTTAATGTTACTTTATTCTGATGTTTGAGCTTCACTGTGCAGAATGATGCAAGTGCAGAGTTTGACACTAGAAGAGTGTTTTCTTATATTCAAAGTTTCATTATGCTGTAATTAAACCTACGAGCATGATTTGTGACATCACAACTAGTTTGGAGCCAATCATGGTCCAGTATGCAACTTACACAAGTGAGATGTAGAAACTTGAAGCCTCCAGTGCACAAACACTGAGAATAGACTTTACAGTGAAGTAGGAGAGATTTTGTGTCCAGCAGTTAAACTTCTGAGATGAAATATATTTGCATGTTCTTTTAAATAAGGGAGATGTAATTTTAAGTATTTTTAATGAGGTAATCAAACATAACTTATTATTACATAAATTATTATTCAAAGCAGAGTATTTTTATGTCTTAAAACATGCCTGGGGGGAATTTTTAAAGGACTCGTGAGTAAGATTTAGTGGCATCTAGCTGTGAGGTTGCAGATTGCAACCACATGAATACAACTCCCCTTCCAAGCATGTAGGAGAACCTATGGTGGTCATAAAACTTGCAAAAAACACAAAAGGCCCTCTATAGAGCCAGTGTCCATTCTGGGCTACTGTAGAAACATAGCGGTACAACATGGTGGGCTCCGTGAAAGAGGACCCGCTCCCTATATAGATATAAAGGCTCATTCTAAGGTTAAAAAAACACAACGACTCTTATTTTCAGGTGATTATACACTAATTAAAACATACTTATGAATATTATATTCCATTTCTGCCAAGTCTGTTCCGCTAGATGCCATTAATTTATACACACTGCACCTTTAAATCAATCCAAAGAATTAATTACTTACAATCATGTTTTATCAATAACCTATAACTAGGCAGGTAAACACAAGGTACTCATGATCCTTTTCATTGAGATTTACTTCAAGTAGGAGGAGGAGACAAACTCTGCTGCCTTTGCAATTTCTACTGGTCTCCAATAGAGGTCAATAACTGATTATTTTAAGCAAGTTTAAGGAAACATAACAGTGAAGAACAGAAGGCCTACCTACTGCTCCTGTGATAACGTCAGTGTTGGGGGTTAGACCCAGTGAGGCCTGGTAATGCTCCATCAGACTGAGTAAAACCAGGGTCATCTCCTCCCCGGCTCTCTCTGCTGCAGCCTGTGGTTCCAGTCCGCTGTCCCGCTCCTGCCAGCTCTGCTCTGAAGGCGATTCTCTGGACGGATGAGGTGACGCTGGGCTGCCCAAACTGTCCGCCGTACTCCCGTGCCTCGCTGCTGCATCGCTCACGTTTGTCTCCGAGGAGGTGATGCTGTCTACACTTATCATGGCCCATTCTGAGGGAGCAGACAGTTTCTGTGTCTGTGTCCAGTCTGCAACCGGAGAGGTGGTGGAGGGGGTGGTGTTGCCAGTCTCCGGTGATGGCGTTCCTTTCTGCAGCTCCTTATTAGAGGAAGCTGCAGAGGATAAGGCCATGCCAGTCAGCTCTGCCTCTGAGGGCGTGGTGGGAGGCGTGTGGAAGAAATCTAAAGGAGAACCTGAGAGGAAGAACAGAAGCAAAAGGCATAGAGCTAACAGAAAAAAAATGAGCCTCAAATCATCTAATAAAAGTTGAAAACACTTCAGTGTGCTGAATGCAAAGTCTCCACTGCCTCTCCTCAATGCAGATGTAAGCACTCGGTGTCCACCCCCCCTATTTACTGTCCTGGGCTGACTGATGCAGCAAAAAGCCTCTCCTGCCAGTGTCTCGGCTGGCAAACACACACTGTTCCCCCATGTGGCAGGATCCAGGAAGGGAGACGATTTTCCCCTGATCTGCTATCTAGCTGCTCTCACTGCTACCACCAGGCGATTACACCCATCATCAGTGCTGCCAGTATTCTGCAGACATACTCTCAGAGATTTAGAGCAAGTAGCAGTTTAGTTTAGTTTCTGTATCATGAAACATTCTCTAAAGTGTCGCCTGTCGCTGAAAAATGACATTTAAGCCATTTGATTTATTTGGCATTTATGCATTGGTTGTTCACTCTTGCAGATTTACGCAGGCTGCAGGGATTAGACTCAGATCTCTCATGCTTCCCATCCTTGCCCTTGTGTTGTATACTGCAGGATTTTGCAGTGTCATCATTTCAGTGGCAGCAGCATGATGTTGTCTATTCAGCTACAGTAGCGTGTTCACAGGGGAGCTATTCTCATATTCTAAGCCTGAGTCTATTTCCTGCACACTGACAGCCGAGAGAGGGAAGCCAAGAGCAGCATTTTAAACAGCTGTAAGTGCGAATTAAACTGAAAGAACGGCCGACTGACTAGCTTCAATTAGAAAAGAAGACGTGTAGCAGCTGCACGGGGCAGTTTCACACATTAGTTGAGCCAATTGACAGCTGGTCCGTGACACTTTAAAACAAATGATATTGAAGGCATGATAGACCCAAAACACGGTATCTATCGGTTTGTACTTCACTGCAAAGTTCTGATTCATCACTTTTTGTGTGCCAAGAAAGGTTTCTGCAAGCATGCAATACCTGACATCAGAGCTTCATTAGGATAAAGAGGTTAAATCTACAGCGTGGTGCTCACCTCTTGTGCAACCCCACTTTGTGATTTTACCTCATACAAGTATACTTTAATGTAAAAATCTTATAAAAAGACATAATTTAACTTAGTTAAACGAAGCATTCTGTCTTTCTTATACCTGTATTTTCTTATTCCTGCTTTGGTAGGTACATACTCAACCTCATATGAAATGGTTTGTGCTGCACTAGCACTGCTCTGTCAGTGTGCTTTGGGTAAACAAAAGGATATGATAAATGGTCTTTGCAATTACATTTCCATGGAATAAGGGAGACATTTCAAGCAGGATTTCCAGTACAAATGTCCAAGCCTTTTTATAAGCTTTTTATGAAGTGTCCAAACACACACTGACACACTGACACAGAGAACACATGAGAGAAAGCTCTAAAAATATCCAGTCTTACAGCTTCATGGACTGAAAGGTTCAAAACATATCAGAAACTGGCCACACTGTATACATAATGTATGTGTGTGTGGGAGACAGCATCTGCATTCTGGCATTTTCCATCATAGTGTTTCAAAACACAACCATGTCTGTGCTCAGGTACCTGTATGAACGTGGCTGTCTTTGCCAGTATGGTTACCCATGATGCAGCAGGGATGGGTAGCTGCACAGGTTATCCCAGTGTCCTTCACTCCGCCCTCTGTTTTCTGAGGCTCGCTGCTGTCTAGAGGAGAGGGAAAGAATATAAATATTTCATGACTCACTGCTGAACTTTTGATCAGCAGAACAAAATGAGTCTTTAAAAAAAAAAAAAAAAAAAAAAAAAAAATCAAGAAAAGAGTCTCTCAAGACATTTTCGCAGTAATGCTGTAGTGCAGGATATACTCAGCTGCAGAGTTTACATCTGACTGCTATTTGCAAATTCAAAACAAACTAAACTGCGTTTGGACAATCAATCAAGATTGATTACATTTGACATGAAGTCACATAGATGTGAGATGTCCTAAAAATGAGCCACAGATGTGTTAAAATGACAACAGCCTTTCTAACAACGTACAGACAAGCTCATCCGCAGTGCTGTGGGGTTATATCATGTGTAACACATGGCCGAGTCTCAGCTTTGAAGAACTTACCAAACTCAATTGAATAATCTTGCGATTTAAGGTTTCCATGGATAATTTTAAAAAGACATACCTTAAACATCATAACTAAGATCTGTAACACATTGGATGTGTAGTTAACATAATTCGGCATGCATGTGGTTTATTATGACGCTGAAAATTGTACAATTATTTCATTTTTTTAATAATTTTTTTGTCTGACTGCTGAGTGGCCTCCGCAGATTTTTAAGGGCAGCATTTTAGAACTGGTTTCTAAGACAAGTAACAGAGAAACTGGTAGTAAATCATTGTGCTGCTTAGTGATTGGCATTTGGCATTCAATCGTTTCCTCTATCAATTTGTAAGATATCTATCTGTAAACGTTTGCTGCGCTAAATATTCCCGTTTCCAGCAAGACACGCAACTTTAAACTGCTCGGCTGATGAATGAAGTTTGGAGTCATGTTTTTCCTCAGAGACGAGTCGGGGCAGGTGATTTCATTTTTACAGAACTGTTTTTGGCTGTGACATACGTTGCATGTAACAAACGACTATGTACACACACGTTACCTCCCAGTTTCATTCATCTTACCTGCTCAGCCTGCCTGCTGGTAACCAGCTGCCCGGGTTTATCCTCCTGGTGTCTCAACCTCCCTGTCTGGGTTTCTCTTCGTCCCGTCTCCTAATTTCACCGATACACACGGGTACTACTGACCATCATCTCCTCTCGATATCCCATATTTACCACACGGCTGTAGAAAGGCATCCGCCATCTATAACTTGATCCCACTTCCTAGTAACATCCAACTCTGCTTCGCCTTTAAATCCAATGCGACAAAAAGCTGGGAAGCAGGGAGAAACAAACTGGTTGCGCAGCAGCTGCACCTTGAATCGACGACATGAGTGTTTTTAATTGCATTATTTAGAGCGATGTTTGGAAATGTTCTCAAACAAGGTAACAATTCAAAAGCCCAGTCATGTGAGATCTCCTGAATAAAATGCTGCGCTGCTGAGAAAACGAGGCGGAAGCTGTTACGCCAGCTGGAGGCTAATTATCTTTTGTTAAATACAGGTGTGCACGCAGGTAACAGGTTATAGCGTCACACGGTCTGAATGTGTATTATGTCACACAGCACCTGTCATACCTCACGAGAAATGAAACGAAAATAGTCCAACGACTCAAGAAATGCCGGTCAGGTATAACTCTGCTGATTGAGGCAAGCAGGTTCCGCAGGTGGAGTCTCTTTCTATTTATTCTTCTGACCCATACTGGTCTACAGGGAGAGGCTGTAACTGTACCAAAAACTGATATCAAAGCAAGTTATTCAGGATCAGGATCCTCTGTGTTTATGAATGCCAGAACTAAATGAAGTATGAAGACAACTTCATCAAAAACATTTTGTTAATGACACCTTAAATGAAAATCCAAATCCAGCCACAACATTAAAGAAACAGTCATACATGACATCAAACTTCAAACCAAAAAATCACACATAGGAGGACTTGTCTGGCTTGGGTGCTCATTTGTATGATAATCTGTTTGAATAGTCTACCATTGAGTATTTGTAAATTTAATTTCTCTTGGACCTCTGATGAGATCAGAGGTCCAAGAGAAATTAAATGTGACAAGAGGCACTTTCATCACTGCAGATGAACCTAGATTAAACACATCAGATGGGGCACACAAGGAGAATGTGTTTTAACAGGCGTTGCTGTGGAGAAGATAGTTAAGTTTAAAGTCTTTCCTAATTTGTTTGTTTTATGGTCAGACTGACACATCAGGCAGCAAATTCAAATCAGTACAAGTTGGCAGCATAGGATCAAAACTGCTGGAGGAGTCACTGGATGAAAAGCCGTCAAGAAGAAAAAGACAAGGAAAAGAATCAGAGAAATAATATGTAAAAAGTACAGCATAGTGATCATAGTAGTATTTGTTGCCCAGCAAACACAATAAAAGTGTAAACATGCTCAGATTTGGTTCTTGGCTATTAATGAATTAAATGCTGCAATTCAATAAGACAAAAAATAATAAATAAATAATTCACATTTTAGACCAGTGAGAGAAACTGGGCTTAACTATTTCAGAACCATGAAACAGTTAAGCCCACCACCACAGCTGATAGACTGTGTTCATACATTTCAGCACCATGGAAAGAGACAGAGCACATGTTATATTATACAGTATAGTATATATACTACTAGTGATATAATCATTAGATTTTAGATTTTACATGCACGTCAGCACCATGGACAGAGACAGAGAGACACAGTGAATGTTTCAGCACCATTGACAGCACATAATGATGGAGATTGATTCTGTTGCCCTCCAGTGTCCAAATTCAGTAATGCCAGGAGTAATGACAGAAGCAATAATATATTTATTCCTGTTTCACTATTTCAGTTAAATACAAGAAATATTAAATCATTTACAGAGGTTGTTAAAAAAATCTATTTTTTATATTGATATGTTTTAATAAAGGATTTCTGTTCGCTACATTTCAAAATTGATATGAAATAGCTGATTCAATGCATAACATAACAGTATAGTTATTTGTTTAAAGACTGAGTGAAGTCTCTTGGTTTAAGTATGCATTGTGAGGCTTCAAATAGTTGTGTATTTGAGCATTCATCCTAACTCTCTGTGAGTCTATGCAGAGTTGTGTCATTGGAATTTATTATACTGTCATAAATATAGCAGATAAGAAAGAACACTTGAAGAAAATACTTGAAAATGTTTGTAAAAGGACAAATTCTAATCATGGCTTCACGTGACTTTTGTAAGCTTAAGGCACAATAGCATTTATGAACAACATGTATACCATCATTATTATATTAGTTTTTCAACACGTTGCAGGTTTCTTACTTTGCTTCTTTTACCTTACAGACAGACATAATGTTCATTCCATTTAACTAAGATCTACTAGCCAAGACTTAATCATGTTTGTCTACAGTAGTCCTTAACTGTGCGTGTATTTTAAATCATTATTAAGGTTCTGTAATCATCATTTAAATATGGTTATGTGCAACATGCAAATGAAAGCTCCAAGTGCAACTGTGTAAAATCTACTGGTCTCTGCAGTGTGGACAAAGGTTAAGAGATGCAGACAGTGTTTAGCTTCCGGCTGTTTTATTCACTGTACCCACATGATTTCACAGTGACCTATACACCGCACTGCAGAATACTGTAATGCCTTAGCAATAAATCCCATCACCAATCCCACTCACTTTTATTACCATAGAAACTGTCTTAAGGCTCTCCAAAACAACGAACTAGCTGCTTTTTCTACTGTTTCCCCCTAATCTTTTGTAAACTTACAAACCACATCTTCACAAAAAAATTGTTTGGTTACCATCTTGTCCCACCCCCAGAAGGTGGGTGAATGTCAGTTATGAAAACTCTTTTTGAGGAAATATGTGCTGATCTTGTACTTTGGAAAAACACGGCTGAAGCCAAACCACCCAGAAGACACACAGCAGTCTACTGACACAATCTCACCATGAGCGCTGTCTTGCCCAAGGACACTTCATCAGCAGCTGAAGGATGGATCAGTGTTTTTCATTCACATCCTCTAAACACAAAGTGATTAGAGGAAGATTTAGATTTTTTTTAGAGGATTTTTAGAGGAAATTTACAGTTATTTCAAGCATCAGTCAGCTCATGTCACCAACCCATGAGTATACTCCCAGTCAGAGGATCTCAGGCAGGCAAAAATGTGTTTTTCTTCTTGTTTGAACAGTTGGACGTTGTTCTCTTCACTGTGCAGAATGATGTTTGTGCAGAGTTTAACACTAGGAGGCTGTTTTCACATTTTATCTGCTGAAAGCGGAAATTTTCTCTAAGCTCATTGAAAATCAGATTTTAAGGAGCGGGCCTACAAACATGATTTATGAAATCACAACAAGTTTGGAACCAATCCTGATCCAATATTGAACTTACACAAGTGTGATGTGGAAACTTGAAGCCTCCAGTGGACAAACACTGAGAATTGACTTTACAGTGAAGGAGGAGACATCTTGTGTCCAGCAGGAAAACTTCTGAAATTAAATATATTTGCATGTTCATAGATTTTGGATTTATACTGAGAGAGAAGGCGTAGATGTCATTTTAAGGATTCTTAAGTGGTAATTATACCTTTTTTGTGAAAAAATCATCTCAGACACACATCATTGTTCCAAATAGACTATTTTTATATGTCTTAATACATGTCTGTGGGGGATCTTAACTTGACTGATGGTTAAGTTTTACTTAATTTAAGGTTAAGGAGTTAGGGTTATCTTTTATGATTGGGTTTTTAATTTGTTGTTGTTGTTGTTTTTACTAATTGTTTTACTTTAAAGCATGTTGTAACTTAATGAAGAAAAGGAAATAAACTGACAGGTAATGGAGATTAAAATCATGCTACTATCTCTTTTAGCTCACATATACAGCTCTGAAGTAAACTACAGTAGTGTGATATGTATTTGATTTATCAAGCTAATTGGAGTTTAGCTTCTCAGTGTTTCAACCTCACATGTTCATAACGTGTATTTTAACTTCAAACGATATCACTGCTCATCTACTACAATATAATTTACTATTCAAATTTCTAATTGATTGCACAACATCGATTTCTTGCAGAAGACTTCTTAAACTTTTTAAGTTTTTTTTTGTTTGTATTTTTAAGGCTTTTACAAGTTAACGTTATTTTCTGTCTGACTGTATCAATACATGTATACCACAGAAGGTGCAGACTTTGTAAAAATGGCGTCTGTTATAGGCTGCCTTTATAACAGGAGCTGTGCTGTCAGTGACCACAACAACATCAGTGCATTATAAGTCCTCTCCACAGAATGAAGTCTGCCGCCGCATCAGGACTTGCGTTGGACAAGAAAACACATCCAAGCCGCCTTCATCATGGGAAACTACGGCCGCTCTGCCGCAGATGTTTCCAACGAACAAGGCAATGAACATTTTCACGGATACCAGGGTGACATGATCGCCTTTCACTCATTCACTTATTTACTATCGTCGTTCGGCTCATCGAAGAAGTGACCTTTTCTGAGGCGGAAGATGTCAGCGCTGAAAAAGGTAGGAAGGAAGAAGAAGGAGCACGGTGTGGTGTTTGTGCATGAGCGTGCAACGAAGCATGTTTATTGTTGTTATTTGATATTGTCTCAAGTGAACATACAGTACTAGGGTCTAGTGGAGGCTCTGAGACAGTCTACCTGGTCAGTGACACCCCCTCCTCCCCCCCTCACCCCCCCATGTAGACTGATCATTTCAAAAACTGCCAGAAGTTCTGCAGAGCATGAATGAGTCACTCACTCACTGAATGATTGTCAGGGTGTTTCCTGCACCTATCAGTCAAAAGCACCGAATGATGCATAGTATGTGGGTGAGGTGTTGTGAGAATAGTGATTAGAGTACATGTGTTTGGAGGTGGAGGGTGGAGGTGTGTGTGTGTGTGTGAATGGAGGGGACCCACATCTTCTCCCTCGAAGTTTTCTCTGTCTGTAATGCCCACATGTTCCCGTTGTGCTGCTCCCCTCCATTCAGCCAATGTGTGCCCGGAGTGACTCAGCTGTATTGTACTATATCTGTCATCCATCTTTTCATTTGTCACAGGTGTTACCATGGCTACTACAGACTCACTGCTGTCTTCTCTTTGAGAAGGACTCAGGTAAGAGGTGGGAGGGGTGCTTAAGTCAAACTAAATGAGGAGCTGTCATTCTAATAGGCAGCTCTGTTTTTTTTTTCTTCTTTTTTTTCACATGTTGTATAATGGCTTTATAGTAGCAGGAATATGGAGGAAGGATCTGTAGAGGTGGTAGCTCCCTTTTCAAGCAATGCGCTTTCATAACAAGGAGGCTCAGACCATGTTGGCATTTGGTAATAACATAAATACTGTTATTCAAGGACCTTAAAAGATAAATCTGGTGATATTCTATATTTTCCTCATTGTCAACAAATCTTATGTAAAGACAAAACTGATCCTATCAAGTATTCCTTGTACAGGAAACATGATATAACATATTCCTCGGTGCTATTCTCCATTACAACCATGAACACCGCACCGTATTGTAGTTGACCAAGATCCACTAAGTCTTCGAGGCATATCTTTGTTTTTAATCATCTCAATTTAATTGCATCTAGTTTAGTGTACTCTAAGTCCAGGAAGCACAGAAGATGCCTGATAAGAATTTATTGGAGGATTTAGATCACAAATCCAGGCATCTATACAAAAATTTACATCTCAGACTTACTGACTTTATATTCTTTTCCATATAACATGACATGTTTTTCAGTTGTTTTTATTTTTGCACACTTTCACATGACTGGCCTACAGCACTATCACCTGCTGTAATTATTAAAAGTATGTGTAACTCTATTCTAGTACATAAGGAAAAAATTACCACATACAACAACTGAGAACAGTCCCCAACAAATGCATTATTTACGCCTGTTTGAAGTCATGTTCGCTAAAAAGTACACTGCCCAGCTGTTTTGGGTAATAGCTTAGCCTTTTTATTTCTTCTTAGTAGAAACAAAGTGCCATAGATGAGGAAGGACATTTGGGAAGTAGTCGAGATGCAGTAATGTATTGTTGGTTTTGGTCATTTCATAGTATTCATTGTCATTAAGAAAAATACTGAATAATACCAGCCTTATCCTTTAGATGTGTTTCAAACTTGAACCTAAACTGCATTCATTGATTTTTTGGCTGTAAACACAACACTGACATATAATCAACTTATAAAGTTATAATGGCTAATGTATTAGCAAACAATTGTCTATTTACACATCCAGCAGATACAAAGCAACATTCAGTTCTTTTTTTTTTTTCAAAATCTTTTTATTGAGATTTCCAGCAAAAGTTCCTGGGGTATATTCCACATTGTTATGAAATGTACACTATTGTAGGATCATATAAAATAAAGTAATAAAAAAACAAAACATTGAAAATAGTGACAGTAAAAGCCCCATTAAGTTCACCAGCTACAGTGGGTTTATCAGAGGGTTTTTGCTGGTAACAGCTGCCTGTTCAGGCTAGAGATGGAGATAATGATTAGACTGAATAAAACCAGTAAAAATGAGGGCTGGAAAAACAAAACAATGAGCTTAAAAGACGCTGAAAAGCCCTGTAGAGCCTAGGGGAACTGCAGATGTGATAATTACCTGTGGGTTCGTCACTACGCCGTTGTTACTAAACATAAAAACACTGATTAATGCAGCTTTAAACTACAGTGTAATTCATCTGGTCTATGGATTAACTCAGCTGTTAGCACATCACCTTAAAGCAAAGATCGATTCCTACTTTCCTCTCTGTGTGCTGCTGAGCATGTTTATGTGACTGACAGATGACCTGTCCATAGTTTTTCCCTACCATGTGCCCAGTGCATGATGGGGAAAGCGGTGACCTCAGATAGTGTGATGGAGGCGTTAGCTGTTATGATGAGAGGAGAATTTACGTATGAAGTGTAAAGGAGGTAGTAGTTAATTGGTTAAACTCTGCACGACTGCCTTTCTCAGCAGAGGTCAAAGCACAGAGAGCCATCCAAGGAAAAAACACTGCAGGGGTTCGTTGCCTTTCTCTTGGCATTTTTTGGGCTGCGCAGATGATCAAATACTGGCTCACATCAGCACAAACCTCAAATACTATCACTGTCACTGATGCTTTTGAAGCTAAATGCCAGAGTGAAATCACAAAAGAGCTAATCCCCTTAATTTAAATTTTATTTTAGTTATAAATACCACAGAGTGATACAAAAGCTGACAGTAGAAATCAATGTATTTGCTCTCATATAATCAGGACAGTTTTTCTGTATTTGTTCTGATTCCCATCATGAGAATATATATTTCATTGTGCAAAAGGCATTCATAATATAATTCACCAGTGAACAAACATTTGAGGTCAGTTTTGGCTATTTTCACACCAAGGCTTTACGTTTTTGTTCTGCTCATTAATATCTCAGGTACATTTTGCACATTTAGCCCACCACTGATTGTTGGCTTGTGTCTGAAGTGTTGCTGCATCGTTCTAAATTATAACACCATTCTCAGATAATAACAGCAGGATCTCAGGTGTGACAGCATTCGCGATGCTGGAACAATAATCATATGTGTTATTGTCTTTTTAATCACATTTGAAAATGTCTTTTAAGCATTACAAATGGGCTGACAGTGGAGTTTCAGTGCAAACACACATCAGAGATTATCTGAGAGTTAATCATGTGTATGGTCCTACTGTGATTTTACAGGCTTTGTCAGCACAAAGGCTCCTGATGAAGTGAGCGTGGATATGGGAACATCTCTGCTTGTTTGATGTGCATAATCTAAAGAATTGTTCCGAGTTTTTTTTCTTCTTTATCAGCCATCCGCAGAACTTCTTCTTGATCTTACCTTACTCATCATTTTCTCAAGGTTGAGACAGAATGTTAATAAGTGTGCGGACTGGATCGTTTTAAGGAATATAAAGCAAGTAGGAGAAGTTCCAGGGGCAGTGATGCTGTTTATTACTTTTTATGCAAGAACATAAATTTTAGTTAAAATTAGCATGATGAGCATTTTAAAGTTCTGTTATTTCTATATTTTAAACAGATATAGCACAGATGAGTTAATCTTATAATTTTCCTAAAGCACATCAGCTCAGTGTTACACCACTAGGTGGACCTGTTTACTTTGATAACATACACAAATACTGCTATGCCGTACTATCTACTGCTGTATTTCAAAAACTGTCAGAATCCACTACAGACTGTTTGTTGTGTGTTTGCTGCCTTGGATAAGTGTATTTACTCAGTTGGCCGGCTTATGCTGCTCAACAGTTTGTGTAAGCAGCAATGCAAAGGTGAATTTGTATTATTTTTAGGACTAAAAGGACAAAGGACGCTCCAGGGACTAAATATTGTTTTGTTTATTTACTTCTGCTACAGCTGCATTCAGTACAGTAGCAGCCCCACAGTTTCCCTTATAGTCTCATTATTGATGATGGCTATAAGGTGCAATAACTACCTGAAAAATATGATTCCCACTATGGAATGAAATATCTTTCCCTTTTATATTTATGTTTTATGAGTGCATAATGTTTAGCTTATGCTTTCACAGCTCATGTTTATGCTTTCACGATGAAAGTAAGTGAATGGTTGTGATGTTGGATTTCTGGAGAGGAAACAACAATCATTTGTGTAAGAATGTTAGTGAGTTACTTAAAGTCCTCCTCCACTCAAAAAATTTTTTCTTCTTGTTCCTACAGTTGGATGTTTGAGCTTCACTGTGCAAAATGATAGATGTGCAAAGTTTGACACTAGAAGGCTGTTTTCACATTTATCTGCTGAAAGTGGAAAGTTTGTCTGAGCTCATTGAAAATCCAGTTTTAAGAGGCGGGCCTATGAGTATGATGTGACATCACAACTAGTTTGGAGCCAATCCTGGTCCAATATTCAACTTACACAAGTGTGATGTGGAAACTTGAAGCCTCCAGTGCACAAACACTGAGAATGGACTTTACAATGAAGTAGGAGACATCTTGTGTCCATCAGTTAAACTTCTGAGATGAAATATATTTGCATAGTTCTAGGAATTTTTAATGAAGGGGAAGGAGATGATGTAATTTCAGGAATTTAACAAGATAACTTTTTTTTAAATGGAAAAAACATATCACACACAAATTATTATTCAAAATAGAGTGTTTTATATACATATCTTTTTTTGGACTTTACTGTCCAAAATTGTCTTTGGCTTCACCATAAAAACAATTAAAAAGACAATTATTGATGAAGACAAACAGGGACTCACTGTCAACAAACAAAAGATAAATACAGCAAAAATGAAAAAGGACATTTTTATGGCTCTTACTTGTCAATAGTGTAGCTGCGAAACTCGTGAAAAACACGAAAGGCCCTCTCTAGAGCCAGTGCTGGGTTTGTCCATTCTGGGCTACTGTAGAAACATGGCAGGCTTGTGGAAGAGGACCCACTCCCTATGTAGATATAAAGGACTCATTCTGAGGTACCGAAAACACAACAATTCGTATTTTCAGATGATTATACACTAATTAAAACATTTCCTCTAGATGCCACTAAATTCTACACACTGCACCTTTAAAGTGCAGGTGCAGAGTAGGACAGATCAGTTATAATCTGGAAACCTTTGCTCTTTATATTTAATTCATATTTCCTTGCAATATATACTGCAATCAGTCAGCTTTGATTAGCTGTCAGTCTGCATTCACACCTGTATGTAGTGAAATAATGGAAAACCACCTGTTCTTTAAGGCATAGATGTACAGTCTTAGACTACGGAGAACATTTGGGGTAATAGTGTGAAAATACTTGTGCAGTGTTTCGAGAAGTCATCACAGTTAATGACTCCTACTGTACAACACAGGAATCCAGAGTATTACAGATCCATCACCATGTTGAACGGCTGGCAAGAGAGGATTGCGGATTGAGGAACTTTGTCTCTTTCCAAATATACACCTGCACAAAACAAGTGTAGAAAACAGGAGGATGACTCATCAGACCCTTTTATTTTACCCAGTTATCAAGGCTAGGTCTAGATTTTGAGTCCTCATGTACTCAAGGTTTCACATCTTTGTGTATTGGCCTTGTGTTACTTTGTCCTTATTTCTATCTGCATCAGCTATTACTGATATAGCTTTTCTATCAAGAAAGGGAGCACTCACATTTCTCTTGAGTAGCATCTCTACTGCATCAGAATACCAATAAGTTGTACGTTAGGCCTGAAATCAATATGATCCATTCCAAATCTGTATTTATTCCTTTCCGAGATTGTCTCTCAACCTACAAGCTCTGCTGTGCTGTAGGACAGAGAAGAGGCTTGGTGAAGGAGGGAGGACGTGAGGGGAATGTGAGGGCGGTCGGACTTGGAGATCAAGTGTTCTTCTGGTTGGTGGAATTTACCGTTTTAGTTTGGAGAAGAGATGGTGATGTCCAAAAAAGGCTACAAAAATAATCTCGGGACTTTGAGAGACAGGAAATGTACTCGAGTCTTGTGTTGCAATTTGCTCTGATCTGTTGCTGTGTTTACCTCAAGTGGAGCTCTTAGTTTTGGCGTGTTCTTCAGCTTTGTTCAACTTTCTATATGGATTGTATCCCATTTAAACACCTGCACATGGCCTGAGAAACGTGTCTGATCTCGGTGACGTCAGCAGGGTCCCGGCAAGACCAGGAAACGACTCCCTCCCTTTTTTGTTTGGAGGAGTGATGTCATCGCAGGGAGAGCGTGAGGTTGGCTGAGGCTTGATTGAGCTTGACGTTTTATTACCAAGAGCACCAGACGTGTAAACCACATGCACCAGTCAATACGAGGACACAGAGCAGGAAAACTGAGAGCCAAATAACATGGCAACACATTTGTGACTGGTTATAAGCCCCCCCAACCCACCCTGAGAGGGAAAAGGAGTGTGAGGCAAAGGCATAAAGACAGAGAAATGCAGATAGAAACCTAGAGGGAGAGAGGGACAGCATGAGTGTGCATGCTGATAGGGACAGGAGAGCGTGGAGCAACAGAGCTGCAGAATCCTGAATCCAGCAGATGGAGACTCCGTGTCCTTGTTTTGCGGTGATCTGTGGGAGCCTGTGGAACATGCAGCTCGCGCCGCTGCCTCGCACTGCTGCAGTGGAGGAGTAAATGCGGAGCCCAACACTGCTCCAGGTGATCCACAGCAGCCCAGCCCGGCAGACTGCTCCCTCCTCAGCCTTCCCTCTCCTCCTCCTCCTCCTCCTCCTCTTCCTCCTCCTTCTCCTCCTCCTCCTCCACCTCCTCCTCCTCATCTTCCTCCTCCACCTCCTCCTCCTCTTCCTCCTCTGTCAGTGCTCCATTCCTCTGAGGGCTTTGAAAAAAAAAATAACAAGAAAAGCACAGAAAAACAGAGGAGAAATCCTGCTTTGCCCCTCCGTTCTCAGATGTGAAACACCTCTGCATGACTGTCCGCTGCTTCCCTGTCATCGTGTGAAGACGCGCCGCATATGTGCTCCAATGTCTCCGGAACATAGACTCGCTGCAAGGTAAGAAGACTTGGACTCATCCAGAAAAAAACATGTCTGGTCTTTGCTTTTTTTTTTTTTTTTTTTTTTCTTGAGACGTTTTCTGTGGAAGTGTTACAGCCTTGTGTGCGTGTGTGAATTTAACAGGTAGATGAGAAGTTGCCACAGCAGATTGGGTAATTAGTATTCCTCACAATGGATGGGGGGGGGGGGGGGTAAAAGCTCTTTGAGATATAGACTGTTGTCAGATATGCCAAATACATCTGTCTTCAGTTTTGGAGGAAAGGCACCTCTTCTCCCTCAATCACAGCGATATGTGCAGGTGTGTGTGTTCATATGGTATGTGTGTGTAACAGCATCCAGCAGGGTGGGAGGGATTGCTCCTCAACCAGGCATCTCGATGGGCAACAAGGGGATTTTATCTTGACAATGTGGCCAAACAGCTTTCCATCAATCTTCTTATGCCCACTAATGTCGGCTTTAAAACAACTGACAGACGGTCTTACTTGATGATACCAATAGTTAATCATTATGTAATCATTTTTATCGATTCATTTTGACTGTCGAGAGGATGAAAACCCATCCCTGTCAATTTCTGTGTGCATCTCTGTGCCTTGTTTGTCATCGATAGGGGGAATTTAAGATGAAGAGAGGAGAGAAAGGGGGGATGAGGGTAACAGCAATGGATGGATGGGGACAGAGGAGATACGGGGGGTAGCAGGAGAACTTACTCCATCGCTGTGTGATTTGGTAAACCTGCTGGCCAACAGCTGAATGGTGCCATCCCTCTCAAATCCTTCAATCTCTCAATCACACGTTGGGTCCTCAAAGCCTGAACCTGTAAGTGACCTAATGAAGGTTCATCACTTTCGCCCTCCACACTCACACACACACACACACACACAAACCCTTCCTAATGCCATAATAAGAGATGAAGAATAGTTGGTGCTGCAGCGATATCCAAATCCTGCATTCTGCTGTTTGACAGGGCTTCAGGGTTTTTCTATGTGTGTGTGAGCTGAAACCTTTGACAGTGTCTTGCGCTCCATTTAGTATATCCTGTTTTCACTTTTCCAAAAAAGCACAAATGTGATGGTTATGACCTGAAAACGAAGCAAAACCATTATTAACCTATTTTGGCCAGAAAATGTGTGTACATTCAAACTCATTCATGTTTGTGGATCAGCATGCTCATTTGTTTTACAACTGTACTGTGATATTCAGCAGAGGATAAACAGATACTCTTGATTACTGGCAGCATTAATCCTTGTATCTTGACACACACACTCAAGCACAAACTGTACATAAGGCATTTGCCCTTGCAACAATCTCCATCTCCTGATGCACTGTACACAGTGAGCCAAAGGCACACCTATACGCATACATACAGGGACACTCAGACAGCTGTGTGAACTGAATCAGGCTGCTTACATGTGTAGCATGGTGTTTGGCTGAGGTGGTCGTTTGTCATGTGTGGTATTGGGATGCAGAGGATGATCTCAGAGGAACAGAATCTTAGCTCCTCGGAGCTCCCAGGCGGCTTTTTACTGCTCTGATTCTCCAGGAACTACACTGGCATCCTGGAACGCCTCATTTAGCTGGTTCCCTGCAAAAAGCTTGCAGCTTTCAACGAGAATAAGCATCTCCTAGGGGCTAAAAAGTACATTACATACTACAATAAGAATGTGTGGGACATAATGAGCAACATGCTGACGACTTTTCAGGTGTCAGAGCCTTTCAGCTAGTATAGGTAAAATAATTGCCATGGAGGTGAGGCTGGAGGAAATGACATTAGGGTCAAAACTTTAAAAGGGTTGATCCCTTTGGGAGCATGAATGTACTTCTGGAAAGGGTCTGGCTTGCATTGAGATCTGATTGCAGTGAGGTATAAATGCAATTTGTACATTATGACCATATTTGTAAGAAAAAAAACATCCCAGAAAGTTAAAGGGTCACCTAACTCTGCCTTGTCCTGCTAGCTTAAGCAAGCTTGGAAAAATCTAAACGTAGTAGCAGTAGCTAGAAGTCCTCCCTCTCATTAAGTGATTTAAGAATTAATGCTGTCCATTCATGGCATTGCTTCCCTCAATCTGGCACGCACCATGTTTGCTGATAAGTCTTCACAACACAGGTAGAACTGAGGTAACAAGAACGCTTATTACCACCAGGTGTAAATGCAAATCTGATGGATCAGAAGTAAATATCCAGATAAAGTATCCAGATACAGATCACATATTAATAGCAGGTGACCTGACGGTGGTGCTAAACAAGAGGTCATGGACTCAACAAAATAAGAGGGAGACTTTGACTGAGGACCATGAATTTCTGCACCAAATTCTGGCCATCTGTCAGTAGTTGTGGAAATTTAGACCAGATAGTTTGTCAGATGGACTGATACTCAGGCTCTGCCACAATCGGAACAAGTAACGTTTGAACTCTTTTTTCTGTCCTCCTGCATTCTTGATGCTTGGTGGTTGATTTGACAGTGATTCTATTTGGTGAACAGAGTGATGAAACATTTTCTGCATGTTAGAATTTATTTTATATCTCACAGTGAAGCTTTCCTACTTTGGGAATCGGCGAATCAGTCATTTGACACAGCTTATAAAATGGCTCATTTGTTTATTTACCCTCTTAGTTTTAGTCACAGAGAGTCTGTGTTTGTCTTTAAGATTAAAGCTGCAGTGCATCTGGCTGTTGATGACATCTTTTCTCTTTGTTTTGCTGCGGGGGTTTGGAGGTCAGGATGGAATGATTAACCAGCCATTAACTGGTGAGCTGATTCATTGCTGGGTGCAGAGAAGGACAATAATAGAAATGCCAGTGAGTTAAGTTAAATTTGGAGTGATAATCTCAAGGGCAGATCTCATTACAAATTGGGGTGGGGGATGGCCTGAACAAAACCTTCAGAAAGTGTTAATAATTTCAAAAGCGGAGTCGGCTTTTATTAAATATATATTTTCAACTACTTCATTTATTTAGAAATAATTTATTGGGGGAGACAACTTCTGTACTGCATGATCACCTGTCAGTCCAACTGGCACTGCTGGGATGACCTCTCACTTGTATTTTCTGTCGTTGGCACTTGTTTCCTCGTCATGGCGGCAACACTCTGCATGGTCACTGTAGATTCTGGCATTTATTGTATCAATACCAAACAAATTGTGAATACTAAATATTTCAAATTTAGCATGTTACTTAGTCTGTCTGAGCTGCTCTAAACTACACTTTTTCGCCACAGATTTTTATCTGATTCAAATAGTAAAAACCAATCAGTAGCAGGTTTTCTATAAAAGTGAGAGGTAAGGGTGGTGTTGAGAGCAACCACTTCAGAGAATGACACTTTCCCAGGATCCTACAATTAAATTACATGTCAATGATGCAGGGTTATTTTTTTTAACAGTTTACCTATTTAGCTGTTACAATTTCACATCTCTTATTTTTCTCATCACCATCTTGTTTCTTGCTAGCCACCTCAGCATTTTCTCCCACTTCTTGTTCAGTGTCTACAATATAAAAAGGTGAAATTGACAGACAATTCATTCAGAACTTTTGTTGAATAAAGCGTTGGATCATTGCTTTTGTCTCAATCTGCAAATCAAAGACTATAGACTTTTGTCGCCTTAGTTTCTGATCAATATCCGTCTCAAGTATACTTACAATTCTAGACAACATAAGAACAGAAGATACTACATTATAGTTAGTGTTTAAAAACGGCATGTTAAATTCACCTCATACATGAAGTGTCTGTAAATGTGACACCTGACTATAAATATAACATAATATTGTATCAACAGTTGACATTTCACATTTGAAAATCTGTCCTTTCCTTCACTGTTATTTCCAATCAATCAATGACATATCTAATTTATATATCTTACTATAGTTTGGAGTAACTGATTAATTGTTTGGGCTATTAAATATTAGAAAATTGCAACCCTTAATCAGATGTCTTATCTTTACTCAGCAATATGTTTCATCTGAGGAATTCTTGTCTACAGTCTATCCTATTCTTTTGCTGCAGCAGCGACCCGAGACCCCCCGCAGGGCTCATTAAAGTTTCATCTCATCTCTGTTATCTTAATGTTTCCTGGGCACCTGGTGTTCAGTGGCAAAATGAAGAGAAACTGGATGGAAATAACCAGAATCCTAGTTCCCAGTTTTAATCCCTCCTAGTGGTGCTTGGTATAATACCATGTTAGGTAGTGAGCGAAGCTGTGTGGGTGTACGAGTGAGTGGAGGGGTGAATAAGACTTTGAATATAGAGAGTATTCAGAGGAGTGAGCTGGATGTTGGCAGCAGAGAGCGTGATTGATACAATTTATTGTTTCGTACGGAGAACATGTGTAAACGCATACTCTCTTGGTCTTTTTCAACCAGAGAAAATAACTGTGAATTTCAGAAGATGTAGTGCAACGTTCTGGAGAAAATAAGACTCTGATATACTTTGTGAAATCGTGTGTATTGACCACATGATGTCGATGTAACAGATAGTGTTGGTACCACATATCTTATGTAAGGGAGAGCTGGTGAGTGTCATCTCAACCAGATGCAAATGCAAGCTCCTTCATTGTCACTAATTATCATTTTGAAACAATCACACTGAAGCACTTTTCTGCACCACAGTTTGTAGCATAAGACCTACAGTGAGAACCACGCTCAAACTTTTAGCTCTGTAGGACTCAGACGCAGCATTACACTTTTCTTTTGACTGCAGGGGATGCAAAAAAAAAAAAATCAGATATTAGTGATATCAAAAGTCAAAGAATGATTGTTAGCTGGCAGTTACTGTACAAACTACAGGAGGTAAAATGGTAAATTCAAAGTATCTGCAAGAAATTAATGAGACTGAGTTAGCATACATGAAAATCATACAATCTGCATTGATTAGTCGAGGACAGAATCTCTTGTTGAAGTCCAATAAGTGAGTCAGGGGGTATTGACTACTTGGAGCATGAGGAAACCCCTCATCCAGGTGAGCATGTGTGCATGTTTTTTTTTTTTTTTCCTGTGAAAAAGCTGTTGCAATTAATAATGGAATCAACCGCCTGGTGTGTGGTGTGGTTTGGCTTCCCTAATGAGGACTGGATTTATCCTCAGTCTCTGACAGTATGCTGAGCGGGATATGCTGCACTCCAGCCTGTTTCCATGGAGATACTCAGGAGCTGTAGCGTTTTTTTTTTTCTCTCCCCCCCTTCTGCTGTACATTCCACCAAACAGTGCTGCTTCATAAGAGGGATCTGGGCCAGGGTGTGCAAGTGTGTGTCTGTGTCGGTGTGTTAACAGGCACACAAACACGTATGCCTTTGACGGATATGCTTACGCTATTGTGGTAGTATTACTGTAAGCTCTATGGCAGTGAATCTGCAAGTGTGTATGTGTATGTGTGTGTGTGTGTGTGTGTGTGACTGTGTGTGTGTGTGTGCCTGCAGCTCAGTATCTTCAGTAGTGTGATAGTACAGTGTGTTAGTGTGTGTTGTACTCTCTCTCCCGGTGTGTCATGCTAGTAGTAGCTGCTAATCTTGAAGCTGTGCTGTTGCAAATGTGCAAGTGTGTATGTGTTGGTGTGTTAGGAAGCCTGAATTATCAGGCGTGCGTGATATCCGGAGTGGTCATTGACAAAGTGTGTGTGCCTATAAAAGCTACTGTGGTGTGTGTGTGTGTGTGTGTATATATGTGTGCATGTGTGCATGCTGTGTACACGAGATAGTGAGTCAGAGTGACAGAAAAAGCGAGAGAGAAGAGTGAGATCAGGAGAGCGAGGGGGCGAAGGAGGTTAGGAAGAGAGAGACAGAGAAACAGGATGTGAAAAGACGTGAATGCAGAAAATGATGGTTTTGACTGTAAACTCTGGACAATGTAAACTCACATTACATTCTGTGAGCTACATTTGTGCAGTTTTATGCGTGTAGTTGCTGTAAATGTATCCCCCAAGGCGGTAAAGCCAGAAACCCAGACTCCTGGGGTTCTTGCTTACAAGGTGACAAAGGTGACAAGTGATTCCTGGCCAGACAAAGAGGCCACCACAGGGACAGAACGTGTCTAAAATAGCTGCAAAAAGGATCTTTCTAACTTGACAGAATGATGCAGTGCAGATCTTAACAGAGAGTCCCTGCTGTATGGAGGCCAGGGCAATCCTGGGAGCAACAGGATTCCTGATCCTGAAGCTCTGCCCTGTCAATGTGCTACCTGCATCTGTTTGAAGGGTGGAGCTGCCCTTTGATTCATCAACCGTCGTATCTGGTAGTTTTTTTAGTGTTGGGTGAGTTTTGTCAAATGAACATTGTAATTAAACTAGGCCTCGTGTAAACTTTTCGGATGAACCTTTTTCATTTTTGTTATTTTTAAAGCTGCATGTATTATTTTGGCCAAAACAGCTGACATGTTATCTGACCTTATGAGGTTGTTATGGCAAATGTATAAGTAGAGCTGCAACTAAGATTTATTTTCATGATTGATTATACTGTAGATTAAATCATTGTTAGGTCTATGAAAAAACAGAAAAACTGAAAAATATAGAAAAATGCCCATCACAAGCAATTTTTGGACCAACAGTCCGAAATCCACATCTATTTCAGTCAGGGCACTCATGTTAAGGTTTTAACTTTTTACAGTATTGCATCAATGCATATTATTTTGCTGCATGTATTATTTTGGCCAAAACAGCTGACATGTTATCTGACCTTATGAGGTTGTTATTGCAAATGTATAAGTAGAGCTGCAACTAAGATTTATTTTCATGATTGATTATACTGTAGATTAAATCATTGTTAGGTCTATGAAAAAACAGAAAAACAGAAAAATGTAGAAAAATGCCCATCACAAGCAATTTTTGGACCAACAGTCCGAAATCCACATCTATTTCAGTCAGGGCACTCATGTCAAGGTTTTAACTTTTTACAGTATTGCATCAATACATATTTTAGTTTAGCGGTGTGTCTCTGCTCATGTGATGTTCTGGAACAAATCTGAGCAAGCGTGACACAGAGACAACATTTGAAAAACATGTTAAATTTGTGAAAGCATGCAGCAGTGATGCAGAGTTCAGTGTTGTATGCAGACTGAATGAGCACCAAATGTTTAGATGGAATATATGATTATAAGACGCACATGGAACATGTGACTATATTTAGCAACTAAATACTCCACTATGTTCACCAGCTAGTTGCTAACTTTGTCTCTCTGCTGTTTGGTGTTGGGCAGCATCCAGTTGTTTTATCATTTATTGTGTTTGTGCTCATTAATATGAACATGGCATAAATGTTGTATTTGATGAAACTACAGGAAATGTTACCAAAAAAACAACAACATTGGATACATAAAGCAAATCAATTTGGTATTTGAGTTTACATTTGAAATCCATACCATAGAAATCAAGATATCAGCATCAACATTATTGAGACATGTAGTTTTAATCGGTATGCCATCATGCGTGAAATTGATTTGTGTGTGTGTGTGTGTGTGTGTGTGTTTTCCCTGGCAGCATCTATAGTGAACAGGGTTAGCAGATAATGGGATGTGCTGTGTGCAGGGTTAGCCTGTAGAGAAGCAGGGTGGTAGCAGTCATCTCAGTCTATCACACTCTGGGGATCGGTAGGAATCAGTAGGAATCAGGGCAGGAGAGAAGCTCTGTGTGTGTGTGTGTGTGTGGACACTAAGGTTAACATTACCACATAGGTTTGATCCTTTGCCAATGCCATGGTACCTGCCGTGTGTTAATGGCCAGAGTGTTCTGACTCACGCAGCGCAGCAATGCCTGCCAGGTGGTACATGTCCACACAGGGAATTCAGAGCGCTAATACTAATGTGCTAAACCAGCATCCAGTCAGGCAAGAGGGGAAGCCTGAGCACCTCGGACGAGATAAAACACCAGCAGGGCATGTCAGGGTGCACTGCTTAACTGGTTTACTCAGAAGGATGATCACATGCTCTGACTCATGCTCTATGTTTCTATATCATGTACATAAACATGCGAGCAGGCATGCACAGAAAAGTACAGATAAGTATTTTGCAGGTGATCAGTTAAAACACTTTTTTTTTTTGCTGTCCTGCATTCACAGTGTAAACAGCTTCACAACTCTTCAACTTCCTTTGTATTTGATTTCAAATAAAAAATAACTTTCCACTTGTGAACCTTTCTTTCAACTTTCAAATCACTTTGGCAAATCCCTAACTAGTGTCTAATCAGAAGGCTCTGCCCACTTGGAAACAGCCTATGTAAGAGGTTTTTACTTGACTCTGGCAGGCTGCTGGTATACAGCACCGTCATTCTGGCCTGAACAGCGAACTCTTGGCTCATCAGTACAACTTGAGCATGGAAGTGGAATATTAATATTCTTGGATATTACACTCAATAGGGACCCATCAGGCCTTTCGCGGATGGTCTTGAGTTCACTTTTGAGTCAATTTGGCATTTTGGTTCATTTTCAAATCATGGTTATGAAGATGTTAATCCTTTTAAGAGAACATAATTTTAATATAGGGGGACTGAGACTGCTTATACTGCTGCTCTAAAGAGGTTTGGTAAAATGGACTTTTTAGCAATGCAGGGATGTAAATGCTACATACCCGAAGTAAAATCCACGAGTGAAGAACATTGCAGTGTGAATGAAATCCAGCCACTTAGTTTGAGGCCTTTTAGCGGCTTCAGCAATCGCTAATCGTCTTAATTTGTGAGGGATTAGATAAGTATGTTTGTCACCACAGAAACACAAAAGCCTTTAAGATCATGGCCTGTGCGCTGATGTCTCATGGCACACAGAGGTGAGAACACTGACAACACAGGCTGGCACCTGCTGGTGGTGACAGTTTAATTGACAACTAATTATGGAAAATTCTGGAACTTGTCTTGGTTTCCTCACAGGAGCCCGCACAGGGAGGGGAAAGTGTTGACATCTGCCAATCAAGGGTTCAGATCATTCAGCTCAATGTTCATTCATGTCATCACTGACCAGTTTTTAAAAAATAATAACAAAGGCAGTAGAGGTTATCAGCTAGATTTGTGCTGTAGTATCCAAACAGAATTCTTTAGCAAAATACTCCAACAGAAGTAAAATTGACTATTTGCTGTGGACTGTTTTTGGGACTATTTACGGCAACAGGACGATCCACTGTATGCAAGATTGACTGAAAATAAACTACAGTGTTTGTGTTCATTGTAATGAAGGAACATGTCACCCAGCGCAACTGTGTGGCTCATTGATGTGAGTTTTTCTGACACCAATACTTGTTATTGGAATGAATTCAAGAAAAATATTGAATATTACTGATTTAATACTGCAGTGCAGCCATAGACCTCTTTTGTACAAAAAAAAAAAAAAAAAAGCTTTTTTTTCTCTGAGATAGAAACACTTCCACCAGGGGACAACTTTCCTCAGAAAATCTCGCAAAAGTCCTTACAGAATTCAGAGGAAAGTATAAAGGGTATAGATTTAGTCACAGAGTGCATTTGTCTTCAAGGCTTTTAGATTGACCACTTTAGAGACTGGGCATGTGTGTACTGTGTGTCATGCTGTGTGCTCAGAAGAGGGAGAGATGGGTAAAAGCATGCACCTCCTCTCCAAGCCATTATTTAGTCAGCCCATTAAAACCAAAAATCAAAGCTCTCTGGTCTCTTGGATCAACAGTCTATAGGAATAATAATATCCCATGATCCCGTTCAGGGTTCTCAAGTTTAACATGCTGAGTCTTAAGTGTCACACCCAGGCAGCCAGTTTGAAAGAAACCAGCTTATTGTCTCCTAGAAGTAGGTGTTTTCAGTCCTCGTTGTCAGTCTGTTAGAAACATATCTTTAAAACACCTAAATTTCACTGAGAGTACGGCCATGGACAAAGGAGCAGTGTGTTGTTTCTGGTGCAGATAGTGCTGCCAATTGGCAGATAATGGGATGTGCTCCATGTTTTGGCTCATTACTCCAGAGAGAGCATAGAAGCAAAATTGTGTTTTAAAAAAAGATGAATTCCCTGAAAATTTCAATCCTGATGGCGACACCTGTGGTTACTGTGGTAACAGCGAGTGCGGTTTAATACCATAGAAAACACTCCTTGAGCAGCTACAGAAATGCAACAGAAGAGCATCTGTTTTATCTGTTTACAGTGCAGCCAAACAAACTCAAACTTTAATAAAGACACCAGTCAAAAATAACTGCAACTGCAATCTGATTTCATGCTGTACACAGCACAAGTTGTTTTCCAGACAAAATCAGGGCACAGTGAAGTTGTTTGCTTGAAGAGCTGGAGGTGTACAGCCTGTCGCCTGCAGCGCTTCATCTAGTAGCTCACTGTGGGAGCTCCTTCTACTTAAATATGAAGGCAAAAATATCTAAAAAGAATCTTTAAAAGACAGGGTGTGGGTGATTTCATGACATTGTCATCCCTAGAGCCATGTTGCTGGCGTGGCAAAAACTGTTTTTGATATGATGTGATATTTCCTGTAACTGGTTGCCAAAGATTTTTGGCATTACTGGAGATACACTGCCATGACTCTTTCATACATTTTGCATCTGCAACCAAATTTAGACTCTGCAAAATTGAATAGATGGCGCAATGAATTTAAACAGCCATGAATCATGAGTCTGAGTTTAACAGTTTTGGAGACAGTGTCCTTGCAGAAAACTAATATTCCCAAAGAAATCACAGCCACCACCAGCCAATCAACATGCAATCTAGAGGCTGGTTCATCCTTGGTGGAGGCATGTGCTCTCTAGTGCTTTCTAGTAATTAACTGCTCCCCAATAAACACAATTAAGGTACAGTGAGGTGCACGTACATACTGATGTCAGATACTCTTATTGATTTTGTGGTCTACATTCCAAGATCAATTTCCATGGTAGGATTTATTTGTAAAGGGGAGACGAAAATGTATGAACAGGTGATTCTTAATAAAATCAGACCTGGATCTGTTGGATGAGTTGCTGTTTAATTTTTGTTTGCATGGAAAAAAAGCAACCAGCCCTGTGGAATTACACTGCATGCTTTATTGAAAAACATATTAGCAAATAGTTGTACTTGCAAAAAATCATTTAGATTAATGTCTTAATTTCTTGGAGGGTTCTGATTTGATTTTTAGTTCTGTCATATTTGCCAATGGACCAGTCAACCAGTTATCCCTGCGCAAAACCCTTTACAACAGCAAGCTACCACCCAAATCGCTCTGAAACCAGGACAAAAGCTTACTATTGTGACTGCAGTTGGGCATAATAAGAAATCTTGCTGTGTGAAATACCCAGTTTGTCCTTGTGTAATCTCCCTCAGAAGCATCTTTATTAAAATATTCTGTCACTGCAGTGTGCTCTTTGTATCTTAAGAGAAGACAGCTTCTGCTGAATGTCAGACTGCTTTGACAAATCACACTTGAGTGCGAGAGCCTCACTGCTGCTTGTGCGCAGCAAAACACAGCTGATGGAAACACCACAGCAGGACATCAAAATGGTCGCAATCAAAGAATTTTTTTCTGAAGAAATGAGGTCAAGCCGCTAAAAACTTGAGTTGCTTGAAACTAAATGTAAAGGGGGACTCAAAAATCATGTCCAATCCTCAATTTTTACACCTGGAAGAGCTGTGCTTTTAGCTGTGAGTTATCCCTCATGTTATCAGCTAAAATCAATTCAGTGTTGTATTAAACCAAAACAAAAAATAGGTTATAAAGTTTGTAAAAGACAAATTTTTCCAGTTAAAACTCTACAACAAGGAGTTTTAAAGCCGGGAGGGCTTGAATTTGTTGGTAGACTTACTTATCAGGTGTTTGAAATACTGAGACGTAGCCAGCAGCCATACCTAACTGAAAATGAAGCAGGTAACAGTCTGTCAGTCACCTGGCTGCAGAAGTTTTTGCAGGAAAAAAGAATCTCAGTTTTGACAGAAAAAGAGGTGGATTTTGGTCGTGAAGGGAAGGCTACAGTTTGGTTTTCTTTGCTGTCTTTCTGTTACAAGTCTTTACACATTGACTCTGTGAAAGTAGTTTTGTGCTGCTAAAGGGGACAAATCATGCTTTTTGGGATTTTCTGTTCTCTTGGTTCAGTTTCCAGGAGCCAATCAGAACAGAGTGGGCTCATCGGGAGCGGGACCTTAAAAAAAGGATCTGAGTCAAACAGAGGCTGAACTGAGGGGCTTCATAAAGGGCCAGTATAAGATAAATAACGTGTTTTTTGAGCAGTAAATCATGCAAAGATATTTCAGTAGAAGCCCCAGAATATAAATATAGACCTGATATGTCCCCTTTAATTATATCACTATAAACAATTTTAAAAAAAAGAATACATTTTGCCATGACGTTCCACACAACCTAAGCTAAATTTTCATTTAAAATGCCACAATCATTCTTCAAATAAGAAATCATTTAAGTGGTTTCTCAGTTGTTCATTAAGTTTCTTGAAAAAGGAATAGACCTGGATTGTCTCCCAAGGATTCGGCAGAGTTTAAGAAGAATGACACATTGCACAGAACAAAAAAACGGTCTTGGGACTTCCAGTAAAGACATGTGAAAATATATTAGTTATATAAGAAGGATTTCCTCTAAAACAGGGTATGAGCCAGAAATCGAGTTTTGAAAGCCACAAATCTCAGCACCTGGCCAAGGAATTACTGAGTCATTGGTATTTATCAATAATACTATTAACCCCCGCTGATATATTAAGGCTATTTTGTGCAATATGGGACAGCACAAATCTCCATTATTGCCCGTTTAAAAAGTCAATATGAACAGAGTTGATTAAAATGCAAAACTGGACTGAACTTCACTAAAATCATATGGCCCACAAACATAACTATAATATGTAGTGTATACTTAATTTTTTTTTTTTTTTTCCCATTGATACTTCAGTTAAGGAGAATGACTCGCAGCAGCTCAGAAGCACATTGTTATACCTAATGATTATCATTATTATTAGTTTTCAATGGTGCATACTGTAAATAAAACTGTATGGTCAGAGCTCCATGTGGGCTTAAACATTGTGTACATGCAGAAACACACAGGTGCCTGAAACCCCAGCACTGATGGGCTACAGGACGTAGACATCTGGTTACACAAAGTGTGGCTGAAGAAAACATCTTGTGCACATGATCAGACACTTGTTTTTGGAATTTGATTAAGAAGTGAGTAAATAGAGTTAATAGTCATTTGGTGGCATGACAAACTGTATTAGTTATCGCTCTGTTTGATGCATTAAATGTATTATTCATACAGTGTGAGTGTGGTTGGCGGGTGCATGCAAGTAGGGAGAGAGTGTGCAGCATCTTGTTTGTTCGTACACACTTTTGCTACAGAACCAGATCCCTAAAAACTTTATTTTGCTTTTTTGAAGATGTTTTTCCACATAATTGGATGCTGTATTTTTTTTAGTGGTTATAAATTTTGGGATACAACGGTTAACAGAACCTCATTTCTAGGCCAGACTCATACTGTATGTGAATGCTGTTCACCCAACTTCAGATGGTGAAATACTAGATAGAGCCCTTAAAACCATATTAAAACAACTAAATTAACAGACGTGCCCTGCTGATTCCGGTTTTGACAAAAACTTGAAGCTATTATAATCAATATTTGATATTATGTGAAAGGGGTTGCTCATAGTGATGAACCCACAGATAATTATCACCTGACTCTGCAGTTAAACTCAGCTCTACACAGTGTTTTAGATCACTGATCTGCAACTTTACTGTTTTAGCTCACTGTCGCCGCTCTAAAAACCCTAAAAACCCGCTGTACACTACCTGCCCAGCACCAAACAACAGAACAAAGTTAGCAACTGGCTGGTGAACATAGTGGAGCATTTAGCTGCTAAAGAGCCAAATATTTTCCTAAGCAGTTAGACATCAAATCAAAGCTCAAAGGAGAGTGCATATCTAAATTACAGGTGGACACAAACACAATTCCCAATGAATGCTTATGTTGATATGTGTCGGCTGGATGTTTGAATTAGCAACAGTTTGCCAAGACGTTTGCCATGGCAACTTAACATATGACAATGTTGTGTCCCCCAAGTGGCCAACAAATCAATTAATGCAGGTTTAAAGTCAGGAAATGTAATTCAAGGACACCATCATAACATTAACAACAGCTGACAAGTTGGATGATTTGAAAATAGCACAAAAGTAATTCCTGAAACTGAGATTACTGTCCTCCTGAGACTCCCTGGCTCATGCTGTGTTATGGAACAACAATCCACCCTGCTACCCAGTTAGGCCAGTGCGGTTGCACTTCCTTCCTACAGATCACCAGAAGGAGTCATAAGCCACTGAAGCAGTGCAGTCTATAACTGACCACAACCCCCCCCATACCCACACATACTTACAAACACAAACCCTCCTCATGCCATAACCCTCAGCCCTGTTCTCCATCATTCCCTCTCTACGTGTGAAGCACTCTTTCCTCTTGCTCACCGCTCACTAAGCTCAGCTAAGTGTTACTTTGAGATTAATACATGGGAGGCCCACTCTGCCAGATGATGTAATAATCGTGGTGGTTTGCTGTTGCCTAGATACAGGGAGACAGTAGAGAAAACACGCAGCCAGATCTTGCTGTCTCTGTCACCAAGACCTTCAGGACCGCTTGCATCAGTCAGAACAAACGTGTTCTGCACTGCACTCCTGGAACCAGTATGTCCAAAAAAAAAGGAAATCAGACAGACATGACTCCATACACTCATTCATTGTCTATACTATTTAAAAATTAGTGTTTCTTATTATATCATTTTCTTGAAGGCACCACAGGGTGTTGTTTTGCCGGAACTTATTATTCATCATCTTTGTACATAACATTAGTGCTTTGAGGATGCCAGAGCACCACCAGTAAAAAACTAGCTAACCCTTCAGACACCTCTTCCTCTGTATTCCTCTTGCTCCCCTTTAGCCTTGCACTAGCACAGATGTCCCACAGCTAAAAAAGGGAACTCCAATAGCCTGCTGAGATTCAGGTCACTATGTTTGTCAGTGTGTGTGTGTGTGTGTGTGTGTATGTTTGTGTGCGAGAGTGAGATTGGGAGAGAGGCGGTGACTAAGCCTCTGCTTCTGTAACAGTGTTGTAATAAGTGTATCTCCATTCTGCTTTAAACTCAACCAAGCCAAATTCAATCTGCTGGTTGCTATGGCAATTAAGTCTTCAACGCTGAAACTTCCTCTGCTTTTAAACTTGTATTACATTTTAAAGGTGAGGTGATGCACAAAGATGATTTAATATTCTGGTTCATTAGGATGAAGCTTGAGCTTTTGATGAATGACAACAGAAAAGGTATTTTTGTATTCTGAAGGCCTGTATGCTCACTCAGTTACATGTGTACTGGTGGACTTGTGAAATGTCATCAGTTGCAGCCTCAGGTTCCCTACGGAGTTTTCTTTTAAACACACAAAAGTTTACATTCAGCATGTTTTGGTATATTCAACCAGAACACGTGTGTATTCTTGAGGGCTAACAAATGTGGTGAGAGCATTGTAAGTAGATTTTTTTATATTTCATATATTACATCCATGTTTTCTTGCTAGCAGTCTTCTTCTTCACTGTCTTTGTTAGCGCATTGCGGTTTCCTGGCACATTACCACCACCAACAGTTGAAATAGAGTGAAACCGGTAGCAGGATGTGAATAGCACTGCCTGCATGTTTGCATGAATGTATGTGCATCCCTGTGCATGTGCATGATACAAAAGAAATGGGGAAACACTCAAAAATGTTGTTCCATAGCACTACTTGTGGTCACGAACTCCTTAGGGGACCTTCAAGATTACTTTGACACACATCAGGTTGGATGCATAAACAATGTGTACACACGAAAACCATGCATACGCCATTTCCTGCACATAAACTGGTATAAACTTTGACAGGAGTACAGACTGGTGGAGCACGCAGTGAACTGATATGACAACAGCTTGTTCAGGGTGTGTCTTCGTCCATTTATGGCTAATTGTGGGAGTGGAAATGAGACTTGTGCATCTGCGCCTAGTTCCACAATGAGTCAGTTTTATAAAACACAAACATGAATATGCACAGCTATATATAAATCTAACGAAAAGAATGCGTATGCATATTTCTAGCTTTGTGCATACACACAGTTTTAGTCATGAATCTACACAGAGTTCTATGCATCTGGCCCCAGGTGTACAGTTATGAAGTGGAATCACCAGAGTCTAACTGGGATAGCAATTGCTGTTGTCACAATTGCAATTGAGTGTACACTGAGTTTGGACCCCCAAGTTCACTTTTGGACACCTTTAACAGAAGTGCATCCTCACACTAACTTAGGGAAAACACCTCTGCAGCAAAAAGAGTGTGTTTGGTCATGGAAAAATTCTTGAGCACAACATACCAAGAGCAGAATCCCCACAAGCCTTTTTCTCACAAAAGACCGCCATCTTCTCTGCTGGATGAGTAATGATGGGCCATCATTTCGCCACCATCTGCTTCTCTGGTGCCAGGGCTCTTTGAGAGACTGGCTGTGACCTTGGGGGGAGTCTGGCCTGGCTGGGCCTGACTGCATGACCTGGACTCTTGCTGCCAGCTGTCCATTAGTTCTGAAGAAACACTGTGTGATGAGTCAGTGATGCCTCGCCTGTACTGCATCTACTGTAGATTGGCTGTTAGATTGGCAATCATCATGCATTTTCGTTGGTAGAAAAGCATTTCAAGTGGTTTCTGCCTCATTAGGCGGTGTGAGGCGCAGAACAGGAGATGGAGGAGTTTAGCTATGTTTTTGAAAAGGCATGGTTGATGGCGTACTCCTCCGAGTCTCCAGTAGACTTTTACAATTTAGCCATTTTCAATGTGACAGCAGCAAAGTCTGACACTTTTGACAGTGTCATGTTCGGATGAGCTGTGCTGGTTTCCAAACTAAATGTAGAACCTGTCAGACTTCCACTTTTCATTCTCCACACACACCAAAGCAAAAAACCTTCATTGCAAACTGTAACCATAGTTAAACAAGTTACTCTGCAGATGAGTGGGTTGTAGGGCTCCACATCTACATTTTGAGATCATGAATCTTCCCTCCCAGGCTCTTAAAATGCAACATTACATTGCGCTGATTGATTGATCACCTTAACGTTGGCACAGGTGTAACTGATTGGTCACACAAGGATTGCATTTTGACTTGAAGTGCAATTGAATGTTATTCAAAGATGGAGTTTAGAGGAGCATTAACTAATCTAGCTACCTCATTTAGACCAGTGGGAATGGTGACAGAACTCGCAGAACATTACTCCTCCTAGACTAGTCTCTGCAAAAGCTCCTCACTCTCGCTCTCTTCAGCTACAGTATCCTGTGCTTGACACTATCAATAAAGTCAAGTCACATTTGCACAATAGGGGTGAGTAAGGTAGCTAATTACAGCAGATATTCAACAGAAATGTCAACTGATAAGGCAATATATCACCGTGCTAAATACATAAATAATACATTCAAACACATTTGATAGTTGATTTTGCTTGAATTATTAGCCCATGTAGCTGTGTTGTGACAGTGGTCATATAGTCATTGTTGGGCTGTTAAAAAGACAGTATAGACAGGGGAATTAGGGATAAAGGGCACAGAATTTTTCGCTTCCCTTTCAAATGGTAGAAATGGTGTCATGAGACAGCTGAATGTCACCTCGAAAGATGACATTTGCTTCTGACCACTATGAGATTTTTTTTTTAAGCAAACTGTGTGAGTGGGCATACAGGCCTTTGCTTGTAAACAGACTGTATGTATGTGTGCCTGTGATTGTGTAGCTGTGTGTGTGTTTTGATGTATTTATTGCCTGGGGTGAAAGTCTGACATTACACAGTGACCCAAGACACATTATATACTGTAGAAGCAGAGAGGTTTTTTTTTAGGCAAGACTGCTATGAACCATGGACTGTATAAAAATAATGGACCATATTTAGACAAGAAGGTGGATCTCACTCTAACTACTAGCCACTAGCAGCTAGCTTGGTTAGCATGGTGCATTTACAGTCTATGATTAACTGTGATAATGCTAATGCTAATGCTAAGGCTTAAAACCATTGAAACAAAATGTACTTACTGGAAAAACTGAACATCTGACTCCTTAGAGGGTCTTTTGGTACAACCAAGCGCTGTACAAGACATTTTTAGGCCACCAAAATGTTTACGTTATCTAACCAAAGTTGTTGCCATGGTAGCCACATCCTAAAGTAAACCCTGCTTTATCGTCAAATTTAAATCAAATGGGAACATATTTTACAAAATGAACATCATGCTGCATTGAAGAAGATTTGAAACTAGTGACTGAGACCATAAACTCATCAGGAAAGTGTTTACTGAGGTAAGAAATAGAGGGGGAAGTAGGGTCATTTTCTCATAGACTTCTTTTTGGAGCCAGTGGAGTCGCCTCCTGATGGCCATTAGAGAGAATGCAGGTTTAAGTCACTTCTGCATTGGCTTCACTTTTCAGACCTGGAACTACCCGCTTGCTATGAACAGAGTCACACATGTTGCTGTATTGATACTCCAGGCCCACAAAAACCCATCTCTTTCCATTCTGTCCTAACTGTACTGTCTAAAAAAAGCAAAAACACAGCCACATTACATCTGTGTTGTTGTGATAGTGCTGTAAATATAATCCCAGTGTCCATAGCTGCTGTCACAGTGGTACCAGAGTGTCTATTTTTCCCTCCATGGGGGGAGAGGTGGGCCACTCAGCTGACAGCCGAGGTCATCGCACTTGTTTATATGTGGGCTGGTGCTGTGACAGGCTTGTACTTTAAAAATCCTGAAGACGAGGCCTGTAGAGTAACATACACACCGTTGCTTTGTCCTTTGAGGTAGAGGCAACCAAATCCCAAACTTTAAATCCAGAGGAGATGTTTGATGTTGGAGAAAAAAGATGAAATGCTTATTTCTTTTAGCATGCTGAGCTCCTGACAAATCCTAATGCTAGGATAGAGAGCACACATGAAATGCAGAAGGCCAAAGTTAAAGGCAGTTGTAAGAATAAATGGAGAAATGATGTACAGTGAAGTGTGTTTGATCATAAATGTCTGTGTCACCCTTTATGGCACATTTAGCATGTTCTTATGACTCATTAATGTGCCAGACGGCTCACTGAACACTGCAGCAGCACGTGGTTTAATTATTGCAGGGCAGGATAATCTGTCAAAATGACTGATTTGGACACGTGCCCTTCTTGCTGGATATATCTGGTATTTGCAAGCAGTAACATTTACAGTAAATGTATTGCTCTAATGTGTTTTGAGTTGTATTTATATTCATATATCTTTCACCCTGCTCTTAATTTATGGGTGCTTCTTGTCCTCTTTGGATAAGTACAAAGTTGTAAGTGAAACCTACCTTGCAAACAGTCTCCCACTGACACATCTGGTGTTGCCTGGCAACCACTTAGCATTTTTGTGAAGGGTACCCTTATTCCCATATTCAAAAAAAGGCACGGTGAAGGCTAAGTTCCTTGAACTCCTGCTGTGGGTGTTTGAATACTGAATACATCATGTTTCTCACCATACACCAGGAGGAGCACCGCAGTCTTATTCTTGTGCCAGCATCTCTACACCAGCTATTCCATGAAGGCTGTAAACTTTTTCTCATCGGCTGCAGAAAAAAAAGTAAAAGTACAGAAAGAGATTAGAGTTACAGATAAAGTTTTGTGAGAGATCAATAGGCTATTATGCCTTGGGGCTGTTTTGAGAATGGAATGTATTCTTAAATGTATTGAAATGGATGTTGTGTAACTTGTATTTTTCTTTTTTAAAGAGTGTGTTGGAACAACTGGATTCATGTTTTTTCTCTGAAATATGCAGGAAGCAGACAGACACACTTTTCTATGTGCGTATTGATGTCCTGACATTGTAGTTGTGCGGATAAAATACATTACCCACAGAGGTTTTCTGTGTGATTTTGTTACACCACTGAACTGTGGCTCCCTCTCTTTCCTGTCATTATTTTATTCAACACTAAAACTTCCTGAGGTGACTTTAAAATTACATTTGAATGACAAAACAAACATTTCTCACAAATAGTTTACTTACTTAGCCCAACTAATACTGGATTTTTGAGCCCAGTTACAATACTGATATTTGAGAGTTAAAAAAGAAAATGATACATTTTTTTTTTTTTTACATAAACACATAATATAAACAACATTTTTTGTTAAGGATCCCTTAACATATAACCAAGTTATGTACTAAGTGGGATGTCTGGCAGTTGAAAAATAACATGTCAGTGTTCTCTAGTGGACAAACTATGTGATGGTGATGCTGTTTTTGAATTACCTCGAACAAATCTTGACATTTTGTAATGCAATTAGATGTTATTTTAATCAGTATTCATATATATATTAATATTGATAAAATAACATCTACAAAATAACAAAACTGATAAAATAATCTAATTGCAGTACAAAATGTCAAGATTTGTTTGAGGTAATTCAAAAACAGAGTCACTATCACGTAGTTTGTCCACTAGAGAACACTGACATGTTTATTTTTTTTATATTTACACACACACACACACACACACACACACACACACACACACACATATAAACTTAGCACAAAAAGTAAGGAAATTTGTGTTTGGTAGATCATTTCTTTGTTGTAACAATGCTTCTTGGCAAAAAATCTTATACCGTTGAAAAGCCTGTTTATTTCCCTTTTAAATGGTGTCACATTTGTAAGGAACATGCATTTGTGGGATGAGCAGCAGAGCTGAATATGTGGGTTGCGCCCATGAAAAATTTGCCAAATCTTCTCTGCCAATGCCAAACAGCTGTATACACAAAGCTTATACATTTACAGTTTTTGTTGATATTGTCAGAAAGGTGATAATTTTACTTTATATTTATTATTGAGGTTGTAGTGGGTGTTGTTGGTGTACTGGAGTGCATTACATTAAAAAGTGTTCCTAATATTTTGCCCCCATCATGTATGTTAATGGAGTGGACAAAATATTAGGAACACCGTAAATCTTTCAAGACAATACATACATCACTGTACACGCTATCTTGTCTTTGACAAAGTAGACTTGTCATAATCTGCTCCTCAGTCCCTCTCTGCAGCCACACTCTCTCACCCCAGCCCTCTGCATTGCTCTCTGTCTCCAGTCCCTGCTCACTTCTCCAGTACCATGTTCTTTCCTCCAGTTCCCCAGACCTGCCATCCTCAAGCTGTCCACCAGATGCCCTTGGACTTAACTTCCTATCCCCATCTAAACACCTGTTCCCACTTCTCATCAGTCCTGCAGTTACCTGGCCTGGCCCACTCCGCCCAGTCCTCATCTCCAACTCATTCCTTCGTCAGTCACTCACTTCATATATTGACCCAGGGGCCTCATTTATAAACATTGCGTACACACAAAAGAAGGCGTACGCCACTTTCTAAGCAAACTTTAGGATTTATATAAAACAGACTTGATGGGAGAATGTGCGGACCTCCACGAAAACTCTGACCCATGCATACGCACATAAACTGGAGAAATGAGAAACTGCGACTCCGATGGCAGACAGATAAAATGCGAGAAACGGTTTGAAATTGATACCATTGGGTAAAATGAATCGAAATATTACCTGTCATGTATTGCATGCAGAGTTCATTTGCCAAAATGGATACAAGCCATTCTCAAAATGAATAAACAAACACCTGTTTGATTGATACTCCCTGGAGCACACACACAAATAAAAAACATGATTTAGGATAATGAATAAAAACTGAGATATCTATCTGTTGTTGCAAAAGAACCCCTCAACCCTCACAGGCGTCACTTGTAAAAACACAACATATGGATAAACATAACATTATTTATCAAGTAGATCTTTCAGTGTAAAGCTTATCAGAATCAGAATTGTGTTCATTGCCAAGTACATACAGGGAAGCACAATTTGCGTTGGTGTTGTGGTGCGCAGCAGTCTTAAATGTACACAAAAATGAAGTAATCCTAAAATAATATAAAAAGGAATGAATTTACAAAAGCAGAAAAATGTAAAATATATTCTGTGTAAGAGGAGCAGCTAACAGGTTTAAATTTTAAATATTAAATAGAAAGGAAAGGGATGGATCTGCAAGATATTGATTTAAAGTAGGCTAAACAGTATATAGTGTGCAGTTATTAATAGTAAAATAAGTTGCAAAGATCACAGAAGTGTCACATAAAACAAGTCTTATTTCTTTTAACTCCTTGGCAACCTGCATTTGTGAGGAGTCTGCTGGAGGGTTGAGACGCACAAGGTGCAGTGGAGTCCACCAAACTGGGCGCACTCAGCTCAGCTGCAGCGGCATCGACCCTGCCGTAACACACAGTGACTAAAAGCAATAGAAAATGTCTCATTTGTCTGTGTAAATAAATATTTAAACACAACTTGAAGGCATTTGGTTTACTCTTTTTTCTAACGAGGGAATACAAATTACGTACAAGGGTTATCCGATGCGTCTTGCATATCTGTGTCCCCCTCCACCTCCGTCACTACTCAGGAGAGATTCCCCGATAATTCCTGCAATTCACTCATAAGGGGGGTGAGCTCCGGTATCCCTTTCCCCCCGCCAGTGGCACAAACACTCTACTTTTATGTCGGACCACTTCTTTTTTTATTTTGGAGAGGATCCGACCTTCTGAGCCAGCATTATTCACTGTGTCCGCCACATGCTGCCACTCTAAACCCTGTTTGGCATTTGTAGTGCCCACACTGAGTCCACTAAACAATATATTTTTTCTTGTCTCAACCTCCCCAACAAGAAGTTCGATTCCACATGGTGTGAAATTTCTTTTTTTAGCTTTTCTGTTAGTGTTTGCCATGGTTGTCTTCATGCAGTCAAATGAATATTAATTTGGGGCATTTCACCGACTATTTATGGGCAACTATGGGCGTTACAAGGGTAGGACAAGACGCTCTCTCATGTGCACCAAATATCGAGTTGATTGTGATTTTTTAAAGGGAAACCAGCCTAGGATGTGTGTGCGCACTGTATTATAAATCAGAATATTTTTCCTGAATCCTGTTACCTGAACCTGTATCATATCTGCACCTGCTTGCCTGTCTGGACTTTTCCCTGTTTCATCCCTGCAACTCTGTGGACTTGATGCAACTGCTGTTTGGACTGTTAGGACTTGCCACCCATACCTGTGAGCTTTTGAATTTTCTCTTTAGACAATAAACTCACTGAACCCTGCCTGCCTCCATTGGCTGCACTTGGGACCACTTGCCCGCACTCCACCGTGACAAGACTAAATAATTCACTAATTAATTAAACCAAAGTTGCATGCTAAGTCCTATTTATTCATTTAATCTTTGATGTTATTAATTACAGTCAAGGTTCTTGGTATATTTATGGTACAAGATAGAATACAGACTTCCCTTACATGCAACTGAATTGTGTTTTGTTTATATTGGGTCACTATTGGGTCCTCTCATGGTTAAATACTATTTTATGTAATCTAAGTAAGAGCATGTTTTCTCACTGTGGATTAACATACGGCTGCCATATTGACAACTTCATTATTTGTCATGAGGAAAATTTGCAAGAAGTCACCATCACAGCCAAATGACATGGTAATGGATTCAGAACAGCAGCTGATCTGCCTGTAACTGTAATTATCTCCACATCCTGCTTTTACTTTCATTAGCAGCCTGTCTCCATAGTGTGCTAACTGTGAGACAGCCAAATGAGAACAAATTAATAAGACTCTGGAAGTGTCCCAACTCTCTTGGAGGAAAATATCCGGCTTATTGTGAAAAAGCACAACAACAATTGAAACTGGAAAAAAAGTGCAACTGTGCTCTGTGGCTTTGTGGAATCCTTTAATCAGGTTTTTGGTTGAATCTCATACGTTGCGAGATGTATCCATAGACAAGAGAAAAGATTTCATGCTAGCTAATGTTTGTTTGATTGAAATTTCTTGTCTCGGTTTAGGAATATAAAGACATTATTGGGAATCATTATCTTCATTTTGAAACAAGCTGAATAGCATTTAAACATGTAAAACATGCCACCCATCCCCAGTTAGTGGCTTCATTAAAAGGTCACGAGAGAAAACAAACTTGGACTAAATTCACGATGGTTCCTTTTTTGCAATGTGTGAAAGCATTTTTCACTTTTTCAGTGGCCAACTGCATGTCACACCCTGTAAACCTGTAAAACTGTTTGCTGGGACATTGTTTATCTAATGGCGTCATAATGGTTGACATTCTTTTGGACTTGAACCAAGAGACCTGAGATTGCCCCTTTAGAGAACTCATTTGTCTTAATTATGAAACCATTAATGGTTTTGTTTAAAGAAATAATATCGAAGATTTTCATTTAAATAAATGTCTATTTAGTCACTATCACACAATGGCGATTGAGGCTATGGCCCACTAATGAAAGCTCTTGCATTTGCAGTATTACGAACTGTGTGTCAGTGGCGACATTCCCAGGAAAAAAATCACAAGCTGTGCCGTTAATGACACGTTTTCCATCACCCAGCAGTGGCTGGTCCGTCAGAGAGGGTGGGTGGAGTTAACGCAACAGACTTGCGCGTCTGCAACTCACTTGTGTGTCAAGTGGCATACAGTTTTTTTCTGGTATCTGCTAGCGTTGCCAACTGCCAACTGACTGACATCACACAGGCAACACTGTTTGGATCTCTGGGAAGCGAAGTCCAAAATACACCTGCAATTACCGCTTATTTCCATAGGTGCCGCCAAAGAGAATGAAACGGAGATCTTTGAGATTGTTACTTTACAGAAACTGAAAATAATTAAAAATAGCCTCTACCTCTTTTTTGTCATTGTCAGGACTTTTTGGCTGTCTGGTATGCTCTTTTTTCCCTCTATCTGCTGTCTCTTTCTACCTTTTGATTCCTATAAGTATTATTTGAATACTGCAGGTATGGCATCAGTCCTTTTCAGCCATCTTATTCCTCTCCACACACAGTTTTACTTCCAGAGTTCTTCATTGCAAATAGGTTGTAGAAAATCCACTTGCCTCTTGAGTAGGAGTGTGTAGCCTACTTGTATGTGCAGCCTGTACATTTATGTATGTATGTGTGTGTGTGTGTGTGTGTGTGTGTGTGTGTGTGTGTGCGCCTGTGTGTGTGTGAGACAAAGAGTAAAGTAGGGAGGACAGGAAAGGAATCATTCAGTAATACCTGCCTGTGAATGAATGTGTGTATCTGCAGTCTTAAAGGCAGAGAGATCTACCCAATTAAATAAGGGCCGCACTGCCTTATTATTTATGCACATGGTGTCCAGCTTCCTTGAGTAAATCTGATAAATCACTTTCCTTGCGGTAAAATCAATATGTGTGGCACACACAACGCCTCAGCCCAAAACAAACCCAGATAATGCCCCAGATATGGAGGCTGTGTTTTCCCTCTCAAAGCCTGATATGCACATTATCAATAATGCATATGAGGGTACAGGTTGTTTGTTTATATCTGTAATTAAGTTACTTTTACCCTCACACTATGGCATCAATTAAAGAGAACATGAGAGGCTAGCTGACTTAGGTCAGCATATGAGCCTGTAGCAAGAAGGTAACATTTGATGATTAAAAACAATTTTCAGTCGTAATTGAACAAGTAAATGCCATGGTACCTGAGAAAGAGCTTAAAGCTGCACTCTGCAGGATTATTTGTCAAAAGACATCTTATCAGCCTGTAATGGAAATAAGGCATAACATAAACAATTACGCAGCTGCAGGGATGACATTTATGTGGACAGGATTCAATGTGTTTGGGATTACCCTCTTGTAATCTACAGTATTATATTGATAGAAAATAGTTCCTATGAAAATTGTGAATTCCCTTTGTGTGTTTTGTTCTTTTAGTACCACTAACAAAATTCCATCCACCTCCATCATACTGGCATGGTGATTGACAGATATCTCAAAACATCAGAATGTGATACTCAGATGTCTGAAGATGAAATGTCCAATGAAAGTTTGGTCGCAGTCTGTGTCAAACTGTACATTATCGACTTTGAGGCATATCAGATGTGATTACAGCCTGGTGACTGCAGTGCTACATGTGAGTAGAAAAAAAAACAAAAACATGAAGAGACATATCAACCTTTAACCAAAGCGCTGGCACTTTTATGCTTTGAAAAATCTCAAAATAGGAGGAGAATGTTGACTCTGTCATGGCCAGGAAAAAGACGGTAACATGAAATGCCAATTCTGAGTTGGAGGTCAATACATTAGCTCCCTTTTAGCTCCCTTGTGTATTCTGTCTTGTATCCTGATTGGTTGGTTTGTAAATGTGGGGTAGCATGTAGCACGTTTCTAGACGGGGATCTCCTCTCCACATTGCTTTTAAAGGGGATGAGAATCATCGTTGATAATCTGATAAATCACAAAATGAATGCAAAATGTCTGTTGTCACATCCCCATGTGTACTCACTTGGTGCGTGTTGACCCAACAGGCGTTGACTAATGAAAATGATGCATATTTATGCATATGTGCACATGTTAAAATAAACAAGACTAATAGCCCTTTTCCATTGGCGCTTATGGCCGCGCCGAGTCAAACCATGCCACTTTGATTTTAATTCCACTACCATTTTAAACGCGCCGAGTTGCACCAAGTTGCGCTCAAGATTGACCATCTTGGAAGTGGGGTCAATACGTGACCGACCCACCTCCAAGCGGGTTGCGGTAACTTCATCACACCTTCAAAACACCACCTCAAGTGGCTATCCCTGTTGTAATGGAGCCAATCCCTGCCGTTCTGGGCTGATGTGCTGAGTCAAGCCAAACCAGCACATTTGTATGAAAAAGGGTTATAAGGGTCCATGGCCATGCTAGCGGCTCTGTAAGGCTGTACACAGCTGTGCTTTGAGCTAAATGCCAACATCTGCATGCAACATGCTCACGATGGCATGACAACACTACATTTGCTAAACAGAAACACAAAACAAAGCTGATGCTGATGGGAATATCACTTTGCATTTTGTCATAAACCAAAGTGCAGTTCATCCTCTGGGGACTATGAATGTTGGTGTAAGCTTTCCTGGCAAGGCAAGTCTGGACCAGAGGTGGACCAACTGACTGGCCGACTTCCATCCCTAGACTCATGCTAAAAACCCCTACCCTACTGTAACTTCATCATCCTTTAAGATTGTTATTACTGCCAATGTGTTAGGGTGTGTGTCCATATAGCATTTACGCTGTCAGAAAAGTGCTGGCAGGGCGCTGAGGAGCACTGGGATGAAGCATTTTGTGCAGCGAGAGAAAACAAAGCTGCACGTGGGTTTTGTTTCTGCTCCACCTTCTGCCACCACTCTTCCTCTCCTTCTCAGCCTTTCTCACTTTCCCATACTTGTTTCTCAAGTATTTCCATTTTCATTGGCAATGATCAACTATAATCAGATAAGTGACGATATGTAAAAGAAAGCAGATTGACATTAGCTAGGTAGCTAACTTAACGCCATGTTAACAGAGGGTTGACTACACAGCTAACAACAAGCTTACAACATGTAGGGTGATAAAAGCACAACACTCACAAGTAACATTCAGTGTCTGGCTGATCTGCTCTCACAAATGGGCTTTTCTGTCTTTGTTATAATAGTTTCTGTCTGATATCATAAAGCTCAGGATAGACAGACACAGCCAGAACAAGCTTATCCTCCATTTTTTCCTGGTATCCTCCAACCTAATTTGCTTAACTGCTTTAATTTAAAATATCACAGTGATCAAGTGCCTTCTGTTATTGAATAGCACAGTGCAGAATATCAGGAAATAAATGACAGAGAAGGGGACAGTCATGTAACATATAAAGTAGACAGCACACGCTCTCAGAATGTGTTTCTCCTCAAGGACCTGCTCTTGTTAACTCCCTTGCACCACAGTGGTGAAGCTGTTATCCAGGGGATTCCCCAACACCCCAGCATCACATAATGGGAGTTAAGCTGCAGCATCACATTGTCATCACCTATAATGCCACATGAGTAGATGTTTCAACCCCCTACCCCCTCAAAACTCACCACGACCCTCCCACTCACGAACATAAGGTTTTTTTCTCCTAGTCTCTTGCATAACAGCCTTGAGAAGTCAATGCGGAGAGAAAAAGAAAGCTGTGATCAAAAGAAACTGAGAGCAAAACCCCCTCTAAGAGCTTTTCTTTGCATTTGTCACATCTGTGGTATTCCTTTTGCTTTTATTTCAGACACAACTGGGAATAGTGTCATGACAAACAGACAAATTAATAAATAATCTACACCATTTCTTTGTTCACTTACTGGAAAGAGATTGCAAAGGAAAGAAAATCAATAATGGATGTTGTACTGACATTATTTTTCTTTTTGTACTATATGTTGCATCATTTTGGACATATCCCATACTAATGTTTATGGGAATAACACACGAACAGACACACAAGTTGAATCTGTAAAAAAATGTACATTTTGGTCTTTCATAAGGCTTTCATAAGAAAGGAATTCACATTTTGGTCTTTCACAAGGCTTTCATAAGAATGCATGACATAGTTGAGTAGAAAGACTACAGTATTTACCCTCTTGGCTAATTAGAGGTAACTGAACTTAATCATCAGAATAGCTTGAAGCTTCTTGCCTGGTTGTAGGGTCCCTAGAACAATGAGTAAAAATTTGCCCTGTGTTAGGAAGGCAAGCAAAATCCTTCACGTATTGCTGGCTATCAGCACTCTGGAGTCCTGCAGTAGCTAAGTATGCAAGGTCATATTTTAGAAACAAGAGTCTTGTGTTACCCTCTCTGCCTATTTGCACCAGATGAATATAAACCTGCCATATCCAGTGATATGTGACCATAAAAGGATTATTGGCAATTTAAATCTCATGCAAATGTAATTTGAAAGATAATACGTGAATCATATTATTTGTAACAGCAGTCATTATTTTTCCTCTTCTTTATGCATGTCAAAATGAGGGCAGTAGTGTATTCTGTTTTTTAGTGCCTTTAAGTATGAGCTTCAGTTTGTGGTTTGATTAACCAGAAAGTGACACATTGTGTCATTTTGTCCTCATACCGTTGTGTCCAGGGCAACCGTGATTTTTGCCTATTGCATTTTCTGATGTAAATGCCTGCAAGTAACAATTATTTTCGTTATCGGTGAATCTATTGATTATTGTCATAATTCATCGATTAATCATCTTTTTTAAATAAAATTTGAAAAAAACTTAATTACCATCACAATTTCCAAGAGCCCAGGGTAGGTATTGAAATCGTTGTTTTATCTGACCAACAGTCCAGACCTCTAAGATATTAATTTAGAAAGAAAAGCAGCCAATCCACACACTTGAGAAGCTGGAACCAGAGAATGTCTGTTTGTTTGCTTGAAAATTACTTAATAACAATTCACCAATTACAAAAATAGTTGCAGATTATGTCTCTTGATTAACTGATTTGATAATTAATCGACTAACCATTTCAGCTCTAATGGCTTTGTCAGAAGTTGAGGGATAATTCATCAGTTACATGAACACGATTTCTGAGTGACCAGAGCTTCAGACAACCATTTGGACTCTTTTCAGTTAAGTGTCTGGCACAAGAACAGTTTTTTGTATGACTCATTTATCATAGTCTTTTACATCCACTGGGTAGACGTTAACATGTACTGAGTAATTGTCTAATGCAGCAAGCCTCACAAGGGACCTTTTAGAGTTATTAACAGTTGTCTGCTCCTTCAAGAGGAAAGGACAATGCTGAAGATTTAAAGGCACCATGCTAACAGTCATGCAGGTGTTTCTGTAGTCAAGGGGGGATAGTCCAGAGGGGATTTCCAGTACTTCAGTATTTGGCTTTTGCCACTGGCAGGTTGAGACTTGAGCTATAAAAAACATGATCACTTACATAACAGTAGAGATAGGCACTGGTTTGCAACTCACCATTATAATTGAAGTTCCTCTTAATCCTCATTAACCCTCATTAATTACTTAATAGAATATAATTAATCTGCAGTGAAATTTCTAGAAATATTGTCAAGTCCAAGGAGACTTGAGGCTGTAGTTAAATTCTACCTCAGAAACATGAAACTTGGCTTGGAGTTGCATTTTGTGAGTAATAGATATCATTAGATGTCAGGTTGGCTAATTTCTTGACTTGAATTTTAGCTTTGAACTTTCATTAGAGTTGGTCTTATACGGGCATACGACCTTTTTCAATTGGGTTTGTCTCAAAACTGTTAATTACTGACTAATATTACACAACAACATTTTCACATTTAATAATACTGTTTGATTGACAAGTGACACTATATGAAAAATAACACAACTTAGCATCATAGATCAGACAGTTTCTGTTAAGCGTACTATGGACCGCAGTATATTTTAATTTTGATTCCAGGTAAATTCAATCTATGTATGAGCTCTACCTCATACATAGTATGCATATTTATCTCCCAGTCTTTCCTAAGATGACACAGCCAATCAATAAATCAGATTCTCTGCTGGCAGGCTTAGACGATGATGTCAAGGACTGCAGAAATGGACAGACCTACTGACTCAGAAGACAGCAGCAGAAATATCTGGCATGCTGTAGGTATTAGGTATAGTGTAATGTTAACGTTTAGGTTCATAGTGGGTATACCGCAAAATAGTGTCCAGAGAAGTGTTCCTTTTTGGCTATTTGACAGGGCTTATATTTCAACCCCACAGTAAATTAACAAATCAGTGAATGGATTTCTGAATAATTTAACAGACTAAATTAATTGACAACTATATGGAACAATGATTTTTCTTGCTGCTTGTCATTGGTTGCATTAAGAGTCCATGAGTTATTATTGATTTTATTGCCTAGGATTTGAAAAATCATGAACCACGAAAAAAAAATGGGCATAGTGTCAATCTGTGACATCACTTATAGGTTTCTGAAGGAACTTCTGGTATCTGGATATTTGGGTTTTACCTCTTGCTGCATCTTGTCTGAGTGTTAGGAAATTTGGGCAACAAGCCTTATTGACTGTGGATTTTGCAGGAACTGCAACAGCTAAAGGAACTTTTTCATAGGCTTCAAGCTTGAAAAGCCAAGTGTAAGCTTGACAAGTATTTGGCTGAACAGGTGCAAGAAGCTGATGTTGAATATATGTGCTTTTGGGAACAGATGGTGCCCCCATTGGCTCTTGCCCTATAGTCTGTGATCCAGTTGAGCTTTAGCCTATATGGTTGTCCATATTGACTTCCTAACCTCTTCTGTCAGGGCAGCACCAACTGAACACATGTGATGTGTCTGTTACAGTATTTGTGTGTTCATGTTTGTGTGTGTGTGTTTGTTTGACCTCATGTACATCAAGATACGTCCACTTTGAAGGTCACAGCACAGCATCAGTAATGAATCCTGGGACCTGGTGGTTACAGGTTCCCCTCACCCAGCTCTCTAACAGTCTGAACTGTCACCAGAGTGACAGATGGAGCGGTGTGGCGGCACACCACAACTCTGCTTTGACTCACACAGCAGTGCTGAGAGACCATAAGAGTGTATCTCTTTATTTGAGCATCAAACGTGATACAGAGATGGGGCATTTTTAAGTTTAGCAATAATTACAATTGTGAGAGCAATAATTTCAATTCTGATTCCACTTCCAGTTCTGCTTATTGATTGCTGTTCTTGCCGTTATTGAACCCAATTTCCAATTTCTAAGATTTAAATTGAGTAAGAAAACAAAATATTTTAAAAACAAATACCCTCTTCATTTTCAGCAGAAAAAGATGCCACAAACTGTCATCTGCCATGCATGACCAAGTATTTTGTAATTGTTTTTGGTTAAAAATTACAATAAGGAAAAAACAAATACTTTGCTGTTTTCCTCCTTTGAGTTGGACGCTCTAGATTATTTCTTTTGACAACAGTCTGCATTCTTATGCGGCAGGAGAACAGTTTTGTGTAAGGAATCAATCCTTTCATGAAACTATTTTGGTGCAGTGATTACATCTTGTTTTATCACAACTATTTTTCAAAGCTAAGCCACACTTCTGAGAGCTAGATCAAGCCTTCCATGTTGCTTTACACTTTATATGTGCATATATGCACATATGAATTATGGAAGAGACAGGCTTCTATTTCAACAAATGTGTCTATTCACACCAACGCTGAGAGATGCATGTGGCACTTAGTGAAGCATATTCCCATATGGCAGCCAGTCAAATCATACAGATCTCATACCGTCTACTTCTAACTTTCTATGGCTTCTTAATTAAGGGGGTTGATAAGGCAGAAAATGACTAAGGGACTGAAGGTGTTTAAGGTACAACGCTCAATGTTAGACTTTTTTGGCCAAACAACTTTCACTGACCAACTGACAATAAGAATAAACGCAAGGTAAATCTTTAAATTTCCGAAAAGTGGTTACAAATTTATTTGATTTTTAAGGTTCTTTTTAACATCTGGTAAGGGATGTCTCAGTGTGGTTACGTGATGTCCTAAGTGTTCTGTTTTGTTTTTATTTTGTGTGAGCAAAGAAAAGCAAATTCTTATCAAAGAAGTTGAAAATTCTAAAAATCTGGACTACAGATGAAAGGTGGTCTGTCTCATTTACGTTTTTTTTTTTCTATTGATCAGTCAGGACAGTCCCTGACAAACTATTAAATGAAATAAAGAGAAATACTGTAATATTACACATACTATGTAGAGTGTGGCTTTAAACTTAATTTCTCATGTTAGCATGTTAACTTTTTATTACTTTTAAGTTCATCAAAATTCCTTCTGTTTGGCTTCATAAGACAGCCTTTCATCCCTGTGTAGTTAAAAAGACAGTCGCCAAAGCAACAAGCTTTTATCCTACTATCTTGTGAGTGTTTAACAAATGGCATGACCTGGCCTGGACATCTCAACAACACCTGACCTGTGACCTCAATGACCTGACTGTAAATCCTTATTTTGATTGCTGATGTGTTGTATATATATTTTTATAGAAACCAAACTTTGGAACAGGGGTTTGTTATTGACAACCTTCCAATAGACGTTAATTTGACTGGGTATTTTCTCCCAACAAGCCAACCCTTCTATATGTGCTTGTTTAACCACTGGAAGTCATGGTAATACAGTAGACACTGATCTCTTCTCCTCGAAATGGTGTAAACAGATTTTTGTTTTAGGAATTTTGAATTTCAGGAGCCTCCTTATCTATTGTTTATCTAAACAAGCATCACTGGGTTTGCTGCTAACTATTACCTTCTTTTTATGGCTTGTTGTTAGACTCCTCTCATGGCCGTTTCTCTCTGCGTCTGTTTGAGTAGTGTGCAGGATCTTTTAATCTGTCTTCACCACAGCCATCAGGAGGGAGGGCCCGTCCTCTATATTTCATATGCTTCGCATTTGGTTAGCCATCATTAAAGCTCAACTTTTCACACTGTCTGTTTGACAATCTGGTGCAGCCTCTACAGGTATTGGGGATGAGTTGTCTCTCACCAAACCCCACCCTACACTCCCTCTCTGTCTCTCTCTCTCTCTGCTGCAGTAGGTGCAAGACAGATGGAGCGGTACATGACTAAACAGCCTAATTAAGAGAGTGGTGCACCTCTGAATTCCCACACGTGGAAACCCTCTCCAGAACCGTGACAGAACATGTTGGCAGCAAGGAAAGAGGAAAAACATTTTTCAATTTGCATCATCCATCTTTGTCCTCAAAGTGCTAGGCTTTTACTATTACCTAGAAGTCTTGCAAAAGAGCATGTAACAAATAGGCCATTAAAATGTACGCTTTCTATGGCACATCACCGGCAGTCAGTACAGAATGACAACATGGAAATCTTAATGAGCTACATGGCTGAATACATTTACAAGCTGAAGATGATTTAGACATGGATCAAAAAATGCCAAACTGTTGGACCTGCACATCAGGAGAGGTTGTAGTCTTTCCTTGACATGAGGGTTCTGACTGAGGATAAATTGCTTATTTGCTGGCACCTTGAAAAAGGAAAAATGCAGCTCCAGGTACATGTAACTGCCCAATTTAACTTCACCAGATGCAATGTACACCTTCCTCTCTTCCACTGAAGAGTTAGTCAATCAACAGAAAATTAATCAGCTACTATTTTGGTAATTGATCACTTGTGTTAGTCATTTTTCAAGCAAAAATGCCAAATATTTCATGGTCCAGCTTCCCCAAATGTGATGATTTATGTAAATTGAATCTCTTTGGGTTTTGGAGAGTTGATCAGACAAAAGAAGCAATCTGAAGACACCACCCTGAGCTCTGGATGACTGATATTTTCTGCTATTTTATAGATCAAATTATTAATCGATTGATCAAGAAAATAATTGGCAGATTAATGCAGCCCTACATGAGCAATCAATAAAAAATGAGAAAAGGTAAAATAGCTTCTTCTTGCAATTACTTGATGACAGGTCCCATCTTGAGCCGTTCTTCTATGACTATCTTGCATCTCTCAGTAAGCTTTTTGCTTAATTTGAATAGTAATGCCAAAAGTCAGAGCAGCTCAAAAGCTTTAAATAGGTCTATGTTTTCCTTAAGGCAATATTCCACAGACAAATATTAAACCATATGAAGGACACTTTGATCTCAACCTAAAAGTATTTTTGGTGTTTAAGGGTTTTACTGTCTCTAGTTGGAAGAAAACACTAATTTCACAGTACAAGTGTACACATAGTGTTTGCATTACTCTCACAGCACTAACATCTGAGAAGATGTCAAATGGAAGCGCTTTATGTAATGCTGCTTTGAAATTACATTCCAATTGATGTGGGATGGATGCCAACAATGTGAGAAGACCATTTCTGGTCATCTCATATAGTTGGCATGCTATGTCATACTTGGTTAGATTTAAAGTGGACCTCAAAGACTGCAATGGGAAATTTGTCAGAGGATCTGACCTCAGATCATGAGGTTGTCATGACTATTTTAGATCAGAACTTTTACTGTTCCTTTGAAAGATATCTCCTTTATCGTAAACAGATCACATATACAATATGTATAAAGATCTGCACATGTATGCAGAAACACATACAACCTAAGGGAAGGGTATGTTTCAGCTCCATAAAGAACTATCTTTATCTTTTGTGTTAAATCAAAGTAGTGTGGGAGGCTTTATAGGCTACTGCACAGTGAGTAGGGATGGATTATAAGGTCCCTATTTGGCATTTTCTTCCGCTGAAGGGAGTAGAGAAGAGACTGAAGCTGTGTCCAGGGTGTGTGGCATCACTACAACATCAGCCAGTGTCTGCTTGCCGTGGAGAGAGCAGCAGCAGTGGGAGGGAGTGGGTGGAAATCAAAAGGTGAAATGCAGCCTCTGCTGCAAAGCTATATCCAATTGAATATGATTTTGTCTCAGTTGCAAGATCTAACACTCTTTCCACTTATATAATGTCCACTGTTGTCCCTATATGTATGAGTTAAAACACGTTCCTATTAAGAACCGTCTCCTTTCTGCTGTCTCTGCAGTGCTGCTAGTTAACAGCTTTATTAACATGAAGAAGCTTTGGTTATTTCATGCCAGTAAATATGCAATTTGCTATTCTGTTGATATTTCCTATATCACAATATAAATCAAATCATTGCCAGGTCTTGCCAACTTTTCCATTTGATCATCTAAACAGCTAAGAACTAGTTCCATACATTTGTACTCATACAAATAAAACAAATTTGTTTAGATGTATTAGATTTAACAAAACTAGTTTGTGCAACATCCAACCACACGTGAAGGCAAAAGTGTTTATAGTTGCTCTGCATGGCCACACTCAAAGGCAGGGTGAAAGGCCTATCATTCATGGTGTGGCAATTGCTGTGTGAAATGGATGTGCTTTTCAGATTGTCGGTTATAAAAAGTTATCTTTTACAGTAACGTTTAAATGTTAGACAGAAAGCTACAGTGGGATGCACTTCAAAGACCCCACAAGAACTTTGTTTGAAGCATACTGACCTCATTAGCATGAACAACGATTGCCACCATGGCTGAACAAAGAAATGAGCGCCACCTAACCACTGCCAAACTCAAACTTCTGATTGAGGCTGAGATTGATAAATGCTTTTTAAATGAAGTTCATCTCAGTTCCCAGCTTGTTTATGCTCTCTAATATAATTGTAAACCTTTAGACAGATTTAATGGGAATCATGACAGTGTTTCAAGTGGATGGTGGTTTGTTTTTCTCATTAAACATTTGAGGTCAGTCTTTCATTTAGATTTAGAGGTCAGGGCTAAGTATAAACCCGGGTGAGTAATAACCATTGGTTAAGAACGGATGTTTTTGCTCAACGGTGATAGATAAATTATCTCATGGATATTATTTTTCAACAGTGTGATTCATGTTCTTCAGTTTGGCTGCCTGTTGCTCTGTTCTTCCCTGTGGCATTAGCTAGCTGTGTATTGGTGTGGAGGAGGAAGGCCTCATTTATTCCATGTTATGCAACCATCTTGGGAAATGCTGGCCAGGAGCAGACTGTAGCATAGCGGCAGAGCTTTAACTTCACAGTCAGCAGCACACTGGTCCCAGAGAGCAGCGCAAGCAGAGAGGCTTTCCCCTCTCTCTCTTTTTCCTCTTCCGCACAGGGCCTAATCTTTGTTAGGAAGAAAAAGAAAGAAAAAAAAAACTGTTCACAGGCTGCATCAGGTGCTGACAGAAGCACATTTAAGGTAGAGAGGAAATAGCCTGTTGATCACGCACCACAATAGCTGTTGCATAAGCTGTGATACAGGAAAGCTCTCATCAATGTTTCATGTACTTGCAATGTGAGCTCTTAAAGAGCCAACAGGGAGTATTTGCATTTTTAGAACCTATAGCCCTATTTAAGAAAAATCTAAACAAATCATGATGACTTAAAAGAATTTTATTATGTATTTCAGTGACAGCGTTGATTTCCAACTCAATAAAAAAGTATATTTTCCTACAGCATATCAACTTACACAGTTTTACATTCACATCATGGCTGCATGTAATCTTCTCAACTGTAAATGTAATCTTCTGAAATGTTCCCTTAAAATGGAAACAAGCTTGCTTGCTTTCCTCAAAAGCCTGTCAGGAGCTTAATTCTCTCTACACTCAAGTCCATCAATCACACTCCACATGTCTCTTTTCCTTGCCTCTGGTTTTACATCTCCTCTCATACCACAAGTAAATTAATCAGATTATACTGTTAGTAGATGTACATGTGCACACAAATGTCCAAATATGCATTATTAGCTTTTTAACCTGTATTCATTCAAGCACAAACAACAAATGCAAAATGTAAAATGTACTCAAGTGCTGCTCAGTGAAGAAATGTGTTCAAAACTACTGGCTAATATACAGAGAATTTCAACTTAGATTATACCAAGAGGGACAGATTTGCAGACTAGTCCAGTTCAGGTTAGATCATGGAGTTTTGCAGGCGACCAGGCTTCAGCACTTTCCTAATGCCTGATACGGATGCTACTGTAGAATCAGAAGACTAGTGTGGCCAGAAGTCTGTCTGTCTGTTCCAATACGCACTTGAAACACTCCATGGCTCACCTCAGGCAGATGAGCTAGAGGCTAAAGGTGCTCCATGGTTGCATCAGCTCATTGTAGGGAGAGTGGGTGGTATTGTCCAAGATAGAGCTGAGGAACTCATCCTCCCCTCTGCTACTGCCTGTCTGGGTATCCAGACTGAGCCCTATGACACAACTAGCTTTTTTTTTTTTTTTTTTTTTTTTACCAGTTTGTTGAGCCTGCCGGCATCCCCTGTCTTGATGTCACCTCCCCCACACACAGAGCACAGTGCATCGGCCACTATGTATTAGTACAAGTTACAGAACAGTCTGTTGCAAATATTGGATGACACGAGCCTCCTCCGGCAGACAGTCAGTGTGTGTTTGTGTTGTCAGACTAGACAAAGTCGCTATATGATATGAAATCCCTATAACTTGACTGCACCACCTTCATACCCCCACTATGGATTTGTGGCAGGTGTCACTGTTACAGGCAACATGAGACTAACATTCAATAGAAGGAGCAGTAGAGCTCAATGCAGTTTCAAGTGGCTTCAAATGAATATTAAGTTTGTAAGTTTTACAGTGCACATTTTTGTTTTACACTGCAGAGTTTTAGTGGTGAAATTATGAAAGAGTTGTCAGCCCAACTCAGAATTATTCACATTCACCCTAGAGATGAAATAGCTTTCAGAGGAAAAAAAAAATTCACAATTGTGAAAAAACATTCCCAGGCAAAGTGATAAATCAATTTGTCAAGTCTTGACAAAATCTCGAAATATTGCTCTAAATTTGTTGGGGGCTATCAGAGGAGTGTGTGGATGTGCTCGCTCTCCACTATGCTTAATTCCTTTCACCTTACCCACTGTGTTGAGCATGTGAGAATACAAACACATGGTGCAACACCAACCCAGTATAACCCCACAACCAAACCACTGATTATTTTTTGGATTGTTGACCGAAAGAAACTCATATCTGCATGTGATGCCTTTAAATCTAACAATGACACATATGTGTGATAAGAAAATAAATAGACATATTAGCCAGGAGTGGCTCTATCTGTGAAGCTATGAAAGAGCAATGCTTAAGTAATCAGACATAATTACACTGCAGCCATAATCTACCTTTGCCTAATGGTTGATTTAAAAAAAAAGTTAAAACATTTTAGCACCTTCTTGGTGGTTTATTTTCCTCCTTCTGTCTCTCTCTCTGGAAAATTATTTATGTCAAATTGACTCTACTTGAAATTAATTGGTTGATAGCTAGAGAGACCAATCTGGGTTGAAAGATTAGTCTCTAAACAGCTGATTATGGAGTAATCAAACCACCTCAAGAGAATTTATGTAATCAGAATCCTGTGGTGATTGTAGATAGAAAATTCATATCAGGCTGACAGTAATACGCTAAACTGTGGGTACAGACAGATGTTTTGTCTTCTGAGAACATGTATTTTGGATTTCAGAATATTCATGTTGCCATGTAGCCATTTGTCTAATTCCAGCTGGTATAAACAGGGGACTGACACTATAAACGTCAACATCTGTACGATATAATGCAAACTAAATCCTTATAAACTGTGGCCCTCGGAATGCTTCATCATCTCTCTGAAAGTTTCCAAAATTTGATGTTGTTTCACAAAGGATGGTATTTATTGCAGGACGACTATATTAAATGACATTAGATGGTACGAATGGTTATGTTGTTCTCTGTGATGTACAACATTTATGATGTTTACCCAATAATAACATCAAGAGTTACTTGAACAACCAATTCCAAGCTACCTGTTGTACCCAGTAACATCTAGTACTGCCAAAACTTTTATATTTTGATGGAGGTAAAAACATGAGTGTTTTAAGAGAAAACAAATGGGTAGAAGACTGCTATTGTGAGTTTATAAGTCCTCTAACCGGACAGCCAGAGTTTAAAGCTGGTATCTGCAATGTCTTACTGTATTGTAAAACATCGGAATTACAAGGCTTAATCCAAATCAGATAATACACAATGTTGAACATAAAATGTTTTCGTTCGTCATTAAAAATGCAATATACAGGCTCCAGTTATTGTTTTTGATTTATTATTATCATTGTTTTATCATTGTGTAAGTGATTCTACATTTGAACAATATGTACAAAAATGCTCTGCTAGTCTTGTGAATGCAGCCTATATTGTATGTTTCCACAAGCACAATGACTAGTGATCTCATCGCTGTACAGTATTTTTAGGGGTAGCCTACATTTAACTGTACATAACAGAGAACGGCATGTGGATGTATGTATACACACACACACACACACACACACACACACACACACACACACACACACAATCTCTCTGTGCATTCATTACTATTGTTAGCTTTAATATGACACATTTTGTTGCCTAAGCAACCGGTCGATGTCATCTACTTCATTGCAGTGAATTTGAGCGATAGTGAGAAGGGACTTAGGGAGACGACACAGAGCTATAATGGTGGAAATGAGATAAAGAGAAAACCACAGAAGGATGGTACTGTATTCACTAAACACTGATCATTATATTCAAGCTTTGCAGTACCACACATGGTGTGTGCTGCTGCAAAATACCGAAAGAAGGAAATAAAATACAGAAAGAAATAAAATGTGAAAACTAATCACATGTCTGATTACATGCTTGAATGAATAATAGTGGGTATTATTGCCTTCTTCCATGGTTATACTAAAATGTGAAGCAAGGCAAGGAAATAAATCAAATGAAAACAATAATTACATCCCCTCAGTGAAGTTCAAAGTAAGCTGTTGGTAAAGCACAACCGATTGCACAGATGTTCCATTTTTAGGGGTTAGTGATTGCACAGTGTTTTGTTGCTCAACTTGCATTCATTTCAAATGGAGGTCATTTAAGTTTTGGTATCCCACTGAGAGATATCTGAACTGAGACATGATTACGGTGATAAACAAACTTGCAGTCTTGGTTGTTTGTGTGTCTCCAAGATGGTGCTTAAATTCATCATTCATTTGGATATATGATGGTACACCACACATAGTAGCCTTTATGGCAAATCAAGCTCAAGCATCTGTATCACATTACATAGTGTATGTGTCTTTTTTCCTTTTTTTTCAGACCGGGATCCACCCCAAACAACCTTGAAAATCCTATTACAGTTCCTAGGTTTTCAGCAGTGGTTGCCATGACAACTGTGCATTTTATTTCTGGCTCCTTTGAAATGGTGTGTGAGATCAGAAATCCCAAACGTTATGTAAGACGATGTGCACTGTTCCAGACTGGGGTTTCCTGCTGCAGAGAACTTAAAGTAATTAATTACAAGGGAATGGAAGACACTCAGGGTGCTTCAGCATTGTCTCCCTGTTTACCTTGCAGCTTTTATCGCACACCGGTAAGATGTAGGCTGTAATTGTTATGCACGAGGCTAAGCATGATGACGGATGATTTTAATAATGCTGCTCATTTTTACATTATTTGTTGGAAAGTCCTGTTTTACATGTCTTTAATCTTGATAGAACACAGAAAAAGACAGACATCATGATTAGGATTTGTGTTTGTCAGTGTATAAATTTATAATAAAGAGGGTTGAGGAATAATTGATGAACTTGAATTTGATTACTGGACAAACTGGCAACTATAGCATCAAGTTAGGATTTAAATAAGGAGCTTGCTGGATAAAGGCATTTGATTATTCACATATAGTCAAATATAATTTCCACATAATTGCACAATTCCAATATACTTTCATTTAGAAAAAAACTCTGAAAAACTGAATTTGAATGATTTTTTTGGGAATTTAAGTTTTTGGAAATGGAACCTTTTTTTCATCAAACTGAAAGCCTCTTTCCTCTCAGTTCTCAAGAATATGTTAAAATCAAAAGAGGGCTTTGTCTCTGGGTAATGTCACAAAGTTGCAGTGCTAATTTCAGTCAATCTGGAAATGAAAACTGGAGACGGATGTTGGAAATTTAACTTATATCTGCTCAGAATACTCCAACAAAGCTACAGTTTGCTTATTCCTGAGTGGTTTCTGAGTTTCAGAATATTACCAATGAGGTATTGATGTCCACAGACACACAGAACTTCGGATACTATTAGCCTGCAGTCACTCTCAGATACGAATTATTTTTGTAATTGACAGTGCAGATCTGTTGTTAATTTTTCTCAGATTTAAGTACCAACAGTATTAACAAGAGAAATCAAAGCTTTATACGCCGACTCTGTAGAACTGTACTGTCTCTATGTTTACGGGCAACACATTCAGAAATACTATTATCATGGTGAGTGGAAGGGATGAAATAGAATTGCATTGATATCAGTGTATGATTTTTTTTATAAACATATCTTCTTTTCTAGTATAGAAATAGAATATAGAAAAACTCATGTGAGACTGAGTAGCATTCACCATGAACCACCCTCCAGAGATAGATCGAGCAAAATGATTGAGAAGGTTATGCTGAACTTTTTAACTCCTCATATAGAAGCTACAAAATTTTCTCATCTAAAAGTCTCTTTGAAGTTGTGCAATATTGTGATCACCACCCAGCGATGTGCACAGGCATTTTCAAAATAATTGGGCATACAGCTAATAACAACTGGTTCACCACCGCAGGGCTTCAGAAATAATACTTTTATCACTGATTCCAGAGGAGTTAGCTCAATTTGTTGAGGGAATCGGCTCTGTATTACTTACAAGATTGCTGGGGAATACATAGGTTTAGGAACCTGGTCTTCTTGACAAGTATACTGGATGAACTGAAGTAAACTGGGGTTTTCATTTTAAAGAGGTAGTCACCTAATGATTGGAAATGGTTTAACACAGCTGGTTGTTTATTTTCAGGCTCCAGGTGAAGCACCTATGTGACAGTATGCATGCAATTTCTTACTGCTCCTTTTTGTTATTGACTATCTAAACTACAGCAATCTATCAATATACTAAATAGTAATACCACTTATCATTAATGCTCATTGATGTCTCACTAATAAACAGCTCCATACCTGGTGCCTTTGTGAAAATGTCTCCTTCTGTGTAGTATTATCTTTATTGTCCAGATAGAAAATGAAAACTCCACCCTTAGAAAGAAAATAATACAATCAATTGTGTGCAAAAGATACCCACTGATTATTCAAGTTATCATAGCTAGTAATCATAGCCAGTAATCTATGACAAGTCATACATTAGAAGTAAATGATCTTTTATTGCATTCTAGAACCTCCAAGCTTTTGGGGTGGCAGATGTAGAACTTTTTTCAGAAGGGAATTGACACAATAGTATATCATTAAATCCAAGTACAAATGTTTTGTTGAAAAAATAGAAAGGATTTCTTACTTCTCTCAAGAGAAATATATCTCTTAAGAAATAAATATGCCTCCTATATATTACAAGCAGTACAATGATTGTTATCATTTTGTCTTTTTTATACTGTGGGTTAACCCACATTTAATTATTGAGGTTAATGACCTGGGATAATTTCATAACTCTGTAATTAAGAATTGTCATGCTTGGAAATCATTATACTTTCATGTGCATTGCAATACTTTAATACCTAACATGGTCTCTCCTTTGCAAGAGTGTTCATTTGCATTATAGGCCCTTTGGATTTAATATTTACATATACTCACATATGTAAGCACCTAAAATGTCAGTGTGTCTGAGATAAAGAGATTTCTTATCACTGAGAATGTAGGGTGAATGCAAGGTTATCCCATGGGAGTATTTAACTGTCATATTTTTGTTGTATGGAGAACCACAATAGCAATTTCAAGGTTGTTCAGAGCAATTCTTTCTCTAACTTACTCTTTTCTTGTTTCTTTATTTTTTTCTTTCTTTCTTTCCTCTTCTCTGAAACAGACCAGAAGTTTTCACCTTGGTCCCCGTCTCGAAAGTTCAATGAAGGCAGACGCCTCCCTCCGGCCAGGAACATGAAGGGCTTATCGGGCAGCCGTTCCCAGCACCAGATCCCTTTACCCCATGGCTTGGACTACGACCCCCACGTCCATGACCTCCACGCTCACCATGGCCCTGACTCCCGCCACACGTCCTACCTGCTCAGCCCCACAGAGAGCTGCCCCATGGACTTCCACCACCGCTACTCGCCACGCAGCTCCATCCACTCTGACTGCATGATGATGTCCCCTGTCATGATGCCCCCAGCTGCTGTGTCTGACCACATCTCCAGCAGCACCTTCCCTAGAATGCACTACAGCTCTCAGTATTATGACTCAGTCACAAGGGATGACTGTGCTGCCATCACAGCCTCTGCCACCTCCCCAGCCGTTGCAGCTGCTGCAGCCGCAGCAGCCGCCTCCTCTCACCATGCCGGCACCAAGAGCAACCGCCTTCCTGCTAACCTATTAGACCAGTTTGAGAAACAACTGCCACTACACCGCGATGGCTTCCACACATTACAGTACCAGCGCACCTCCACCACTACTGAGCAACGCAGCGAGAGTCCTGGCCGCATCCGACATCTTGTTCATTCTGTCCAGAAGCTCTTCACAAAGTCCCACTCCCTGGAAGGATCATCCAAGATGAATGGCACAAAAGGCGATATTGTAGGAGCAGGGAGTTACCACCATCATGGCCACCACTCCACCAAACATGGTAGCAAGAGGAGTAAGAGCAAAGAACGCAAGCACCGCTCTGGCGGCTGGTGGAGCTCCGACGACAACCTGGATAGTGACAGCACTTACCGCACACCCAGTGTCATGTCCCGGCACCACGGGGAACATGTCAGCCACTGCTACCCAGATTCCATGCACAGCCACCACTTTGGAGACCTGTCACTCAAGACGTCAAAGAGTAACAATGATGTCAAGTGCTCAGCCTGTGAGAGCATGGCCATGGCGCCCGAGGGCAAATTCATGAAGAGGAGCTCCTGGTCGACACTGACAGTCAGCCAGGCCAAGGAGGCCTATAGGAAGTCATCGCTCAACCTAGAGAAAACCATGATGCACACAGACCTCAAGCCTTCATCGCGGACTTGTCACTACCTGCAGGTGAGTGGTGCTTTACTTAATTAATGTTCTGAATGGACAAAAATGGAACAAAATAGGAAAGACAGAATTAAAAGCCACAAGACTGTTTATATTCTACTGTATATGGATGGTAGCGTTGGTGTTTGGAGCTACTAGAATCCATGTTTGTGTGTCCATCTATGTATATGCTACTGCTGGTATGTCATCATAAATACACACTGGTTATATATTTCAGATTAAGGGAGCATCTGTTATTGTCTGTGAGCCTGTAAATCATGTTAACTACTAATGAGTATCAATCACTGAACTAAAGAGGTCATGTAAGTTGTTTAATTTATGTCAGTTTAAAATATAACAGTCTAGCTTTGGGTAACTACTATTTTTCATTTTATTTATTTTATGCACTATTGTCAGTGCAACCTTTACATACAGTGACAGCGCTGCTCTTTGTTCAAAAGTTAAAATATGTACAGTAGGCTTCTACTAAGCTGTTCACCGGGATTCTTGCCAATGTTTAATATCTATCTTTTCAGAAAGTATTTCCAGGCTGAATTTTTGTGGTAAACTGAAAGAACAGTAAATGCATAGAAAGCCAGATCATAACCCATCTAAAAATATAACAAAAAATAATTGAGATCAATATCCACTAATCCCCAGAGAGGTTCTTCTAAGTAAACTGCTGTGATTGATGTATTGATTAGAAATCCTGCCAGGGAGGCTTTTCAGATTCCACCTTTCTTTCTGTTACTCTCCTGGGGGCAATTACAGTGTCCATGAGTGTGAGAAGCCAATATATTTAACCAGGATTCTCTTTTGTGTAGTTAGGGAACCTTTGTCTATTAAGATGTCGAGATCAATTGAGTGAATCAATGTCATCAATCAATCAATCAAACTTTCTTTGTATAGCACATCCATACAGGTTAGTGCAGTTCAAAGTGTTTCACAGATGACTGACAAGCCCATAAGACAGAACAGGGTGTTCAGGGTTTCTGCTATCTTAGTATCACTTTCTTTATTTTATTTATCATTTAGCAAATGCTGTGACTCACAGTGAGTGCAACCATGCAACCTTACTATGATGATACTATGAGCTGTAATAGTATAATGTAGTGGCTATTTAAGATCCATAATTGATACATGATGACAGAAATTAAAAATTAAAAAAGGGCATCAGCAGGCCTAATAACATATGGGGGAGGCTGTATGTATGTTTGTGCTTTGGAACTCTGCACCTCCCAACAACTCGACTCCCCTCCCAGCCCATTATGAAACGGTCTGCTGCTTGTAATGGGGATGAGGAGAGCTGAAGTGATTGGCCATTACTGAAGCCTGCCCCAACTCCCCCTGACGATGATGTATTCCTCTTACTAACATTGCATTTAGCCTTTTTCCAGATTGTGCCCTGTTAAGTTAGTTAGGACTAACACAATCATCACAACTGCAAACATTTATTAACCACACCCACTTCCATTTTCACTCAGTTTTATGAAAAACCCACTCATATAAACCTACAAATAGTTCTGTCAGGTACTGGATGTCCATGCTTTTGGCTTAATCTCTGCCCAGTGCATGCATTGCTTGTTTTTCATTTATTTATTTATTTTATTTTGTGCTAGATGAGTGATTAACAAAGAAAAAAAGCATCATAAATCGTCTCATACCGGGCCCAGCCACCTGGGCCTGGTATGAGATGGTCCCATCATGCAGAGCTATCTTTTGGTTTTAGAAAATGACACATGATAGAAGATAGATAAATAATGCAAAGCAGTTAGTAAATAAAATAAGTAAATTAAAATTAAATTAATTAATTTATAAATTAAATAATTAAGAAGAAGTACTAGAGAGAGAGAGGAAAAAAAAGAAAAGAAAGAGGAAACAGTTAAATAAATGGGTTGTTGAGTGCATTTTATGGCCTGAAAGTGCAGGTGTGTTGTTGTGCATGTTGTCTGGTAGTAACCAGTGCATATATTTTGATGCTATGTGGAATGCACATTTACATACACACACAGTAGTTGTGTGTGCCATGGGGCTAGAAAGACTGTCAATACAGAGGCTCCTTCACTTGCATCTGACAAGCTTATGTGTCAGCAGGCAGAGACCCTCCAGCTGCCACATTGGCACATTCTGCACTGAGCGTGTCCGTTCTTAGAGCCTTATTCAGTGCCACTATGTTAAGTAAGGGGGGACACACTGTGTGTGTCCTTTAGGTCTGTGTTCACTTGTGATGAGGATAACAGGTCTGTGTTGGGCAAGTTGTTGACATAATCTTGTTTCAGCAGGGTGTCAAGTCGTCTAGGCTAGGCTCCTCAACTAACACATCCCTGTTACAGGGTGAAGCTTATGTGAACCAAAATGAAACTAAAACATTAAAAACAAAACAAAAAAAAAAAATCTTAAGAATCATGATGAAAACGTCAATAGAGTGAAACAGAAATGATAAAACCATAATTTGTAAGATCTAAGTAAGGCTGGACAGATATAGCAGAGGTTGGAAATGCTCCAGAATTAGGACAGATTAGGGCAACAGAAACAAACATAATACAGATAAGTAGGAGACACTAAGATTTTATAAATTACTAATTCAGTCAGAGAATTGACCATTTATAGCAAATGAATATGCTGTTAGATTTGGCAGAAAAAGGCTCAGCTTTTGAGGGAGCTTTTAAAGAATTCAAGCAGGAAGGAGAAGTCTGCTGGGAGAGCTAATCCCCCTTTAACAAACATAGTTAAAACAACAACACCAAGAAATGTAGCACATTAGGAGGAGGTTGGGCCAGTGAATGAGCTACAGCAGCAAACAGGTAACAGTAATAGTGAGAAGTGTGAGGTTATTATGGCCACGCTTCACACCTGTATGAATATGATTGGCTGTTATTAGTCAGCTGATAGTCACACAGATGTGAATGAGCCAGTGATTGTGAAACATGAATGAAACAGCTGATACCAATGAGGTAATACAAGCATGACTTCAGCGCTCTACCTGAATTAATACTATGCTTCTTTTTTAATTATTAAAAAAATGATTTAATTCATACTGTATGCATACTTAAGCCGAACATTTCTTTCCGTTTTGCATTTGTAATGTTGAATTTTCACATTTTTCTGAAACTGTCCTTTAATAATTATGAGATAATTTCATGGCCAGGTCTCATGTGTAAGAAAAATACTTGACTTACTTGATTTTAAAACAATGTCTTTAACATTAAGTTGTGTAAACAAAGTGTAAATAAATAATGGTTTGGCCTGGTCCCAAGATCTTGAAGCATGTTTTGAAGGTGAGAAACAGTATTGAGTGTGCAGCAAGGACAAAATTGCATATAGTGTACACAGTTTATGCGGAATTAAATAAATCATGTAACATTCAATCAATCACAGTATATGCTCATGCCCTTCCTTGTCTGAAATGTAGCCAGCACTGTGCTTTTCCTTCAGGGTAATAATGAAATCTCTCAGGCGATAGCAGTGAATTTGAAAAGATTATCTGGGCAGGAACTTAGTCTCTCCTTGATGTCTCTATTTGAGTGTCTACAGCACTGTGATACCTCCGAAGGTTGAGCTGGTGTCCTTCCTATGATACACAGTGGCCATTACAACAAATTATGTCCCTTGGGTCCTAACCATCCAAGCCACCCTGTACTTAGAGAGTGTAGTACTGTATGCTCAAATCAACCTATGTGAGTGTGTTTAAGTACATGCTTTAAGTAAGAGGGACAGATTTGGGTAATAGTCTGCACTCCTGTCAAAGTGGATTCAACATCCTCCTGATTTGCATGCACCTGCTTATTACAGTATTGCAGTAAGTAGGTGACTAAGCTGTCAAAACCTTACTTCAGTATTCTGTAGACTGCATTCTGTGTTACACATCCCATATGTTATCACTGATACTACCCAGCATACTGTGGGTAGAAATTATATGCATTAGTTTATTGGGTTTTCAAACTTATAGTTAAAAATGTCAAAAGAACAAGAGATTGTTCTGCCACTGCTTACAGGTCAGTGATTTTTATCCTAGATAATGTTTTGCATCTGCTACACAGGCTTACAAAATCCCTTTCTGCAGTGAGAAGACACAATATCCCAAGGTTATTTTTGTACAAAGTATTCTTAGTGTTTAGGAACTAATGATGGTTTAAAGTAGCTTGCCTGTCAAGCTGCCTCAGAGGCACAGCTGAACATGTTTTTTCAGGTGTAGCATCAAATGAGCACAGAAATAAGGTAATTCTAATGAGCTAGCGCAATGCTTCCATGAGTGATGGCTACCTTGTTAACCACAGCCCCAGACGATCAATGGTTGTGCATTAGGAGGAAAATGATTCTTTTTACTTTATTGCTGTCTTTAAGCCTGATTAATTTAGTTTCCAGACAATTGCTACATTTTATTCCACTCATGTGGGAGAGGAAGAATGTATGCATAGCAGATTAGTGTGCGTGATGGTTTTACTGATAGGTCTTTGAAGGAAGACATAAGCAGTCCGGCTAATTTTCATGTTACCTTCCCAAGTTGGGCAGGGTTGGAAAGTCTCTTTTTTAAGAGGATGAAACACAAAAATGGTGTCTATATCAACACATTAGTAAACTGAATGGCCATCATATATGTTCCCACTGTGCTATTGCATACTGAAATGTAGCGCTCCTAGATGTGGCATTAAGCCATCCTGCCCAAATGAAGTTCAATTGTTTTGGATTCAAAGGAGATTTCTAGCAGCATATGGTCTAAATACTTCAGATCCCTTTTCATCTTGACTACAGAAACGTTTGGGGAAAACATCTGAGTAAAATATACTAGATTAATGACAGTGGAAAGCAGTGGGTGGTATTAATAGCACCACCACCTCCAATAGAGGGGAAAAATGGTTGTTATTTTCATAGTGCCGTATGGCGTCTATTCCTTCACCTGTCTGTCCTGCTGAGGCAGGTCATCAAGTCAGAGAGGATATTGGGTGTTAAAGGAAAGACTGAAGGGACAAAGGGCTGACAGATCAGATAGCGAAAACAATGGTAGAGAAACTGAAAAAATGGGGTATCAGTCACCCTGCTTTCTGTTAGAACAGGCAAGCTGAATGATTGGGTAAAGTGAGTAGAGCATTAGGGACAGCCCTGTGCCTGGGGTTGTTGTTTCAAGAGCTAAGGCTGCCCTGTTCAGTGGGACAACTGCTACATCTGCACCACACATGGACACAGTGTTGTTTCTACTAGATGCCTGATCAATATGGTGCAGCATGTGACACATTATTGTCATAAATCGCCATCTCGAGGAAACGGAAACCACAGTGTGTCTGTGAGGGGCATTGATTTAGAGCACATGAATAATTTGACTTGTCAATATTAATCACTGATCAATCTCAATAAAATCAGGTGAGTTCAACTGTAAACAGAGTATTCAGTTTGATGATCAAAGATATTAAAGGTAATTAATTACTTTAGCGTTATACTGGATGTACCCTACCATGACTTCGATCACATCAAAATCTAATTAAGTCCAACTGTTTTTCAGTATATGAGCACTTGGTTATGTGTTGATAATTGTAGCTGTACACCACACTGTGTACAGTAATAAACACACAATCACTTAATGAGTATGTCAATCCTGAAGCTGCAATGTGAAGAACAGTAACTGTTTACAATTATTAGAATATAAATACTAACAGCTATTTATGCTAATGTCAGGGCTGTGATCATTTCAATATTTGTTTTAATATTGATTATTTCTGCACTTTTTGATCACAAGCTCCTTAGAACTGGATTTAAGGTACAGTATGTCAAAACAAATGCTTTGCTCCTTTGGCTGACAGTCAAAGCTCATTTACAGTAAGAGCTCATGTGTTTTTTGTATAAGTAGTGATACTGTGTCAGTGTGCTCATTTAAAAGTTACAGCCATGGCCTCAGGGGTTTTATTGGCAGCCTTAGCTGTGCAAGAATGAAAATATACCAACTGCATCATCGCCAAGAGTGTGATGGAAATTTTAATAATCTTTTTCTGAAAATTCTTGAATTAAGTATGCCTGTGTTTTGATTTGCAATTTGACTGCTATTCTTAAAGGATGTTTTACCTTTCCCATCCAACTGGTTTAATGGTCCTGCAGATGTGAAATAGTATTAGAGTTTCTTAGAACTCAAATGCTAGAGCTCCTTTGAAATGTGCTGATGAATCTCACCCAGTGCCCCAGATTAATTTTCTTCCAATCCAAACTTTTAAAAGTTATATAGTTGTTAAAATGCTGACATATGACATTTCATAAACATGTTTAGAATGTAATAAATGTTGTGTGACTTAAATACAATATATATATATATAAATATATAATTAATTAATATATATAATATATACAATGCAACATATTTAAGTGATTGGTTTTGTAGTGTAGTATGGAAGTATTCAGTTGAAATATTCAAATAAGTAATTTGTCAGACTGCTAAATTATTTATAGTGAATGCACAGTTGGATTGAATTCACCTGTACAAATCTTGGTGTTATCTTTAATCCAGAGCTCAACTTTAACAGTCGCCAAGGTATTTGGACGTCTGGTGGAAACTGGTGTAAATACAGGGAAAACATACATATACATACATAAGCCTTGCTGCTCTGGTCCTGCTTATAACCCACAGCACCACTGATTTATATCTCATGACAAATTCCCTCACAGGATGCAGTGCTCCTTGTTATTACCACCCACTAGTTGAAAGAGTACAGATGGGACAGAGCCTTCACTTACACTCCCCCACGCACTTCCAGCCAGCGTCAGGCTAATGAACAGTGGTTACCCAGTTTTTGTGTTTATTCCAGACAAACTGTTGCTGCTATCAGAAGTGTAAAGCCCACTGCTCTCAGCTGACAAAAGGTGTTTAGAATGGCAAATGGAACAGCTTTAATGAACTGGGGCTAGCTTGAATCATTGTCATATTACATGACAATATTGTATATTGTAACTTAAATATCTACTTTTTACTTTTCTTTTTCTCTTCTCCCTGGTAGTCTTTATTATCTGATCTGTCCGACTCACTGTGTCTTTCCCATATGCTCTTTCCTGTGTGTGTGCTAGTGATGTACTAGAATGCATTGCATTTACGGTTCTCAATGACAAACTTTTTGAGCAACCCAGCTTGAATGTTGACATGTCAGGTGCAAATTAAATTTTACAATAAAGGAAACCACATACAGTAACAGTCAAAAGTTTGGACACAGTTTCTCACTCTAGTGAATGAGAAGGTGTGTCCAAACTTTTAACTGGTACTGTATATATAATCCTGCCTTAATTTATATCTCATGAATGTGAGAAATCAGTTGTACCCTTAACTTAGAAATGACTAATTTAATCAGGCAACATGAAAAAATGTCACATTTGAAAACATGTCAACAATTGTTGTGTTTAAAATCAAAGGGTCCAACAGTTGTCGCATAGATCTGTACTTTAAGCAGATCTGCTTTCAGGCAGTTCAGCCTTTTGTCAGTTTATATCTGTTAAGTATTTGAATGAGGGTGTATGTGTTAATATTATTATATGTGTGTTATAATAGCAGAGACTTTTGGCATCTTTATCACACATCATTTATCACCTTCATCACACATTTCAGCTGTCGATATATAAGTGTGTGAAACATACACACTGAATAAATACTGTTTACTGTATGTTTAATTCCTGCTTTGTAAAAAAAAAAAGTTGCCTTTGTAGACATGCCCTTGAGTTACACAGATATTAAGATTTATCTTGGATTGTTGTATTGTAACATATAGTGTTCTAGTTTTATTAATATATTGTATTGTGTGATTAGAACATATATTGTGTAATTGAAATGCCTGTAACTAATGCATATCAGAAAAGCAGATCAAGACAATCATACAGGCATGTGGTTGACAACAGTTTCAATTAAAGTCTGAGATAAAACCATCAATCAGCTTCAGAGCCAAAGACACAATTCAGAATTATTAACTGTGCCATAAGAAACTAACAAATCACCCCCAACTGCAAGAATTCAATACTAACAAGGAACAACAGAGTGTTTATAGCCAATGGCCAATATCCAAAATATTTAGTCCATGACTGCACTTGCAAAATTTCTATATGCTTTTCCCTCCAATTAGATTTTGTATTTCGTACATTTTTGTACATTTTTAAAGACATATTGACTCACATAAATCTAAAAACATTTCATGTTTTATCTCTTAGCATGTATTTTGTATTAAGTAATTATGTATGTAACAATATACCTTTCTATTTATATTAAATATGTGTGATTCAAGTATTGTAAAAAGGCTGTTGATTTGTAAAAGATGTTATCACTAAAGTACATTGACATATGTCTATTGGCTGACTGATTGGCACTTACACTAGCCATGCTTCTTTTAGAGCCGACATTGTTACCATTTAGTTGGAGTATCCAACTGCTTATCTGATTTTCACATTTACAAAGCTAACAATAAACTAGGAATAATTAAAATTCCTGCAGAAAATAGAGGTGTGCATGCTTTCCAGCAAGTGTTATCTACACGATAAACACCTTACTGAGGTCCTGCAGCTAACAGCCTGCAACAACTGCCATTATTATGGGCAGAAAATATGTGTACATGCCTTTGGACATTTGGAGTTTGGACAATTAAATAAAATGGTAGAATGTGAATGTTGTGCACTAACTGGCAAATAGACAGTGATTTTGGACACAGCACATGACTGACCAAAAGAAAGACTACGTCTTAATGTTTCAGAACCATGGAGAGAGACAGAGACTAACTCTAAATGTTTCAGAACCATGGAGAGAGCACAGTGAGGCAGCTTCTTTGTGGCCCTCCAGGGGCCCCATGCAGGAACGACAGAAATTATGAGAAAAATATTCAGAATTATTCTCCAGGCTGTTTGTTTCATTATTCCTGCCAAATACAAGGGAAATTAGTAATGAGTAAGGCTGATATACAGTAGTTCTTGTTGTAGTCCCTGAATGAAACTAAAACTATTGTTTTAAATAAAACGTCTCAAAAGCTGATCCAAAGTATTATAAGTATTTATTTTCAACCAGTTCTACTAGCTTAAAGTTTGTAAAATATTCTAAACAATAAAGCAATGTAAATGCTTATGTAATGACTTAAGTGCCCTGTGTTACACTATTGTCCTTCTGGGAAAAGTAATAGGATTACAGTAACATGTTACCATGTAAAGCTTTACCCCCAACACTGCTCAAAAATTGTAAATCTATAGACATCATTGATTGTCATATTCCATGATGGCTTTGGTTCAAGCCATATGTCAGCATGTCAAAAATGTTTTTTCTTAAGAGCGTTACCGTAGTTGCAGATAGGAACTGAGCTTGGAGAAACCTTCTGTATCCTAATTCTCATGGGTAGAGTAAGGTTAAGCACTGAGCTTGTTTTATTTGAGAGCCCAGACTCAGAGGTGGAGCTTGGAACAGGGGATGTGAATTAGCTTAATTTTCTGTTTAGGGAGAAAGCAGCAAGAGCTTATCCGAATGCTGTCTGAAACAGTTCTCACACTCATTTGGCTAATTAGGCCCCATTGTACTTGCAAATAATTTCACTAGCACAGCCCACTGAACAAACCTGATATTTTGTCTCTTATAAAGGACAACCAACCCTCTGTTACATCTGTACTCCACCATTGTTTAACAAGTCACCACAGATACTCAAGTAATATCTTATGACCCTGTGGTTATTTGAATGCGTATGTTTTATTTAAAACAGGTTTGTTATCTCCCACAGGTACCCCAAGATGAATGGGGTGGATATCCAGGCGAAAAGGATGAGGAGATCCCGTGCCGGCGGATGCGCAGCAGTAGCTATGTCAAAGCTATGGGAGAGGTGGATGATGAAAGTGGTGATTCTGACAACAGCCCTAAGACCTCCCCACAGAAGGCCATTCGGCCTGATGCTCTCGTCCTCAAATCAGCCATGCAGAGACCCCATTTTGACTCCCAAAGGTAGGTCTGGCTGCCCAACATTTATGCATTCACACAGACACACACAATTATGATGGCAGAGCCGTCATCCAGGGCACTGGCGCAGGTGCTAGCCTGCTCAAGCTGCAAAACACAGAGCCTGAAACTTGTGAGTGACATCACCAATGCTGCATCAATATTAGCTGCAGTATAAATAATAACTTTCAGGGAAAGACTTGAATGTGAATTTGAGCTAAATATACAGTATGTGAGTTTCATGCACAACTGAATTGCACTGTAACTGTTGACTACATGCTGCTGTAAGTGTCTCTGAAACAAAAGCTCTTTTGCAAAAACATATCCAGTGTTTTAAGTAAGGGTTCCAGGGGAGAGCTTTCAAATTGTTTGTATGAATACTAAACCTTGCCTTCAATAACTGTTTTATTTACAACCTACTTCAAACAGTAATTCACAGCCTCTGCCTTTTGTTCCAATATAAATCTGAAACATCTAACACTGACTCACTGCTTTATCTACATGCCGTCCAAGTAAAACTGTTGTTTGCTGATGCTGCTTTTTGCTCAGCTGTCCCTGAGAGATTTGAAGTGGTTTTACATTATTTGTTGATTCCAAGTGAAGTTGCTTGGCAACAAAATGAGAGGAGCAGTTTTTGTTATTGTCCCGTACATCATTTAATGCATGCATGGACAACTGTATTAAGTTGTTACTGAGAGCTGGACTGTATTTACTTGTTGGCTTGTTTTATAATCAGATTAACTTGCTCTTGTGTGCTGTTGGCTAAGTATTCGATCCACTGACTGTTTCATGAGATCAGGTAAAACAGTGTTCTGCTGAGTGCCACAGTACCAATTGGGTTTTGTGTTTGTGACCTTTCTCGTCTGCTAGTTCAATATTTGCCCAACATCTTACCCAGGCAATGTGCCTCATCTTATCACAGTGTTGTTGACAAGTCTGTAGCAAAACTGTCACATTTATACAATGTCAGACTCAAGAGAGGAGGCTTAAATGTGTCTCGACTTACTGGATGGGGGAAAAGTTGATGCATGGAAGGACGTGCTAAATTTACTGACTATATGATCAGAAACCTCTGGTGGGAGAGATGTGTTTGATCAGTGATACACCAAAGTGTGGAACTCAGTTGAGTAGATTTCTTATATTTTTGGTTTGCATTAAAAAAGACAACCCTGAAAATACACATGGTTGCCAGTTTATTAGGCACACCTTGCTAAAACGAATGCAGTTTAATAGAACAGCCTTGCAATAAATCCCACCTTCATGAAGGTTACAATGTTAAGTTGTTGTTGAATCTGTTTAGGAGAGGTCTTGCACCAACTTTATGGTTGTTTGGAGACTGGATTTTGTAGTGCTGTTGAAGTGTATTGTGCTATCCTGAGAGGTGTTTCTAATATTTCACCTACCCTAATTAATTTAAACGGGGTAGACAGTATTTACTGATATTATTAATAATTGTTAATAAACAAGTAATGTGTTTTAAAAGTCTACACTGGTAAAGAAGTGTGTGAAACAAATGGGATTAATTATTCAGATGCCTTAAGTAGTCTTACAATATAAGAACTTAGACTGTAGATCAATGGCTCCTCAACTGTTAAAAAGAAAATTGACTCCTTGGGGTCCACTAACTTTACTTAATCATTTCCTAAACATCCATCTCTGGTAATAGGTGGGAAGCCATCTGTGTCAGACGGCTGATAAACCAGCACAACCTATCTAGTGTTTCATTGTGTATTTGTGACCCCAAGGACGCTATTGTCTTACCTTCACATTCCTACTAAGCTTATTATTGCTTAGCATGTTTTTACTCAGCGTATTGTTCTCTGTGGCTGTTTGTTTTCAGGCAGTGCAGCTTTCACAAAGCCAAATTCTGTGAACCTGGGGAGACGTCATGCATCCGTCATCCCTTCTGCCACTCAGTGTTCAGTGCTATTTTTGTTACTATCATCTCAGTGGGGCTCTGATCACTCCTGCTTTTGTCCACAAACAAATCAGCCCTCTAGCCTCTGGTGGAGAGTGTAATAATCTCTTATTATTGCAGCTTCTAGCTCTCATTGTTTCACTTATAAGAGCCAGAGACGAGCCATACACATGCTCTCTATAGTTTGTGGATGGAAGAGTTACTGTTGTCTCATAGGAGACTAGAAGCTAACCACTCAAGCCAATTAAAATTGTTCAATGTTGACTGAACAGTTAAGATTGTTTTGTGAAGAGATGAGTCATCCAAGTGGCTGATACTCATTTTGGAGAGAAATACTCAATCATGAATTATACCAAATAGAAGACAGCAGGCTATGCCCACAGATGATATCCAATAGATTCATTAAGTATCATCCAGTAATGTTCCATGTGTGGCTTTTGAACTATGCAATCGTGTCTATCCCTACCCCTTGTCCTTGTTCAGCCAGGGCTACCACTTGCAAACCACAAGAGATATGCGGCCCCACCCTAGTGTCACGCTGGACCCTGCCACCACCTTTCATCCCCCGCCCTTCCGCTCTCGCAACCAGAGCTACATGCGCGCTGTCAGCACCCTCAGTCAGGCTAGCTGCGTCAGCCAGGTGAGTCGCAAACACATACATCGCACGGAGGCAACACACGGATACAAGTGGAAGAGCTTATAATATAATGTTGTTCTGTATTAAGTAGCTGTATTTGTTTAGAGGCCATTACAGAGTCATAAAACACCCGCAGGGGTCCATATTGGAGGTCCACAGCTGATGGTGTTTTTGTAGTATAGCCTTGGCTGTCTCAACTGAGGTCAATAGGCAAAACTAATTTGTGCTGTTTTGGACATGGAACTGATACTTCAATTAATAGCCTACCTCTGAATCAGTTACAGACATAGTTTAATGTTGTGTACAGTTTGTTGTTTGAAGAGTTTCTTGCTTTGAAATAATGTGAAATTGTACATAATTGAGAAAGTGAGATATTAGTTTCATATCAGAGAGTGTGTATCCTGATTTGGCCCAAGGATAACTGGAATAGGCCACTCATACACGATTCATCACTCTCCTGTTGCATGCCAGCAAATTAGCTAGCTACCAACACCAAAAGCAGCAGTTTGTTTTGGTTAACTGAGCTGATATTTTTCAGACTGCAACTCATGTTTAGAAGTAGAAACTGGAGTTGGAGACAAAAAAAACCTTATTGTCTAACCTCACATCACACACCAATCTTTTCAAGTATCTTCCCTTTCATACCCTGCTATTAATCTATACAGTTGGATCAATTGAGCAAGTCTGTTTTGGACCTCCATGGTGGCACAAGACGTGGTTGCTACAGCAAGATTTGTGACACAGCCACAAAGCCTCTATGTGGAGAAGCAGTAAGAAGAGAAAGAGAGATTTTGTCAAAAGAAGGGTTGTACAATCAGCATATTCCTGCAGATGCCATCACCCGGTTTAATAATTATAATTGAATTATAATTGAAAAAGTTCTAGTGTGAAATAATGATAAAGCCAAGCTCTGTAATATCATTTTGTATGTTAAACATTTAAGTAATGAGAAAAAGGCAAGATTATGTTCATGTCATATTATTCTGCTATACAGACTGTTGTTTTAAGGCAATTAACTATATTTATTTTGTCTAAGTTAAGTATACATAAGTGTAAATCATTCAAATATTATTAAAACTACACAGTTTACGGTATTTGATTAGGATCTGTGAATAAGACAGGGCAGGATACGACAAGATAGAAAAGAATAGGGTAAATAGCTCCTTTTTACAGTGTCCTGATATTGTTGCATGATCTTGTCATCAACAAATTAATTCATCTAGTGTCAGAATCATTTTGAATATATGTCTAAGACACTTGCCAGAGCTACAAGATAAAGAATTTGAGACTGTAGTATGCTTTGCCTTTTTTCCATGTAGTAACTTGCAGTATACAGTACAGTACATCCTGGTTTTTGGGTTTGTGGTAAATTGAATGCTGTATAACAAAAAGTTTCTGATTGTTTTTTGTTGTGATCTACCCTATTTTTCATTTGATTTTGACATTTATTCAGTTTAAGGTCGGAATTGACAGTGGCATTTCCTTATGCTAACACTCCTTCATATTTGCTGTGCAAAGGGGAAGAATCAAAGTGAGAAAGAGAAAGGAAGAGGAAAAATTAAGGACTGCTATTCCTGTTTTTGTCTCTCAGGTGAGTGAGACTGAGATCAATGGCCAGTTTGAGTCAGTTTGCGAGTCCGTTTTTAGTGAAGTAGAATCCCAGGCCATGGAGGCCTTGGACCTGCCTGGTTCGTTCCGCACTCGAAGCCACAGTTACCTCCGTGCAATACAGGCTGGTTATTCCCAAGATGACGACTGCTTGCCTTCAATGACATCCTCCACTGTCACTTCAACTCTCAGATCCACAACAGGTAAAACAATCCCCCCCTAAATGAGAGAGGGCTTAGACTACATATCCTCATACATCCTATACATACGCACAATCTTGACATACCTACATATGTACAGTGGGGAACCCTTGAGCTTCAGAGATGCCGGGCTGAATGATTCCACTTATTTTCTTTGGAAGCTATGGTGTGCGTGTGTTTTTGCCTCTGCATACTCCCGATTGTTTAAATGGATTTGCTTGTGTTACTATGCACGACTCATGCATCATTAGCCAAGCTTCTGGTTGGTCACTTGTGGTGTTGCCACGCTGTAGACTAGATTAGGGGTGGGAGGGTCACATTTTAAACACTCAGATGGCAACACATGCCCATGGTACACAATATCATAACACAGCACAGCCACATTACATGGCATGCCTAAGAGGAACAGGTCCTACCCTGAGCATGTGAAACTGTGGTGTTATATATGTGTTGTGAGAAGCGTGTGAGTCTTAGGGAGGGGTGGAGAAAGTAACGGGCCAGGGGTAGGGGAGCGGTAGGTTGTCCACATATTTGTGCTGAGAGGATACACTTGACAAGCCTTCCGCCTGTCCTCCCCCTGCTCTGTTGCACCAATACATTAGCATATGCTTTTACCTTGTAATTGACCATATAAAATTTTAAAACACAATCTTGTAACCAATTTAAGGTAAGTCAACAAGCTCTAGAGAGTAGAACACACACATGTGCTGGTTGCACAAAGGAACTGTCTGTATTACTGATGATATATTCATAGATTTTGACAGTATAACCTTTGAATATTTGCAGTATTGTTGTATTGTGTTGCATGAAGCTTTTATGCAGCAGTTTCAGTCCAAATAACTAATTCATATTATGTATATGTTATTACAGGACTTCCTCAAGTTTCTTAATCAATTTCTCCTTCAACTGCAAGTTTCCAGTTGAGTGAACTTAATGGTTATATTTCATTGTTAGCTACAATTACTGTATGACAATGGACCCAAACTCTTATAACATTTTTTGAGATAGATTTTCAGAAAAATTATGGGCTCTTGTATTGTTATTTGTACTACATGCTGCTTTTTTAATACAACATGCAAAGATTTCAAGGCTTTGAGCAACACAGTATTAGCAATATATCTCTAAAATTAACATTTCAGGTTCTTTGTGCAAGCAGAGCCTTTGCGGTAACTCCCTCACTAAGTGCATTTGGTGTTTGCCTGCAAGAGTAAAGCTATGAACCCTATTGAAACATTTTTCTTTAAATATGTGCATTTTTAAATATTATGACCTGGATTTTTATTGTTTTGTTTTTTTTTACACTTTTCTGTCAATTTAATATTGGAGACATTTGCACTTTTACTTATTTTGTGGGCTTTGTTTTCTTGTTCAATCTGGACTTTTGTTTTTGGAATCCTCTCATCTTCAATTGGGTTTCCATCTACGATTTCTTCGATGTGACAGAAGCACTGAGGATAAAGGAGTGTTCTCCAATCCCACCGTCTTATTTGCTGAACTCTATTCATTTAGCTCTCTGCTCCAAATCTGTCAGCTCTATATGGGCTAAAACAAGCAGTCGCCTGTTCAATATGTTGTGAAGCTGTATTATGAAGATTGGCATAATGCATCAATTACAATATGTCAGACAAAGTTTTGGCAACTCAGAGGGAGGGTTCCCTGGATGGTGATTAGTTATATACAGTACTGGCACCTTCCATTCAAGCCATACTGTAATTATTTCTCCTTTGGTGTATTCTTTGCACTGTTCTGAGGGAATAGTGGCCTAAAAATTAAATAAAGTAAATTATCTTGGCTAAGAAAAACACTGATTCTTAGAATCATGTTTTTATGTTAGTACACAGAACTAGTTTAAAACTGAATTGTAAGCGGCTTATGAACCAAACCCCGTGTGAGGCTAGTGGGCCCTTGAGTGGGGAAGGGATCCCTTGATGCTCCATAGGGCAGATGAGCAGCAAACCCCTCTCCATTTGACCATCCATCTCTTGAAGGATAACCAGGGGGAAAGAACAACTGGAGGCATCAGTGATGATTGTTGCAGGTATTTTAATGTTGACACGCATACATATATCTATGTATATGTGTGTTTTTGCACTGCCTTCTCAGTAAAAAATAGATACATAGAGTTTATATATATATCTATATCTATATAGCTGGTAGAAGTATCTCGTTATGTTATCCTGAGCAGCAAACACGGTTACAACAACTCACAATAACTCAGATGATTTGATTTCTTCTTAAAACCGTGATAACGCTGAATATTGATTACAGTGATGAACGTTATGCTGGCTTTTGTGAGTTGTTTACCATGTCTCTATTTTAAGTGTGCTTAGACCACCTTGTAAGTGTAAATGTATGAGAGATGTACTTCCCAAACTGCGGAATGTTTTCATATCGCAACCATAAAATAGTACTGAATGTTATCGCATTGCCACTGTCTCCAATCATCTGTGAGAGCAGCATTTGTCTGCTGTACATGTGTGAACTTTATTTTTTCTTTCCATGAAAATTTGACTTCTTGTAAAAGGCCACGTGTGGCTAAGTCTAACCCTTGGCATTGAGTCTGTCAGCTGTCTTTGACTGTGGGATTGCAGCCTCTCTCTGGTGCAGCCCTGAAGGGGGGAGAGACCCCTCCCCTCACCGGGTTACTTACTCTGCATGGTCTAATCAGCCACCTTGGACCTGATATGTTCAATAGGGTTCATATCTGCTTCTTGGCCCAGTGGGTTGTGAATCTCCTACTCCCTTTACATCTTTTCTTTTGCACAAAAATGGCACAAATTTAAGTCAATGAGAAACATTTTGATGTTTTGAGAAAAGGGTTCTCAGAAAATTGATTCATGATTTGATAATGATTTATGTATTTCATGTTTAATTCCACTCTTTACTGTGCTGTGCAGTGAAAAGATGGAAAGAAGCTTGATGTTCCTTGAGATGACTGAGAAGGCAGTGTAAAAACATTGTGAAAAGCCTACAGTATGTGAGTTTAATGGCTATCATAATTGTTTAAGTTAAGCTGAGGCACTTAAGAACCTATTTCAAAAAGATATTGCATATTATATACTGGCTCTGACAGGAATTAGCCCCATTACTTTGAGCTGACCCCCTAAGCTATATTGAATTTTTCAAAGAAAGCTATACTTGAACACCACAGAAACTTCAAGTGAAGATATAAAGGTTTGCAACTTCAAAACCTTTACTGATGATAAGAAACTGCCAAAAATATGTGACTATGAATGCCACCAACAATATATGTAGATATGGATAAAAATGGACAGAAAATGGACAGATGGTTTCTTAATATTTGTAATTTTGTGATTTTATGACACTACTCAGTTACCTCTTGGTTTTGTACAACTCAAGTCCAGGCGTACTCACATTTGAACAGCACAACAGTCCCTGATTCAACCATTAAATCTTGAATACCAAGTAGGGAATAATTGGGTCTGATCTTGTATATTTCTGGAATGACTTTCTACTCACATACTGTATGTTTTCCGTAGATATGTGTATTTTCTAGTTCAGAATCCAAATAAAATCACACTCCAGCTGTTCCTTTCACTTTGAATGTCCTTCTGTTTGCATATTCAAATCTTTCTTCCAGAGGGATATGATGTTGTGGATGGGACCTCTTTACTAAATGACGACATGATAGAGGATGATGACGGTGCCAGCTCCTCTGCCTATGTGGAGCTGGAGAGGCTGGAGAGAGAGACAGCGGCTGCTCGCAGCCAGCACAGTACTAGCTCCACCGTAACAGCCATCTCTGTCCCACCGGCATCCCCACCTTCATACAGGGTCCCCACTGCCTCACCCATAGCCTCTGAGCCACCGGTCCCTCAGGCCATTCAGGCCTTTAAGGAGTCTGCTAACATGGTTGCAGCATTCAACATGCAGTGGAAAGATGAAATCTCAGCAATGCGCTATGAGCTAGCAGAGCTGCGCAGAGATGTCTGTGGGGAATTGAAGACTTTCAACAGCAACTTCTTCAACTTTACTCAGTGCTACAACATGTGGACTTTGTGCCGGGAGCCTTGCAGCGACAGCACCACACAAACAGATGACAGGGTATCCATAGGAATTCAAGCAGGCTCAAGCTGGTCCGTTCGACAGAATACAGAGGACAAGTCAGTGATGTGCCAACCAGAACCGGCACCCTTCAGCATCATGGATTTGATGGACCCACCCCGAATTGAGATTATAGAGGGCACCCCAGAGAGCACGCCAGAGGGTTCAGGCAGCCCTGCTAGCCCACTTCCAATAGAAGACTTCCCATGGGAGATAAACAAAACTAAAAAGATCCATAAGCAGCAGGACACAGGTGGCCACACAGGTGGTCACAGAAGCGCCAGTCTAGAACTGTGGAGCAGAAAGTACACCAGTGGGCCCATGTCATATCTGTCTATGTCATTCTAATCATTCCCATTCTACATATACAGTAAAATGAGATGAGGAGGCCAGGGTGAAAACCTTACAATTACCAAGAAAGGCAGGGCAGTGCTGTTGTTAGATGTCCCTTTACTCTATGCAGACACAGAGTCTGTCATCTCTTGAACAGGTTACAATGTTGTTCAAGCAATCTTTTAACAAGTGTCTTGCTTAGCCATGGAATAAAAAATAACAATTTTGTTTTACATCAGAATGAGGTGACATAAGAATGTGAGAGAGAGTGTGGCTGATGTTCAGATCCTCAAGTGCCAACAAGTGCAGCATCATCTTTACTCTGCTGTCTTAAATACCCAACCTTCAGAGAAAAGGTCAAATCAAGTAAAAATAATTGGAAATCTAAGGGTAATTTAATGATAAAATTTAAAAATCAGCCCTTGCAAGGTGAAGCATAAGTTGGTCTGTCTCTGCACATGAATTTGAATAGCTCATGTTCATTCCAGTTTCTCTTCATGTAGAAACATTCTCTTAAGCACCTGAGTATACTGAAAATATACTGTGAATAACTTTATAAACCCTAGTTTTTTAATGAATGCATAAAAGATGAATACATTATTTATGAATATATTAATATATCATTCAATTTTTAGTTATTCTAATCAAAGCATTCCTTTGCCATGGCCTTTGTTTCATCCATTTTGTAGCCAGTTCCAGATGAAATGGGCGTTTTTTTCACTGGGGAGCTGGTGAGCCACATAACATTAAGTACTAACTGTAATGATTTAATAAACAGCAGAGATTGATGACAACAAGCTGTAACAACCCCTATAAAAATTTTTGTAAAAGCCTAATCCTCTGGAATACTTTATGGATGACACTGTCTCATGGCTTTGCGGATTTAGTCCCTGGCTAAAAATGTTCACGATGAATCATTTGTAACTGACTTCAAAGTCTAACAGCATGTGGAGAGGAAAACAGCAAGAGATGGTTTACAATGATCATTTAGTATGAATGTATTGGCTTCAGTTTATTCCAGCACAAACTGCATTCATGTTCGAACTATGTATATGTATATAAATGTACCATTTTGTATATAGAGAAACTTATATTCAATACTTGTACTGTTTGCAGTTATAAACATACTGTGTTCTGACAGCGCTGAGAGGGGTTTTAGTAGTAACTGTGGTTCTAAACCAAACACAGCACTTTTTTCCAGTCTTCTAGGTCTGTCTCCATTTTTTCATCATGTTCATCACCCGACTGTGCATCACATAAGGAAGTTGGTAGTGCCAGTGTTTTGCCTTTTGTTTTTCTTGCAGTGGTGGCTACAGGTTCTTAAATGTTTGCTTAATGGTCTCAACTATCCCTTTGTTTTTATTTTCAGAAGAAATGGTCAAATTCTGAACTGGATTTGTTGTTTTGGTAAATTGTGTTATGAGATATGGACTTCCATATTTTATGGAATTCCACTCTATTCACCTAATTTAAATGCCACATATCTTTAGTAATGGGGGATTTTTTCTTGCTGGGATGGTTCATCACTGCTGAAAGATAACAGAAAAACATTGGTCCCTATACGTAGACAATCAGAGCCACTGAGGGCCTCTACCTCTCTGACATGTCCCCAGAGGTGCAGTATGGTACCAGTGAATGTACTAACACCGCCTCACTAGTGATGGCTTAGCTGGGCTCCTGTCAAACCTTAATGGGTGGGAGCCCTCAATCATCCGCTATATTTGGCCAATTACTCATTTTGTCTGTTACTACTTTTGTTGTAAAAATAATAGTTGCTCACTAGACACTGCCATTCCCCTAAACCACTCATCCGTTCCATTGTCCCATTGTACCAACACGGTGTACCAAAGGTAATATTGAGGCCCATGGAACTGAGGCCAACAACAAACATCTCCAAGTTTGACAACACTTATCTCTGGATGATCACTGCAGCACAGGACCATGGGAAGCTTGTATGTATCAGACCCCTGACTGAAATGTGAACCTTTCAAAAGGACTTAATAAAGGAGAGGCAACATCTCTCACTTTATAAAGAGAGTGGATCTTCTTCCCCCTTTGCACGACCAAATGACAATACTTGCAGAAAAAGTGGCATGGTTGTACCAGAGGTAATATCAAAATTAAAGTTGTAGCCACAAAAGAAAAAAGGCAGACATTTCCCTTTGAGTCATTGCAGTAGCTACACCCTAAACACCTGTTACAGTAACTCATTAAACCTGAGCTTAAATGCTTACTAGTCTAAGGATTAATTTGCCTTGAAAATCCAATATATGTGTTACAGAGGAACACTACATCAAGGCATGTTTTGCTGGTAATTTTTGGCAGCAACTCCATAACTCTGAACTTGAGGGTTTGGTACAAAGAGTAGTTAGGTCAGGAATAAGTTTAAATTCATTGCTGTCATTCTCAACATTTGCAATACAGAATATACATTTCAAAAAGATCCTAACCTATTTCTTCTTGTTATAAATCCAAACAAAAATGTTGAGTTTTTTATTACAGATCAGCCTAAAGCTGGGTTAGCATAAATCATAAATGATTTCAGTGAAGGCATATGACTGTGACAACATTTAGCCTATAATCGTTTTAATATATAAATACATATACAGTATATATGAAAAAAAACTTTGGAAAGGCTTGTATTCATATTTTTTGCTTTTTGAATGACTACATAAGAGAGGATTGCAGTGGCATTCCTTACTTACATATTTTCCCATTGTTTGGGGAATGCAAACTAATTTAAAGGTGCTGAAGACTGGCCAATCATGATGTCTCCAATCTACATTCATTCATTCTATGCAAGTGCTTTGTTCTTTGTTATTTTTATGTCATCTAAATATTTGCAGTTATAGAAAGTAGGTGTTAATGTTATGCCTTCGTGCAAGTCATCAATGCTGGAAATGGAATGGTGTTTTCAGAAAATATTGGTGGCACTTTTATTTATTTAGTTATTTTTGCATGAGCCACGGGCAACGTCAAAGGTTGTTTTAGTGTTGCCTTAGTTGTTTCCTACACATTACCCAATTTTAGTCTACTATTTCAGTAGTAGACTAAAAACAGTTTGTTGGTGAGATTCCTAAGATTCCTGCTTCGTAGCATCAATGTGCTTTGTGACATATGCAAAAGAAATTAACAATCATAAGTGCATCACACACTGATAAATTTATTTACTGACTATGGCAACATTTGAAAACAAAGCCTGTGATATTATAATTGGAAATGCTGTACAAATGCTTAACATTCTTCTAATGCATATCCAATTGAACTCCAAATCTTGGTGAATGATTGATGCCAGGGAACTCACCCATCACTATAAATAAATTGAATCCAGTGTTTCATTAACAATGTCATCATTTAGCCCAAAGAAATTACCCTTCCCTTAAAATAAGTTGAAATGTAGCAAAAATACAGATATTGATCTTAATCTTATTTTAAAAAATACACAAAAGATATATATATTTAACAAAGACTGGAGGAGAAATAGACAAAGGGTATTTACAATTATTTTGTAACCATGCATCCATATTTTGTGTAATGAAATATATAATTATTTGTAAGAAAATCTGAATTGTCTATCTAATATATGTTATGTAGTCATTTACCCCATGGGTTTTTGTTTGCATTTTGTTGTCATCCAGAGATCTGAAGAAATAACTGTGCCAACTCTGTGACGTCCAGTTATTTGGACAAAGGTTTTTGGATGGAATCTGATCTCACCTGAACCTGTAATACTGCTTGAATATAAATCCTTTTTTATCCCTGTGTGCTCTTCCTGCATTTATTCAAGGTTTCTTGGAGAAAACATGCTTCTCTGTTTTGCATCAACCATGTTGCAATTTTCAGGGATCTCAGACTGCATTGTTAAGTGAATCAGATTTTGTCAAACTTAAAAAGCATCCTTTTGAATAACATAGTTGAGCCTGTATTTGTTAGCTTATGCTTATTTTGTTAAAAGAATGAAACAAGTATGTGATACTTTTGTTTTCTTTTTTTTTTTGCTTATTGTGGTGTTACTTGTGAATTTTCATTTACAACTTTTATTGGCCTTATGTATTTTTCATAAATTGATATAAAACATTGGATTAAAATGTTCATGATGTTTATGTTTATGATAATTCAAGTCGCAAAATGGGGGTCATAGCTTTACAATGGCATCCAAAGATGAAACTGATAAATTGTATTTTTTGTGTCCATAGTGAGTTGTCCACACACTTTAACACACCAAAAATACACAGCATGGGCCAGCCACAGTGTCTTTACTTTGACCCTCTTTGTGCATTGCTTTTATACTAAGCTATCATATTTTTGTTTGTTTTTTTTTCTTTTTCCTTCCCCCCCCCCATTTTAGGCGTCCGTAGCTTAGCAGGGGGGCGTAGAGAGTACGGTAGGTCTGGTAGGGAAACGCTTTATTATATCTTTTTTTATATGTTGTTAATACATTTTTTCCATTCATTTTGTCTGACTCATAAACATTTTCCACTTGATAAAAATAAGATATATCGTATAAGTTGAAGATGGTGTCATACTCACACTAAGTATGTATAATACATTTAAATGTCTTCATCTGTTTTCACACTGAATCCAGTGGAATTTCCATGATTATGTACTAGTCCTGGATGATGAGTTCAACAAACCAAAAGAACAAAAACTGTTGACTACTGTCCCACATGTTGGCCTTGTGTTAGCACACTGCCATTTATATGTACAGTATCTATTGAATTTGATCTTAGTGAGACATAAGAATAATTGTTCCATTTAAAATATCTTCTGTGAAACTGGAACATACCTTAACAGAGATGTGCATGATACCGTTTACAAATTCCATAAAACTGTTTATGTTGTTTGTTTTATGTTATGTTTTAATATTAATGTTCAGTTGAAATTCATTGGTATTAGTAGTGATTCACCCTCTTGCTTTAGCCATTTTACACATTTTCTTTAAGCGTACAGAGTGGAATAAATTCAGCACACAATACTGTGTCTTTTTAAATATCCTGGCATGCAGCAAGGCAGGTTATGACCAACATAACAGCTTTGTTCTACAAACCACCACAAATCAATGCTGCTTTTAGATAATATCATCAATGTGAACAAGCCACAGTTGTTAAACACCTTTGCAGATTTGTAGCAAAGTCAGTTGCTTTCAGTAGTTGTGATTTTGACACTGATGGCATTTTTAATTAAGCATGCTCTTCAACAACAACATCATTTTTAAACGAAGGATAAATACTAGTAATAGTCAAACATTGAAGTGGGTTAATTTTGGAGTATATTACTTTCAAATTTTAGATTTAACAAGTAATACAAAATACACACATAAATTCACACAAATATGGCTCCAAATCCCCTCCCTGTCTCACCTACATACAAACTGAAAGAGGATCGTATTCAAAAGGAGTCAGTATTAGTCAATTAAAATTGAAAAAGAAAAAAATAAATGAACATATAAATAAATACAACATAAAATAACAAGAGACAATGTAGCAATCCTAGCTTATTCAGATGACTAATGATGTATCAGTTCTGATAACATTTTTATATCAAATCTGATACAGGCGTTGGCAAGGTGTCCATATAAGTCACATAGGGTTGCCAAATCTTTAGAAAGGTATTGTGTTAATTTCTGAGAGAATATGTGATCTTTACAAGTAGAATGCAACTATTAATTTCCAAAACCCATTTAGCTATGAGGAGATGTGAATCAGACTTCCATGTCATTGCTATACACCTCCTGGCAATGCATAAAGCTATTTCTAAAAACTTTTTTGAAAGTTTCTTGAATGAGCACTAATGGTTGTAAGATTCCCCAGTAAGCAAATTTGCGGATCCAATGGGAAGACAAATCCTGTAAGTTTTGTCAGAAGATGTACTACAAGATACTAAGTTTGTATATGACCAGGTGCAATCCAAAAATGAGCCCTCCACTATACCACATCTAAAACACATATTTGATAACTCAGGTTTGTATTCATGCAGTCTCTGTGCTGTGAAATAGAGTCTTGGGTTAATTTTGTAGGTGGTGGCCGATTGATTGAATAGTAAACACAATCACATGGTTGTAATCTACACAAAATCCTACATAGTACAATATTTACTGGGTATTATATTGTATATGGCGGTTGATTATTAATAATCTTACACAGATGGTCTTGAGCATGTAATTCTCTAAACAAAAAAAAAACTATACTATGTAGGATAAAATCTTATTCCAAAAATTATGAAATAATAATAATAATAATTAAATATTTTTATTTGGTGGAAAAGTTTGGCAAAGCCACTGCTGGACACTAACAAAGTTACTGTAATGGCCCTACTAGCAGCAGAGGTCTTGGATGGTCATGTCCAACGGTCTGTCACTTGTTTGGTCTGTCCCAACACTCTGGTTCAGAAGCACATATTAAAGATATTAAAAATTGTGTTGAGACTCAGGTCCCCAAAGGACGAATGTTTTTGGTGAACCCACATCTTTTCCTGTAGTCCCACTGCAAAGCCAAAGTCCCAAAGAGAATGAACTCTTTACACTATGGAGAAAGCTTTATTGTAGTGCCACCATCCAATATCATATTTTAATGAATCATTTTTTATAAATAATAAATGTTTTAATTTAACAGGCAGCTTACACTAAAATTTCAGCAGATTAAATTCTTCCAAGAGAGCGAACGCTTGCTTAATTTAAATGACACTTTGGCTTTCACTCTAGTGCCACATTCAAGACAAACTTTTCTCTTTTGAAACTCTCTTCTGGTCAGGGTTTAACAATAGAAAAATGAAAAAATATGTGCTTTGTTCACACTTTCATATCATAATGTACATAATGAACATCAAGCCTCTAGGGCCTGCTGCTGGCCTTTTTTTTTAAGTTACTTTGACTTTTTTTTAATCTGAGGAGTTTTTGGAAAAGATTCACTTTTGGCGCATTTGTTTGGGATGCCAAACACTGCCTCATCAATGGAGTAAAGGCAATGAAAAGAGAGTTTGTTGAAATGATACTTTGAGGTCATTGATTTGTATTGGTTTGTTGTGATATATCATACATAAAAGGTTAATTCACCTTGCATCCATGGGGGCATCACCACTGTATGTATATATGTATGTGGCTATGAACAACATGTTTGTTTTATTGTACAGCTCTCAAAAAAGGGCTACAACTACAACTACCAACTTTTTAAATTTTGTAAATCCAGCAGATTCAGCTGGGATTATTGACCTATACACACCCTAAAGTCCTGCTAGTTGTCCACTGTCAAATCACCCATTCATTCATTCATTCATCCATCCATCCATCAATCCATCCACTCATCCATCTTTACAAACCACCAGTGCCATGCTCAAGCTCAATCCTTGGCGTGAGGAAAAATCTTCACAATAGTTGAGCCTTGTATAGTAACACTGGTAAGAAAAAGAATCAATTCCCCTCAATCAATTCTCTTTATTGGAAAGAGCAATGTTCTTCTTGCTAAACAAAGTAATTTATTAAGCCTGTGCAGATTTATAGGAGGGATTTATTTTGAACAAAAATGTTCAAGAGTAATTTCAGACTATTTCAGTACACAAGTAAGATAACTGGTTATTACTTAATCCCGGAGTCCTTCACTGAATAGACATTTTTACTGATGCAATGCAAGATCTACAGTAATCGTCTATGTAGATGTGTGTCATTTTTACATTAAGGATGTCTGGCTATATACAAACTACATGGGCTTTGTGAAAATGTTACATTTATGCAATTTTATAAAATAGAAGAACTTGTTTTTCCATATATATACACTCACTGCTCTGACAGCCAGTATACCAAGTTGTTAAGGAGAGAGATACTGATTGTATTGTAATGGTATGAAGTTGTCGACTGTGTTTTTTAGGCTTTAGACTACTAATGATCTTGCAATATAATTAGTCAGATGAAAGTAATAGATAATTTTCCCAGTACCCTTGCGAAGATGGAGTGAGGCTAGATAGTAACATTGTTCTTAAAATTAATATATTCTGGAGTTTACTGAGAGACTTCACATTCACGTTGTTACATCTTCAGCCCCCATGCTCATGTACGTAGCTCGTCAGTCATTGCACATCATTAAGCCACAATCCACCCTGACCTGAGTAAGAGCAGCCTCTTTGCCAGTCTCAGTCCACAACTATGGCAAGGACGGCCTGGCACAAATGGAGGGAGTCGGATGGAGAGGAGAGAATGTCAGAACTTTTGCAACGATTTTTCTGAAATTTAAGTCTTGATCACAAAGGAGCAAAAGGTTTGAGAGGTCTTGTTGAAAAAACACGAGTGAAGGTCTGTTAAATATTCTCTGCACTAAAACTATGATGATATGATGATATTAAGTCACACTTTACATAAAGTCCAAGTAAGTAATATAGTTTTATAGTACCTACAATTCAACTACATACCTGTAGAGCAAAATGTGAACATGACAACTGATTATAATTAAATGTTCCTTCAATTATGTGTGATTACAATTACTGTATATTCCAAGTCCAGTACTGTACTTGCACTTCATATAAAGTGTGACTTAAGCTCATGCAGCCAAATATAAAGAGATTTAAAGGCAGTAAACGGGCTTTTAGTGTGGTTGTCATAACCTTTCAGTATAGATTTGAAAAACGAGAATGTGAAAACTGAAACTTCAAGAAGCTCCACGTGCTGCAGTACAGCATGTGACTATTTTCAAGATACTATATTGTTGTAGAAAAAGGAATAGACTGTCTTGTTTTTCAGTTTAAAAACATGTTCTTTGTCTGGGTCTCTCAGTCCATTTCGTCTAATTTTCTGTGTTATCCTTCTGTCTAAATCTAATTTCTGTTAGATCTAAAAAAAACAAAAAAAAAAGAAAGAGAGAGAGACAGACAGAGACTTAAGTGTTCCAACTGAAGCTCATGTTTGTGGTATTTTCTTCCACATGTGGAGTGGCTAATTCAGTAGTTTATTATAATGACTGTCTCTTCCTCTCAGTTTTTGTCTGTGCATGACATTTTTTGTTGGCCTTATGCTCAAAACATTGTAATGTTCTGTCAGGAGATACTATTGTGCTGCTGAAAAACCAAATTAAATATTTCTATATTAAATTTTTCTCTTTATAATTTTCACTGATGGGAAAAGTAAATTATCCTGCCATTTTGAATTTTAATTATTGATGATTAATTGGAATTAAATAGATCAATTTCATTAAATCCAAAATTTCTAAATTTTACTTGATTTTCATACTTGTGTTTTGATGATTTCTGCTGTTTGTCTTATACATGTATACATTATAATAAGGTGTAGCCGTCTGTTCTCAGATTCAGATGATGCATGTTATCTCATGTTGTCTTTACTAGTGCATTACTGACTTGCAGATTGAGCCCAGCCTGATAAGTATGGACTGATCTTTAGATCATGATACACGGGCAAAATATTCAGTGAATGTGGATGGGCAAAATTCCCAGCAACTTTGGCAAACATTAATTTGCTGATTTTCCATTTTGTTTGGTCCATTTTGGGTCATTTTTTGCCACTCCCTTGTTTTCAGTGTGATACTGTTAGTCGTATAGGCAGGGAGTAATAAAAGTAAAAGAAAATAAAGTCTGGACAAATAGAGATTCAAATGGTCCAGGCCATAAAAACCTTGTTCATCAGACAATCAAACAAGGTTAAGGAAACTACTGAGGGAATAGTTGACTGTGAGCATTGCCCATCAAGTTGCAAGTTGTGTCAGTATCATAAAATGCATCTTGAGACAGACACACAACTAATGCTGGATAATGAGTGTTACCCTGAAATCAGCCTTTTCCCCTGACTTTTTTATTTACCTTTTGAAAAGACACCTGAGGCACAAATGAAGTTAGTTGCAATAGGACTTCAAATGTAAATCATTCATATTACACTGTTACTGGCAAAGTGCAGTTCCTCAGAGTTAGATTACCAACTCTGCACATTCAACATTACAGAAAATACATTTCTGTGACCCATTTTTAACACTGCATATCCAGCATATCTGTGTTTCTCTCTTTCCCTGCCTGTTAGGATTGATTGACTTAACAACTGTATTAGCAAAGAGAAAATATACCTGTAAATATTTCTAATGAGCTTTAGACGTCTTGGAGTCAGTTTTGGTAGGTATGTAAATATGATTCACAGTATGTGTGCATTATTCTGTTCCATACCTGCATCTGCCCTCTATAACTGGTGTCGCTTGCTCCTTGCAGGGATTCAGTTTCGTCTCCCTACTTCCTGCAGCGTGGACCGCGCTCAGCCACCCCCAGGTACCAGTCTGTCTCCATCTCTTTTCCTTTCATCCATACTAGCACTTATCTATTGCAAACTACATTTCAGTTGCAGTCATACATCCATGGGTGTAGCAACAGGGGTCCAGCTATTTTTGTTTAAAAAAAAAAAAAGGAGGAGAAAAAAGAAAAGTAAATAAAAGTGTAGCACAATCTCTTTCTGGTAAATACTGTGAATACAACAGTACAACTTCACTGTTTGAACATAAGCGTTTTTTAGTTGAAACAATTACTCAATTAAGTCGATAAGTGCATCTATGGAAAATTAACAATAATAATTTCAGTAATGTTTAAAGCAAAAATACGAAACGTGCGTTGGTACCAACTTCTAAAATACCAAGAAATTCTGCTTTTCTTTGTTAGGAAACTGAATATCTTTCGGACTGTTGGTCATACAAAACTTACAATTTGGATTTGTCATCTGGGATCTGGGAAATTATAATTTATTAATTAATCTTTTTTTTTCATGTTACTTTTCATTTGTGCTTCTATTGCCTCCTTCTAATTATGAAAATGATCTGTTCTAAAAACCTATGGTGTAGATATTAAATACTCACCTCTTGCAGGGTTGGAAGGTGGCTCTGAGGAGTTTGTAGCTTGATCCTTTTGCAGAGCGGAAGGTGCAGGTATAACTAGCGTCAGATAACTTAACGTCAGTTAACTTCGTTCACAGTAAACGTTAAAAATGGATTCCGTGGTTAACGTTAACCGGTTCCACGGTGAAAAAAACTTATCAAGACGTCCATATAAACTTTTCAGACCACCTCAGCAACATTTACACTATTATGTCCTGGCATGTTCCAAACACTCGTAATTTCAATAATACAAAATATGACAGTTAGTTAACGCTAGCTTAAAACCCATTAGCTTATCTTTCTCGTTGTTTCGGGTTTCAACGGTTTTAAAATGAAATATATCAATATATCAAATAAACGTACATAAAAACCTGTCCAACCACGCCATCAGCTTTCTTCTGTTCATTCCTAAGCTCGGCATGTTCCAAACACTCGTATTTTCTACATTAATACAAAATATAACGCCAGCTAAGTTTCCTTAGCTTTTGCTGTCACTTAATGGTAAGCCTTTTTTTTTTCCTAGGATGGCGAAGTGATGACCCGCCCTACTCTGCCTCTGATTGGCTAGTACTCGTTGTTTAAGTTGGTTAGGTGTAGGCATGAGGAGTGATATTGGTTAGGATTAGGGTGAGAATAATAAGATATATAAGGGTAAGCCAATCAGAGGCATAGTAGAGCGGGTCATCACTTCACGCCATCCTAGGGAAATAAAAGCCTTGTTTCTGGTTTCAACGGTTCAATAGTGAAATATGTCAATGTATCCAAAAAAAAACTTGTCTAACCACACCAACAGCATTTTTCTGCTCATACCTAAGCTTGGTACGCTCCAAACATGTAATTTCTACAAAATTAAAAGATTGTTACAGAGTCTGTTTGCGGCTACAGTGCCATGACATGCGTCGTTTGCAGTTGCTTTGGTGTCTGCAAAGCAACAGCATGCTAGCTTGACGTTGGTCGCGCGGACTACTAGAGCGCCAGAAGTAGCGTTGAAGAGACCAGCAGACCACTCACAAACGGAAGCAGTGTATATAGCTTATTTTGGCATATGTTGGTGAAAATGTGTGTATTTGAAACATAAGGAGTATATGAAAGGTGAGAGAGAAGAAGTAAATTCTGCTGCCGGAGTGGTTTGAGACGTTTATAGGAACGATTTGTTATTTCCACCGTTTAAGTCCAGCAACTGCAGTGATGAACTAAATATAACTAAGTTTTCGCTGAACTATTCATTTAATCAACCTGGGTGTGGAATTCAGTCTATAATCCACTTAAATACAAAGCTTGATAATCACTGCCCTTCCGAAGTATTTAACATTTAATTTCAGGTTTTAATACCTTTTTTTTTTTTTTTTTTTCGATTAATTGAATCAATTTGGTACAAAATGTCTGAAAATAGCAAATTCCTTGTTTTGTCCAACCAACAGTGCAAAACTCAAACATATTCAGTGTACAATGATATAAAACAATGGAAACCAGTAAATCCTCAAATTTAAAAATCTGGATTGAAAGAATGGTAGACATTTGAGCTTGATACATACCTTAAATGATTATCAAAGTAGGCTAGTTGTCAATTTATTTTGTTGAATGACCAATCGATTTATCAACTAACTGTTTCAGCCATATTGCACTGCTACCCAGCCGTTCTTATTGGCCTTGTGTCATGCACACTTTGATTCATCATGGAAGTTGCTTAAGAAAGTTTAGATGGCAACAGGAAGCAACCAGACTGCATAGTTGGTGAGAAGAGGGATTACATGAGTATAAAATGTAGATTTGTTATTTTGTGTTTTGATGCTGGAACATGTCCCTGCTTCTGAGCTGCAGGGGACTCATGATGTGTTAAAAACTCCTGTTGTGCAGAACTACCAGGATCCTCACTGTTTACTGGTCTTACCACAAATACATCTAAGCAGAGAAGCAGGCACAGTTTAATAGCATGACATTCAGGTCCATTTAGTCTTGGCTGCACCTCCAGCGTGTGGGTCTGTTTACTTAACAGTGCAGCAGTGCTTAGCCAAACAATCACATTCAAACATAGCCAGGCATAACTGACTACACAAAGGACAGGATGCTTTCCTGGATCACATTAACCAAACTTTTAGCTGAAGCTGTAGTATTTTTAAAAAAAGCTGCTGTAGCTCTGAAAATTATTAGTCTATATAAACACTTTTCCTCAATATGCCTATTCGATATCTACTTAGTTAATGTGTTTGAGGGCTCCTAGTATATGTTGAAAATTATGTAGCATTTCAGTTAAACTGTGGGTTGATCTTACATGTAGGTGGAGAGAGCAGGAACTTTTCAAGTTGAGGAAAAGTAAGACCTCCCACACAAAAGGCGACAGGTCTTGAATCTTGATTATTATTGAGGCTTAACAGTCAGTGCAGATATTGGATTTTCTCCCTCTTTTACATCTGAATTCTATGTCTGTGTGATTTGTTTATGTGCAAAATGTTAAGTCTTGAAAGAGGAAATTGAACTTTGATCCTGAGGAAGTGATGCTATTTACCATTTTAAGGCTTTAGGTTGTTCTTTCCTTGTTGTTAATGAGTCACTCCACCTTCAGGGCAGTTATTGTTCTGAAATATGGCTCGATGACTTGCATGGAGACAGACATGTAAACACTAGGCCTTATGGTGTTGTTTGAATAGTGTTTTGGTTATTTGGGAGAGATTTTTTTTGCGCGGACTAACAAGATTTTTACTGCCCTTTAACAGAAAATAACCATAATATCTGAAAGCAGGTTTTGATCGGACCGATGGTAGGTGTCACTGACTCACCTGTTACCTCACCAAGTGCTAAGATGTCTGACTTTTAAAAAGCTATTCTCCATCTTGTACTCTGTTTTCCATATTCAAATTGGAAACTCAAAACACTCCTCTGTCCATGCCTTATATAGGACACTTGTGTAGGAGAAAATAAGATGTTTGCAGAGGTTTTCTTAGTCAACACAGTCACATCTTTGTCATATCTTTGTCACATAGTACTTGGCAGCTGCCCACTTCAGTTTGACATTAGTATCAGTATGTACTGTTAGATAATTTAATCTATAACACTGCAAAATATTTACTTATTTAATCATATGTTTTGTATGTAAAAGGATCCGCAAATTAACTAACTGCAGCTGTCATACTTGTAGTTTAGTGAAATAATGAAATAATAAGGAAATGACATTGGCAATGTCCTTAACATAAATAAAAAAACACTCTTAAATAACTGTACAAGAAAGAGAAAAAGTTTGAGCAATTTTCAAAGCTTAATCCTTCAACTAAATTGAGTATTTCCTACTGTAGATAGATGTTTAAGTGCATGATATAAAGTCTATAGGAGGACATCTGCTGTCCAGTCAATGTTATTGCAATTTATAGTGATTTTTCTTTTCTTCTTTTCATACTGAGTAGGGCAGTTCTCTGAGAAGCCTATTATGTGGTGACATGACAGCTCAGGAGAAGCCAGCAAATTAAATGTCTTCATTAAACAACATTAACCTAAGCAAATAATTGTCTAATTATTCCCAGAACATAAATGTAGGCGTTCAAGACAACAAATGTATCCAAATGTCAGCTCATTCAGGCAACCATCAAGCATACTGTATCAATGAAAGGGGGTTATGTGACACTTATTAGTTACCAACATATATGAAGTGCAATTTCTGCTCCCAAGAGTGTTCAGGACCTTTTCTGTAGCGCCACCATCAGGCCAAGCTTGTAATTTTCAAATGATAGCATCTTGATTAGAAGACCCAATAACACAAATCATATTTATTCAGTTTCCTGGTCATTTATTCCTGCTTTCCAAAATGTAGACAATCTAGTTGGCCTATATTGATACCAAAGTAAAGAGGATGATAGATTTTGTAATTAGTTTAGGTATTATCTAAAAGATTTAATTTCTCTAAAGTTTACCAGAATCACAATTCATTACTTTCTTCTTTACTTTTTGACAGCCAGGGGAAGCAACTCTACCATACTTACAAAATATAGGTATTACTAGGTATTAATACTGTATTATAAATATAAATGTGAATGTGGTACCAGAAAGGATGACGTCTTTAATTAGAATGTCAATTTACAGAAGGAAAAAAAGGAGGTTGATGTTACACAAATATGAAAAGGATTATGTGGCATTTAGAGTTTAACCTCTTGTCTAATATCATTTTAATTTAAAACAAGTCATCAGTTTTACGATCATCAGAAAAAATTCATTTGTTATTTGTTAGATTATTAGTAAAAAACGATAAAAGAGCATGTTTCTAAAAAAGACGTGTAACAAAGTTTATGTGTGACATGAAAATATGTTAATAATTTCCAAGAAGAAGAATTTTCATGTACTGTAACACTTTTATTGGCAAACTAATGCAAGACAACAGAGAAACAGAGATTCTGTCTTTAGGGACATGCTCAACATTTAGCTGGCACCAAGGAATCTGTTAACATTTTCAGTTTTGAATGTAAGTCAGATGGGTAAAATATGTAAAAATAGAATGTGTTGCGTACTGCCTGAGTCACTGTGCTCTTTTTATTTTGGTATCCACCCACTGTGTCTTGCAGAACTGCAGCCCCTTCAAGTTGGAAGGAAGTCAAGTCTATGACCAGATTTAGCTTAACAGAGTTCCCTGTGGTTTCTTGTTTCTCATTGCACTTAATTACCTGTAATCCAAAGTGGTTTGTGTTTGTGTGTGTGTATGTGTGTGTAGTCCAGGTATTCCTCATGTTGTGGGGACGTAAATCTGTTTACACAGTCATGTTGAGCCTCCCTTATGGGAACATTTTAGGGTGAAGACTTGGTTTAAAGTTAAGGTTGGTTTAGGGTTATGTTAAGGTTAGGGTTAGGCATGTGGTGGTTATGGTGGAGGTTAGGATAAGTCTCCAGGAAATGAATGTAAGTCAATCTAATGTGTTCCTCCGAAGTGACAGAAATATGACTGTGTGTGTGTGTGTGTGTGTGTGTGTGTGCGTGCTGTGATTGGTGCTGTTCCTGCACCTGTTCACATTAATATTAATATGTGTGTTTGTGGGCAAATCACAACAATCTTGCTGTATTAAGTAATGCATTCAGTAGTCTGACTCCATTGATTCATATAAATTAATGGATGAATGGGTGACAGAATGGGAGGCATCAAGCGGATGACTGGAACAACTGTCATAAGCACTGCAGGGGTGAATGACTGAATGCTCAGAACGGCCATTATGGTGCTGTCTTAACATAGCTCACATTTGTAAAGAAAGTTTGAGCTATGATTCATTCCTCTCTGTGATTCATGCTGATTCACTTTGTACTGGAGGTTAAATCTTTTATTCAATCCAGAAAACCTAAGCTTATCATTCGGAATAAACTCATGGATATTCACTCTTATGTTGGACATTTGCTATTATGCTTAAAATAGGAAAGAACATAAACTGTTTTTGTTTGCCAGATTTGGGCAAAAGAATAAATGAATGAAGCAAACTTACTTTCTGTACTGCAATATCTTAGAACAGAGATATTTTAATTACTCATAAATTCAGACAGACTTGAGTCCCGTAACTGGTTTAAACTGACAAGTAGCACTGGCTTTATGAGACATTAATAGCATCTTAAAAAAACAGTATAATTCATTCAGTCAGGTTTTTTCAAAAATAAGTCTCACATTTGTCAAAGTAATGTCTGCAAATGGATCCACGGTGTCTGCACTCATTGGCTTAAAGGAACATTAGTACCCAGTTTTGAAATATGAGCTTTGCTTATGGTTACTCCCACAATTTAGGAGGCATTGATAATTTGATACTTAAAAAAAACAGACAAGATGTAGCCAGTTATATATATCTTTATAGGACTTATTTACTTTATATGACTAATTTAATTCACTAGAATGCCATTATCTTTTCAATTATGTAAAAATTAATGAAAATTATTTTAAATTTGTATGCTGAACAACATGGTGACAACATTTTATCCAGTGAAGTTGGTACATTTTAAAACTGCTGTGAGGTACATCTGGATGGATCACCGTCAGATTCGCATTTGCACTTGAATGTGCAAATCTTTCCCATAATCCTTCACTGCACTTCCCCAATAACCAGAGTTATGTTACAAAGCTGCTTTTGCTTTTCACCTTACTGACATTTCCTTTGCTTTAAGTGCTTAAGTGCCCCAGTGCCTAATCTCCCATCATGCTATGACACTCTTCTATCACACGCTGTGTGATACTGGTCGACTGCAGCACTTGGCCCTCGTCAGCTTTTGGCCACATTTTTCATTCTCACGTTTTTGATTTATCCTCTACCCTTGTCTTGCCTTGTCCTCGTCCTCTCATCCTGCTTGTGCTATCCAGCGGTATCATATCCTCCCAGTTACAAGAAGACTCCACCTCCTGTGCCCCCGCGCACCACCACCAAGCCTCTTATCTCTGTAACAGCCCAGAGCAGTACAGAGTCCACCCAAGATGCCTACCAGGAGGGCAGACATCCACGGGGTGGTCTGTGGACCACGGATAGCCTCGGCCGTCCCATCTACAGCTCCACAGACAGCCTGGACAGCACCAAGGCAGTTACCATGGCCATGGAATCAGCAGCAGGCAAGAGGCTTGCGTCTTTGGGCAGCCACACCTCCGTCCAGACATGTGACAAAGCAGTGCTGGTGTCCAAAGCCGAGGAGTACCTCAAAACCCCACGTTCCTCTATTGGGATACAGGTAAGAACATAACTGACCACGTCACTCACTGCTGCTCTCTTTTTAGTTACCACATTCTCATACTAATTACACCAATCTCATCTGTCTTCTTCTATCCTGTGCTGGCTGAAAGGATAATTCCCCCTTTTCCCATTTTAATAATCAGATTAATATGTATAAGAGCTGTCTAGTAAAATCCAGTCACAGTAAAACCATCTTCCAGGTTTCACAGGAAAATCACTTTTAATCAGTCAAATACACTTTTTTATCATCAAAGAAGGAGAACACTACAGGGAAAATGTTTAATGTAGGCAGTTGTTTCAATTGTTTTTGTTCATTACATGACAAGAGGACTACGTTTCCCTACTTATTTCCACATCTCCAGGCATACAGAATTAAAAATTAACTGGTGATACAGCCGCAAATGTGCAAATTAGTTAATCTTGTCATTTTTTTCGTGGTGTGTGTTACAAATTCCCACATTTACAGTACCAATCTGTTTGAAGTACTCGACAAGGTTTTGGAGTCTTGTTGACCTTTTCTGCATGTCACAATGTACAATTACCTGGACAAGGCTTATTCAAAGAGACCTGTTCCAATTTGAATCCCCGCTTAGGGCAGCAGTGGAAAAGAGTAATTTAGGACCTCTATTTCTGCCTTTGATCCAGTTGGTGATCTGGATGCTTTGCCGCTTACATTTTTCTTCACCATTACCTGAGACAGCTGATAACAAAGTCCCCATCATATTACTGTCCAAAATAAATAGCTCTGCCATAAGATAAGGAGGTGTTAAGCTTTTTGTGCTAACGTCCGACTAACTTGAGGGCAAGTTTTCTCAGTTGTTAGCTCCAACTTTGGGCTGCCTGTGTGGACCATGTTAGTCCTGAATGTTGCCCACAGAAATGAATCCCTTGGGCAACTGAGTCAAATTCAGGAAAATGTGCCCAGTTGTTTACAGTTGACACTGTGCCAGCTGTAAACCTGATTTCCACCAAGCTGAAGAAGATCACCAACTTTGTAGAACTCTCAAATAAGCTATTGTTTCCTTTGTTTCAAAATCCTGCAATAAGGTTAGAATCTTATTCACCATTCTGTATCTTTATTACAGACCAATCTTGTCTGACTTCTTACAATTTTAGGCTCCAGGCAAGATCTGTATTGGATTTATTATTTTTTTTCTAAGGATGGGCGGGGACTAGCAAGTCATTCTCTGCCTGTAAGCCTCTCCTCTAGTCTTTGTTTAGATGCCTGTAGCTTAACCCATGCTTTTATGAAATAGTCTGTAAATAAAGAGCAGATGCTTGGAATTGGAAAGGACCCCCCCGTCAAAACCAGCACATCCACCAATCATGTTGCTAGCTGAAAGACAAAAATGGAAACTTGAATCCTGTGTGATAGGTGAGAAACTTCTATAATTTCTATAATTCTGTACATTTCAGTTGTGAATGGTGAGTTCTGCTATCTGTACTTACCAGGTGGAAACTGTGACAGACTCTGAGACTGAAAGTAAAGGCCTTCCTCAGTTCCATTCAATAGGTATCCAGGTGGAGGATCGAAAACGGTATGTGGCACAAACAGAGGAAGCACAGTGTCCATAACCCATGTTTTCAAATTTGTTTTTGCTTTATTCTTATGTATGTTTTCCTTTTTCAGTCTTTTTCAAGCCTAGAATTGTTCTCAAGTTTGTAAATCAACATTGTCATTGTCACTTACACATTTTTAGGCATGGGAGGTTCAAGCGCTCCAACAGCGTGACCACTGCAGTGCAAGCAGACATGGAGTTGGAGGGCTTTCCCTCCATGGAAGACAAGGGCCTGCAGTTCGGTGGCGGTTTTGGTCGCCACTCTGAGCCCAGCACGCCCACGCAATATGGGGCCATCCGTACGGTGCGCACACAGGGCCTGTTCAGTTACAGGGAGGACTACCGGCCGTCCAGCGGGCCCTCAAGCCCGCAGCCTGAACCCTGGCTGGTTGAACCCAGCCTGGAGAGCACCGAGACAGGCCGTGTGTCCCCCCTTCGTAGGGATGGCAGCTGGTTTATGCAGCTCCTTCACAATGAAACCAAGCGGCTGGAAGGATGGTGCAAAGAGATGGAGAGAGAGGCAGAGGAGCATGACCTGTCGGAGGAGAGTGAGTGTCTACGTTTATTGTCTGATGCCAATGCTTTAAGGATATGTGGCACAAAACTGATACATTATAAGATTTTTTTCTGCAGTATGTATACAGTAACTGTATATTCACATTACTAGAATTTAACTGAATTGGTAGTGAAACACGTCTTTTTTTAGGAATATATACCTTTTAGATCAAAATGTAGATAGAAATCTTGGCAATCAGAGCAGCCAGAATAAGTCCTTTACCTTCACTTGGAGCCCAAGTGAACATTCACAGTATTAGCTGTCATGTTGACTATGAAAACACTGAATCATGAAAGATATTTTGTGAGCAGATTGGATCTTTGTGAAGGACTGAAAGACATTGTTCAACATGTTGGCCTTTGCCAAGCTGTCAGTGATAAAACCAGAATCTCTCTCTCTCTCTCTCTCTCTCTCTCTCTCTCTCTGTGTTTGGCAGTCCTAGGAAAAATCCGGAGTGCAGTGGGAAGTGCTCAGCTCCTAATGTCTCAAAAGTTTCAGCAGTTTTACTGGCTTTGTCAGCAGAATCTGGTGAGTGATCAGTAACAAACCAACCTGTCGTAGGTGGTTATGATCAAAAACACTGCATAGGCTTACATGGTGTTAATGTGTTACCTAGAAGTATTACAATGGATCACGGGTAAACTTGTTGATGGCCTTCTCTTTATCTGAGCTTTGAAAAGATGCTCGGCCTGACGCTGCACTTGTTCGCCTTCCAGAAATAGACCACAGAGATCGATAGCGAAACAGTCCCTCTGCCGCTATTGACCCCACAGTAAACCAAAGGGGAATTCCAATTGGAAGCAGCACCTGTGTTGAGGCTATCCATTAATGCACAGAGGCAGCAGTTTGAATGGGATCTCAGAGTTTGAATAATGGACTGCCACACTGTCTCACTGTTTAGCCCTCATGTCACGTCGACTGGAAATTTATACCTTTTCTAATGCTAAGTACTCACAGAGTCAGCATATATCAGGAAAAGGTAGTGTCATAAGTGGGGATGTTTGTGGAGATACAGTAGAGAGAGACAGTGAAAGAGACAGGCAGGTACTTAATCACACCTTTCTAAAGCGTAGCAAATTTTTTAAATGAAATGCAAAACCTTGTGGAGGTGGTTGAAATGTGCCTGCCTGTTCTCTCACTGCCTTTATGTTGGTTTTTTTTTTGTGCTTTTGTGTGTATGTCTTAACTCAGAGTGTTGCTCTTTTTTGGATGGTTTTGGGGCGCACACGCTCCCTCTCTCCACAAAGATAATAGGATGATGAATTAAGTCGAACATCGGTAGTGACAAGCCTTAGATTGCCCTGAGCTTTCAGACGTGTTTGAAGAGAACGACTCCCTGTTGGACAGAGGGAGAACTGCATGATGTCTAAAAATAGCTCTGAAGGTGCTTTAAAGTTTGACTTGACTGACCTTTTCTTGGTCTGACTTCTGACTTCTGACTTCTCACACTCATTATGTGTTTGTTGTCTGTGGTAATGAGTACATGAGTGTGTGAGTTGCGCTTTGCGCTTCACACAACATCAGTAACTTGATAGGTAGAGTATCATGAACAGCAATGAGAACCAAAATTGCTTGTCATTTAAATTTCACAGAATAGTGATAGTATGGCAAAATGGAATTAGAATTCAATTATAGCCTAAAATGTACAAGTTTTCTGTATATGTGATGTTTGATTTGTCTCCTTTACTCACTTGTCATTCTCCAATTTAGAGCAGCAACGATTAGTCAATTATTTGATTAGTTGCCAACTATTAAACTAATCTCCAACTATTTTGATGGTCTATTAATCATTTTGAGTCATTTTTAAGAAGAAAATGGCCAAATTCTGTGATTTCAGCCTCTCAAATGTGAATATTTTCTGGTTTCTTTTGTCCTCTGTGACAGTTAACTGGATATCTTTGGGTTATTGAGGATATCACCCTGGGCTTTGGGAAACAGTGATCGACAATTTGCACACTTTTCTGACATTTTCTGGACCAAACAACCAAACCATTAATTGAGAAAATAATTGACAGATTAATAGATAATGAAAAGAATCGTTAGTTTCAGCCCTACCCCACGGCATATGATCATAAAAATGTGTTTTGTATTAAACTGTTGATCCAGCACACATTCAACTAACTCTGCTATTATTTAAAAAAGGTAATTTAAGGAAGTTGAAGGATGGACCCAGAGAACTTTCTCATGTTAGTTGAGGTTATGAAGCAGTGTTGGTGTTGTACTGCCACACAGTGGGGGAAAGGGTGAGGTGAAAATGTTGATGTGGCTAAGCATACCAGCAGCAATATTTAATATTTAACAATAAAGTAGTTTTAAAGACTTGCTTGGTAATTTTAGTCAAATATTTCTTTCTATTTTTCATATATTTAAACAAATATTTGTTACATTGCTGCAGTTTCAGAACAAGTAATACAAATCTGGAATTCTTTACTAGTACTGTTAGTGTTTAAATGTTTAGTAATCCTGCACATAACAAAAATGGGAAATCATCATTCAAAACCCCCCACTACATTTTTGTTCTTCACCTACTCACCCACCGCTTCTCCAGGACCCCAGTGCCATGCCCAGACCCACATCTCAGGACCTGGCTGGATTCTGGGACCTCTTGCAGCTTTCCATCGATGACGTCACTGCCAAGTTTGATGAGCTGCAGCAGATCAAGAGCAACCAGTGGCAGCTGGTGGAGAGCCCAGAGAAGAAGGTAAAAACTGTTTTTTTAGGGTTCTACACACTCATAATAATTAGTCTTAATGGTCTCCAGATGAACTTGTTCAGCTTTGGAGGAAACAGCATTTGCCTTCCTCTTTTAGGCTTGTGACCAGCAGGAGGTTGTTCATTCTTATCATAAAACTGCAGGGACAATATAAAGAGACAATATCGGTTCAGCTCAGGCAGCTAGTAGCATCTCCTAAAGTGCTTGTTTTTCCATTAAAATCATTGGATGTTAAAATAAGTCAATAAGTTGTTCTGTCTGTCTGATCCACATTGTCATAGCAGCCTTATATCTGTGGAAATGGGAGACAAAGTTATGCCACCAGCATCTACTGATGTCAAACCAGTTCTACAAATGAAAATTCATACAAACAGTATGATTTTGAGATTTCCTGTTGTCAGGCTCAACTAATGGATGAGAAAAACATGTAATTGTCACTAATACACTGTTGACCAGCATTTGAACTCATAGAGCACTTAAACTACCATTGTATTGATTTCATAGAGTTTGGACAGAGAAATGGGCAGATACACAGTACGTTTATGAAAGTCCAGTCAATTTAACCTCTTTATTTTTTATAGCATTTCTTAAAACAGATTTTGAAGTACATCACAGTACAAAATGAAAATAAAAACATGATTAGATTATTGACAGATGACAATACACAATTAATCAAAAGATAAAGCACATATATATAACATTTAGGATCTTAAACTATCCAGTTAAATCGCCCATATCCAGCAGCTTAAATGAAAGCACATTTCTACGAGCGGTGCTTGTGGATGAACGAGCTGCAGTTATAAAAAGAACATTTAGATGATAATGTGTTTTTTAGAGATAGAGAAGATCCTTCGGGGCACTCGGATAATTATCTTCATGCTACAGTTGTAGTTCGTGAGGGAGTTTTTTTTTTTTACCTCCAGCAGTTAATACGCATATTGCAAGCTCCATGAAGCTAAGCCCGAACAATGACACAGATGCTCAGTATTTGGCTTTTCTCCTTCAAGGCAGGCTTACTTTTATACCAGTAGAAAAGCTTATTCTGTATTAAAAAGTTATTGTATATCAGTGTGTTCAGATTTGTAGATTTTAGCCATTTCTATCTTCAGGTGACCTGCGTCTCCACGAGCTTTAATACCATGATACACATATGTTCTAGTGATTGTAAGAGTCTGTATATTAGAGGCTTACAGACAAATTTAGATGAATCCATACACTCTATAGTGAATAAAACTCCCCTGAACATTTAATTTAATCTGTACTCATTTATCATTTATCAGTTTACTTATGAATTTAACCACTATGGCAATGTTTCATCTGCTGGTTAATATTATACCTCATGCACTGAGCTGAATAAATAGTCTCTCTTGTTTTTCCATAATTAGGTAATATAAAACCTCAAAATAAAATAAAGCAACATAAAATTAATTACCAGAATGAAAATATATTGCTTTGATTGTCTAGATTTACCAGTTAATTTACAGTATATTCTGTTATGATAAAGGGCTTTTTATTATCTGGCCCATATCCACTAATAAACATTTTGAGTTACACTGTTTTGTTAGTATTTTTCTCCTGTGGATCAACTTGTTCTGTGGGATATATTGCTTTAATAATAAGTCCTGCAATTGTTAACCTTGTTTAATCTGTATCCTTAGGAGCGGAAGTGGCCACCACCTCTGCCAAAGAGGCCGGCCAAAGGGCGTGGTGGCGTGACACGGGAGCGCTCTCTGGACCTTCAGGACCGCCAGCGACAGGAAGCCCGCAGACGCCTCATGGCTGCCAAACGAGCAGCTTCTTTCAGACAGAACTCAGCCACAGAGAGGGCAGACAGCATCGAGATCTACATCCCAGAGGCCCAGACACGGCTTTGAGGTCCACGGATTTATCCTCAGCTCCTCTTGTCCACCTCCACCCAACACCAGCTCGTGGCGTCACATCCAGGCCTCCTCCTGCTGTCATCATTTGTCACTATTCGTCCCACTTTGTCATCTGTTGCCATTCTCTGGGTTGTCCCTACTGAAGCTACACTAGGCCAGATTTCAGCTGAGAGTGCATCCCTCATATGAGCCCAAATGACAGTGTGGCACTGCCATAGGGAAGTCTTCCCTGAGTGAGAAGCTCTACATTCACCAACTTTAATTCTTGAGTCAGGGGTGGTTGCTTCTTTACCCACAAGTGGTAAGTGATAAATTAGAAATTTAGAGTGAAGCCCAAACTGTCTCCAAAACAGCAAAAACTGGACACACCAGCGTTAGACCTTCTGCCTCTTTTCCCTGGCGTAATTTATGGGTGTTAAAGGTCAAAAAGTGTGAAGTTTCCTAGTGTAGCTTTACGCCCACAGTGGACTTTTTGCCACAGGTTCTGCGCCATGAGAATGAGCTGCTATTCCCCAAAATAAACATTTCACTTGGGATTAATTTGAGCAAAATTAATTCAAGTTAGTAGTTTTTTTTTCATCATTGCCATTACTGTTAAAACTCTAGTCGTTTCCATTGTTGCCATTGCCCCACTGTGAGTAAAGGTAATGCTATACTTGCCACATTCAAAGGGAAACACAAAGTGCAACTTTTCTAAAACGTCTCTCACCAGCAACAATGGTCTTGGGCTAAAGCATCCTGTGTTAAGGCACAGTGGCAGCACAGATTGGTTTTCCCCACAGAAATGTATCTTAGCAAGTTAGGAAATCCTCTGAAAAATATAAGGATAGTAAGAAATGTTTGACAGCATGTCTGAAGTGGTGCACAACTGTACTCCATACTATCTTTCTACCTACAGTAAACCTGCATCATCTGTCCATTTTTAACCAGGCATGCTGCAGCTGTTGACCAGTGTTGCTGACCGAGATCGGAAAAATATCGTTACAAATCCCAAACCATCATTTCAACATTTATTCATTTTCATTCACATACTACCATCCCTCTTAGGACTACACACTTTTAAGATATGTATGTTATCTGCTGCTGGATACATTTCCATTGCAGAACAAATATGAATTATTAACAAAAGACAGTTTTGCGCAGCCTGGAAGAGGTGACTGTATCAAACAATGCATTTTGCACCTTATAATATTCATGTTTGTATTTCCAAGGGAAATGTAGTTTATGAAGCTCATGTGATAATGTTGCAGTTGAATTGCAAGGACAGAAATGGAAAATTTACTACCGAATTTCATGTTACTATATATATAGTAGGTCATATAAATTGCACCTTGTGTTGTTTTATTTTCATTCCTTTCTGGAGGCATTCAGGCCTCTCGTAATTAAAATATTGTGATTCTAACACTTTTAATTATACTTACAGTATCTATCATATGACCAACATCACAATCTACAGTATACATTTAGTATAAATAGTTAAAACAATTGTGGGTTGATTTGACAGTACATTTGTCTTGCTGATTAAGGGGTGTTTCTTAGCTAACAGGAACCATTTCTCATAACACACTGCATTCGACCTTTTGTTCCAAGTGGCGCATAATGAAAACACTTCTGTTGTTATTTTAATCTGCTCATGTAGTCTAGGAAAGACAGGTGCAAATGACACTTTAACAATATTCAGTTACTATAGTAAATGGTGCTGCTTTTTACTCTAAAACTGTTGTCCTTTACCCAGTCCTATGTGCACGCACACACACACTCAAGGACTTTTTAACAGAGATTTATTAATATGTGACTTGACTTGACCAGTGACTTGTGGTAGATTGTGACTTTAGAAAAGATCATCTTTGCAATGCTTTTGCTCTCAGTGATTTAAATGAGGAGAAGGTTTTATTATTCAACTTCCTTTCTCACATGCAAAGAAGTCAGAGATATTTATTTATCAAAGGGGAGAGATTACAGGCTTTGACATTCCACCAAACTTAAAGTAAAATATGCCCAACCTGAGCCAAGGGCATACTGCTATAGCTAGCTGAGCATACTGTCCATATTGTATACTACACCAACAATAGGCGCTTTCAGACCAAACAGTTCTGAGGACTCCCTGAGAGGAACTACCACTGGGGAGCTCCCCCGAGAACTACATACCTTCAAGGGCTTTTTTTCTGTTTGCATTTGCACCACCGATAGGAACGCTGAAGTGACATAAGCTGGCCCGTGGTTGGTATAGCAGCATCACTTCGGCGCAAGATACAACAATGACAAGATGGAGGATGTTGTGACTCAATAGAACCTGGACTTCATAGTTGGTCCATTTGTTTGTATTTTGTTCCATTTTTTTAAGGCTAACATTAAGAGCTGTTGTTTACACGGATAACGTTTTAGCACAGGTTTTTAAAAATGGCGGCTGCCAATCACTGTACACTTACGTCACTCAAGGTTCCTCTTGTGCTGGGAGAGTACCTACCCTGAGGTAGGAGCTAAAAAAGTCCCTCAAGAACTACGATCGTTCCCAGTTCCTGCAGTGCAGACACAATAAAAAGGGGGTAGTTCCTCCAACGGTTCTTAGAACTATGAAAAAGTTCCTCCAGTCCGAAAGCGCCTAATGATTCCCAGACATTTGAAATACACACCCATCCATCCTCATTTGCCAATCTAACCCCTGCTAATTAAAACAAATGTTGACATAGGGCCACTATCATTATGCTGCAGTACAATTTTAAATGTTTCCCATTTTATAAATTAGAATGGCACTCAGTAGGGGAGAGCAGTCTGTGTACTGTAAATACTTGAGTGAGGCAGTGAGATGTACTTGTCGGGAATGAATATACGATGGGCTTATTTTGCTTGCATTGAGGCTTTTATGTGTCTGACCAACAGTTGGAGTATTTTACTTTGTGACTTGTGTACATCAGTGCTAAATCTGAAACCCTTACCTTTACCAGACGGCCTTAACCAAAACACTCATGAATGTAGAGCCTCTAACGATGCAAAAAAAAAAAAAAAACACCCCAGGAGATGCGCAGATGCTAAAAATCCAACTAAAATTGGACAGGAGACAAGTCGCTTCCAGACTTTTTATTTTATTTTTGTTAAACTAGATCTAGTTTTTTTTTTAAACTTAATTCTTTTTTAAAAATTTTCATTGGTTTTTAAGATGAAACATGAACAGAAACAAAAATAATAGAAGACACCAAGCCAGGTCACCAAGAGGTAATTTCACACACTGACTACAGGTTTGCTGTATGTTAAAAGTTATTTCCCCAATGTTCAGAGGAATAACAGATGTGTGTGATATTACAGTGAAATATTGACACATACAATTGTATCTCTCAAAATAACTTTTCTTGTTTCATTGCATTTAAAATCTACACTTCCAGTAGAATTAATTCAAACAGGTTTGGGGAAATAATACAATAAATCCATTCAAATAAAATAAAAAGCAGCGCTGGCCAATTTATCTTTGCATTCGAATGGCAATTACCTAGATTTCTTTCATTCAGGTTTACATTAACGCAGTAGAAACCAGTTTACATTCATACACATTAGTAAATATATTTACTTATTCCTAAGACTTATTCCAGTTTCCTCCAGTCGAACCTTTGTCTAGTTTGTCAGTTTATTTAAATGTATTACTTTAAGGATTTTATACCGCAGTATACAGTAAATTGGAGGCCTTGGGATTAAAGAGAAGAATAATTTGCCTGGAAAATCAAGTGCATTATATAATTACAGAAACTGATAAGATGGCAAGGGCTTAATTTGAAGTTCAATCATTTATTTAATTCACTTAAAAAATACAGTATCTCTTTCTATTAAGGGGCTTTACCTCCAACATTAACACACCAGTCACCACATTTCAAAGGATCCGACAGATGTTGGCTGATTCCACCTAATTACCCTCATTAAACAAGAACAAGCGTTTTTTAGAGTTATCCCAGTTTATTAAGCTGTTTCATCGTCAAGCTCTCTCTGAAGAGGAGGTTTGCATCATTTTCTATTTTCTTTTTTATCCTTCTTTTCTTCCAGAATTTGTCGTGAGGAACAAACCAACAATGTCCTCTTTTCCCAGTACAATTTCATTGAGCCTATATACAGTCTGTGGTGAGACCTTTTACACTATAGAGCTTTTCTCAAGTGAAAAATTTCACACTGTAGAGTCAGTCGAATTACTTTTCTTTCACAATTATTCTCTTTATCCGTTCTACAGTGCACCCTTCACAGAAAGTAACACATATAGTTTTTCTACAAAGTGAAATTTACCCTGTAACCTTCTGCTTCTCGCCTGTTCAGCTAGTTGCATTTGGATATTTTGTGAGAAGTCTTCTTACCAAACCTCTTACTAGAAGTTGTTTGGGGGTTTTGTTTGCATGTGAAGTACCCATGCAATTTTAAAGGGAGCATCACCATTTATTAATGTGAAAATCTGACATAACTACTGTAACTAAGTCTAGTTGAACATGGTTACTGTAGGAACGATTCAAGACTGGCTTTACTGAACACCTTTACCCAAAAAAGGATTAAACCTAACAGATTTTGGTCCTGACTTCACTGGTGTTGGACAAGAACACATCTGTTTTTGTGGGCCATTTTTGTCATGCAATCCACAACTATCAGCATCATCTTTTGTCTAGATGGAGAATACTGTTAGCTTTGAAATATCCAAGTCCTCATTTCTTTCACTTTTTGCACCCTTAGTTTTCCCCTCAGAGGGACTAATTACAGTTTTCTTGCATCATGACAACAGTTGATGGGCTACTTTAACAATCTAACTGCTCTTCCACCAGACTGAGAGTCATGCAAATCAAGTCTACGTACTTCCCGCAGACTGCATACTGTGATTCCATCATGTGTAGTACTTGACGATCTGGTACTCAGTAATATCAATCCAGGCTTTTCTAAAAAAAAAAAAAAAAAAAGAAAGAAACTACCTATTCAAACAGAGCTTTTTGTCTTTTTGTAGCTTTTAATTCAGATTTTATGTTGCTAGGAATTTCCTTGCAGGTTGTTTGAATAGATTTTAGTTTTCCAACCAGTAGGCATGAGTAAAATCTATAAAAGTGAGGCTAATCCCCTAATTTATCTCTCCTGCTTTGGTTATCTAGTCATGCTCTAATTGAATGACTGAAACCAAGCTAAAGAGAGTAAACAGGAGAATACTGGTCTATCGTTGGCAGGCAACCTCACAGTCACTGGCTTAAATGAGAAAATGATGTCACTTCAGCTGTTTTTGCACCGATCAGCTATCAGTAAGGCTGATATCAGAAATTAAGATGTCCTCAGAAGTCACAGGGACACCGGTCGCTGCGTGTTATCTAGAGTTACAGTATGTGTGACATGAAATACACACACAATGACATCAGATTTATAGACATTCAGCAAATGTGTTTTTGTGGTATCATGTGGGGCTATTCTATAATCATGGTACCATTTTCTTGTTGTTGTATACTTTAGGATTACTCATCATTGGCGCACCATCTGTGATGAAACCCAAATATATTCCTTTTTGCGTCTGTGTCTGTTTATTCCCACCTTGCTATGAGGGGCTTAGGAGTTTGGCAACTATGTACATGACAAATCCTCAGGTGCCTTACAGTTTGATGCTCATAGAAATCTGTGAGTGAATGTTTTGGGTTGAGGTATGTGAAAGGACTGCAACACCTCTTAGAGTGCAGGTTTGTCCATAAAACCATTACAAAGGGCTGGAAACTGGGCTGGGTCAGACTGCAGAATTTAAAATGAATTTACATTTAACTGTAATAAACTTCAGCACAATACAGTTTAGAGGATATCAAAGGATGATTTGCTAACATCCTTTTTATAAATATTTGGTTCAGATCACATAATTCTGCTATGATTCACCATGATGCAGTTACATTTTTTCTGGTTTTCACAGCTGACATTTAACATAATTTAAAAACAAAGTGAATCGTAGAAAATTACTGGATATGACAGTGTGATTACATCACCTCAGAGTGCATGTCACAAATAATTTATCTGAAGGTCTTTCTCTACTTTTCCTCCGAGCTGTGATATTGTAATCTTGTGATGTTTTTTTTTTGCCTTTTTTTTTGGCATCTACATCTACAGAATCTGGAGACTGACAAAACTTGACCAGCCAAAAAGTGCAATAGTGTTTCATACAACGACAGGCAGGCTCACCTACAGCTATTTACCTCATGGTTAAGTGTTTTCTCAAACATGGTATAGGAGTAGTTGTAATCTCCGCAGGAACACTTTGTCATGCCTGTGTGTACTATGCAGCAGTACTTCTGCGGGGCTGCAGGGCTTGCAGGCCCCGCTGCAGATCACCTTTCATTTACAGAGCACTGGAAGCGCGCCATCCATCGTGCTTTACACTACAGGAGCAAAAACGTGTGCTGTCATTCTCATTGAGTACATGCCACAGCAACACTGATGTATTCAGATATATGGTTCATCCACAATCACTTAGTTACTTTATGCTGATTTAAAAAATATATATATAATATAGAGAATAAAGAAAAAGTCAGCTTTCAGTAATAAAAGTTCCTTTTCCAGGGTCAGTTTTTCCCTGTTTAGTCACTACTCAAGACATCGGTTTATGCTTTGTACAACACAGTTTGCAGCACCAATTTTTTGGAGTAACATCGATTAATAGTTGTCCTCGAGATTAACCTCAGAGAAGTCTGTATAGGTGCTCAATCAATCAACTTCTCTCCTTGTACTTTTCCTAAATTTGCTTTTTTTGTTTTTTTATTTGTTTATTCTGACAATCAGCACACACCAAAAGCATCAAATACATACACACATACACAGAGACACACGCACTCATCGTATATCCTCAAGACAGAGCCCTGAGTTTCCTATATACGTATCTTGAGGATCTCTTTACAGTCTTCTTGATTGAGACTCCATTAAATTCTTCATTGGAAGCTTTTCTCCTTGTTTCTGATACAGTTGCACTGCAAAGATGTCTTTCTATTGCTTGCTCCCTCTTCTCATAAATCATGTGACTTTTGAGTTTTGACTGTTTGTCACAAGCCGAACATCAGTCGTTATCAAAGATGTGACAGTTGCGTGAGTTTTTATTTACCATATTTGATGTTGTGCTTTCATAAACAGTGGGCTTTACGACAGTGTATCTGCTCTGCTAGCAATAACCTTAATTTAGATGGTTGACTTGTCTGACAAACCTAAATCTGAGGGATGTTATAGCACTGTTGAGGTTGTTGTTGAGCTGCTTAAGGAAATAGTTTGACATTTTGTAAAAAACACATATTTGCTTTCTTGCCAAGAAGAGTTCGATAAATTGATTGATACCACACTAATATCTGTCAGTTAAATATGAAGCCACAGCTAGAAGCTGGTTATCTTAGCCATAGCATAAAGAATGGAAGCATTGAGGCACTATTAAAGCTCATTAAATAATAACATGTTATATCTTGTTTGTGTAATCCGTACAAAAAGTGTAAAGTTGTGGTTTTATGGTGGTTTTTGTAATATTTGGACAAAGCCAGGATAGCCCCGCCTTATTTTTTTCCCACCCGCAGTCTGTGAAGACCTGCCCAACTCTGCCTCTGACTGGCTGGTACTCATTGCCTTTGTTGGTTAGGTTGGTCAGGTTTAAGGCATCAGACATGAGGTGATTGAGGTTAGGGTAAAAATATCAGGGTCAGAGCCAATCAGAGGCAGAGTAGGGGCGGGTCTTTGCTGAAAGTGGGTAGGGAAAAAAATAACACGTTTTTCCCCCCGTTCCACAATCTTTATGCTAAGCTAAGCTAACTCCGTCCCCTATAAATGATGAATTCCTATGAATTACCTTTTCTGTCAACATAATGAGAAAATGTTGTTAATTAACAACTGAACGTATGAGTAAAATATTTCTTGACAGCTTATTTCATTTGTTTTATGGCAGACTGCCCGATCTTGCAGTACAATATCTGCCAGTAGTAACTACAGCATTATTAAACTTCTTCATTGTTACGTTTGGACACTGGTTGTCTGGTTAAGGTTAGGGAAAGATCATGGTCTAGCTTGTATTAATACAGAAAAGTCTGCATATGACTTGAAGGATGAAACACAACCAAAATCATGATCTTTCACTAATCATAACTAGAGGGTCAACATCCTGTGTTTTGTATGCTTACAAACAAACATGTGAGTGGTATTTATCTTCTCATCTTACTCTTGGACAGAAGCTAATAAGCGTAATTCCTAAAATGTCGAACTATTCCTATGAACAGGTGAAAGTGTTGCTTGGGTCGTGTTAGACGAGAACTTTTTAAGGATGTAGATGCTTACATGTAAATTTTTCTCATACTTTCTGTAAGTCTAAGTTTTTTTTAATTTATTTATTTTTTATTGTGACCTCAGCACCCATCTACAGTATTATCAGCCTGTCACATTAAGTGATGAAGAATACACCACAGCTTGTTAACAGTCACAACTAAACAGGCATATTTTGTCCACATTTGTATTCTTTGCATCGTGTAACTGAGGGGAGAAGTATTTCTATATGTGTGCTGTTGTTTCTGTTCCAGTGTTTTATGAGGGGAGAGAGCAGTCACAATTTCGTTTGCCTTTGGTGGAGAAGTGTCTTGTGTTGTGGCTGTGGGTAGAAATAACAAAAGGCTTCTTATGGATTTTGGAATGTGACATGAGAAAAATTTGATAGCATAAAAGGTTTGTGGTTAGCTTAAAACTATTTTGAATTGTTATATATATCAATAATGAGGATAAATATAATGCCAAATATTCAGTATTTGTACAGAAATATACATATATAAATATATAATATATGCCTAATTTAAATGGAACTATTTTCCGCTCTTGACCATGTTTCTGTTGTTTAATGTTCCTTTGTCAACATTATTTTATAAGATCTTCAGATAGCATGCAGGATAGTGAAAATGAATGTATTATTTAGTGTTTCATTGCTGTTCAATATTACAGCATTCTACAGATCAGTTTGTGTTTGTAAGATTAATTTAAGCTGAGTATTTCATTTCTAGATTTGTTTATCTATAATGAACTGTAAACTTTCTTTTCTAAATGCAAGGTTTTGAAATTGTTTCAACAATTATATAATTTTATTATTATTTTTTCCTGCTTTATCAATGTGGTTCAGTATATTTTGCCTCTTCTAAGTACTGCTATCAACCATCTGTTGTAAATAATTATGCAAATTAAACTTTTTGAAGAAAACAGCATAGTTGTGAGACAGCGCTTTATTTTTTCTTTTTAAGTACTGGAAAATTTGAGAGGGTTCAGTGCTGCAACTGCACCATGAAGTAGATGAGTCATGACGGATTTTAGCTCAAAGGCAGGATTATTTATATGTTAATACTACCGTAAAACCTAAATAAAGTTAAATACTCCTCATACAAAATACCAAGGTCCTGGAAGTGGCAAAACGAATTGGATGCAGACATTATTAATGCCATGAAGTCTGTCTGTGCAGGTAAATGGTGGGAGGTGCTGTCATGTCAGTACAGCTTGGGAGCACCTGGGCCCAGAGCTCCACAAGTTCCCCCTCAAGCTGCAACCGAAATTCCTGAGGCGACATTTACTCGCATGGTATGGCCAAAAAGCAGGGGGACAGGAAACCCCGTAGTTTCAGGGCTCTGGTACTGTTTCTCACAGTGGACATATTGACGTGTCTTAAAGGGGACATTTTATGCACATTTACAGGTCTATACTTTTAATCTGGGGCTCTACAGGAATATCTTTGCATGATTTACAGTTTAAAAAACACCTTATTTATCTTCTATGCATTCTCAGCCCCTCAGTTCAGCCTCTGTTTGAAACCGTTTTAGTCCCTGTCTCTTTAAGGCCTCCCCCTCTCGATGGCTAGCTCTTGGAAGCTGCCCCTCGGCAGACTTCCACCTCCAGAGGCTATGTCAACAAACTATAGTAGCAGAATTTCACTACTTTTTCTTGTTCTTTACCTGAAATGTCAACTTTTCGACTTGCAGTGAGTATTTCTACATACGTTAACCTCAAGGTTTGAAACTTTAACCATGTTTAGCATAGATATCCAACATTATAACACTTTATAAACAGAAAATCACAAAAAGCCTGATGCGTCCCCTTTAAGGTGCGGTCACATGACGTTTCTGTTCCACAAAATTTCCCTCCACTGGGCTCCTGAAAAGGACATCATATCACGTTTCTGATGCTACAGTTTATAGTGTGGTAGGTAGTGTGATGTTTTTGAAATGGTGGTGAAAAACGTGAGAATAACTTCTTCATTTCAAACACAATGCAGCAGTGTTTCTATTGGCAAGTGTTGAACAAAGGTGAACTCTGACCTGTGAAACCACTGGAGCTGGCTGGACATTGCACTGAAACAGGAAACGCATGGTAGAATTTTTCTGTTGAACAGGCAAATGAACGGGTACGATGGAAATGTAATGTGACCACAGAAGAAAAAACACAGGTATTACTAATAACATTAACGATGGCTCCGTTTTATTCAGGTGTCCCATGAGAGAAGACAGTGAGCCAGCATGCACAACACCATGAAACTGACAACTTAAAGGAATGCAGCCATTGTAGATGTTATTAATTGCATCTGTGCTTTTCCTACTGTGATAGATGAATGTCACAGTAGGAAATAAAAACGGCCTACTGTGCATGATGGCTCATCGGTGCAGCTTCCTGGGACATTTTTATTATTTCCATTTCTGCTTTTCCTGATACGACAAGTCAAAATGTTTGCTGTGAAGAAGATCTATTGCAACAACCAGTGACCACACTCAAGTATAAAACAGATTCACACATGTATAAGTTCCTGCAGTGAAAAGTGTCTTTAAAGTGGCTGTAGACACAACAACCAATATACACTGGTATTAAAGGCCCTGCACACACACATACACACACACACACACACACACACACACACACACACACACACAGGTGTTTTCAATTACTCTGGCTAATTAAACCTCAGGTTCATGTTTTGAGGACTTAAATTAGGAATTTCCTGCCCCGCCCTAACAGATGCAACCAAACTAACAAGAGAGTGAGGGAAGTGTCAGTCAAGCACAGTCTGCAGATGCCCACACAGTCTTTAGAAGATGTTTATTCAGGCTGAATCATTGAAATTAGTGTGCAGGGCCTTTTGGTGTAATCATGTGAATATCAACAGGTCATTGGATAAGAACAGTCTGATCAGAAACCACCTGGGACAAAATGTTCCCTGCCAGTGTTTTTCACTCACCATCTTCAATTGTAAGCCAACAACAGAACACTTGCAACTGTTTTAATTAAAGAAGTGGTCTTTATTACAGCAAAGAAGCCAAACATTACAGACAAGAATAATTATGAACCATGAATATCAACTCTATATTCAGACTGGCCTCTTATATAGAAACCAGCTTCATTCACTATTCTTCAGGGCCATTACTTCAGATTTATTATTATAACGGTGGGAATCTTAACAGGATTTTCTCTTTTGTCTCCCCCCTGTGTGTATTTAAGGAGGTGGACGTATTTAATTACTATTATCACCCTGGTCATTGAGTATTTCACTTTTCTCTCTCTGCATGCTATAGAGATGGCCATCAGTTTTCCCTTCCTTAACTTTTCTCTCCCTTCTTTGGGACAAACCAGAAATCTGGAGAAAAAAATGAAAATTGAGGTTCCACACACAGAACAAAGATCCATTAAAAGTTCTGTAGTCAGTGGTAACTAAAATGTTTCTTTTAAACAAGATCAGTTTAGTCCTGCAGGCGTACAATCTCTTTTTTTTTTATCTACAAACAGAACTGATGTTCTGACATTGCATCCATCAGCTAAATCTCTACTGTTTGTCCAACAATAGAGCCTTTTAGTGTTCTCATGATAGTCTATTTACAATAACATCTGTGACAGTAGACCTTGGCTACTCGTGTTCCAACCAAGTGGAACCTCTGACATTTACAATAAATTTTTTTTTGTGCACAACAGAAACACATCCGGTTTTCGGTAAGCCTGTAAAGCCTCACAAAGAATTCATGAAGCATTCTGATTAATAAAACACATTGAATCATGGTCCAAAAGGTATTCAAAACATTGATCGTCCATGAGAACGCATTCAACAAAGCCCTGGTTGCGATCTAAGATGCTGTTAAAATGCTTGCATCGACGAGGAAATTCAAATGATTAGGCACAATAAATGTTTTTGTTTCACAGTCCTGCGTGTTTCACTCACTAAGCCTGTTTGCATCACTAAGTCAGTGTGTATTCAGGGATAATGGTGAGCAGGATATGAGGATGAAGATAAACAGCTTATCCCATCTAAGACGTTAAGAGGGATAGGAGCTATTATCCAAAATACTCTGTGCATATAAATGCACTGATGTTCTACTGACCACAAACAGAGCAATGGGCTTTTGCACAAATAAACCACAGTAACATCACACAGATTCATTAAGTGAAAACAAGACAATACTACTGAATTCCACCTAAATACTGAAAAACTACCTCTAAAGCTTTAATATACAGCTTCGATCAGGGGATCTTAAACTTTTCTTCATGGACTCAAATTGAGCAGATGCAGTCTCTTACCTCGGGACCCTTTATGGGCTCATTAAATCACACTAATACTCTGATCCTGCAGGGACCCGACACAAACAGACTTGCGGCCCATTTTGCGTCCCGACCCACAGTTTAAGAAACGCTGGTGGTAAGAGTAAACATGGAATGAAGAATGATTGTTCTTACAAGCAATGCAAGTAAACAAACAATAAATACAAACAATGTGCTTTATCCATATAGACATATTTACACAAAGTCTTTGGCTTATGAATAAACATCAGCTACAAAATCATAATAAAACAAAGAGAAAAGTGTTGGCCACCAGTGCACAAAACAAATGAAGCCTGGGGTCAGTTCACTTCCAATTCCATTCAAACCATAAATGGAAAGTGTCATTTACCAGTTCAAGAAAGAGCATTTCTTATCAGTCTTTTCTACAGGCCATCAGGCCGAGTCCCTCGCACCCAAAATCTGTTTGAGTTTTGAAAAATATTCCATTTGTGAATTGGCTGAATTGAAAGTGCATTGGGCCCAGCCCTGAATTAAACATGATTAAGCTAATGTCACATGGCTGAAAAAAAAAAGAATCTTAAGTGTTCAATTTTACAATTTGGGGTACAAAGAAGACTTCAAAACTTCTATCCAGTAGATCAGTAAATTATGCTACAAAAGCAATCAGAGGAAATCAACTCTGCAGCTCGCAGAAAACATAAACAATCACGCTTTGTTTAAACACAGATATTTTAGTGAAAATCCTACACAAGATCTTTCAAGTTGCCACTTCATGATATCGTAAAAAAAAAACAACCTAAAATCCTAATACTCCCCATGTAAACTTCCTGTTTTTGTTTCATTGTCAGCCTTGTTTCAAAGACACTACTTTATCTAATAAGCAAACTTATACTGACATATAGGTTATTTTCTATATCTCTATTATCTACTGTATGTAACCAATGTAAAATGGGTTCAGAGTGGATATTAAGCACTCAAATACATAATAATATTCACTGAAATGACCTGAAAAACATGAAGATGGTGTCGCTGATGTATGGAGTAGAAAACAGAAGCATTCAGAGTTTGGCCAGGCTGTAACTTTAAGTTTCTTGTTCTTGTACAAAAGTACCGGCTGCAAATATTAAAACATCACCATGATGAGATGCCCAACACTGTTAAATTACTCAAAAACTAGCATGAGCAGGAATGTGGGGCCACTGAAAACTTTGAACTTGCAGTTAATCAAAAGCTGTGGATGCAGCTCGCAAGGGGGAGGGAGACATCTACAGTGCACATGGAGTACTGCAGCTGCAACAGCGTGAGGCATCGAGTCCATGGGAGGGGGCGCTGTGGTGAGAGGCTAAACATTTAAAAGGGGCCCAAAACATATAGGGGCCCGCTGGCACTCAAAAAGCTGTACAATAAGCATACAGGAGTAAACATCTCCTCCTCTGCTGCACTCCTCCTCCGCACACTTCCTGCTTTAAAGCCAATTTCGCTTGTGCCATTTGTAGGGATGCAAAACAGGTGCTACAGAACGGCCGCCACAGAGGAGAGCTGGGATAGAGCGAAAGCAAAGGATTTAGCACGCGGGAAGTGAAAAGATGTTCTCCTGCTCTCCTCCACTACCTCCTCCTTTTCTCTCCTGTGTTTAGGAGGACTCGATGAACTCCAGTGCCAGGTCGTAGCAGAACCGATACTGCTCCTGTAGACACACAGACAAACACACATCAGGCTTAATATTTGTGCAGTCTCTTTTATGTCAATGTGAAGACATTTAAGCACGGAGCAATTTTGTTAACGGTTTCCCATTTTATGAAAAGCATTGACTTTATACATAATATAGGAGTCATATTTCAGTCTCTGTCTCTTTTTTCCTATCTTTGACTTACCGGAGTATCCACCATGTTAGGTTTGCTGTTCCTCAAGGTCTTTACAGCGTGGAATACATCGACCACACTCTGCCTCTTGGCCATCTCACACACAATACTGCTGGCACAGAATACTCCACTACGCCCACCTCCGTTTCTGTAAACACACACACACACACACACAAACATAACAGAGATGTATGTGTCAGAATGAGTGATGGCGTATCTTTGAATGTTGCCATTTGTAGTTTTTCCATCTCACAGATGGTGTTGACAGCATTGATTTTGGCACACAGATAACAAACAGCTTGTCAGTAGATTCTGAGCATTATCAGACATAACGACCTGCTGGTTAAAGAAAAGTCAGTCTCAAAGAGTTAGTAGCACTTAACAATAACCACCAAAATCGGCATGGATGACTGGTATTAATTGTCATTCCTCATGTGGATAAAAGACTTCATTAAAGGACTGCTAGATGCAGTCTTCTCTGACTGTTAGGTAACTTTGATTATTTCAATCTGCACTTTAACAACAAGTATTAATATTTTTCACTTTTTCTGAACAGAATGATCTTTTGTTCCTAATTGCCTTTAAAAAACACTCTTGCTAAATGTAAAAAGTGGAAGGAGTAGTTTGCATGTTTGGTGTGTACTTACAGGCAGTGGACTATGGTTCTTCCCTCTCCCTCTTCTCCCTCACGCTGCCACTGGTCGACCTGCAGGATCAGTTTGAGGAAGGACCGTTTGGAGGCGGGGACTTCTCTGTGTCCCGCCCAGCCAAGGTACTGGAACTGACGAACCATCAAGTAGCCCTCCTGTGGCTAAAATATCAAATATAACACATACAGAGAAATACCTTCAGTAAAACAGCATCCTTATCTCAAACACAACTCAAGTAACATTTTTCTTTTGGAGGACATGAGGTCACCCTGTTTTTGGTAGCAGATGGTGGCTAGAAAGATGCAGCAGAGGAATACACATCTGACTTTAGAGGATCTCTGATTCAAACATCCAAACATTGTGCGTTTTATTTCTGTTTGCCTGATGCTGCAGATGTTTGGTGATGTAATTGAACTGTTAGCTGGGTAACTGCACAGAAACATAACAAACTAACATAAATACTGTATGTGTACTGACCCTGGTGAGGTTGCAGACTCTGAAGAGCCTGCTGATAACATCACAGTCCATCGAGCAGGACATACATTCCACTTGGACAGGCCCGTAACGCAACATGCCCTCCTCTGGCCAGTACTGGGGACAACCCTGCATAGATACAGTTAGTTAGACACAGTATGCAAAGGCCGAGAGTATTTTTTTTCATTATTACTTTATATGATAAGAAAACACACAGTAAAAGTGAAATACCTGAGCGAGGTCAATCTCATTCAGCATCACCAGACTGGTGCATCCGTAGTCATAAACCAGACGCCAAAAGTCTTTGACGGTGTTAGGCAAAGGATGCTGGGTAACGATGAATGCAGCAGGCTGTCTGTAGCTCTGAAGCAAACAAGACAACAAAAGTGACGGGATGACATTTCTATCAAAATTTTATGTATTTATTTATTTTAAACTAGCAAGTTGATTGGCAGGCAAGACAGGACTGTAAGACTCAAACGGTTTTGCTTTACACACACATCGTTCACATCTCTTACACTTTCTTTCTCACAACATACACACACACACATACACACACACAAACCCAAACAGTCAAGCAGAGTGGGACAATTTATGGGACATGACACAGTGAGCATACTTGATAAAAGGTGATGTTTGGTCACATGATCATGCAGTGGGTGAGGAGCATGCATTGCATGTACAAATACACCACACATACGTTACATCTATATCTAATAGAGTCAATTAACTTCATGTTCAGTCAATTCAAGAAGTTGATGTCCCTCAAGGTTCACATGAAAAAAATTGTTATTATTCTTATGGCGAATTTGTCAGTTAAAAAATAAAAGATAGAATTGTTCCAAACATTTACAGTTATTTTTGACATAATGAACTGACTGAACTGAAAGTGAACTCAACTCATCCTGAATGAACATCTGCAGCCAAATGTGTGACATGGGTCAAATGTAGTCATGGAGAGAGTCTAATGTGAGGGTCCGGGTGTAAATGGCTCTGCTAAACATGAACCTGGTGGCAGAAAGACACTGAAGCCATGAAACAAATCCAGTATTGGAGATTTGAAGTGAAATCCCATTACCTGGAACTCTTCTGACAGCTTGGTTAGAGAGAGGCCAAAGGTAAGTTTAACTTAACTTAACTGCAAATGTGATTTTTTTTTAAAAAATTGGACTGAAATTAATCAGTTTAACCACAATTATCATTAGTTTTGTCCTCCAACGGCTTTGTTGGAGAGAAGCCAGGTTTCTTCCCACACCATGCATAAATTACATTTTGTGTTTCAACCATTTGCATGAACTTATTTACTCCACCCCTTACTATCTTCCCTTCCTCTTTAATGTATTATTTCTATGAGAACAGAACTGCTACTGAACATTAAATTGTAATTATGACTGACACTGACCAGATATCCCTATCTTACCTCAAATTTCTACCTCCTCTTTGACTTAGTTTTTCAAGTTGTGGTACACGGGCAACATGTTGAGGCAACTGTTGCCAATGTAAGCAATGTTTGGGTGGTGGCCAGAGAAGCTAGTGGTCTTTTCAGAACCTGGATTTGTCTCTAGCCTTCTGCTGCTAAAACCACAAACACAGCATCACACAAACAGGGAGGGGAGTCTGTGTGTGTGTGTGTGTGTGTGAGAGTGAGTGTTTGTATAAACATATATGCATAAATATTTGCATGTACATGTACATCTCTTCATTTGTGTTTACTATCTTAAAAGTCTGTATCATTTTCAACAAATTTGTTACTGCAGTTTGGGACAACAGATACATTTCTTTATTTTTTCACATTGCATACGCTCAAATTGTGTTAAAAGCAACACATCTGCTACTCTGAAAGGCTTTTACCACAGTGTGAAATGTCCCAAACTACTATTGCTTGATGTGTTGAAAATAACACAACCTTCCTGAATGTATGTGAACGTGTTAGAGACTTACATCCATCAGAGCAGCATTGATGTAGTTGCTGCTTTCTCCATCTATTGTGATAAGGAAGGGTAGGCATCTATCAGGAGGAAGGCCATCCATAAAGCGGTTCTTATCTTGGTTTCTAGGCAACAATGCGATGCTGCAGTCTTCAGGCTGAGGCTGGGGAGTCACCGAGTTTAAAGTCTGGACAAAAGAGAGGGACGTATAAAACGTTAGTGCACTGGCATCAAGTTTTTTATGTTCCTTAAAATTGCTAAACCTTCATATGCAAAGTTGACATTCAGAGGGGGTCACAAAGGTGAAAATATCCCCCCAGAGAAACTGGTGTCAATAAAAAAGGCTGGTATATTACGTTCTGCTGCACAAATTGCTTTGCTAAATGTTTTTGATTGTTGTAGGCTGGAGATTAAGCATAAAGTTACATTTTTGAGCTGGGGATTCATGTTAATGGTTAATTTTGAATTGCGATGAGTGGAATTTTGATGCTGCATTATTGCACAAAAACTCTGCCAGCAGTGGTGGATTTAGCCATACTTTGGTGAAGCTATAATTGTTTACAACATACTGAGCATATGGATGAACAGCAGAGAAGTGGATTATGCAGCAGAAGTGGTGTGAGAAGTTTCTATTGACATTCTGCGTTTGTGCTGTAAAGCTCTAAATCTGTTTAAACAACATGAATTCTTGTTGACCACAGCTGCTGTTCTTTTTAAAGAAGAAAACAGACTGTTTGACAGTGTTTGACAGTCAAAAGTCATTAGATTTTGAAAGGACCATCACTTTAAGGGATTAAGTAACAAAATACAATTAGATTTTACCTGGAACTCATCCTTCAGATGTGACGAGTTGGTCTGGGAGTCAATGCGGATCAGCTCATAAAACGCAGCTTTGAACTCGCAGACTGGTATGGCTGTTTCTCCACATAGACAGGCCTCTAGTATGGCATCATGGATGAATATATACTGCTCCTGAAGACACAAAATTCAAGACATGCATATTATCACATATACACACACACAGACACATATTTCATGCTTTGATAGACACATTTATAATCATTTAAGATTGACAACACAAACAACTGTGATACCAAATGAAAGTGAGCAAACAGACAGTGAGTGAGAGGTGGCTGATGGGAGGTGGAGCTATGGGTGAGATGATGACTGTGGTTTGGTTTAATTCATTTTTCAGTCTGCACAGGAAATTGTATTTCTAGAACTTTCAAGCAACTGCAGCTTTTATTCATTTTAATGACCAAACTGAAAGTGAAGTGAAGCCTTGGCGTGAATACGTTTTGTTACCATTTATCTGATAGATGACACAAACTTTAAATTAAAATTATGAGAATGATTACAACATGGACAAAAAGTGTCCATGAAAGAATGTATGGAGCCTCTCGTCCCTACATAACTGAAATAAATGTTTGTGCTTTTAAAACAACATATAGAAAATCTATATTATTGGCAATTTTATGTTGATCTCAGGATGCAAAGGTACAAAGGTCAGACTGAAACATTGTCTTAAATAACTAGTGCTGAAAGTGTGCAAGAATTCAACATTTTCTTTTACATGATTGAATTTTTCTATGCATCAGTCGACTAGATGTACATTGGATAACCGACTACCAAATCCATGATAGAAAAAGCAGAAGAGCCTTAGGAAGGGTTGCTTCTGCTTGGATTAGAAAGTCACATTGTTCATAATGCACATTTCATTTTAAATTATGTACAATACTAATAATTAACAACATGCAGTTATCAGTACATACTTTTTATAGAGAATACAAACAATAATGTAAATTAACTACGGATGCCAGGGTTATAAATCAAATAGGTACACAGCGTTGCTGTCAGCCACAGTGCAATTCTTGCTATGACCACTGGATGGCAGTAAAGGGAGACTTTTTTCATCTTAAGGTGGTTTTAATGAAGAATTTCATAGACTTCACCTAAGACTGAGAGGTATATTCAACATTAAAGATCATGATTGTTGTGCTTACGTGATGAGGTGACATTTTCATGAATGGAAGGTACGCTAGATAGATGGCTGGATGCAGACCCTTCAGCCGGTACCATGCTGATGGCTGAGTCTAACAGTGGGAGTTTACTGTGTGTACTCTATCATGTTGATGCAGATGGATGATGGGTAATGCAGTCACCTCAGTCTGTACCATGTTGATCCTCCTGGAGCGAAGAGCCTTCACACAGTTGTAGATGTCGACCACCCCTTCTCTCTCTGCCATGTCCAACATGATGTCAATTACAATGAAACAGCCAGTACGTCCTGCTCCAGCACTGCAGAGAGAGGGACATTTTAAATTCTACAAATCATTCTTCATGTCTATAACTGAGACACAAAAGCAGGGAGACATTTGACTATATGTGTATGTATATTAAGGGTAATATAAATTAATTGTGTGTTTGTATATATATAGGTCTCTTTAGGTGTTTATACCTGCAGTGGACCACAATAGGCCCAGCAGAGGGTGGATTGGAGATTTTAACTCTGCGGATGAAGGAAAGTAGTCCTGTGGCGTGATATGGAACTCCGTGATCAGGCCAGCCTGTGAAGTGGAACTGCTTGACTTCCCGCACCTCATTGAAACCACGCTGAGGGAAGAAAAAAGACATTTTAAATTACATTTAATTTATCTTGAAACATTTAGATTTCATTATACATGTTCCCTGAGTGAATATGACTCCAGATCATTATCTGATTAACCACTGTGCAGCTCACTGAAACCCCACAGCGGACACAAACACGTCTGTAACTGGTTACAGCTACACATGTTTAATCACTAATAAAACACCTACAAGAATAAATAACCACAGTACAGGCTGAGGATTTTGTATTTCTTCCTTTATACTGTTCTTTATGATTGCTTCATTTTTGGAAATGTAGTAAATAAAAAAATATCACTCACCCTCTCCAAAGTAAATGTGCGAACCACATATTCAGCAAGAGGTTCAACCTCCACAAAAGTCACCTTGAAGTCTCCATACACTTCTGCATCATCTGGCCAATACTTGTAGCACTTAACCTGTTAGGAAAATGTTTTTCAGTATTTGACTAAACATGATGATTATTAAGTGAACATTGTTTATGATTTTACCAAGCAGAACAAATCTAATATAAAGAGCTAAACATCACCTGCTTCACCAATAAAGATGGGCCACTAATTTCTTTGCACTGGTCAGATCTACATTTACGCCATTAACACAAATTTGACTTCACCTCAACACTGTCAAACAAAATTCTGCCACACATGCTACAGCTACGTCACAATGTTACAGTGCATGAATATTTACTGACTGACATGTTTTATAAGGCTATCAAAACATGATGAACATGTATTGTCAAATGTATTAATCCAAACAACTTCACAAAAAACTTAAAATAACAATGAGCACTGGGAATAAGCCAAACTGCACAGAAAAGTGCAGAATGAATGAAAAGAGTAACTTACCCTTCCAACCTCCACCAGATTGGTTACCATGACGATGCAGGCTGACTGTTCCTGCCACACCATCCTCCAGAAGTCATACACTGTCTCATGAACAGGACCTACCCACACACACAAACAGAAAACAAATATTCAGTACTTCTACGACAGCAATAACTATGAATTTTATGTGTCTTGTTTCTTACAAAACAATGTGTAGAAATGATTATTATTTGTAACATCCTGTATAATTTGTATTTTAGCAGGAGTTTGACAGTGTTGTAGTATCTTACCCTGAGTAGCGATGTAGTGACTTGGTCTCTGGTAGCCCTGAAAACACAACACGGTGAACTTAATATGCATCGAAAACGTATGTATCGCTTTGTAGACAGTTGAAAATCTCTGTCAAACTGTCAAAAATAATCTGCCAGCTTGCTCTCACCTGTGATTTAAGAAACATGGAGCATCTTTAATATTTTTATAGAGAAGTTAATGGAAATATAAAGCGTTTGTGAAAAATTGCTCATCTAATTGTGATGATGTGACCTGACGTTTTATTAATTATCAAAACAAAGTAATGCCCTGCAAAATTCTACAGATGCCTGTCATCTTTATAACAACTGTCAAGGTGTGCACAGTGCTATGACAACCACTGAGTGGGATTTCCTGATGGCCATAAGAAAAAATATGGAGTATGCATAAGCAAATTTAAAGCACACAGTGAGATGTAAGGAGGAATAGTGGGAGGGCAAGATGGCATGAGATTTTCCATGCAGAAGAGGCCCCAGCAACTCAAAATGGAGGAACGTGATACATGTGAGAATTGGTGTATGAATGGATGTAAAAGTTGAGGGGCATGAATGAAAGAGTCCACAGTGATACTTACATCCCTGTACAGCCAAATCTATAGGCCAAGCCACAGGCAGAAAGAACGAGTGGAAGAAAGAAAGAAGGAAAGAAAGAAAGAAAGCACAACAATGTCAGTGAGTGTCAATCAGAAAAAGAAAAGTTGCATTGAGATAATGGGAGTTTGAACAGGACATGCAGAAAAAAATATGGTCTAAAACTTAGAATTAGATTAAATAGAAAGGACACTTGCTGATGTCATTTGGCCACCTCACAGCCATAATGAAGTCTCCAGCCCAAAAACTCATTTAACTAAACATTACTGTTACAATTCCAGCTTTCTTTGTCTCGAGGCTCACCATCATTTCTTTTAAGTACAGGCTATCTTAGTTGTACCAACAAAGATTAGCTTGATACATCTGAAAGTGTCCACCCTATTAATTCTAATTCTAGCATAATGTGAGTGGTAGCGAGCATGTAACAGCTCTAATGGCAGTAAATAATAATATAGTGGAGCATGCTATCAGCATTTTAAAAAGCACAACGTGAGAGACTAACATGCAGATGATTGTTGTACAGGTGGCAGCAGAGTGGAGAGGTGGAGATGGATAGATGGGTGGGTGCTGTAGATGGTGTTATGGAGTGACAGGTGAATGGACAAACAACAGATAAAACTAGGGGATGTAGGATGTAGTCGTTGGTATACAGATAAAATTAATGGATGAACAGATGGACCAATTAAAAGATGGATGGGCTGAAGGCAAAATGCAGTGTCTGTATGTTAAATATGAAGCTAACACCAGCAGCTGGTTAGCTTGGCGTAGCTTAGCATAAAGATAAAAAACAGGGGGGCCACAGCTCGCCTGGCTCTGGCCAAAATCAGTAGTAAAATCTGCCAGCCAGCACTTCTAAAGCTCACTACAAACACTTTATATCTGGCTTTTTTAAAATTTGTACCAGTCTAAAAATTAAAATTTTAGGGTAGGTTTTATGAGGTTTTATGACTTCTTGGAATCCGTTTTTACACTTTGGTTTTTGTACAGATTAAACAAACAAGATATAACTTAAAAAATATGGGGCTTTAGTAGTGCTGGTAGGTGGATTTTGTTATCTTTGTTCAGAGCCAGACCAGTGATTTCCTTGTGTTTCCAGTCATTATGCAAAGCTAAGCTAACCAGCTGCTGGCTGTAGCTTCATATTTACCGTACAGACATGAGAGAGGTATCAATCCTCTCATCTAACTCTTTGAAAGGGAAGCAGATAAGTGTGTTTATCAAAATGTCAAACTTGTTATTTAAATGAGAGTCAGATAATGAAGAAGTAACATCTCTCTTTGAAAAGCTCTTAGGTTATCCCTCGCATTTCTATAAAACTGAATAACTCGAACTAAACCCAGATGATGATTAAAAATCTACTGTTGTTATGTAGTTGTTGATGTAACTCATTTAGATTCAAATGTAATCCAAATTGGCTGTATCAGGATACAATGATAAATTAATGATGGATGGGTGAGAAGATGGAGAGAGACATCTAAGAGAGAAAGACAGCAGGACTGACACCTGAGAAAGACATGTGTATGTATGTATGATGTGCTTTCGGAGTGGCTGGATGCATAAAATGGTACGATGGATGACTAGTAGACGCAATAAAGGTATAGAGGCCTGACATACGAGCGAGGGAGTGTGGTTTCGTTGGTTTCGTTGGGAGCCAATAGTAGCATTCGATGCGTTTCCACTTACATCGATGTAGTTGGCGTTGATGTAGTCGGAGGAGGGGTCGTCTTCTATAGGCTGGAGAATAACCCTTGAATGGTCATCTAAAGAAAGACACAGAAGTGCAGTGTGGGAGAGAGCAGTAGCAAGAGATAAAGCCAAAGAGAGAGAGACAGTGGCGTGAAGAGGAAAGCAAAAACAAAGAGAATATTTGTTTTACTATCAGTGAGTGCAAAGGTTATAACAGTTTTAGTTATTTCAAGTGAGAGATTAAAAAAAACATGGCGTTAAGGGTTCTAAGGCTCTATAGAGACATTACTGTAAGTTGATGTGTCCTTCAAGTGTGTATCTCTAAAAAACATCTTAACCGATTTCTTTTCTTTGTCTTTTACTTCATTTGATACCTTTCATTCTGTTGATTGTACACTTAATTCTGCTTTCTTCTTCCTGTAAAGCACTGTAATGTCTATCATAAAAAGTGCTACATAATTAAAGCTTGTTTGCTTACATGCTATAATGTTCCCATAGCGGTTCTTGGTGCGGTTCTGCTCCTTCTTGGCCACGTCCCAGGAGGCCGACTGGCCTTCAAAGAAACTCTGTATCACCAACAACACACAAAAACATAGAAAAGAAAATTACACGTCATGGATCCATAAAAATTACACTCCTGCAAGATAATTCTGAGAGGAAAGAAGAACTTTAATGATTGTTTTGCTCTACTAGTTTTATTCCATGGGTACATAAGTGGTGAGACAATTCTTATTAGACACTAAAACAAGATGACCATAAAAAAAGGTTTGTAGCTCTTTGACTGTTAAATCAATAAGGCAGAACATACTGTCAAATTAAGTGGCAATTTAACCTAATAGTCATTTTTTATCATTTCAATGCCAAAACATCAAAGCATTACAGATTTGTACATCAATGTTTTTTGTCATCTACAATAAAAGCCATATGCGTGAAAAATACATTTCAGATATCTTAGTGTGATTCACTCAGTCAGCAATCCTGATTACAATTTTAGATATCCTGGTTTATACTTAAGGTAATAACATGTTTATGCTTCTGTATTTCTAACAACAACAGCAGCATCAACATGTTACTGCTAGCAGTGATAAAAGTACTGATAATGGTAATCTTACTTCGTACTCCTCCTTAAAGCCGTAGCTGTCAGATGTTTTCATTAAGTTGATGTGCTGCAGGAGGTCAGCCACTCTGATGGCAGGGTGAAGCTGTCCTGTCTGATACGGAGATTCAGTTCCCTCACAGTGATACCGAGGAACATCCAGAAGCCTGCTGTTCTCTGCTGCAGAGCCGCTGTGGTTCTCATCTATAAGAGGGGAGGAAATACCTGGTCAGGTCAATCATTAGTTCACCAGAAATGTCACTTTACTGCTTGTTTGTTCATTAATTTACCGATGCCTTCACTGTATGACCCTGAAAATGTTTTTTATACTGCCCAAGGTGCAGGAAAATGAAAATGGACCCAACAATGGAGTCACACAGTAAAAGGCTTTCCAAGGCTCTGTAAGCTAGATAAAGTAATGTACACCTAGAAATAAAACTTGTTTGGCAAGAAACATTTAAAAGAAACGAAAAATGATTTTTTTTCGATTTCTCAAAACCAATACTGACTGCTGTCTGTGAACCATTAACTTTGGAAAATACTGCTCGGTCCCACAAACAAACGTGTTTGTTTCCTCCATTTATACTCACCTGTGATTGGAACTACATGCCAAAGCAGCAGAAAAAGAAAAGAGTAAAAAGATTTAGTTAAACTGTAGGATCAGTGGATTTGTTAGTAAGACTACACATCTACAAGGAGCTCAGAGGTGTATAAATAATGGATGATCACAAGAATACAGTTGACATCACAAACTGGTGGAAAATGACACAAATGGTACTAACAAATCTATCAAATTAGCAGAAGTGTATTGAAGTTGACCATTTTACCAAAATATAAAGACACTAAACACCAGGACACTAACCTAAAATGAACTGTAAAGCTATACTGAACTGGAAGTCTACTGCAATGCCCTCTAGTGGTATCATCCACCACTATTTACAACCACATCACTTGATTTGGTAACTGCTGGGTCAAACATATTTCACACTACACTATTATAAGCTTTCTACACCTTCCATACCAATTGTCATGGTAAAACTGTGTGATTTAATCCTGTATTGACATATATTACCAATATTAACTTATTTTAACTGTATGAAACATCTGCCTGTCAATTTAAGAAAAAAATGATTTGATCAAATTACAGAGCAGGAACCATCTGCTATTTAGTGCAGAAAGGCTGCAGGTTTAAATATCTTTGCATTTTGGAAGCAGTTGCATGTAATTAAGGGGTCAAATGGTAGCAGAACTTCCAGGTGAACATCTCTGTGCTGTGGGGGATAATGTGAGTTGGCAGTAGTAATGCTCAGACTGACAGGCTGTATAATGGAGAAGCTTGGGGTTGCAGCACAACCGACTGATTTCATCTTCACCACTGTTTATTAACTGACACTGTTTATTTCATTCAACGGATGCTTTTTTCTGCTCTGAGGACATGTTAGCTCATTACTGATTGTTAAAGGTTTGTTAGGCCCTCGTCAGGCCAATTAACAGTAAACTTGACCGGACACTGCCTCTTAATTCGTTACTTCCTGCTACTTCTTCCCACTCTGTGATGTGATTGGCTGAGACAGATTGTAACTGCAGCCTTCACTCCAAATTAGAGGCTATGGAACAGTTAATTAACACAGTTTGGTGGTGTGGTGGATTGTGGAGGCCTTAAGGGGATGTTAGAGCTCTACATCATGCTGCACTGTCAACTCCAGACTAAACTGAAGATAAACACATTGCAGTGCAACACTGGAGTTGGAGTAACATCCAACTTGGCAAAAACTACAGCTTTCACAACAAGCCTAGGGAATAACACGGATATTCAAGCAGACTTCCTAGATCCAATGCGTAGAAAAATGTGCTCTGCCAAACACACAGGCGCAAGGCTACAGGCACTAAGTTGTTCACTGTCACTTGATGTCACAGTTTAAATCTGCAGTCGTTTTGCAGTGGCAATGTGACAAATTGTCTTCCTCCTTTTAAGCATCAATTTCTGTTGTTTTTCAGGACAGGACATGGCATGCCTTAAAACAACTCAAAACTGTGGAAATAATTAGGTCTCTAAGGGAGAATGATGGTAATTACTATGAATATCAATAATGCTCGGTAGGAAACAGAAACCACGGCTGGGATTGGGAGTGATTGACCCGAGGGAAATAACAGTACAACAGATGAAGTGCTTGGCTGTTGTAGTTTTCAGTGCCGGCCATGTTTTACACTTGAGTTGGCAATAGGTGGCAAAAAAGGATAAAAGATGTACGCACAGTTAGTTGTTCCATGCTCATATAGTCTAATCCAATATAGGACAAGCATTTTTTGATTGCTGTTCAACCAAATCTGAGTATTTATTTTATTTCAAATAACTGACTATAGATTTGGTAGCAATACTGTGGAGACCTTCTTAAACAATTAGCACTTGAAAGGTATAGATAAGGGACAACACCATGCTACCAAAACTTCAATCGAGCCAAACTTTCCACCCACACAGAGATACATGTCAGAGGTCAAAGCACATGACACTGCAGGATGTAATGGAGACTGATGATGTCTGGTATTTTAACTACAGTAGGCATTTATACACAAAACTCAGGCCTATGTAATGACGCACAGGAACATACAGGACAGGGCTACAAGCACAAGGGCTTTGTGATGATGATGAGTGATCACTACAGGGTATTTAATGTGAGATATTCAACCATGCCAGAAGTCTCACCTAACACAGCAGTAGGAACCAAAGGATCGTTGGGCACTGCAGGAGGAAACACGTTGAGGAAATGTTCTAAATTTCAGCGTTACTTAAACATAGATGAGGATTCAAAAATTCAAAAATTTAAAACTTCCTAAAAAAAGCAAGAGGAGCAGTATATAACCTCTGATGTTCTCCCATCATGACTTAAACATGAGTGAAAAGATTTTATATAAAGAAACCACCAGTTCTCTTATTTTTTTTCTTAGCTCCATGTGGTCTTGCAAAGGCATGAATGATTTAACTTAAGACAGAAATAATTTCAAGTCATTTCTCTACAACAGATGATCTGTAGTTCACTTGTTCTCACATCAGACCCAAACATTCACCATTTCTACATTTCAGCTGTCATTGGTCTTTGCTTCTAATTATCAAACCAATATAAAAAAACTCAATCGATTCACAAGTTGTTTCCAGATTTAAATGTTGCAGTAAAAACACATTTTCTAAGATGTAGCCAGGTTGTTAGAAAACTTAAGCTCGCAACTTTGCACATGTAAATTTTGAAAAAGGAGAAATTAGATGAACATACATAGAAATGTTAGAATAGAACAGGATAAAACAGAAAATAAGAGTGAAGGTTCTCTCACAAGGTTTTGTTTTCTTGAAGGCTTATAGTCCGTGGCTAATATTACTGTTAATGCTTAAAATAATAATATTAATAATAATCTAGTTTATGAACCTACATCTGTTGTTGTAGTTGTGAGAGTCCATAAAGGTCACAGCCATCGGGTCTTCTCCGTGCAGAGTGCTCTGGTCAGCATAGCTGCGATCCATGGCATTCACCATATGTGTCATTTCCTGTCGTGTCGTTCCAATGGCGTCTTTACGTTTTTTAGCCAGTTTCCTGTCAGGGGCAGAGACAAACACAGTGAGGTGTCATACAAACAAAAACAACAAACATCAGCTGGCCTGCAGACCACCGCATCACTTTGCTTTTTCCTTGCGTTGAATTAATCTTCAAATCTTAAAGTGTAGCATGATTTAGCATGAAGTATGTCTCTTTTTGGTGACAATAAGCACAGCTGGGGGCTGCAGGCGGCTGATTCAAGATGCAGAGGAAAAAGGAGAAAATAAGAAATGTGGGGAGAAGAGAAAAAGAGAGGAAGGAAAGAGGAGAGAACAGGCAAGGAAGGTAGAGGAGAGGCTCATTTGTAAATGGCAGCATGTAACAGGCTCAGCTACAGGAGCAAAGGGAAAATTGCATCTAATACAGACCAGGGAAAATGACCTATGACCTACAAGTAGCAAAGGGAAAACCTGCTATGAACCTACAATAAGTAACATAGATGAGCTGTCAGATGAAAGCCTTAAAAAATACTGAACACTATATTTTTATTTGAATGAAACATAATCTTTTGTAACATTATTTCTGCATTATCAGTATTATTAGAACAAAAAAATACTATGTAGGCTTCAATAAAGCAAATAAAAAACAAACAAAAAAGGAAAAAATCCTAAAAATATGAAATATTTGGTTTTCATCTGACAGCAAAGATTGGAAAAATCCCATTAAAACAACAGGAGTGTATTATGACCTTATATAGTAGCCCAGAGAAAACCATTTACCAACCAAAGTAACATGGTTATTATCATATGAGTAGAGTTTAAGGTCATGTCATAGATAGTCAGCCCAGTATTATAAGAGAACAGGAAAATACATTTAAATAATACACGATTTTATATTTTAATCTATTATTTTTCTTCACAGGTTGTTGTTATATTGTGGAAACAAATGGTGGCTTTCATGAATAGCAAAAAAAGAGCGTACAGAAACTCTTCTTTATCATGAGATCGTTGCCTGGCGAAGAAAAATAACAGCTTAAAACAAAACATCAAGGTATCCTTTTCAGGTGTAACTCCATCAGTGTGTGCAATCCACAAAATCCCAGGGAAAATAACTTTAGAGGGCTTAATATTTCGAGCATGACAGAACATGCAGGAACATTATGTACCCAGAGCCATAGGTGTATATCAGTTAGGACATCTCTATTGATTATTGCGCTTTTACACAGCCTTCTCAAGATGAGTTAGTTGCTCACTTGCATAGCAATTTGAGTCCAAACATAAAAAAAACAGAAACTCTTTAGCCAGGACTCAAAATGGCTACAGCTAGAAGCAATGACATCTGAGGAGGACTGATGAACAAATCCATTTTTGACTGTTGCCAAACTGATACAATATACGGCTCTGACTTCTTCCCAGTAGACAGACAGGTAGCATGCTGTGGTTTTTGTATATTTTACCTCTTGACCCCAAAATACACCAACTCCACCTCTAAGACCACATACACACAATAAACACACACCCATACACTCAGTAGGAACATAGATTTAGCTGCTGACCAGCTGTAGTTGTTTGTGTGTGTTTGTAAACAGAAAATGTGAAAACTGGAGAGAAGGAGGTATATATATATTATAAACCACCATATACCGCATATTTGTAGATATTGTATATAAGGGAGAGACATGGAAACAGAGAAAGAGAGAGAGGGGTGGCTGTGACCAGAACCAGGATAGATTGTTTTATTGTTTTTCCTATCTGAGTTGTAAAATTAAGTTGTGGATTGATTGTGAGCGCAATATACATATTTAAAATGTACTATAATATCTACTTAACATGCCTTGGCGTACATTTGCCATTTTAATGGCGGCCAAGACACCTTAAAAATTTATTGTTAATGGGCAACAGAAATAACAACATGGCACTGTGTTCTACTGCAAAAATATACTTTATGTGGGAGTGGTTCAATGAAATATGGCAATAGATGGATTTATTAAGGTGAAAAATGTTTTAATAATACTTAGATGGTCTGTACAAAGACAAAAAGAGAATTTATAGACAGTTAAAGATTATTCTGTTAAATTTATTGGAGTAGATGCTGAATCTTCTCACTATTTAATTTTTTAAAGTTCAATTAATATATGGATATACATGTGTATGTATATATATAATCCTTTTATGGGACCTATACATAATTTGTCACTTCTTAATGTTGGCTACATTTTATTTGTGTAGTTTAGTTATAGTTTTTATTTTTATTTGCATGGCTAACAAAACACACCCACATAAAAAAAACATAATATTTTTAAGGATTAAAAATGATTGAGCTGATGAGATAAAAAGCAAAAAACAAAACAACAAACCCACATTTCTTATAAAGACATCTTATCAAAAAAGAAATAAATTAATGTCAACTTGAGAGTAGATTTTATCTAATTCATTTAATAAAGTTTATAAACAAATATCAAAACTAATTTTTAACCAATGACTCAGACTGCACCCCACATATTTTTTCAAGGCAGCACAAATGAGGAATTAGGGATCCATTTTGTTCACAGCCAGTGAGAGACAGGAGAAGAAAAGTAGAGAAAGAAGTACCCACAAGAAGAAAAACGCTCATAAGAACAACCAAAACAAAATAAGAGGCCATGTGTCCCAAACAGGAAGCCGACTGGTTCAGATCCACTGACAGGAAAGAGACTGAGCATGTTGTAGCAGAGTTACAGTACCATGATACCTGTGACTTGATGGGCGGATGGATGATCACATGACTACATGCACACAAAGAGCTACAAGTCACAAGTGCAGCATTCTTTTTTCAAATAACACGCTTAGGCCTGTGTCGTCCCACTTTGGCCTGCTTTGATCTGGTTTATGGCCAACATTGGCCTTTATAAGCCTGCTTCAGAGCAACTTTGGAGCATGTAGAGGACACCGGGGCTGAGGTCAATTCACTTTCAGTTCAGTCCTTTTTTAACAGAATCTGAGTTTTAGTTTATTTCTTGTTATTTTTAGACAGGAAACCAGCATTATCTTGCTAAAAACTGTTATTTTATCTGGAAGATTTAAATGTATAAAATTGGTTGAATCCTGAATCCTAAAATCCTGACCTGACTGACATGAAAGTGAACTGACCCCCACCCTGGTAAGGCGTCAATGAGGATGGCTTTGGTTGGTTGGTCAGAGCTGAAAATGTGTTTTGTCTTGAAAAAAGTATACTGCATCTTTAAAAATAACAACAACTAGCCACTAATTTGCCCAATAAGATAACAGCAGCTGGGTGAGCTGATTGTTCATTGGTTGTTTACTTACAGGTAATAAGAGTATGAATAGTAGGTCCTCCTGGGGTTGTGAGCCAATCAGAAAGCAAAGAATGAGACACAAGGGTCATGAATATGCAAATTAGGACAATACTGTCCTGTCCCAACCAGCAACAACAGAAACAGAAGAAAACACCTTTTGATTGCTACAACTTGAGGGTCATGCACGGGGTTGTTGGGCTATTTCTTTAGGAAAAGTAAAAACTCAAGTTTAATACTATATAAATACTATAAATCAAGCTAGGAGACTTGTGAAACTATTACAAAAATAACATCAAACTATCATAGTAAGCTAATCAACATGCAGTTTTTCTCTTCTTTACTTCTGGAAGTGTTTTATTTAAAATATTCATGCAATATTTTAAAGCTGTGTTTACTGAAACTAGACGCCCTGATTAGAGATTTAGCCCTAATCAGTTTTACTCCTTAAACATTTTGTCAAAACTGAAACAACGCTACCTAATCTGTAACACCACGCAGCTCGCTTCTCATAAAGCAAGCATGATGTCATTGCGATGTCATCATGTCCCACCATTTTAAAGATGCAGTATTGTTCAAAGTTGTAAAGGTTCAATGACAATGGAAATTGATCTCCCCAGAAACCTTTATGGAAGATAAAACTACTAAACACTGTCAACATAACTTCAGACTCAAGAGCGTGCTGCTAAATCAGCTGTCACAGTGGAATAATACATTACAGTTTAGTTACAAATCAACCTAAAAATGTCACAATAGAATAGAGAAACTATTTTTTACACAAATGGTGTGATGGTATAAAACAAACTCATGATGTAACTTAAACCAAGTCACTTCAAGAAGCTTTAAAGGCAATTTTCTGTTCCATGCAAAGATATGCAAATATGTTTTCTCAACTGGAAACAGCTGTCATCAGTTGATCACATCATTGTTGCTACATAATCTCACATATTCTCATAAATCAGTCACTTAAAAACCATAATTTCTTCAATGCGACCTAAGTTTATTGTCTATACTTAAAACAACACATAATTCTTCAAAATATTCCTAAAATAACACACCTTTTAAGTTGTTCAAATTACTAAAATATAGTTATATATATATAAATATAGCTGTCAGAAGTCAACCTACTGTAAATATTAGTGAGTGAGGTGAATTTGAAGCTGACTTTAGTTCAAATGCATGAATGCAGGTTGAGCTTCACCGTGGTTGCAGTTCAGATGCACAATAACAACAGACACTGTCCATCCAGAAAATTGTGCAGGCAATTTCAGGATAGTAAACAACAGTTACCTTCCAAAAATGCATAGGCTTTTGATTTGAACCAATTTTCTATCATCAAAAAAGCCTCAAGGGACTTATAATGTTCAGAAAAACATGTTACAGTAATCAGGCCACTGGGGATGAAACACTGGCAGGTTTTTGGACGGTAGTGAGTATGTTTCAAACACTGTTGGGTATCATGACGGTGCAACAGAGAATTAGAATAAAAAGGTGAAGTTCAGGGGCTGCAAAAGCAAAGTTCTCTGGTGTCGAGAGTTTATTACCAACCATAATTTAATGTCTAATTGTTTTTGATTTGCTGAGTTTGACAATGATTGGTTGTAATTGAGAGGCTGTTTTCATTTTTTGCTGACTAAAGCCTCTGGCAGGATGCAGTACTTTGTGTTCAGAGGAAATCATCTGTGTCCTGAGAGAGACATTTTCTAAAGTTGATGACGTTTTATCTTACATTTCTCCAAGATACTTGGTGGTCAATGAGGGAACCAACCAATTTATGTCTATTTTTCAAAAGCACTTTTCATTATAATAGAAAACTTGTGATATGAGACACTTGACACACATGTATCCGTCTCCAATATGCAAATTCAATTCCTAATTATTCTATTTTTAATGAGGTACTCAGGTTCCCTGAACACTGGACTTTAATTGAAAGGTCACAAGAGGAACGACATGTTTAGTAATAGTTAATTATTTCACAGCTGCACATAGTACATGAGTTATAAATGTATATGCACACACACGTCCTGGAAAGTACAAAGACATAATTCAACCTCATGTAACCTCACAGTTAAGAGCTGTTCAAGAAAGTTGGGGAAAAACAAAAACTGTGTTGGGGTGATTTTGCTATTAAAGCATGAAGCTTGTTCTCCTCATTGCTTCACCAACTTCATGATGTGATAAAATTGCACAGTTCAAATAGGTCAGTGTAAACTTCACTGTGGTGTGACATGACGGTGGAAAAATCACAGTAGCAGTTCATGAATATTGCTGCTTTTATGTTAATGAACCCCAAACAATATGTTTCACTGACTGTGGAACATGAAGTACTGGGAATCAGATCAGGTTTTGGTGGAGCCAAACAACCTTTGATAGAAAAAATGACATCAATGTGCTTCATAGACGTACAGTCATACCTGTTTATAACAAAAATATCCCTGATACTTGACTGTAAACTTCCTATCAAAGAAAATATCATCACCATGAAACTACCAGATTTGTAGAGGAAAATGTCACAGATAAGTGCACAGATATGAGTTATCTTCTCAGTACTGTTTAAAAGGGAAAAACCACATAGAAACTGATTTTTCTCTTTTTCCACAACCATGACCAGTTTGAACTACTGGAAAAAAACATCAGCTGCTGTATTGCGCTTAAACTGGCATTCTAACATTGTAGCTGTGTTAAGCCACCACATGGTGGAGACCTGCAACAAACTAACACATCACTGTGAGGCCAAACCCTGACGATACCGAGACCAACTTCATTTCTTTATTCACCTCATTTATTCACTTATTCTGTTCATTAAGCAGCTAAACAAGGCTTTTAAACATTATATCATGTATTAATTTGAAACATGTTTGTCCCAACCCACATTCAAGTCTGTGATCTACCTTTTCTATTTGACACTTTCAGAAATTCTGTGGGTTGTTTCCCCTAAACTACTTGAGTGTATGGGGCCATGTGTTTGCTCCAGTGGCTTATTAAAAATCTATTTCTTTGTCAAATCCCAACCCCAACCCTAATTATACAATCCTGCCCTTCACTCTCCAACCTCTCCCTATTTCTTTCACAGAAATTGGGATTTCTTTCACAATGTCTCTCTCTTTCACTCTTAATTGAGTAGGCTGTTCTGTGTGGTTGTTTTGTCTAGTTTGATTCAACAGCTGTACTGTATAAGAAAAAAAAAACATGACCTCAGATCTTTCTTGTACTAAATTACAGCGAGACAGGAGTTTCTAATTTTGGAAATACCGTACTTCACATGGAACTTAGGAAAACAGGCCTTTAGGTATTTAGTGCCTCAAAAACAACAAAGTTTAAGAAGCTGGTTCTAAAGGGAGATCAACGTTTATGGTGGATGGATGGAAGATGGTGTAACTACAGCAAATACTGGACCAACACAAAACAAGAGAATGGATTTCGGTGCACATTTGTGTCTGTGTGCTCTTGCATCTGCATGCGTGTTGGTGTGTACATGAAGAACTGTTCATGTAACATTTGCATTCTTCATAAAACTCTTGATTAAAACTGCAGGGCTTAGTGGGCGTGGTTATGGGCTGTCACTCACCTTTTCTTGACCAATAGGATGGCTACCAGCACCAGCAGTATAAAGACGAGGACACCAGCGCTGATCCCAGCGATCTTCACCACCCGGTCCGTCTGTTTAGCAGGGTCAGGGATGACTTCTGGCTCCTCTGTAGCACCTACAATATAATGACAAAAAGCTGCCTCAGTACTTAAAATCGGTTTAATCTACTGGAATACATCCATTATTATTCCTTTGTAGTATTATGAGGAGTCAAAAGAATCAAAATCATATGGGAAAGTAATTTTGCATTCCCATTTGTAAAACATTGGTGTATCAACAAGATGCAAAGTGAAAAAAACTATTCAAATACCATGTCCATCACACTAATTATTAAAATAAAGGCTATTTCGTGCTTATTTATGAATGTGCTCTACGGAAAGCTGCTAAGACAAAAGACAGAAAGGGGCAAAACATTAAGGAGACAAGTGGAAAAAATCTATATCTTGAAGATGCTGAAGAAATGTAGAAATAAACTAGAAATACTGCCTCGCAGTTGTATGCCTCCGCCAACCAGTCAAGTTACAGTTTACATCCATGTCTGTCCAGACTCATATAATATTTGTAGTGAAGACTTTAAAGGGATTTAAAAAAAAGGTATTAAGTGTACTTTGTAGCAAAATGGAAGTTATCACTATACTGACATTTATGATTCCGGTGAATCATTCAGCCCTGGTTCTTCACCCATTCATTGCAAGATCGTTTTCTCAGCTACAGTGGTAAGAAAACCTCCCTAGTCAAGTGTATCTGGAAAACTATTCTTTGTTGTTGTCTAGCTTGTTATTCACTGTCTTTCCCTTTGTCTCAGCTTTGTTGTTTTTGTTCTGTTGTATGTCTAGTTCATTGAGAGAAACAAAGAACAGTGTCAAATTCCTTGTATGTGTTCACATGTTTGGCCAATAAAACTGATTCTGATAAAACACAAAGTTGTAGCCGTGACAGTAGACAAAGCTTCAGATATGGATGTTGCTGCAAAGAAGCTACAAATTCTAAAATGTGGATGCTTCACACACATATTCACCACAGTTTCAAGGTGGGCACCCGAGATTAGTGTCACCAACTCAGTATCCGACTAAATGTGAAATATGGAGTTATGGCGTTGAATAATGGCCAGAAAAGTGTTTTTGCAGAACATTACAATGTCACAGTGGAGTTGACCTTTGACCTTTTGGATATAAAATGTCATCACTTCATCATTTTATCCTGAAACTTTGTCATAATTAGTGTATGAGTCTTAGGTCTTAAGTTCAGGCCAAAAACATGTTTTTTGTGAGGTCACAGTGATCTTGACCTTTGACCACCAAATTCTAATCAGTTCATCAGTTCAGTTCAAGTGGACGTTTGTGCCATTCCTTCAAGACGTTTCAGAGATATCATGTTCAAAAGAATGGGATGGACTGACAACCTGAAAACATAATGCCTCTGGCCACAGGTGTCGCCAGTGCAGAGGCATAAAAATTGACGGATGTGTGTAGTAGAGTTTTTATATTTTCTGTTTATCGAGTGGGTTAATGTTTGCTGGACAGCGAAAGTGAAAACAAAACCAAGCGTCTCTCACACTGCAACTTCTCCAACATCACTCACTAGAGTACTGAAAACTTTGCAAGGTTAGGGTTAAGTTGTGCTCTTGTACAGTGATTATTGTGGTCATTGCTGTTTGAAAACTGTCGACCAATATTAAAAAAGATGCCAGCCATCTAGGGATCCCTTTTATTGACAAGCTACATTTTTCTAGCTTTCAATACAGCTACTGTAAGACATTGAAATTATTTTCTGCCTAATCACAAAGTTCTAACAGTGAATGATTTTCTTTTGTAGCTGAAGAAACCGAAAGACTGAAAATCAAACATTAACAATTGAAATGATCTTAAAAAGCTCTTTGTCAGTTGTGTTTTTCTATTGCTGAGTGAGTTCTTGTCAAAAAGCTCCATGATAACAGCCAAAGAAGAGGTATTACTTTACACTAAGACTTATAGGACAGTGAACTACACAAATAAAACCAAACCTACAAGTAAACCCAGCTTATTTCCAGGAACCCTAAAGCGTCTTCTACAGCCTTTATAATCTGTCACATTTCTGAAATATAGTTCTCCTGCACTGTCTGTAAGCGTGTTGAACAAATAATGAAGAAATCTTGGCACTGTAAGTATTTACGCAACCCTTCATCACTTCAGGCTGGCGAAGTATGCCACCTAACACCTCAGGAATTATGTTTGTTTTTTCTGAAGATATCTTTACAAAAAGCCCTCACATCAGTAAAGTGGTGAGTGTGATAAGAAAACAAATTCTGATGAGGTATTTAAATAGTTAGGTTTAATCATTCCCTGTGCTAAATATCATGTAAATATCATATTCCTTGTAAACCAAAGTCAGGCAAGTGCCAACACAAATGCCATGGTAACTGTCATTCATGATGCAAATATAGCCAAAAGTTCTGTTTGAGGAGCTCATTTAGCTCACAGATTGAAATATTGATATTAGAAGTAATATTCTTCATTAAAATGATCTCTATGTAATAATGAACAAAAGAGACTGCTTCTATATGCAGCCGTTGCTTCTACTGAACATCTTATACTGTGTCTTAATCATTTAAAGTAGGTGTTTTATCGTGGACATCTAGGTAAGCAAGAAAGAATATCCTTGATTTTCTTGTTCAGCGTTAAGATAAAATTCTGTGAAAAGGCAGTAACAGAGTATCAGTGGAAGCTGACAATGTTTATCCCTGCCGTGCGCCATCTTATGGAGCTGGGTCAGTTGAGCAAAAAACACTAAGCTTTCTTTTTCAGATTTCAGCTCCTCATTCATTTTGTTTTATGGTAAGTGTACTGAACCTGTGAACTCTCTCCACTCTTACACTTGCAGCTTACACTCTGCAGCTGTAAACATGAATAACCACTAAAAAAGCCTTAAAAATAAAGAGCCGCTGACTGATTATGTGTCTAGCAGTGTGTCCTTTCAGAGTATTTCAGGTTATCCTTGGTGTTGGGCTCTCGTTGGACTCATAGGAAAATGCTTTTGTCATGCAATTTGACTGTAGCTGTCCAACGTTTCTAGAATATAATTCACAAATGATATTTCAGGAGTTTCAATCATGTTGATCATGGACAGAAAGTCAACAGAAAGAGAGCAAGCATCTGTTTTCGTGCTCCTAAGCTCTACTTAGTGATCTGATCTCATAACACCAGAATAGTTTGTGCTGCAACATAAGAACATTATCGTGTATTAAGATAATCCAAATAATCCAACACAAAGACATATGCACAAAACTCAATATAATGCAATGCGTCTATCAAACAATAATCCACTTCTAATGCTAAATATCAACAAGATAAACATAATCTCTCTCTCTCTCTCTTTTTATCTGCCTCAATATTTGTGACCTTAGCGTATTATTTTGTTATAAAATGTTTCTGCTGATGAAATCTTTGAAATGCCTCCATATATCCCAATGCCATTATGTAACAATATTACACTAGAAAGTAGGACTGATAGATGTAGCATGAGCAGTAATGTGTCAGCCAAATGATTGCTTTTAAAGGACAAGGCTGGCGTTATTTTAGATTTTTCTTACTGTCAGCAAATCCCACGAAAAGACAAAAACCAACATCAGTACTTCATGACTTCAATACCCTGTCTACAGCACTCTACCCAAAGCCCATTGGCTCTTACTGAAAATGTGAATCTTTAAGAACGGGTCACAAATATTTAATGTAATTTTTTAGAAAAGGCTAACTGTTGTTTTTGGTAAATGTTAGTCAGACAGGTGTAAATAGTGTATTTATTAGGGACTATTGTCAGCAGTGGATTAATGACATCTGGTACTCTAGTTAGTTATGTACAGCTCTAGCAAAGTTTTCTGGATATACAGTACTCAGGTTCATCATAATGAAGGAAGATGTCACCCAGTGCAACAGCATGGCTCACTGATGTTTTTTTGGATGGCAAAGAGGAATAAACTATAAGCAGCTTCAACTGCATGTCAAATTTAATTTAAGGTCAATTATCTTTTAAAGTGTAAAAGCAGAGAAATCTTGAGATTTCTTGATGATGACCTTGGAGTTATTACTGAACTCAGCAAACAGATAACAGATAAAGGCGATATAATTTGGATACGAATCAGAGCAGAATTTACCAATGAATGCTACATTACTATTGAGGATACTGGGTAGCTGCTGAATATATAAAATACAGAGTTGCACTGATATATTGGCTGATATTAGCATATTGCAGATACAATGGTTTAAATATGTGTCTTTAAGTAAAAAGAAATTGTGAGAAATGCCAAAATACATGTTTCAGGTCATTTAGAAACGGTGTCTGCATTACATAGTTTGTCCACTAGAGAACACTGACAAGTTCATTTTTCACTTGTTAAATTCCTGCTCAGTGTATGTCGTTGTCATAATTCTTAAAATAGATAAATATCTAAAAGATCCAAAAGGATTTTTTAAAAATAATATGGGTTTATGAAAAGAAGACCAAAAATGTTTGTTTCTTTTACAGGTTTGTGAAAGCAGCGGCTGATATATGATATTGGATTTTTAACAAACTCTTCTTCAATATCAAAATTGGTATCAGCCTTAAAAATCCCTTTTTATTTTTATTTTTAAAATATATTTAGCAATCACCAAATCATTGTTTCATATCAGACTATGATCTAAAGGTTAAAATTCTTGCTTTTGCCTTTGGTTCCATGTTATTTAGCATTTGTGACTGTGTGGTTTTTTGGTTAATGGCACAAATTTGTATCACATTTACTTCTCAAGTTCACCTGTTTTTCCTGTCAGGACAAGAAACAATGGGAAAATGTTACAAAACAAGACATAACAAAAAGAAAGACAATGTTTAAAAGATTCTAAGCCTGACCTCATAATGTCAGCGGTAGCTCTTAATGTCTGTAAAAATTATCCAGGTCAGTACACTAACACTCGAAACTTACCCCCCCTCCACACACACACACACACACACACACACACACACACAAAACACCCTGGGGCAACAATGACAATGCACAATACCCCAGATGACCTAATAGGACCACCACCACTTAATCCTCCCTCCCGGATGCACGGTTGAGTGCGCACACACATGCAGAGGGGCAGATAGAGAAAGTAAGGGACAGTCTTCTGACCTCTCTGTCCATTAGTGTGTATTTCTCCCTTATTAAAAAAATCTAAAATCCTCTCTGAAGTCTGTCGGCTTCACTCATACCTCCAACTCTTCAGGCTAAAAAGACACAGTATTATCTTTTCTAGCTGCCTTTGAGGAAGTAACCACCTGTTCTAATACCAACCACCAGCAATCCTTGAAATATGATGACACTGGAAACAGTAACTTCCCACACTTCCTCTCATTTTAGAGGGGAAACATGACACTTTACAGGCACCGGAGGGACTGAGCCACTCCTCTTTGATCTGTCCCACAGGACCAGTTTCATATGAACCTACAAGGTTACATGTCCTGCTCACATTGAACTGTGTGACTTGAAGAGAACAAGAGTGAACTCATTTCAACAGGAAAGCTAAAAAATAAACATATATCAATTTATACAACAAATCCACTTCTTTTCAACCTGGGCCTTTTTTGAATGTATTTTTTTTTTAATTTAATGTTTATTTTCATAGTGAAAGTACATATAATTGACTAGCAGTATTTACAGACTAAGCTAGTTTCCCTAGAAAGGCTTTAATATAAATACACACCTAAATCAGCCTTAATGGTTTATTCTGCAGTCATTACGGCTGATTGTGCTAAAAATAACGTCACTTTTACTGTCTAGTTTTACGGTCCTTCAGCACTAGAAAGGCAAATCAAGGTCTGTCAGTTGAGCGCAAAAAGTGATTATAACTTGTCTTTTCATCATGACACCAGCCACACTGCAGTAGGACCAAGACAGCTCGTAAACACACTGTTCAAATACATGATGCCACATTTACAACACCTCATTGCATGCTCTGACATCAACCTTTTATAGTTGCCATTTCATAGGCTTTTATCTCACACCTGCTGTCTCAAATGGTGGATTTGTGTCATCACAACAGGAAACTGACCGTGTCTAATGTATTATTAAAACATTGACGTTAAATTTGCTTACATTCACACTGATAAAGTCAAGCTGTTGTTTGTTCATTAATGACCGCTGTCTGTCCAACCAACATTACCGTCCCTCTAGTGCGCCTTAAAGAACGAGGAAATTAAGGCTCAGGATGAAAATAACCTACAGTTACAGTATGAGCACAAAAGTGGAAATATATTGTTTTCATTCATCTTTTCACTTCTGTTTCTCATTCTCCGTTACTACTCAAATAAACACTAATGTTGTCTTCCAAGCTTTACGCTACCATCCACATGACTGCACAGGATTGTCGATTTCATTGAAAACATGGTCATGTATTTTTCTGTTTATCCTTCTTCTTACCCCACAAAGCTAAGCGACTCTGATCCATCAGTCGCATTTCTAAAAATCTTTCCTCAAAACAGTGCGTGTGCCTTCTGTGTGTTTCTGTGTGCATGTGTACTTGTGTGCGGCTGCCCAGGGATTAAATCTGCACCATTTGAAACCAGTCTGATAATCTATCAACATATGGCTGCTAGTAAAAACAAGATATTTAGACTGTGTGCACGTACATGAATACATTTTTTCTTTCTAACATTATTTTGTCCTCTTTAATACCCATAATACAGCAATGCACTATTCTATATTGACACACCCTCACATAAGAGCAAGGGGCTGATCAGATTGTGAACACAGTTCAAAACAATCTGTAACATCATTCAAAACAAAATTATGAGTCGGAAAAACAACTGAATAAATCAGATTCATTGACACTAAGCAACCTAATAACAGAGGATAAGCATAGTAGATCAGAAAAATTAAGTTACTTTCACTAGTGACACTCACAAATTTATTCTGCACATTTCTTTCTAAGAAGCCAAATTCAGGACACATTTTGTATCACCTGACCTGCATCTCAGTGTCAAGTTAACACTGACATAGGGTCCTATTTTGGAAGAAAGTGGTATCAACATTGACACTGTGTTCTTACCTTTAGTAGCCAGCCTGAGACACTGTGTCTTAGTTTCCTGAAGGAAAAAACACAGAAAGAACAATACCTCAGTCCCAAGTCCACACACATTACACTATACCAAAATGTGAGTTTATATTTATATTGTACATATGAAAGTGTTAAGAAGTCTGTACTAGGTTTGCTTTAAATTCTGTTTAGACTTCCATAACTTAAAAGTCATAATTAATTACAGGTAGAAGCTGTAACGTAGTTTAAGTGTAATTAGTGTGTCTTTGCATATGTACATACAGTATATTTACTCATAGCAGCAGCTAGCAGGTGAAAGTTTTAAGTTCACTATATGTTTAGTGTGTGTTTACATGTATAAATATTTATTTACCCGCTCTGTGCTGCTAACAGCTTGAAGGTAGATGTTGTAGTTCTTTCTTGGAGCCAGCGGAGGATTCCAGAAACCCTGGGGATTAAATGAAGGGATTATGAACTGTATATGAGGCAAAATATATGTAGATTATCAGTTATTGATTTCACTTACTACCTCTACCAAGAAGGTATGTTTCCTGCCGCACTGGGTTGTCTATGTTTTCATTTGTTAGCGAGTTATCTCAAAAGTTATTAAAAGATTTCAGTTAAATTTGATGTTGAAATTGTTTTTTTTTTTGTGTAGATTAAGATAGAGGAAATTTTTGCACAGACACTTTTTCCAGGTTCTCCTCAACTATTACACTTGTTTGAATGAAGAAAGTCTGGCATGTACATAGCACATAATGCATGTGCCAGGTCACTATACAGATTCAGATTTAACATTTCTAAACATCTGGATTGTGCAGCCTTGGAAGAAGTATTTGTTCTGTGAGATTTCTAGTATGTTTGGTTTTAAGTTGAACCATGTTTAAGACCACTAGTATTACAGTATTTTATAATGGACCGAGTTAAGTCAAACTCCAGCCTCTAAGTTATACATTTACTGTAATTTCTGTATTATGTACTTATCTTTTCACTTGACATTTTTGCTACGTACAAAATATATTAAGAGATAAAAAGGCTTACTTGATATGTCTTGTTGTCTCCCACAGTGAAGGGGAGTGGCTCAGGCAGGTTGCTGGGAGACAGCTGGGCTGCATAATAATATGGAGATCCACCACTAGACGCACTGTGGTAGGACACAGGTACCTGGGGAAGAGGATATACGTATTTACATTAAAAGTAATATGTCTATAAATCTAGCTGACAAATGCAATGTATAATCAGTTAAAGACTTTTTAAGATTTGCTTTATACTGTAAGACTCAGGATCCAGTGGCCTATACAGCCAAAGGCTGGATATCTACTGCAAAATGAATCTTATTTAGGAAAACAATTCTTCATAATCTATGTATATTAAATACATGTATATTAGATAAGTTGTAAAGGTGTGTTACTGTAAATGTAATGTCTGTAGAGCGGATTAATATTCACCTCGTAACAGTCAGAGGAGGCTTGACGACGTGACCGAGGATTCACTTCCTCCACCACAATCTGGTACGCACTATAGACAAGTAGACAATGTAAAAAGTAATACACATGCATTATTAACTGAGTTTCTTACAAATACACTAATAGATAAGACAACAGAATGATGAATAAAATATTTCTAAGGTCAGTCATTTCAAAAATAGATTGTGTAGTTAAGTGTGTTATGTTAATTTTGCTAATTAATTACTGTTTATCACTTGCTTTTTTTTTACACATGTCAAAGAACCACAATCAAAGAAACCTTGATTTGTGTCAATGTAACTCCAAGAAAATAACATGTTTGGCATAATTAGAGTAAAAATGAATTGTAACTGTGATGCACATGTTCATGCTCGACCACTGCATTGTTCACAAAAACTACCAAAAAGAACTAGATTGTTTCTTGTTCATTTTCATGCCTTTGTGATTGTGTAAAACTAAACAGACCTCTGTACAATATGATCACCAAATACAAAACAAGAGTATGTACTACAATGTATATGTAAATACAGTATGTGTATGTGCATACAGTACAATACCTTATAGGTGCTCCCTTAGCCTGAGCAGGTTTGAGCAGCACAGTTATGGTAGTTGCAGTTTCATTCAGAAAGGCCTCTGACCCATCATACTCATCTATCGTTGGAGCTAAAGAAAGAGAAAAAGCCTGTGTTAGTGTTCATGTATCACCTTGCTGACTATCTAAATGTGAATCTGTAGAAATGCTTTTCTTATATGCTGATATGCTGACAAAAATATGACAAATATTTGTGACAAAACTGCTGAAAACGTATTTTTCTACCTGAAATGTTAGTAGTCACGTTGAGTGTGGTTGCAGGACCGAACCCTTTGGAGGTGGATGCCCGTATAGAGAGCTGGTAAGTGACACCTGGGTGGAGCTGGGAAAACAGGTGATGGGTCGCATTCGAGGGCAAAGACACTGTGAGTCCCGGCCGCTGGAGAGGCACTGAAGGGTCAAATGAACGCACACCGCTGTAGCTGATCTGTGGTGGGGCAGAGAGACAGAGATCTAGGTTTTACATGTTGTTCAACTACGCTGCTGGCTTGCCTCTTTAGCTCTACTTATTCAAACACTGCAACAATTATTATTCCTACTGCTACTGCGAAAAGTACCTCATATTGTATGATGACTCCGTTGGGTTCAGATGGTTCCTTCCAATAGAGAAGAATTCTGTCTTCAAATGGAGTTGCTCGTACTGACTGACTGGGAACTGCACCTGGAACTGTTAGCGCACACACAAACAAAGTACACTTTTATTTTGCCATACTGTTGATACATTGACCATAAAATCAACAGTAAATTCTGTTTTGCAAATGAGGGAGCTACTAGTAAATACATGCAAACAATAGGAATACAAATAGCTATGGCTTTCCTAAATCATATGGAAGAGCTACATGTATCCCAGAGTTACAGTTCAGTTCAAGACCTTTCTTAATTTAATGTGTCTTTCCCAAAAATATCAGCAACACAATAAGGACATGACACGCCTTGTTCATTCACCTTGTCCTAACGCTGTTGTGTCGCCTAGACTGTCAAAGTACCTATAAATAAGCTGTGCACCAAAGCATCACAGTATTAGAGGAATTTATTTTTTACTCTAACTCCTTTTTGCGAAAGCTAATATACAAACAACAAATAAATGTGAATCAATAGATTTAAAAGAAATGAGAAAGTAAAGAAAATGTATTTTGCATATCACACCATCTTCGTCAGTTTGGATGATAGTCTCGTCGCTCTCTTTTCGTCCCTCTGGATTAGTCAGAATCATCTTCAGACTCACATTGGTGTATGGTGGCAGGTTTCCCACTAGGTGGCGTGGTGCTGAGAAGAAAAAGAGAGCAGAAGCAAAAACATAACTTTATTATAAAATAATAATGTATGACAGTTAATGCTTTAACATATTTCATGATTTCAGCCACTTTCAACTCGTTGTTTTGGTCCTTCAGGCTCTCACTTGACTTGCATTCAACACTAGGTTAATAAAATTTCATCAGGGTCCTGAGCCAACTGTTTTCTAAGACTGTAGCCATCTTGCTAATATGATTAGTATCTCTTTAACTGCAGACATCATTGCAGTGACATCACCTTTGAACACTGAGGACCACTATCTCCTCACCATACAGTATTTCTTTACTAACCTTTTGGGTCCATGTCCAAGCAGTCAGCTTTGCTGCGGTTGTTTGCAGTCATGTAATGGTAACAAATGGTGACGTTAAAGGTGTGACAACGAGTGATGTTGTAACCCAGCGATTCCCAGTCCACCGCTATCAGGCGAGACCTGGTCTCAGCAATCTTCAGCCTCTTAGGGGTCCGCATAGGTTCTATAGACAGACAGAACACAAAACACAAAGAAAGAAGGTAAACAAAAATGGAAAGGTCATTTCTGACTTCCCCTCCACCATGCCGATATATTGAGTAACTAACTGTGTTAGACTGTAGCACTCTGATCATAGACATGCAGTTAAGAGAAAATAATCATCATGCTTTGATGAAATAATGTGTAAAGGAACTTTTATGAGCTTCAGAAATACTCACAATTACATTTACCATTTCTGTGAATTGTGTATGTGACAAAAAGAGTGCTGAGTCAACATTTTCCCTAGGTAAAACCAGAGGGTTTTACGAACATCTATTTCACTGCCATTCGACTATTTCTCAAATGCAATAACTTCTATGAGACACCTCTTTGGTTTCCATCTTTCATGTGTATTCAGAACTGTTATTGTCAATATAATCTACCTTCTCTCGTTCCTGCCCAGAGCTTTAATTACCTTAACTGGCTCATTTAACCGGATCAATAACCCCCCAGACCTCACCCACCTCTACACACACACACACACATTCACAGGCAAACACAAATCTAAACCTTTCCTCCTTTGCTTTCTGCTTCTCATATCAGTCCACTATATTACAGGCAGCACATTGTGTCACAAATGTTTACCCAGCCAACAGTAAACGTGGGCTACTTTACATAAAGGACATACTCATCACACTGCTGTTTCTCCCTATCTACATAGACGAGCTGCCATTCTGTGTAGGGAAGTCATTACCTTTAGTAGCTACTGATCGTTGTAGAGGAGTTATTTCCTTCAGTAAGGGAACTACCCCTCTAACTAGAGCAGCTATCACTCCATCAAGAAGGCTATTATTACTCCAGAGGAGATACAACTCTATCTAAGAGGCTTTTTCACTCAACTGTTACTACCTGAGCTACAAGGGTTAAAACACAATTTATAGTTCTGCATCATTGTGTGTTGAAGGTGGAGGCTACATAAGCATCTTCTCAGAAATAAAACAGATATTCTACATGAAGACCACAAGAACTGTGATTCAGTTTGAGCTGCTTGTGTTTTCATGTGTGGGTGGTATTTTACAGTAATGAGGGTAATTGGTCAATGTAGCGCTATATTTCATATACTGTTAGGTAGTGTAATAAATACCATTATATTTCATAAGCTATAATATTTCCCTCTGACGTGTAGTGGAGCAGAAGTATAAACTGGCATGAAATGGAAATATTCAAGTAAAGTTCAACTAGTGATTATTTTCATTATTAATTAAACTGCTGATTATTTTCTTGACAAGTCAATTAATTGTTTAGACTAGGAAATGTAAAACAAATGGCAATTCACAATTTCTCAGAAGGTTTGGTGATGTCTTGTAATTGCTTGTTTTGTCTGACAGTCTAAAATGTAAAATGTCTAAAAATATTGAATTAACTGTCATATATGAAAAGGAAAAAAACAGCAAGTCTTTGCATTTGAGAAGCTGAAGCCATCAAATATTTGTCATTTATGCTTGAAAAAGGACTGAAACGATTACTCAATTATCAAAATAGTTGTTCATTAATTTTCTGATGATGATGATCGGCTAATTGGCTAATTGTTGCAACTCTATAAGTAACTAAAATGTGTACTTAAGTACAGTTGATGTACTTTTACTAGCACAATGTTACATTTTACCTCTATAGTTAACAAAAGATGAATCAGTGTTTTGTAATCTAGCATTTCTGAAAAGCTTGGCTCACTCAGAGGTCCCCAACTGAGTGCAATGAGTTTTTGACAGTTGATGTATCCAGAGCACCAGGGTTATAATGACAAAAGAAAATCTCTTTTATCAAGCATAATGCAACCAATACAAAATATGCTTTGATTAACTCATATTCTGATCTTGCAGATTAGCTCTGAACGTCCCCAAACTAAAGTGGAATCTATTACAGTCGAGCATATTTAATTAAAAGTTTTGTTTGCTGTTCCTTGTCATAAACTGACAGGTCTTCCTTCAAAGTGATAGTGATTCCATCACCTGTTGATGTTTCTTCCTCTTTCTATCTCTATTTTGGTGTAACCCACCTGATGCCTTATGTCCTTCCAGGATTTTAATAAAAACAGCTCACCTTAAATAGAGACGCAAAGTCTCTCCCCAACCCCTCCTTGTCTCTGTTTTTCCTTGGGTCTTCCTCTCTCAGAGGAGACAACACAAGGACACAAACTTGTCGCTTCTTCTGACAACCCATTATCTGCCTGTCACTCACCCATACATGCACAGAAACTCACCGGCATGGACACTCACACTCGGTTATTACCCAAACAAACACACACATGCACTTCAGGTTGTGACAGAATCAAGATTAAATCTGGTCAGAGCATATATAGGTGTGTGTTCATGTGCGTGTCTGTGTGTGTGTGTGTGCACAAATCTCAATAAAACTTCCCATAATAAGAATGCATCGTCAAGGGCACAAACACAACTCTCATTCACACGCACGCACGCACGCACATACACACACACACAGAGCTGTAAGCTGTAATACAAACATGTCGTTGGTTTGCACAGTCATTTAGTCTCTCACTAATAAAGAGACATATAGACATATGAAAGAAAATGAGCAAGAAAGAAAAAAGACAGAGAGAAAGGCAGGATATGAAGACACCTGGGCTGGTAATTGTCTGCTGTGCAAATATTATTGCTCAACTGTATGTGTGTGTGTGTGTGTATGTGTGTTAATAGCTGAGGGTTCAGAGCATTTCATTTTTGCTTCAACCTGTTATTGGATGGTTGACATTTAAATGGAATGAAGGGGAGACCTACTGCCTGTCCTGCCTGTCTCTCCCTCTATTTCTTTCTCTTCCTCACTTGTCTTGGTCTTTTCCCATCTGTCTCTCTTGCTGTTCAAATCAATACTTGTGATCCTCACCATAAACCTAGCTATTAGGACACACACACACACACACACACACACGCACGCACACACACACACACACCGTTAGGGCAGTGTAATAAATTGTATTGATTTCAGGGTCTCTTGATGCTAACACTGCTTCACTCGGAGACGGTTTTCAACATGGAATTAAAACTAAATATATGACTAGCTGCCTGTCACACACACACACACACACACACACACACACACACACACACACACATACACACACACACACACACACACACTTCTAACCTGCATTTCAAAACCCAATTCCCCTTCTCCATTATGCATTGCTGCTTATCTCTGTCTATTTACTGTAGGTAGTGAAAGTGGGTAGAGCAAGGTGGGAGGAGAGACAGCGAGAATATGGACAAATAGAGGAAAAAAAGAAAGAAAGAAAGAAAGAAAGAGAGAAAGAACGAGAGAAAGAAAGAAAGAAAAAGAAAAAAGACAGAAGGGCAAAGGGAGCAGCATTGAAATTGAGTAAAAAAAAAAAAGAGTGTAAAAACAAAGCAATGCATGGAAAAATGAAACTGGGGCTGGAGGGAGCAAAGGAAAGATAAAGGGAGCAGAGAGAGAAACAGGAGCAAAAGATGAGAGAGGGAAAGAGAGACAGAGACACAGAGAGGAGGAACGGGGAGAGACGATAACTAGTTTGGAATGTGGCCAAAGTCAAGCGGGACGAGTTCCAACGGTAAACCACAGAGGCTGCCTTGTCCCTTTCCCCTCCTCCAGTAGATAGACAAACGGCTGGATTCATGTTGAAACTAAAAAGGCTTTGTTCTCCACAGATGGAGCTTTGAAAACAACAACAATACCAATAAACAGCAACAATAACACCAAGGACAACAAGCTGCATATCAGCAGAATCCAGAGGTTGGAATTAAAGAAAAGAAAACAAAAGGAAAGGAAATGAAACTAAATGAAATACAACTACACTAAGGGGGGAAAAAACCCCTGTCTCTCAACCTAAACCATTAAGAAGAGCCAAGAAATATACAGTAAGAAGACTATAGACTGGAAGGGATGGAAGCTTAAGAAATAGCAGAGAATAAAAGGGGAATGGGAAGGAGGGGTAAGAGGGGGAACACAGAAAAGGTTGACAGGAGATGTAGCTAAATCCAAGTTAATCTGTCCAATTAGTTCCTGGTAATCCTTCCACTGTCATGAGGAAGACAAATGAAACTCAATTCATTCATTCATTTCATCTCAACAGTAACTCTCACTTTCTCTCTGCTTGTCTCTGTCTCTCTCTGGGCCAGATTTAAGTACATGAAAGGTGCGTATTTATTTGCGCCGCACAATTCATTCAATTTTATTGGGATTTTCCTAGGTATAGCAGCTAATTATGAAATCAGCGGCCGCAGCCTTCTAGAGTCTAAGAAATAGTATAGATGTATTTCAGGAGAGAAAAATAAATCAGAATATATAATACCCTGTGAGTAATGCTGAAACAGAAATGCTCATGAATAAAGCACTGGTAAAAAAAAAATTACAGTTACAAAGACAGGTCAGTAAAAGCAATGAGGTAGGAATCATTAAACAAGCTTCTAAGGATATGAGGAAGAAATTGAATTACAAAGAGGGATTCACCAAACAAAATATAAAGACAGAATGAAAAAAGCAGCTGCAAAGATAATGTCCTTCTAAGCTTCATTTATACTTCTGTGTTACATTGTACCTAGAGCGGCTACGTGCATAGGCTCTGACGTGCACCTCCTTAAAAAACATGACTACATGTCGGGATATGGCGGCAGTGAATAGACTGCTTGTGTTTTCACCTACAAGTTTCTAGTGCAGGTGGAGATTGTTGAGAGTGAAGACAACATGAAGCAAGTTCAGTTATCTTCTATTACTAATGAAAACGTTCTGCTCACTGCAATCACTGCTATGTACCCAGTAAATGAAACGCTGACAGCACAGAACAGGCTCAGATTCAGAAATGAAACAAAGTGGACCTTACCGCCATGGCTCGTATCACAAAGCGAATGAAAGAATGTAACCGCAGTTACCCTGGGGAACATAATTTAAGTACGATACTGCCTGATCATGTACGAAACATGTGTCTGGTATTACGGTGGTGATATTAACGAGATCTGAACTATAAATCAAAACCTGTCCTGTCCTGTCCTCTACAGCCGAACTGCAATCACACTCATTATGGTGACTGTGCAATTTCTTATACTTTATTCATTCTTCTTCATTACTCGTTGCTGTATGTATTTTAATGTAAAGCACATTCAGTTTACCATAATGAAACGTGCTAATATAAAGAAAATGAACATGCTTTGCTAAGAGCATTAGCAGCTTCACAGCTACTTATCTTGTTGTTTTTAATGTTTTTTTGTTCTAAAATGGTAAAATATTTTATTCATTTACTATTTCTGCATTATTTTTACTTTCGATAAGCTGTCTGTTTTGTTTTTTTGAAGTATAGTATTTCTTTCCAGCTTCCCCATTCACAAACTACACAATATGGATTAAGGTTTTTCTTTCTCATTATGAACTTTACTTAAACATATCTGTGCAAATGTGAACGTGTGGATTAAAGGCAAAGAATTTTCAACGCAAAACTCTGCCTACAGAAAAATTAGAGCAAATAATACACCAAAATTTGCACAAAAAAACACCACATACACACAGGAATAGACACAAACAGAACATCACTGTAAAACTGACTGACTCTCAAACATACACTGTGGACAGTACTGTGCCTGTAAATCTCTTAGCTGCTATTTCAAGGGCCTGACCCTTAAAGCGCCGGACTGCTGACCGTGTGTGTGTGTGTGTGCACACGCTGTCACATGTATAAAGAAGTACAAGTGATATATTGTGTGTGATTCCGACAAAATCTGTGTGTGTGCGGAAATGTGAGTTTTGTGATTTCATTCTTCCATTAATCCAAGTGATGCTGAGTTTGTGCAACATATGAGAAATACTGTGACTTCCCTGAACTGTGTGTGTGTGTCTCTGTATTTTTCCTCTCCATCTCATAGTACATCCCTCTTCTGTGTGAGCTCATGGCTGAGTTACTATGGTTTTAGTGTGTATCTGTGTGTGTTTGAGAGTGTGTGTGTGTCTAACTTGCCATGACCAAGAGGTTTCAGCAGAAAATTCAGGATTTGGATTAAAAGCTACTTCATCACCTTCTGTGTCACACACACACACACACACACACACACACGCACGCACAAGCATACACACACACACACACACGCACACACACACACGCACACACGCACACACGCACACACACATATACACTCACTAACTCTTCACTTCAAGTTGATTATTTTTCACCCTTCAGACAAGAGCAATAAATCACCACAGAAGAAAAATCGAGAAGAGTGGGAGAGAAGAAGAGAGACAGAGGGAGCATGAAAAAGAAGTAGAGATAGAAAAGAAATAAAAAGTGCAGAGGAAGAGATGAAAAGAAAAATGAGGAGAACAGAAAAGATGAAATCCTTCCTGTTATTATATCAATTTCTCTGCAGCATGTGATGTCTGCTCTGTATTTTGTTAACTTTATTGGTTTTTAATTAAACTGTGTTTTGTGTGGTTACATGCCTCTGTGTGTGTGTATGCATGTGTGTATGTGTGTGTGTGCGTGTCTTCATTATATTGTGTTGAACTAAATATTTAGTAAACTACAGGTGGTGGGATCAGACAAACCTAACCAAACAGAAAAAGCAAAGGAATCATTACCATTTAAATAACATTTCTACCCCTGTGTGTGTGTGTGTGTGTGTCTGTCTCTCAACAAATACACACACACACACACACACACACAAATCCACCTCCAAGTGTGTGTGTGTGTGTGTGTGTGTGTATCAGAGAAAGGTGGGAAGATATTCATTCCAATGATCCATATTCATCTGAATATCCCAGTAATACCCACATAGTTTCACCACTTTGTGATGTGTATGTCTATTGTATATGCAATATATATACAGCGTAATGAATTATGTCCAGTTCATATAGTATTGTGTTTAGTATATAATATCACATGTACTGTTTTTTATGAAAATAAGTCTGTGTTTGTTTTTACACTGTGCATGTGATAAGCAATTATTTCTGATCTTACCAAATATGGGGCAAACAAAACTTTTCTTAAAGAGATGATTCCACTTGTTTCTAACGCAAATAAACTAAAAGACCACCTTTTAAAGAACAAACTTCTCTTAGTTAATGTGAGTACTGTAGTTATTAGTTTACATCTTTTTTTAAAAAAAATTGAATATAAAACTAGATCACTTCTTCATGAGGACATTTGTCGTAGTGCTATTGTCTGACATGCATTAATCACTAACTTTTATAGTTTCAGTTTGATTTACTCAATAATATCTCTCTAAACAGCGTCCTTATATGGTCCACTGCCAAAATCCAGATGACACGTCAGTTGATAAAAATGTTTTAGAGGTGCAACGAAAGTTAACAACTATTTCAGTAATCAATAAATCATCTAAGTTGTAGGGCTGGGTATCGGTACTCGATACCTTTAAAGTATCAACCAAAATAACCCAGTACCAAGTAGTATTGAAACATCAGTCAAATGATAACTGTGTTTGATCCTTTTTGTACCCAGATGTTGAAAAAAATTTAATGCAACATGTGATTGGCCCACTACTGCAGCAGCTACAACCCATATAGTCCATGGTGGTGAAGCCGAGCACGGTGTACTTGACGGAGTGGGCAGTTCAGCGTGCATGATGATGGGTACTGAATAAAGTAGAAAAGAAAAGGGATGGAATGCAGTGCTCTTGGTATCGGTATCACTTTAAGGGTACTGGTATTGTAATTTTTTAAATGATGCCCAGCCCTATGAAGTTGTTTTTAAAGCAAAAATACCAAACATTCTCTAGTCGCAGCTTCTCCAATTAGATTATCTTCTGCTTTCATCTGTTTAATGTCATTCATCTTTGGGTTTCTGGTCGAACAAAACAACACTTGAAGACACCAGATGCCATCCTAATACATTTATCTGGTCGTCCACTGCAGGAAGCTTTATGAGAGGCAGTGAGGACTCACTACCCTGTGATTAGTCAAGGTTGTTGGGCTGCACGTTGCCTAACAGGAAGAGTTGCAGACATAACTGAGTGGTGAAAAAAGTATGGCCCCCTAATAAAATAATTTACTCTCTATTTAATTTTGAAGCAAAGTTGACACTAGAATTGAATATTAATCAAAGACAAAGAAAAGGACAAATAAACAAAAAAAGATAAAGATCAAGTGAAGCAAAGGTAGCAAAGGACAGTGTTCTTTTATGTAAAGATGTAAAACCATTATCATTATCATTACCAGTGAATCTAAATGTGATTCTTAAGGAGGATTAGTGCATTAATAACACTGCAATTTTCATATTTTGATTCTTTTGGGGGATTGACGACCCCTGACTTCATTGTGTTCTCCCAGCTTCTGAAACAGACCTACAGCCTCCTAACAGTATTTTCTAGTCAATAGACAAAAATAATTCAACATATACAGGATGATTTGATGTAATTCTCTAAATTCATATCCCTATTTTCCTGTTATGGTCTGCTATCAACACATTATGTGGATTACAACGAGTACGAGTGTTCCTGCGTGAGTGAGGAGAAGAAGATTAATTTCCTCTTCCTGTTAAACAGGAAACTGTTCAATACATGAGTCGACTGAACAAGTCTATGACTCTCTCTCTGTCAATAAACACACACACGCACACACACACATACAGATTCATTCACATACACATACACACACACAGGTTGGCAGGCATCAGTCAGGCCCTGTGGTTATGAGTTTTCATCTCTCTTTCATTTTCATTCTCCAGTTTCATCATTCTCGTGCGTCTCTCCCTGCTCCTATTCGCTCCTCTCTTTCTTTTCCAGCCTTATTGTTTTTCATCATCTCTCCATCGCTCCCTTATTCTGTTTCTCATTCAGGCTCATTGCTTTTCTTTCTGTCTCTCTCACTCTCATAGCAACGCTCTCTCCCTCAGGCTAGCTGTGTTTATATTTCAGTCGTTTATTTCTACAAATGTCAGACAGTGTTTCTGCCCTCCATCTATTGAAGAAGAAGAAGAAGAAGAAGAAGTACTTTATTGATCCCTGTGGGGAAATTGATCCTTTGCATTTGACCCATCCTATACACACACACACTAGAAGCAGTGGGCAGCTGCAGTGCAGCACCAGAGGACCAACTCTAGTTCTTTTTGCTAGTGCCTTGATCATGGGCATTGACAGCAGTATTAACCGCAACATACATGTCTTTGATGGTGGGAGGAACTGGAACACCTGGCAGAAACACATGCAAACACAGGGAGAACATGCAAACTCCACACAGAAAGGACCTGGGATGGCGGGGGCTACAACCCAGGACCTCCATGCCGTGAGGCAACAGTGGTAACCACTGAGCTACCGTGCTGCCATTGATCCATAAAGAGAGAGTGTGTGGGGAGAGAGAGGCAGGGAGAAAAGGGGAGAAGGCAGCGACAAGAAACAAAGCAGAAAGAGAGATAAAGAGAGAGGAATGGGAGATATGAAAGAAAGGATGAGAAGCTGAGAAGAGAGCAGGAATGAGGTGAGAGAAGGAAAAAAAAATTGCAGGATAAAGAGTGAGAAAGGTGTAGAGAGCCTCCAGTACTTTAATCACTCTTTCTCTCAGATCACTGAGCAACCATGGACTGACTCAGGCTCTCCCCTCCTTTCTTCTCCAATTCTATCCCTTGCTATACCTCTCCTCTTCTCTCTCCCTGTCTGCTCATAGTACAAAGATCACTGCACCAACTAAAATATAGATACCAAGACAAAAAGAACAACAGTGGATGGACAAATCGATAGATAATCAGACAAAAAGAGCTGTGCGCACAAGCAGATCCAGAGTCAGGTTACCTACCTTTGCTGCAGAATGTAGATTATCATCTTTTAGATGGACATATGTCTTTATTATCCACTTTTACAAAATGTATTATAGCAAATAGTGTGAGGAAATACTCTCTATATAAAGTTTAAGTCTGCGCCCTAGAAATCTTAAGTTACTACTTATGTTCATCACAAAACAGATTAATTTAGCCATAACACTTCTGTATGTATGTGTCTATACACTGTAGATGTCCTACCTGCACATTTGGTCCGGGTAATGAGTGCTGGTCCTGGTTTGCCTGTTCCCCCCTCTCCTGGTCGGGTAAGTAAGACTCTGATCTCATACTCTGTATCTGGGTCAAGATGCCATAACTTATAGTTGGGAGAATTGACAGCGTGAGTCTCTGTCCAGCTGCCTGATGTCATACGGTACTCAACCTACAGGAAATAATAACAAATATTACATGTTATAGTTGTTTAAGTTATTGTTCATCACGAATTCAGTATCAATCTACGGTATATAAGAAAACTATATTGTCTCTTTTCCAAGATCAGATACTATTCATCCAAAATTACTGATCTATCTTAAAACAATTTTCATTGGAAAATACCAGGTAAAAACACACATAATTACATACATACTCATAACACGACTGCTTAAAGGAACCCATTCAGCATTTTGAGAAACATGCTTATTCACTTTCCTACCGAGCGTTAGATGAGAAGATTAATGTGACTCTCATGTCTAAATATGAAGCTACGTCCAGCAGGTGATTGGCTTAGCTTAGCTTAGCATAACAACTGGAAGCAGGAGGAAATGGCTTTCCTGGTTCTCTTCTAAGTATGAAAATTCTGCCTACCAATTAGCATGTCATATCTTGTTTGTTTAGACTTCACAAACATTGGACAGATCAAGGCTACCTGTTGCCTTCTTATATCCAGTCTAAAGGCTAAGCTAAGCTAATTGCATGCTGGATCTAGCTTCATAATTACTGTAAGGACATGAGAATGGTATCAGTCATCTCATGTAACTCTGTGTAAGAGAGCAAATAAGTATATTTCTCAAAATGTTGAACTCTTCCTTCAAAATTGTTCTGTTTGCCTGCTTTCCTGTGACAGGACCAATGGTTCTTGTTATGGTCATTTACACTCACTTTGATGCCCTGATTTACAGTGATTCATGCAACATTGTTATAAACTAGATACTGCTTAGAAACCATACAGTATCTCACACAGAACATACCTCTTTCAGTATAATAGGTCCATCCCCAAATATGGAGTTAGCATTGAGCTGAATCAGCAAGTACGTAGGGCCGACACCTAGCAGCTGGGGTGGGGCTATGGGGTGTGGAGGCTCTGCAGGGAGAAAACAATGAACAAGACAATAGAAAAAGGTTTCAAAGTGCCGCACAGGATGGGTTTCAACACACTGAAACAAAGTCACAATAGAACAGAGCAGCGTAGTACTGTAGCACTGTATTCACTGTGATACAAAGCCTTGTTAATGTAACAGCTGACATGTGATATGTGTGAACTTAAACAAATATTTTTTAAATAAACTACAAGTAAAAAATGACAACCACACTAATGGCACAAATTATTAGGGACATCCTAACAAGTGGTAACCACGGTGACCTACAATATTATGACAGCCGTGCTGTGTGGACATCATGCTGAACTAATTGTGTGGTCGTGCAGGGTACAAGAGAGAAAGCATCATTTTGAGACCAGCTGTGTTTAATTCTCAGCATCTGATGTGAAGTTTTGTTTCAGGCCTTTATTCATGTTCTTACTTTCCAACTACTAATAATATAATATTGCAATTTATTTATAGAGCGCTCTTCTAGATACTCAAAGAGACTTCACATAACAAGCTTTATATACAGTTACTTTCATCTAACTGCTAGTAGCCACGTCGTTTCACGCACTGATACACTCTCCTTTGCTGTGTTTTTCTGAGTTATAATGAACTTAATATTAATGCAAACACACCTTTTGCAGCTGCTTCACATCAAAAGCCTTCAACCTTCAAAACAAGACACTGGAAGGCTTTTATAGGGAGGCAGCTTCAAAGATTGTCAACCATAGTGACCAATACTTAAAGCCCTTTTCAGACATGGAATATATACATTTGCTGGCTTTATCTATAGTTAAATTAATGACTTTTTGTCATTTAAACATATTATAGGTCTTTTATGTAAATGAATTGTTTTAGCTTAATTCAGATGATGTGTTGCCTCTGAAGAACTGCAGTGAGTTTAAAAAGTAATGATATGAAAGAAGAAGAGTGTTTTTCTCTTAAAGGCTGCATGAGTGATGGATTTTAAAACTTATTTTTTATTTATGATAATCATGAGTACAAGGCTTATTCAGATATGAGGAGTATACATCTAGATTTGGGCTTTTTTTCTGCACAATTTGTCTGCAGGATCATGGGTTCTGATCACAGTGTGAAGTCAAGCTTACCAATTTTATGTCGAACTGGTCTGCTTCTCTTTATCTACATCTCATTTTTAATTGGCATAGCAAGGGAAATATTAAGGGATAAGAGCCTCCCTATACAAATAAATGCTATTTAAATATGGTACATGTATAAGCCTAGGTATAAACATGAATGATTATGTAATGACATTTTATTTTAGTTATATTTAAAACTATTTTTTATATGACTGCACACAGTTTTCATTAGACATGATGTCTTGAAGTTCAGCCATGTAGTACATCCCATGATGCTCTCATCAAATAAACTCTGTGTGTATGTACGTAAATGTGATGGATGTGTGATGGTTCAGGGCCAGTCAGTTAGATCAGAGCTAGCTGTCACACATCTATGATTGACAAGCCTAAAGCACACACACACACACACACACACACACACACACACACACACACACACACACACAACCATAAAACACACTGCATCAAAGATTCATCTACTTGACACATACACACAGATCAACACATGAATTAATCACAAACTCTCTCCATACACACACACACACACACACTGTGATCTATCTCACATACAGTAAATCATACAGATTTTATCTTTCCCTCCCGCTCTCTCTGACACATTCTCAAACACGCCGCTAGGCAATATTACTATCAGTATGAAGATAGAAAAAAATGTGGGGTTTTTTGCAATCCAGCTTCAATCGTATCATATCAAAGTAAGTATTATCTAATTTCTGTGTGTATGTGTGTGTTACTGTGTATGTTATTTCATTAATAGTTATATTTTGATTGCTATCATCTGTTTTTCTCTTCGTGTGCATCTAAATCTGAGTGTTTGCGGTTGCATTTCTGTGAATGTGTGTTGACTATGGCTGTCAGAGAGGTGCAGGCTGGGAAGTGTCTTTTTAGCAACAGATGAAACACTGTAGTTTGACAGCACATGCACGTGTGCAAACGCAGACACACAAACACACACATGCAGACAGGGTTGAATCCAGATAATGAATGTTGAAGTGACTTCAGAAAAGCAACAACGTCAACAACATGTCAGCTCGCAATGCCATCAAATAAACAAAGTAAACAACTTGATGATTAACAAACAAAGAAAGAAATAAAGCAAAAACTCAAAGATAAATATATGCAAACATATAAAACAGTAGTTCATTCTGATTGCAGTTTGTGTGTTTACTTGAATACATGTTTGTGCGCTGCTTAAAAACCTATTGAATATCTAAAAGATAAATAATAGACATAAAAATGAAACACTAAGAAATGTAAGTGGGTCATTATGTGACTCCAGAGAAAACAGAGCTGGAGCGAGTTCACACTTTTGATTTTCTTCTTTTTGTTTTTTGTTCCATCACTTGTCATTTGTACAGTTGACCTAAAAAAAATATAACAAATCATCAATGGTGTTGTTTTGCGACGGGTTTGTTGTCACCATCTGTTTTATTATTAATCGTGTGAACCCTCTTATCATTTTTCATTTTTTGGGTCAAATGTAAATGATAATAACAAAACAAATAAACATTGGAAAAACTTCAAATGTGTGTGTCAGTTCTGACCCAAAGCTGTCTGCGTGATTATTGGTTTTCAATGTCATTCACTTTCTTATATGATATAATTAATAAAAAACTCCTGATGCACTGGTAGAGCGTTTGGTAGATTCTCTGATTTAAAGATTTATGATGCAGTAGATAAACACAGACAAACAGAAAGACAGAAAGCTAGGCAGAAAGAAAGACATAAAAGAAAGACAAAGAAAGAAAGAAAGAAAGAAAGTAAGAAAGAAAGAAAGAAAGGGGGACAGACAGATATTTTGTTGGTAACTGGCGCCCACTAGGCATGTTCTTCTTTGTTGTCCATCGTCAGCAACCTTGTCAATAAAGTTTAGCTTTCACAACCCACTGCTGACATCACTATGGAACTCACTGGAGGACATCTGACCTCCAGAACAAGAGAGGAGTGTGTGTGTGAGTGTGTGTGTGTGTTTCACTCGTATCGACAGCCAACAGTGGTAGTAGGTTTTCTATAGTTCCATAATGCCTGAAGCTCCACCTGTCACTAATACTGTGTGTGTGTGTGTGTGTGTGTGTGTGTGTGTGTGTGTGTGTGTTTTACGTTGAAAGGGAGAAAAGGACATTTTGCTAGTGGACCATTACAGGTTTAAAACAGTTTTATGACTTCAAGTCAGTTGTGCATCTTCATGAGTCTGATACGTGTGTGCGTGTGTGTGTGTGTGTTTGTGTGTGTGTGTGTGCACGCATGTGTGTGACAGTAATATTGCAAGAGCTTTTTAGGCCATGGGTTGTGTGTAATGCAAGCTGGCATGGCGATGTTTGCATGTGTGTTTGTGTGTGTGTGTGTGTGTGTGTGTGTGTGTGTGTGTGTGTGTGTGTGTGTGTGTGTGTGTGTGTGTGTGTGTGTGTGTGATACGAGCTGGCATGATGATGCACTCTGTCACCGTAGGAACCAGAGGGCAAGGCTTTATTAGAGCTAGGCTCTGACCAAACCACTAGTGACAAACACACATACACATACTCAAATACAGTCAGACTCTTCCATATCTCTTTATCTCTCACACATACACACAAACAAAGCTATTATATTCTGTTATATACTGTATTATACAGTATTATACTGTCAACAGTAAAACTTGTGAGGGCGAACCTCAGTACTTTTTAAATACAGACAGAAATGTCTCTCGTAGCATTGAATATTGAAAACTGTGGAGTACCAGAAGCTGCTCAGAATCATAATCTGGTTCACTTTTCTTCAATCAGGTAGTTCTTTCAAAAGTTTGCCAACTTTACACTGTTTTATTTAGTCAAAGTTCTTGTATGGTTGCTTGTGTTAAGACAACATTTAATATTTGAGAACTTTGGATTCCTTTGGTAAAGCAAGAGGTTGCCTATAAAAACACTAGCTTTTTGGTCTTAGTACTGGATTGAGTATTGTATTGGCAAATGTATTGGAAACATTGGAACTATAATTAGCAATACTGAAACAATTAGCCTCTTAATTATTATAACAACTATTATTACAACAATTGTAACAATTTTGATTATTGTTTAATTGCTAGTTATTTATTGAGGGAAAAGAAACCCACCAGCTAGTTCCAGCTTCTCCAATGTGAGCATCTGATTTTCTTGGTTTTATATGATTGTAAATTGATAACTATGGCTGAAACAAAGTTGCTTTATTGATTAGTCAACTATTTTTATAGCCCATTAATTGTTCAAGGCATTTTTTAACTAAAAATGCCAAAAATGAAATAATTCCATTCTTTCACAAGTAAATGTATTGTAAGCTGGCTTTCTTAGTTTAGTATGATAATTAACAGAATATCTTTGGATTTTGGAACTGCTTGTTGGACAAAACAAGACTTCATTTTGTGGTCTGCAATAGTGTGATGGACATTTTTCACTATTTTCTGACATTTCAGGGACAAAATTTTACTCGAGGAAATTAGGATTAACCAGTAATGAAAATAAGTGTTAGTTGCAGCCTTATTTAATATCTTTAGACTGTTTTTTTGACAAAATAAGCAATTTGAAGATGTGACCTTGTTCTAAACTAAATGAATAATTGACAAATAATTATAAAAATAATCAACAGATTACTTGATAAACTAAATATTTCTTTATTTTCAGATTTCTGCTCATGGAGGAGAGAAAACCATATACTAGAGTGATCTGGGAATCCCATGTCACACCTCTCATACTCCCATGATGCACCTCTGTCTCTATAAAATGTGCTTCTTTCTGATCTTGACAGCCCCAGCACACAGAGAGGGAGCAGATAATGGCGTATCTGTCATCTACATGTTATAAATATCAATAGACTAGGCCTGTGAGTATCTGCTTCGAGGCAATCTCACATCACCCAGGACCACTTCTCAGGCTTTGAAAATGAAACCTGGGTTACTGTCCTACTGCCAAACATTTTTAATGTATACGAGTCATATCTGGGTGCACTCCTGTGATTTTTTTTTCTTCCATTTTTACTGTTAATCATATTCCTACCAGACACAAGATTTCGACCAGTAACATCCTATCCCTCACTCTTTTTACCCTCTCAATTTCACAATAAATAATTATTAAAATGAAATATTCAGAGTTTAAGTATTAGTAATGCAGCTTAACTCATGGTTGTCAATGTCCTGCCAGAACCTTAAAATCTCCAACAAGCGCGTACTTTTCAAGAAGTGAAATAAACATATTCCCTGTTTCTTTGATTTCTCTCTGGCTTTCATGTCCCATCTGATATTTCTAATAAATAAACATGAGGCTGCTCTCCTTCCACATTCATACATGCAGTCCTCATTCTTTTATTGTGATATCTTTTTAACATCCAGGCTCTGGATCAATATTCATAATCGACAATATCCCTCAGAGCTCCAAAAGCATCTTTTCACAGATTGTGAAAGTGACTGGTTTTCAAGCTTACGCCTGGCTATGAAACACACTGCGCTCAATGTGTCTTACTGAACCTGAATCTATTTTCATATATGTAGATTGGTCCTATTCATGGTTAGACACATGTCTCCTGCTGTGAGGATTCCTCATCCCGCTCCTCTTTGCCTTCTCATATTCAAAAAAGATGTTCATGATAAATAAACATTAGCCACTTATGTATTCTTACTTAATCAGCAAGGTCCTGCAGAAACAGTCTGTATTCAAAACTGCCAGATTTTCTTGACCAAAGAGGAACCAAACCTTTTCATTCCCAGTGGGAATTGTAACCCTTAACTTGGCAGTGACAGTGTCTTGCTTAAGCCACTGAATGACACGCAGACTTTGGACCCTCAAACTGGACAGTGTAAAAGCTCCATTAACTGAGCCACGCCGGCTAATATTCATATTCACGGTGCTCGCTTCTGCTTTGATTTCTCATTTCTTTCTCCTCTGCCATCTCTTATGCAGAATAATAAACATGACTCTGCTCGGCTTTACATATTCAGACGTATTCCTGATTCTGATATGGATATTCTTGGGATAATGAGCTGACTATTTACATTTACTTACTTTTCTTCACCATCTCCACATCTTTCTTTGCTTACCCGTCTCTGTCTCACATTTCTCCCTCCTCCTTTCTGTCACTCCCATATCATTCTTTCTGAATCTCTTTCGCCTTTACCTTCTTTCTCTCTTTCTGCCCTCCTCCTCTGTCTCTCTCTAGGAGATGAATTGAATATGTAAGCTATTGGATGTGAATGAATAAAGCATCCCGTCTCAAACACACATTGGTGACACCTTATTAACCACATGTCAGCTGCACATGACAGCTGGAGCACACACTGTTTCCATTCACACACACACACACACACACACACACACACACACACACACAGACACACTCATGCAGATGGTTCACACCCACACAAGCATCCACACACACAGAGCATGTGCACACACACACCCACACACATATAAACACAAGGCTGCCATACTCACATCTACTTAGACACAAACTCTCCTCATTAGTGTATATTGTGTTAGTGACTTACATTTTGAGAGTAGTCAGAAAGTGCCACACTCTGGCTCCACATGCATTTCTCTTTTATTTAGATGACGTTTCGGCCCTCAGGCCCTCTTCAAGATCATCTTGATAGATGATTGCAGTACAGAAATTCTTTGGAGTGCAGACCTATGAGTCCCATAGTTAAATATGTGGGCAATTGCGCATGTTGTGCTGACTATCTAAAAATAATGTTTAATTGTTGACATGCAGAGCTGTAAGCATCACAGCTATGTGGGCATTTCAAATCCAGCACAGTCCAGCTGAGTGTGTGCATTTAGACCAAAATTTAGCTGCATGGCTGGGACACATTTTATTGCTGTCATTTCATTTGCTTACTACTCTTTAAAGAGCCAGAATTGGTCTGGTAAAAGGCTGAAGCCATTGCAGTTTCCTTGACATGATTATGTGCGGTATGGATAGGACTTCTCACAAAGTGTGTTTGCATTTTTAGGTTATATGTTTAGATAAGTCTACTACTGAAGGTTAATGCAGGTGTAAGACATGTTGTTTTGGGCAAAATGAGCATTATGCAATGATCAAATATTTGTTATAGGTCCACAGTTCTCTATTTCCATCTCAGGAAGTTGGCAACCCTATGTTGAAGTGGTGTGGTTAGGGTTGTGGTTAGAGTTTGGAGGGTGTTGGTTTTTTTTTTTTAGCCTTTCCCAAACCAAAAGCATGAGAGCAAAAGTGTAAGGACCAGATTAAACAGTTTGTCTGTCTGCTATAACATAAGCTGCAAACGTTAGCATGTCTGCCTAACTATCTTAAAGTCTACAACAACCTAACCCAGCATTACTTCCGAAGCACAGGAGCATTTCATTAGCCAACTACATTTTGTGGGGTTACATGTGCCGTTTAAAAAAGCCGTGTTCCAAATTGAGCATCCACTGTAGATGTTACTATATCAGAGTTTAGGCTAACGTTAGCAGCTCTGTCTTGGTCTTTGTCTCTTTGTTGGATTTGGTGAAATTTAAACAACAGCAACCCCAGCCATACTTGTATCAGAGATGGCGTTACCTTTGACAAACATATTGGTTGGGCCTTATCCTTTCACCCTTTTCTCTTGTAACATTAAAAGTGAAAGTGAAATACTGTGTGAATGCACAAACAGTAAAGCATACATCTAATCTCTGTCTTGCTTGTCCTTGCATGTAATCTAAGAAGCTAAAGTGTTATTTTAGAATACACAGTAATAAAAAAATACATTGTAACCCTTCCACTAAGAACTATCTACTAAAGCAGAAAAAAAAGTCTCCAAAAAGCAAAGATATTAAATATTAAATTGGAGAAGAAAACAGGAAAGAGCATACAAAGTATTACAGAGCAGACAGCAAATCAATCAAGTAACCCCAGAAATATATTTTTAAAAATCCTCACCTCTGACGATAAGACCTGCAAAGTTAGACACCCCGGAGCCACGCTCTGATTGGGTGACGCAGCGGTATAGATCTTGGTCCTGATTAGTGACTTCTTTGAGGTGGAAGGAGGCGGCGAATCGTCTGTGGTTGATGTTTTTCGTCTGAGCCACGGGAATATCTTCTCCATTTCTCCTCTGATGCATAAACAGACAAACACACAGACAGATCAGGTGCTGCAGAGACCGGTGGAGAGTCAACTGCCTTGCTCAAGGTCACAAGCCACAATGGACCACACACGCCCACAAGCACACACACTCACAGCACCTCTGCCTCACTGACAGCAGGTCTGAAGGTCATGACTACAATAGAGCCATAATGAAATCGGCAGCTATTATGTTAGCTGCTAGGATGAATGGCTTGGAGTGGCTTCTGTGTGTGTGTGTGTGTGTGTGTTTGTGGATGACACTTTATTATTGGACATACCAGTCCTGAGGGTGTAGTGCAGTGTATATATTTGCACATAATTCAACTTTTTGAGAGAGACTGTCTAATTTTAATTTGCATTTCCCTGCCATAAAGTTAAAATAGCCCAACCCCAACAGTTAAGATTCTCATAATAAAGAGTCTGTTCATCCAAACCAGCAAAATATATTTTCCAACTTAGCATCAGTGGTGTCCATGCATGCAGATAGTTCTGTCTAGGTTTTGGGATTTCTTTAGCGGGAGTAAATGGACTTTAGTTTGTGGTTTTCATAGCATTGAAGATTTACAACATTTAAATTTAAAACAATTGTCAAATATTTAAAGGACTATTTCTTTGGCAGAGAGTAGTCTAGTGAAAACTGTTCACAGTGTTTTTTGTAGATTATCTGCAGTAATTGATTAACCACTAAGATGTAAGCTGCTGTTCCAATTTTGCAAAGGTCATTTTCCGTGCTGTGAATTAAATTTCTTTCAGGAGGCAGGTATATCAGAGACACATACTGTATAAGCTGTAAACCAATAGTGGTAAATAGGAAAATACATGTGTGGTTTTGCAATTTGGGTAAACCAAGCTTTAAATACAGTTAGACAGTAATACTGTTAAATACACACCGATTAACCTGTCGATTATTGTTTCAATTAATTGATTAGTTGTTTGGTCTATAAAATGTCAAAATGAGAAAAATGTCAATCACTGTTTCCAAAAGCCCAAGATGACATCCTTAAATGTTTTGTCCACAACCCCAAGATATTCAGTTTACTGTCATAGAGGACTAAAGAAACCCTAAAATATTCACATTTGAGAAGCTGCAATCAGAGAGTTTGAAAATTTTCTCCTTAAAAATGACTCAAAACTATTAATCAGGCAGGATATCAATAATCAACTTATCATTGCAGCTCTAGTTGTTATGCTTTCTTGTTCATCATATAGCAACCATGGTTTGTGTGTGTGTGTGTGTGTGCGTGTGTGTGTGTGTACATGCATGTGCATAGCTGTACCTGTAGCCAGAGTTTATTGCTTGATGTATCTCGTCCTGTGGCGATACACTGAAATGTGGCGTTTTGCCCAGCGTTCACCTCCACGTCTCCAAGACGCAGGAAATGAGGGGATTTATCTAAAGGAAATTAGGTCAAACAAATGAAGGAAATTAGAACAATATGCCACTCGTATAGAGTTTACAGCTAAATTACATGCATCTGTGCTTTACAGTGTTTTTTGGTTTCATTTTATTCAGCTGTTACAAGTGGAAATAGGGTGACAGAGCCAGAGGGAGTCACGGATATAAACAGATCATGTTATCATAGTGTATACATTTCAGGACATTTTGTCACCCTAAGGACTATGTTCGTTATTACTGCGATTAGATTTTAGAGGAGTCAGATGAAACCAAAGCCCAGTACTGCATTGCCACTGGGAGGCAACATCAGTGTCACATCCGGTATAATATGCATAGCTTCCAATTCTTAACTACTGTGCCAAGATATGAAATAAGCCTTTTCGACCCTGAAGATGCAGTTTGGCTATGACATTTTTATTCTGGGGAGGTGATTGCAATCATAGATAGCAGCTACTATGGTGAAGGGAAACACACATACTCACACACACACACACACACACCAGCTCGTACGCATGCATTCATGCAAACGGGCAAACACACACAAACCTGTGTGTCCAGAAATGCAGCTGTGAGAATGAATGCTTCCACTGTGAAGACTAAGTACTAATTCCTTTTCAAATACTTGCTCCTTCCTATTAAGAGTCCTGCTCCTCTGCCTTTAAAAGACCGGGCCTCTTCTTTTTACATTCCATCAGATTCCAGGTCCCATTATCGACAAAATTAATGTCCAGGAATATCTTTCAGGGACATATCGACAATTTCTGACATAGACAGGTACAACAGGGATACCAGGACCTCACAAACGGTACATGGGGAAGGTTCAAGACAGTTTATTTTTATGACTTATAATCAATAGAACCTATTAGGAGTCAGATTGTCCTCAAAGATTTCAGTGCTGCTACTAGACAGATGACAAAAGGGAGTTGTAATTGCTTCCTTTCCGACTTGGGGACCCACCAGGAGCCTGCCTGTGACTTTAGATAAACTCTCACATCTATGTTATGTTGAGGCCTCTAGCAATAAGGAAACACTGAAGCGAAGGAGAGAGGGGGCCTTGAAACATAGCAAGAATTTAAAATGGATCGCAGCCCTCATCTCCCTCATCTCTTTCCTGTCAGTGCTAGACAAGACAGCTACTGTTCACTGTGTGTATGTGTGTGTGTGTGTGTGTGTGTGTGTGTGTGTGTGTGTGTGTGCGCGCATGTGGGTTAAAGAGAGAGAGAGAGAGAGAGAGAGAGAAAGTGCTGAGTGGTCAGAATCTTCTCTCTCCATGATTGCCCTAATACTGTCTCATTTCCCGCTTCACTCTCTCCTATTCCCTCTTTCTCTCCTTTTCTCCTTCTCACAATCTCTCTCTCTCTCTCTCTCTCCCTTTTTATTTCTCCCATTTTTCCTCTAGGTCTTGTCTTTCTCCTTTCGATGCATCCCTCCTCTTCTGTGTCACCTTCCCACTTATCTACCCATTCGACTGCAACAGAAACCATCCCAGGTACAGTCTAATTAGTGGCCAAAGCTATCAGCGTCTACTCAGCGAACTAGGACTAATTGCTGGCATGCTAATGACTCACCGCATGGGTAGCTGAGCACCTGAATGTCATCTATGGCGATGAAACCGGCTTTGCTGTCCGAAACCTCTGCTTCAAATATGACCTGAGAAAAAGAGAGAGGATATTTAGCTATTATTTTCTTCATTATTAATACATAGAATCTGTTTGCTATTTGCTTTGTTTCATTTATTGAAATGTCTTTTTGAGTGAAGAATATTTTTAAAACAAGGCTTATTCAATTAAAAGGTTCATCAGGCAGAAAATGCCAATATAAAGTAATTTTTGACCTCCCATTAGCCTGTAAATTGCACAGTCGAGCATATTTAAAATGTAAAAAACACAAAATACAACAAAACAAACCCTTCATGCTGTTCCTAGGAGAAAAATGGAATTACATAACACACAAATGCTCTGCTCGCAAATCACAAAGCCTATGGCACTGTTACCAAATCATCAACCCTCCTTAGTATTGTTAACAAATCACAAAGGGTGCATGTAACCTGAACTTTACATATATTCTGGGTACACTGGAAGCTACAAAGTAAAAGTATTGCCATTTAAATTTGCTGTCAAAGTGACGGATCCAATCTAAATTGTCACAGGATAAATAGAAAGTCAGTGACAGGCGCCGGTGATGTGCATGAAACTGGATAAATACAAAGCTGCCATCCTGACTGCTGCTGGATTTATACATTCTGGCCAACAAGCCAGAAAGGATAAATTAGATACTTCCTGTTGGATCATAGTAATCTCCTTTGGTACACATAAAATGGCTGCCAGAGAAATGATAATAAGTAATGAAAACCACTGCGGTAAGGTAGAGAACGGAGGTTTAGAGCTCACCTACTTGTTTTTCATCCCCCTTCCATCCCCCTCTTTCCCTGTATCTGCTTTCATTTCATTCTTCTCTTGACTAATTTTTCTACATCTAGATTTATGCAGCCATATTGTAGAACCAGTGAGCCCTCTATAAGTGGTATACTGACATCTTAGAGACAAGTTATGACTGCTGAGAAGGTCATTCAAAGTTTGAAAATGACAAAAATAACAGCACATAACTAGTGTCACTTGACGCCTATATTGGATTCATCTGCGCATCACGGCTTATGTATGATGCCAGTGCCAATTCAGAAAGTCCTATATGTAGCAAAGCTGACAGTAAGGTGTGGAAATCGAGACCAGAGTTCACGTCTCTTCACGGCCCTGCAATTAATGTTTGCCTACTTAATAACTGTAACCCAGATCTTTCCTTAACCCTAACATGTTTCATTTGTCTAATCCTAACCATACCTTCAGCTTATTTGCCAGAACCATAATTTTGTAATGGGCAAGAATTTTGAAAACATTGAGATTGTACGTAAAAATAAACAGTTTTGCAGAGTTTTCCAATATCCATGTTCTTATCTGGCGATAGGGTTGCCCTAAATGGCATATTTCCAGTAGGTTGTTAATACTGCATTCAACAGATGCTTCCATTTACATCCATCTCAGTTCATCAACTTGGGATGTTAATAAAGACAATTCTCCTCATCCTCATCTAGCTCTTCTTCACCCCTCCCCCTTGTCCACCCATTAGCCCTCCTACTCTCTCCACTATATATTTCTTCTTTCATCAACCCTCTTTCTAACCATTGCTCTTCCCCAAACTTCTCCCTCTCTGTTTCTCGCTTGCCATCTCTGTTTTCTAACAGTGTTTACTCAGAGAGGAGCACTGTAATGAACAGAGGAAAGGAGGTAGCTATCACACAGAGAGACAGAGGGAGAAAGAGAGCAAGGGGGTGAGCAGTTGTTGTCATTCATCACCTGTAAAAGGAAATCTGCCATGAACTGTTTACCCATAGCTTATCATGCCCTGCTTGTCACACTCTCCCACTCTCTGTCTCCCTCCCCTACCAATCTATCTTGTCTCTCTCTCCTATCATCTTTCACTCATAGCTCACTGCGGAGCACAGCAGAAAGACATCAGCTGACTTTTAATACCTTCATCTCTGTCTGTCTGACGACCGGCCTGCCTGTCTACCTGCCTCCCTAGTCTTATTGCTTGTAACTATAACCATGTTTGTTTTGGTGGCCATAATGTGACCTAATGACATAATGCAAATCTATACATTTCCTATTTTTGAAAAATACACTTTTTGTCAAAACTATTAACTTCACTAAAAATAACCAGAGCTGTTTTTAAGTTAAGTTTCAAGTCAGCTGAGACAAGTCCAAGTCAAGTCTTATGTGCTGTCAAATCAAGTCTCAAGTCCTTGAGGGAAAGTCCAAGTCACAGCTCTTTATAAACAAACTGCAAGTCAGTTTGTGCTCTGTACACAGCTGAGAGCAAGTCAGGTAAAATAAATATTCATTGTTAATATTGTTCAAACTTTTTTTTTTTGAGAAAATGACAGCCCTAGTGTGGCTACGCAAGGTCTGCCCGTCGCTTGCTTTTTTATTCATTTTTATTGTTCTGGGACTTTAGTGGTTCAAAACATAAAGATTTAAATGCTTTCTGTTTTTGCTTTTTTTTGCTTTCAAGTCTCCAGTAAAATCTTAAGACAAATGTTGTGAATAAGTCACGTCTCTCAGCAGTCAATTCAAGTGCACAGCTGTGTTGCTGACCATATATTTCAAGTGGGTTTCAACAAAGCCTGGGTTCACAGCAGCATGGACACCATTAGCGCTCATTTTTGCTGTTCGTTTATTGAATTTACTCATAAGCGACCTGCATTCTATCATTCATATATCTGCTGGTGGTCAGCTTTGAGGAGATAGTATGTCGGTCCTGCAGGTGTCAAACACTCACTGACTGGTTTCATCAGTGTGAGGCAGGATTACTGATAGCTTGTGTTTACAGGTTCTCACATGGGCAAAGCAACTCTGAAACGCTGAAGGCTGAAGACTGACATATCATAACTCCAGAGGAGGGTTGGGTGATAGCGTACATCCTCTTGTCAACTAATCACATATATCACTCTGATGTATGCATGTATGGGTAGTGAATCAAAAATGCACAAATCTGCAAGGAGTAGGTGTTTTTTCCACTTCATTTTATAGTTTGAATCATCACAAAAAACTGAAAACTGTGTCAAACAGGTATAGCACAACACCCCATTAAAATGATGAAAAAATAGGTTGAGAAATGTCAGACACCTGCTGTGACGGCTCTAAAAACACTGTTATTCAACTCAATTATTATTTGTGTCCCTGCTTGGGTTATGACCTCAATGGCCCTCAATGATAATTTTGTATATGGTAAACAGGCAAAAACAGCAGGAGAATGTTTAATAGTGATGGAAAGCAAATACAACTTACTAGTGCAAATCCTTAAAATCAAAACTAAAATCTGAAATTGTTTAGGATTGTATATCCAGTCAGGAACTCACTCATCGAGAGAAAGGAGGCTTTCTTTCTTAAATAAAGGAGAAATACAGATGAAAACTATAATTATAAGATCTACGTAAATAGTGCTGCATGGGTCTGTGTGCATTTGTGTGCACATCTGTGTAAGTGTGTGTGTGCCTACATGTATCTCTGTGTGTATAGTCTTCCCCTGGTGAAACCACTCTCATTACGGCTCAAGAGAAAGCTCCAACACAGAAACATGTTAGAACATGAAAAAAATAGTTTCATAACGTCAAATCCAATAACCTGTTTCATAGCCTGAAAAACCTACATAAGCCTCAGCAAACCAGGATGATTATGTTCAATTAAAACATGTTGACACACGAGTTTCATGCTGACAATCTACTCCATGTAGTCACTGAGGGGGACTGGGCTCCAGATGGGCCATTTGGAGGATGCTTTCACACTTTGCCTTACAGTAATATCTGAGGGTCCCCAGGCTGTGTGTGTTAACATGATCAGTGTGTGTGTATGCCTGCGAGGACATTCAGAGACAAGCTAACCCGCCACATGCACACATCTGTCAACACCCCCAACAAATATACACATGCACAGACTATGTTGACTGACTGTGATATCTACAATCATTAATTAAGAAAGGACATGTTCAGTATAATGCAATCTACCTCAATAATAGTCAATAAACTCTACCTCTATGAATCTTAAAGTGTTCAGACTGTGTCAGAGAGGTGTTCATTTAAAACAAATACCAGACACAACAGCAGTGACAACAATGTCAGTGTCCAGCATGGTAACGCACCCTCGCGCATGCAAACACACGTGCACATACACACACACGCACCGACCTCGCCTTTCTCAGCGTCTTTCTAGCCTAATCGTCACCTCCTGAGCCTCAGTCAACACAAATAAATCAGCTGCCTGCCTCACAGCATGTGCATGTGTTTGTATTTGTGGGTGTGTGTGGTGTTTGTGTATTCACATGTACGCAACTGGAAAAAAAAAAAGAAATATGTACATGTTAAAGGAATCATGCGTAAAATCAGCCGTTGGTTGTAATTTAGGGAGTTACCTGATATTCATTGGGCCAAAAGGTGGAAACGGCGAGTTCGGCTCTCAGCCAGTCTTTACCTGGAAAACAACATTAGAGTCAACAAAGGTGAATAAAATCACATCAGTGTCAGAAGAAGTTATCAAATGAGAATTTGAGCGGTGCTCTGATTCAGTCTTTACCAGTGTAGGATGTTATGTTCCATATAGGGTTGGCCAAAGGTCCCTTGTTAACCTAGAGATGACACAAAACACATATATCAGTCACAAAATATTTCACACAAAAATTAACCTAAAAACATAATCCACTGCAACTCAAGACTAACTCATAGAGGCATCTGTTCCATTATACTGAGATGTATTCAATTAAGAAAAATAATAATAATTGAATACATTTTAAGACCCTGTAGGTAATGTTTTCTTGCATGTCCCTGATAACACAGAACTCTGAGGTCAGGGTCAGCTACTCTTTTGCTCAAAAAGCAGAGGAGAATTGCAGAAATATGGGTTTGGGTTATTACATTGAAGGGCAGTCTTTTTACTCATAATGCTTTTCTTCTGCCCAGAGGAGCAGGGAATGGTAAAAAAGGTCAATCTTCTGTTAACATTTACTGGCAAATGTGTTTTCTAACAACTTCCACAAATTGTAAGAAACCTTAGAAGAGAAGAGGGGGATGAGAAGAGTTATGGGAACTGCTCAAATGGAAAGGATGAAGTGTAGATTATTGCATCATGAAATGCAGTCTTTTGCTGCACAATTTGATATATGTCCAATAAAATAATCTTACATTATCATCCTAACACAAAGACGCTTTCTCATTGTGTTAAAAGTGCATAATAGATTTTTTGAATTGAAGTTCAGTGTTTTATTGAAATTAGTATTGACTGCTATATGACACAACTTTGGTTAGGGCAGCCTCCATCTTGTGTTCGTTGTATTACTTGTGGTAGTGTTTCACAAACCAAAGACCACATTTCCCATAAATCCTGTTTACTTTACAATTTTTTCACAGAAGAGGCTGTTCACCATCTGCCAACATGACAAATAGAAAACTTAAACTCAGCACTAGAAATACTGTGTTTTGTAGTAAAGCAGCTTTGTTTGTTGGGTTGTCAGTCCATGAAATGAAACCAAACCTTTACTTTGTAATGGCCAGTAAAGGTCTGCAGATGGTCTTCTTTGTTTTCAGTATTAATGCTAATGTCTCAATATTTACAAGGAAATGATTTATCAGTGTAAAAGTATAAATGTCCACCTGACAAACAGGAATGTTAAAATCATGTCAATGGAACCAGAACAACCAGATCACCATGAAAAACTGATCACTCTATTTCTATCTTCTTCTATTCCAATGTAGTGATTGTCAGTACCTTCACCAGGACATTGAGGGTGCCGGGGCTGGAGCCATCAGGGCTGGTTAGAAGATAGTTGAAGTCAATACAATGAGTATCGTTCTCCTTCATCACTGGCAACTGAAACCTGGCCTTCTCCCCAACATCATACTGAGAGACGTCCACATACATGTAGGAACCTGGACACAGAAACAGAGACAAGGAGAGTGTTACCATTGTTTGAAAAGAAATATTACGTATAAAAAGCAAAAAAAGTGATTCACAATGTTTGTGAATCTGACCTGAATCAAGACTCATGCATCAGCTCCTTTTTGTTGGCAGCTGTATGTGCTTGTTCACCACATGCTGATATGAATTCTCTGCTTGATGAGACTAGCAATAGTTCCCTTTGAGGATGTAGTTAGTGCATCTACACAGTGAGTGTTATGACTAGACTTGCCAAAGCGCAGGCTGTATGCCCACAGCCTGTGTTACATGTACCTACATGAGCAAACTACCTCTATTTGCTACTGTGTATCATAGAAATAATCCTCATTGAAGACATGGACACCTAAGAAAGACAGCAGTTCTGAGAATTAGGAAAGTGTAGTGACTTAATGAAAGTGTAAAAGAGATGTGGAACTACTCTAAAGCGTACATGAGATTGTTTTCATTTCCTTTAAGTTCCTATATTTCTTTATAGTTCTTCCATCTTGCCTTTATTTATCCTCAGCTTCTTTTGAATATTGTTTAAGACCTCTTGTCAGGTCATTAAATTTAAATTAACAGTTTATCTTAACCTTCTCTATATATCCTCTCTTTTGTGCATCTATTGTTTATGTTTACTACATGATGAAACATTGTGAGTTTGAGTCCAGCCATCACATAAACACAAACCTATTGTTGGTTCTGCAAATTGAACCTATAACAACCTGATTTCTGTCATCTAATTTAGTGCAGGCCCCAAAAACCTAGAGCCCCTGTTCCCCTGCTTTCTACTGTACCTCCTCGCTTTTGTTTGGCCTTTCCATTTTGACTAAGACACTTTCAATCAGTGGGTTTCTTGTCATGAAAAAAAAAAACAAGCAGAAAGAGCATAATTCTCTCCCTTTATGTCTGCATGTTGCGCTCCCTTCTGTTTCTCTCTCCTCTTATTCCTTTTGGTCTTACCATACAAGAATAACTCCCCCCCTCCCCCCACCCAGACACATAAAACACCTCGTGTTCCCACTGTTAAGTCATTTGTTTCTCCTTTGTGATTATGGGGTTGTTTATAAGCTAGCCAACGACAAATAAACACAGGAAATGGGAAAGTGAAGAGAAAAGAAGATACAGTTTTATTTTTTTTAATTTCCCCAGCTTCTTGTCCTCTCTCCTCTACATCTTTCTTTATTATTTTATGCTCTCCTAAAATTCCTCCAATTTCCTCTCTTCTTTTCCATTATACTATAAACTAAATCAAAATTACTGCTGTTTATTGCTGTAGTCTACACAGGTTCCTTTGCCACATAAGTCAAATTTTCCACACAGTTTGCAATACATCATCACCTGTAACGAGCCTGCAGTGTCACATGATTAGTTGCATTTATCATATCTATCCTTTGGGCTATGTTTTTCTGGTTTACTCATTTTGTTTGCATCATGTTCCTTCTTCCTCGGCTCATTTCAAATATAAATTAGTTTGACTTGTTATGTTAACGTGATGTGAAGAATACACATACTCTGTAATGCCTACTTCATATTTAGTTAAACGCCTGGTACCTACAGTAGTTGAACGGGAAATGGAGCTCGAAATAATACATAATCTGCGTGTGCTGACAGGACAGCCACTCGGCCCATCCAGATGTTCTAGTAATCAGCTCAGACCTCAACCAGATGTTGCTGCCGTGAAATATGATGAAATGTGATCCTTTCCTGTCCACTGTCTAATCTCAGTATTTCACATTAGTGTATCAAATATTGAGAGAAAGTAGCCCATCTATTCTACAAATAATTAATTCTATTAGTAGAATAAAACAAAATAAAACTAGTCAACTAATTGATAAGGTAATCAACTACTTTGATAATCTATTAATTGTTCAATTCATTTGTCAAGCTAAAATGGGAAATGTGCTGATCCCAGCCTCAAATGTGAGGATTTGCTGCTTTTCTGTGTTTTTTTGTGTATATTTTTCAGCATTTTCTGACAATTTATAGTGTAAACAATTATTCAAGTCATTGAAATAATAATAATAATTAATCTATAATGGAAATAATTGCATTGTTAATTGCAGCCCTAAATAGAATAGAACAGAATAGATTGAAAAGCACTACAACACAACACAGTTAAACACAGCACTCTATCCTAACTGGTTAATTCTATTTGCATATTATACAATACATAATAAGGACTATACAAAGGGCTGTATGACAATGGTGATTATCAGTTATTGTTTAGCTAATCTACTGTGAGAAAACACTTTTCTCTGCAGGATGGATCCAAACATAACAGGCTTTCAAGTGGTGCACGCACACACACACACACGCACACACACACACACACACACACACACACACACACACACACACACACACACGCACGCACACACGCACGCACGCACGCACGCACACACACACACACACATACATACATTGTACGGTAATTATTGGATTGGCCCTTCTTCTGTCTTCATCTTTCTTCTGCTCTCTTTCTTTCATCACCAGCCTACCCCTGCTCTTACTTACACAAAAACAGATACTTCTACCCTTTCCACTGACGTATTACAATAATCCTCCCTCCTGGTTCTGAATGTCAGCATCGAGACCCAAAATGACTACGTTCAAACTGGACAACAGCCACACAGGCCGGAAACAGACCAGGCCAGCACCATTCTTTCTCTCTCTCTCTCTCTCTCTTTCTCAAGCACTATAATCTAAATCCATCCAAAATGAACATGCAATAGATGTCACTCCTATTCCTTCTTTTTTGGCATTGATGCTAAGATGGTGACATGAGGAAAGTGCCTTTAAGATGGCTGCCAAGATGGTGTGCCAGATAAAAATACATCTATCAGTCAGAGACCCAGATATGTCACAACACACACAACGTGGCAAAATATAACCTTTAGCACTTCAGCTAATCATATCGCTGCCTGCTGCAAAATTATAACAACAACTGGATTAGGTGTAGGTAAAAATAGGTGAATAATATTTGGTTAATATTTATGGGGCATCAATATGCAACATGTAATAGTGTTACCTGCTGCACAATTACTGAAAAAAATACAAATATTAAATAATATTCTAGAAATCATTCAAATGCTTCAATATCAACCTAGAGAGGTATGCAACACAACAATAACAACACAGAATCTGACAAAAATAGCATCAGAACATGAAGTAATAAAAGTCTGACAGTACAAGAAACTGATACAACACTCATGCTAAGAAAGCAGACCTTGTGATGACAAGAACATCTGACACCTGAAGTCTGCCAGTTTCTAAAATGGCTGATGTCTTTGAACTGCCATAGTTTAAAATGGCCGCTAATAGAATGACGACACGATGTAACGATGAAACTAAAAATAGTCTTAAGACCCAGATATGTCACATAACAACAACAGCACTGTTGTAGACAGAGGACTGTATTCTGTAGCAAAACAATAACAGCCTCCTGTTAACGGCTGATGGGGCGATTTCAGAATTTTGTATTAAACACCAATTTAGATTGGATGCAAAATAGCTAACAAACTCTTGAATTTAATGCCCCACAGTGAAACACTACCAAAACATGTAGCTCTTCCAAAATATAGAAAGAAAACTCCCAACTAGTACCACCAAGACCATTTACTTTACCAGCATTGCTTTACTAGATAGTGGTCACATAAGAATCGTATTTATTTATTTTTTAAAAGACGAGAAGTATTTACAACATACATTTTACTGATCTAATTTAAGTTTTAACTTTTCTGTAAAAGAACCATGGCCAAAGTTTGTTAGCAAATTAGTCTATCATTTTTAGCACACAACAATATGAACACTTTTAAAGTATAATGCAATCCAATGCAACAACCAGTCAATAATACTACTATTGTGAAGTTTAGTCTTAAGGGTTAGCTATAATTCAAAATGTATGCACATGCAGTTCTCTTTATACTACATTATTTCACACTTGTATTAGGCTACACGTTTGTCAGCATGTACAAATTTACACTACGCCGGTGAATGTGGAAAAATTAAATAATTGGGATTTACTGAAACTGTGTCAGAGAGGTGTTGATTAAACTCTATGGTAATTTTTAGGCCATAGTTTGTGCTGCTGTATTAATATTTATTCAATCATTATTAAAACATCCTGTGGACAAGGCACCAGCTCTACTGCAGTGTAAAAGCCTATTTCCTCTTCCCTTATTAGTGGAAAACAAGAGGAAAGAGAGAGACATGAGGAGAATAGCGTGCCAAATAGGTTTAGAGTGGCACTGGCTGACAACATTTGAGTCAAGAGTATCTGCTTTAGTCCACTAAGCCACAGAGCCCCAGCCCATGAATGTTCAACTGGCACGACGCACGTTGCCAGCGTTGCATCTAGACCCTGCCATGGCAGCTAGTGCCAACATCGACCCCCAGAGAGATTACATAGAAGAGTTTTATCTCTATTACAAAAACTGCCAAACCATCCCTGCACACTCAATACTGCCTTAAGCACAAATGGCGATTAGCAACTGGGACAAATCAATGCGGGTTATAAGGAACAAAAGTATAATTGTTAGCTGAACTTCCCAATGACTCTATAACGATTCTGCGTAAAGTCCCTAGATGACTCCCCTTCATCTGAGCCAATACCTTTGATAACACATAACCCTCTGAACTATTAATCAGCAAACTAAACTCACTCCCAGGGGTCTTTCAACTGGCCCTACACAAAAGGAGTGGGTATCCCTTTGCTTTCAGTGGTCAAAAGTCAAAAAGATTTAGTGCCATTGCTCTTATGCCGAGCCCTCAGGGAGAATGAAGCTAGCCAGACCAGAGTACTTCTAAATTACTGGTGGCTGGGATTGCCTGAGAAAACAACAATTCTAATAATAGACCTTACCAATGTGTCCCTGGGCAAAGAATTTAAGCCACCAACTCAACCTCTTGCCCATCCTTCTACTCCTTCCAAATACAAAACCTAGCCAAGTGTTATATCTGTAATAACCTCTAGCAACCTTGTTTTCCATTCACAGCACTGCTGTTACACACCCTGTTGGCATTATTAACACATCAAATGTCAGTTCACGCTCCTGTACCTTTAGGCAAGGCTCTGAACCCCCCTTTAGCAGCCAACATCTCCAAACCATTAACCTGCTTTGCTATCCCTGTGCCCCTGCTCAATCCACCAGCTTCTACAGACTTTAATGCTATGCTAATTCAAGGAATTACCTCTGCGCTCTTGGGCAAGGTATTTAACCTCTTCAAACTGCCAACTCTGCCCTCTCTGCATAGTGACACCACTTCTGCTGGTATTAATAGCAGCAAAACACTAGATTTTGGCTCTGTACCATTGGGCAAGGCACCCTCAGTACTTAAATATATGCAAAACCACATACACCAGACAGAAGTACACACACATTTTGAGAGGAAAAGTGTGCTTGTGCGAAAACTGTGAAGAGCTGGTGTTGAACTGAACCTTTCTCTAAATGTCAGCTAGGCTGGGTTGTCATGTTGATAAGCATGAGAGATAAATAACAGCATTACATTGTCATGGTAACGAAGTCATCTTCCACAACAGAGGAGGGGAAAGGAGAGAGGATAGCAGAGGAGAGGGGAGGAGAGGAGAGGAGACATCACGAGGGAAAGGAGGGGAGATTATATACATTTACTGTAACATGGTTTTCTTCACTGTGGTTTGCTTCAGCGCTCACACACTTGTCAACGTTCTTACTCTGTTGTTCTAGTTTTGTAAAATCTGTTACTATTTCAACGTCATATAGTTGGTTATTGTCGTAACATTTTGCTTTTAACATTATAAAGTGGGCAACCTTCCCTGTTCCCTGCCGTTGATTAATGACCTCATATTCTGTTAATTAGACCCTCAGCCCTGAGGCAGAAAGATTTAATTTCCCCTTCATCATCATCATGGAGGAGAAAAAAAAAAACAACTGATTAAAGAGGAGAGCAGGGGAGAGGGGAAGTGAGGAGAGGCGAGGAGATGAGGAGAGAGCAGAGGAGAGCAGAGGAGAAGAAAAGAGAGAAGAAGAGAGGAGAGAGGTGAAGAGGAGAAGAGTGTGGAGGAGAGGAGAGGAGAGAAGAGGGGGTCAGAGGTGTGGATCAGATCAGATCACGGAGCACTCAGATCCTTTACTTAAGTAAAAGTAACAACACAACAGCATAAAAACATTCCATTACAAGTAGATGTCCTGCATTCAAACTTATATCTAAGTAAAAGTACAGAAGTATTATCAGAAAAATGTAAAATAAAGTATATAAAATAAAAGTACTCATGCACAAAAACAGTGATTTTGTGACTGATATGTAATATATGATTAGATGACATAATTAGATTGTTAATAGTTTAGTCTAGTGGTTCCCAACATATGGGTCAGATCCCCTACAAAAGGCCATAAGATGAATCTGGAGGGTAGAGAGATGATTAATGAGAGACGAAAGAAGGAATTGGTCTTCTTTTTTTTTTTTTTTTAAACTTTTCTCTCTCTTTGCATTCTGATTTATTGTGATATATTGGATACTGTTATCTCTTTGGGCATCAAACTCCTATTTAAATGAAACCATCTGAGAAATGTCTCTTTGGCGGAACTGCTGGAACTCATAGACATCTGAGACGTGACAAGAGGCCCCAACTAGACACCGCTTCTTTAAGAGGCCACAAGTCAAAAGTTTGGGAGCCACTGATTTAATCCTAAACAATACATTGTAATTTATATATTTATCATATGTAGTTTTTAATTTCTTAATCTAGGAAAGATCTACAAAGTAGCATAAAGTGGAAATACTCATTTTAAGTACTTCCAAAGGTGAGTAAATGTACTGAGCTACTTTCCCCCACTGCGAAGTGAGGGAAATATTGGTGGATAGATGACAAAGACAGGACACAGGAAGTAAGGCCTCACCTTGGGGCAGGTCTGGGGATACGTAGGGCACTTCCTGGGTGTTGATGTGCGTCCAGTCAAAGTCATCATAAGGATCTTGTTGATAATCACACTGAGAGAAGCCCTCATCAAACGTGCAACTTCCTGCAACAAGGGAACACAATAACATTTAGTTCACCTAAAAAAAAATCACACATTTCTAGCTTTGAGTAACAGCTTTTTGTCATTCAGACACTTATGGGTTAATTCAGACATGACAGGACATTTAGGAACAGTGACACTTAATAACATGAAGGAAGTGTAAAAGTGACCTGGATGCTTATTCACATATGAGACCAACATGTATCATTGCCATGACATGTATGTAAAGAGGATCATGTCTAAAAAGGGGTGAAAACGTTGGATGCTGGATTGACTGAATAACTAGAACCATTTTTAATGCAAAGTGAATTCCTCTCCAGTCGTATCCAGTAAAACTTTTGATTCCTTTCTGTATGTTGTTTTTCTGTGTGTGTGTGTGTGTGTGTGTGTGTGTGTGTGTGTGTCTCAGCTCATTAATAAACCACCAGGAGTCGAAGCTCCGACAGTCATCACTCAAGGCCAGTCAGGATCACCTCTGACTCAACCATCAGGGCCTTCAGCTGATCATCTGAGCCCATCACCACAGCCTCGGGACAACCATGTGTGAGCTGGCCGCCTTCGGCCCCACCTAAACAGGAAGTCGCTCTAATACAGAGAGACGCCACTTGTCCCTGGCGGCTAGCTAAACCAATCAACTTGCGATGATATGTGGCTTGTACTGGCAATATTGCTGATAGGAATAGCATGCTGGCTACTGCTAGCTATCTGATTCATTGACCTAGCAGTGATGCACGGCTTGTGTTAATAAAATGGCTAGGAGAGATGTGGCTAAGAAAAGCCACAATGCCATCTGATTCAAGTCTCTGGTAGTTAATTGTCACCCACATGAGTCCTCTGCACCCTTCTTGACATTGATCAAAGTAGTGGTGGGAAACGGATAAAATCCTCTATCACAGATAATATTTTATGTTTTAAAGATAACAGTAGATATCATGACACAATGCATTGTGTGAAAAATAAGTAGAGAAATCTTTCACATATAAAATAAGATGGAAATGAGGACTGAGTAATGTTGACAAACTCAAATTCTACGCTATTTTAAAAGAAATACCTTAATGTCGATAAAACAACATAATATGGGGATCCCTATCAGTGCTTTAGGAAAAATATAATCTCAATAATAACAACCAAACAAGAAGAATGATTCTGCATTCATTTTATCGAGCTAGAGCACTCAAAAAAACTCAGAATGCCTACTTAAAGACCTAGAAATGAGACCACATTAATATTAAAATAACAAACTCAAGACGATAATGAATTGAACATCCCCAAGCTCGAGACAATGCCATCAGATAACTTGTAACAGTTCAAACCTGACCTTTTTTATTGACTGACTAATCATTTCAGCTCTAGTTATTATATTGATTTATTTCCCCACTCAAGTTTAACCCCTGGTTCAACTTATTTGACAACTGAAAATGTTGGCCCCATTAAATTTGCAAAGAAAATTATGTGTTACACTTAAAGTCCTGATGCCAAAATTACTTTATTTAGCCAATGTTTCAACCACAAGGTCGAAACGTAAAGAACATTAAAACTGCACACAATGGAAACTGGAGACAACGCTGACATGTTGAAGACTGGTGACCCACTTTCTTTGTTGTAAATTGTGAAACTTTGTTGGTATTATGGCATTTTCTTGCAGCACCTTGTAGAGTGGAAGTCACAAAAGAGCAGCAAGCATGAATGCCAAACTACATAGATGACATGTCTATACTTTATCCAGTCAGTTGTCCCAAAAGGGCCCTCTAACCTTTAAATAATCTGTCAAAAATACATATTTGTGAAAACTTTATAAAATACTTGTGAGTCACATAAAAGCTTGTTATTTTTTATCTTCTTGACATACTGGTCGTCAAAAGTCAGGTGCTCAGAAAAGAAGAGAGAAACAAAAACAGGAAAATGATAGCAGAGGTGCAAGGGACTTTATGGCCAGGTATTTGGAAAAAAAAATACTGAAGTGGAAAATAAAAAGTACAATCCCACCTAGCTTTAACTTTAGCATCCAGTTATTACCTTGTATAAAAGCCTAACATAACGCATTCCTCTGACAGAAACAGCTGAGTCTGGAGATGGGAGTAGCTGTGTCAGAGAGGAGAAACAGAGAGGAGGAGAGACCCAGCCTGCAGATGAGAGCTGGCTGGGAGAGGCTAGCTGTGCCAGGGAGGAGTGGGAGGGAGACACAGCGTTCACCCCGCAGACCAAGGGTGAGGGTTCGATTTGGAAAGTGGTGAGGACATAAACTTGGCAGGAGGTCTGGGGGTCCTCCCCCAGAAAATTGCATTTCTTGCAATTCTACATAGTATATAATGACTATATAGTGCTTTCTTGAATGCAATAAAAGGTGAGAAATTATCAGTGCAATCACAGCATTTTAACGTTTAAACACTTAAACTGATATGGTGTTGATACAAACATGCACATCACTTAGCTTTGATAAATTTTGTGTCATTATTTTTTCTACTAGATGGAAAAGCAACAGCATAATGAATTTAGTTCTACTCTCTCCAGCGGTTTTAAATCAACACATATTTCTTTGTCTACCTCAAAATGTCTCATGTCTCTGTCTTCTTTCCCCTCCCATAATGCTAACCTGGTCACCTCTTTCTCCTCCCTCTGTCTGGCCTGGGCTCTGTCGCTCTCTCTCTCTCTCTCTCTCTCTGTCTGCCTCTATATCTCTCTGATGCCTGTATGGACAACCACTATGTAATGCACTGTCACTGACAACCATATTTGTCTAGTTTGTTTGTGCATGGGATAAATTGGATGTGCTCAATGAGATAACATTACAGGGCACAGGTCTGTCTCTCTCTGATACTTGTGTTGACAACCACTAGGTGATATACTTTAACTTAAAGGGGACCTATTATGGTTTTTGTGGTTTTCTCTTATTTACACACAGCGGGACTGTCCACAGCCACAAAGAAAGTGTGATCTAGGTATACAAGAGCAAGCCACCATGAAGCACTATGAGCAACCAGCACTGCCAGCAACATAAATCTCCTAGCATTGAGTTAGTACTAAAGCTTTGCTACCTGTGTCCTAGAGCGAGCTGCAGCGGCTTTGATGGAGAGCAGAACGACAGGCCCTCAGATACCCCGCTGATCTGAGCTCTCGCTACAGAGGGATACCAAGAGGTGACAGCCGCTGCCGGAGGAGAAACAAGTTAACATCAAACTAAGCGACTGTCTTCGGCTGCTGGCTGTATGGCTGGCTGTGACTCACAGCCCCAGAGATGCATTGGATCACATTCCTCTCGGCGTCATTCTTTAAACCAGCCTCTCTTTGTGCAATTCAGTTCAGTACCATTCAATTCAATTAAGTCTTTGTCACAGCAAGTTACCTCCAGTCATAATGAGAAAAATGCCGGGACATGTAGAGGGCACGCATTACAGCACGACAACACGCATTTTTCTACTTTGAACTGTTCTATTATGTTCTCAACTTGAATGTACAGAATCTAACTCTATTGATGTGTGTGTGTATTTGTGTGTGTGTGTGTGTGTGTGTGTAAAACTCCATGACTTCCTGTCCCCCACAGCGTGTGTGTCAGTTTACATCTTGCTGTCAGGTAGCTCTCTGCATGGGTTAAAACAGCAAAGTGTGTATCTCGGGTGCGTATGTGTGTGTGTGGGTGTGATAATGGTATGGGAATGTACTGTATCTGCAAAACAGTGACCCGTCACTTCATAAAACAACAGAACAAATGAGACAAATGAGCACTCTATGCTTAATGTCAAACACATTAACGGGTCCAGAGCCAAAAATACAGTAGATGTTTTTGGACAGTACCAACCTCATGTGTGTTTTGAGGATATGGTGAAAAGTATGACAGGAAAGCAGGTTTTGTTACTTCGTTACTATAGAAAGGGTCAGGAGGTTATATAAGAAAAGCTAGTTCATACAACGTGTTGTCCGTCCACACGGTGTTGACAGCTTTTCCAAACAGCCACACTTAAAGGCAGAGTGAAAAGCAAGCTGTCATAGAAGTGGATGAGGCATGATATCATTTAAATACGGGGATAACGGTGCATATTTTCAGGCAGTCTCTCCTGGAAAGCATTCATAGTGTTGCACTCATTTGTACACAGGAAATATTACAGTAAAAGATGTGTAAAGACTGAAAAAAGGAGCCTGAGGGAGAAGTTCAAAACCAGCTTACTTTCTCACCTCTGCACTCCTGGCTAATCACTACGCAGACTTGGTGTGTCAGAACTTGGCACCTACATTCCCCACAATGCCACTGTTATACTAGTACCTCAAGCAGAGATGAAGAGCGGGCTACAGAAATCTGGTAACTTCACGTCTTTACTTCACAATCCAGATTTTTTTCATTTTCAATCTTGTAATCTTCAGCCTGACCGAGGCTTACTTAAGTCACATCACTTTATAATTGATGGTAATTTATTGAGGTAATTTATCATGTTTCATGCGCTTCCTTCTCAAGCCACAAAAGGTTTTACACAAGACCTGTACAGACTTTGATGCGTAAAATCGGTGGAGTTCCACTTAAAAGATAAGTGTTAGGCCATTGTTTTGAACTATTTAGCTTTGCTAGCTTTATTTAGTGTTTAGAGCTTTTTTGTGGAATTTCTGCTTCAGAAAGTGTACAACAAAATTGGATTTAAACCCACCGTAGTTTTAACTACACAAACAGAGCTCAACTCAGTTCTGATAAAGTGCCGTGGTAGTAAAGGTATTTTGAAAAACAAGTCCTTGTTTTGAATGCCAGTGTACCAGCTGAAAGCAGTTTGATTTAATGCAAACTGGCTGAACCGGCAATCGTCATTATGAGACGTTCTAGCAAATTAAAAAGTAGCCTACGTCAGTAACCTGTGCCAACGACGTCACAGCATTAAATCCAACTAACACTCTAGTTACCGTGGATTAAGTCATTCTCCTTTTCCTCATTCTTCAAGGGACATCTACGTGAAAGGTACTGTTGTGGTTGAGCGAGTGGCAGAAAAGTGACAGTGAATGCGAGCGGAGCAGAGGAAAAGGTTAGTAGTAAGTTGTCAATCTGGCAGTAAATGTACAATACAGGCTACAGCATATCATTTAATAAATGTTGCTGCTTCTGAAGACCAAGAAAAGTCTGCTGGAGAAGTGAAGAGGGTTAGCCCTGAAGTTAGCAACAAAGGGATAGCCAAACCTGAACAGACTCACTTCAGACTGACCTTTAAGGTAGACCAGCTATTCTCATTTTAGTGTCAATCTCAGCCACTCTTAAACAGAGAGAAATGCCTCGCTGCTGAGTCTCTTCTGAGGTTTTGCTCAACCCCCCTATCCCAAAACCCCCACTGCCCCGAAGCAGTCAACCTAGGAGAAACACTGGCTCTGATAGACATTCTGCCTGCGTTCTTCTGCTAACATACTAAACAGAAACACAGTGTGTGTGTGTGTGTGTTTGTGTGTGTGTGTGTGGTAAAAAGGGGTCTGGAAAAACTAAATATGTGTGAAACTGTCATACACGCACACACACATACACACACACACACACACACACACACACACAAACCTCATGCTAGCTCTCCCACATTCTCAGTTGACACTTCTCCCTTTCCTCAATGTCCTGCCAACTTAAACTAAGACACACACACACACACACACACACACACACACACACACACACACACACACACACACACACACACACACACACATCAACACACATCTGACAGTAAATTCTCGGTGCCAATAATGAGAAGAGCAGACCTTAAACTATTGTTTTTACCTCTGCTGAAAATAAAAACCACAGTCACAAACCATGTCTTGCTGAAGTGTTTTATGACATTAACATCTATCTATCTATGACTGTTTTTTAAATATTTAAAACTTCAATTCTGCATTTTGTAAGTTCTGTTACTGTCCAATATTCACTCTCCTTTAGCTCTGTTTCTGGTCACCACAAATATCTGGATCTTCTGCGGCTAAATGGTCCACCATGTTCACCAGGTAGATGCTAACTTTGTCTGTCTGCCGTTTGGTGCTGGACAGGTAGCATACAGTGGGGTTTTAGAGCTCTTTTGCTGAAAACAATGCTATGAGAGCAATGAGAGTTAGCCAAAACACTTAAATTGCAGGCCAGAAAAACAAAAAATGATCCAAAAGACGTTAAAATGCACTGTAGAGCTGAGGGGAACAACAGTCATATTCATCTGTGGGTTTGTCACTACGAGCGACCCCTTTCACATTACACATAGTCACTTCTTTTCTTTGTTATTATACAGTATGTATTTGCGTATTTGAATTCTGTCTGTTTGCATGTGTTAATGTATTATAATGCATTAAATGATTTAACAAATGCCTTCAAAGTATATGCATGAGTGTGTGTCCAGATGGGTCATTATTGTCCCCCTCCTCTCCATTCACAAGGACACAGAGAGAGAGAGAGACCGACTGCATGCTAATCACTTCCTAATCAGCGTCTGTGATTGGCTGCCTCGCTAATGAAATAATGGTGACTCATTTGCATAATAAAATAATTAGAAGGACTTGATAAAGGCTCAAGGGCAGAGAGAGGAAATCACACACACACACACACACACACACACGCACACACACACACACACACACACACACAGTGACACAGGATAGTCGCAATCTTCTCTAAAAGATGGTTGAATGGCATCAGACACATCTGCCACCGTCACTCAAAATCATTTTGTGGTTATTTGCAATGACCTCCACCTACAGGAGGTCAGTCAAACAAAAGTGCTTTGACCGAAACTGTTCAAAGACACGGGACCAGATAGCCCCCAGGGGGTCCCCGGCAAAAGAGAGGGCCATGTCCATTTCTCAGTTATTAGCTTAGATCAAGATTAGTAGTTGGCAACACAGCAAGAATGAATAACAATAGCTAGTTTGATTAGGTTTCCCTCTCTCCAATGTGATCTAACTGATCTGCAGAATAGGCAGTATCAAATCAGATGTAACAGCTAAAGTCTGCTCAGATACAAGTCCCTGGGACATATTTAAATCAAATGAGGGTCTGAGGTGTGTTTTTTCTCTCTTTTCTCTCCATTATAACTAAGAGATGGGTAATTATCAAAACAGAATGCAAAGTCAATACTTGTTTTCCTCAGTAAATTGCTCAAGAAAGCAACATCAGAGAGTCATAGCAGTTTAGCGTGGCCTTGATGTTTTATGATCAATTAAAAATAAACAAATAACACATTTCTCTGCTGGCTCGATACCACAGTCTATAGGTTTGTTTGTACATGCTCTGACATTGTTGCATGTGTGAATTATATATTGTGTTATAGTACAATTACTGCAAAAGTGCTATGGGGAACTGTGTTTGACTCATGCTTGCTATTTAATCACAAGTATTTGAAGTCAGTGGTTACAAGGACCGACAGTGTTTTCCTCCAAGGGCCTACATTGTATTGAGTACTCAAACAGGTCTAGCTGTTCTATTCTATGAACCGGATGCTCATAGGTTGAATTTCATGTATCTACAATGACTCTTCACTCTTTTTCTGAGATGATGAGTTACTGTAAGTAAAAGACTTGAAGCACACAGAAATGTGAGTTGTGGAATTCTAAAATGCGATCGTGGATGTGGCTCTTCTTTATTTCAGACATCACTGTGATACAATAAGCATTATGTGACAAATCAACATATAAGCTAATACTATGTTCTGCTCAGACCTTTCATAGTCAGTCAAGCACACAATAAATATACTACAACAATAGTATCTTACATATAATTACACATAACTAACTGACATTTCAAGCTAAAATGTAATAGATTATTGGTCCTACAAGGGGAAAAGATCAGAAAATTGTGGCTCTTATCTGTTAGATTAATGCAAAAAAAAAGACATGTGGGAATAACAAACATCTAGTGAACAAACACAGCAGCTCTTTTGAATGGCATTCTTGAAGAAAATGTTCTGTGTAGGAAATCACAGACAAAGAGTGTTAGTTTAACTACATCTATTATTTGTGTGCTTGAGTGTGTCTACTCTGATTTGAAAAGAAGAAAATATGACTACATTCAGACATCCTATCTGGACAGAAATAAAGTGCTGTATGCCAGATATGGAAGTACGCAGTGTGAGATAAAAAAGATATGCAAGTTCACTGACTCGAGATCATGTCAGCGTAACTTTTATGACACCAGAGAGGCTGCCTATTCAAGATAACTATTTTTTTTCTTCCACAGCACTTTCTTACTTGTCTGCCTGACCACATACCGTATATTGCAGCCGATCAGATGACCATGACATTACAACAGGTTGGTTGAGAGTGAAAACATTGTCGCGTGTGATGGTATTGCTCTGTATGAATCATGAGCAGAAATGCCATCTCGCTCCCCCGCCACACAAACAAGGCACATTCTTTCTCTAATATAAACACAGTACATGCTCTCTCTTTCTCTCTCTCTCTCTCGCCACTACTTCTGTCTAGTATTTATCAGCTGAGCTCTGTTTCAGTCTGCGGGCAGAGATATTATCACTAGAGAGCAGATAAGACAGTATGAGTGAAAGGGGTGAAACAGAATGAAAGGGTACAAAGAAATGGAGAGGGAGATTGGAAAAAGAACAGAGACGGGCAGAACAAGAAATTGGGAAATTAATTTCTGGGAGATCGTGCTAAGCCTGTTAGTTATATAGTAAATGTGCATATATGTGTAAGATTTTTTATTTTGTTTCAGTTTCCATTTGTCTTTATTTTAATCCCTCTTTCTTTATTATTCCGTATTAATAACACAATGAATGAGGATCAGTATATATTTAGTTTGTAAAACTGAAGAGAAGAGAAGAGAGGAGAAGAGAAGAGAAGAGAAGAGAAGAGAAGAGAAGAGAAGAGAAGAGAAGAGAAGAGAAGAAGAGCTCCGATCTGCAAACGGAAATAACGCACAATAATTACATTTACATCATTAAAATCCAATCCAACCACCAGTAATCCTGTTTCCCTCGAAAATCATTGCAATTTTGGCCAAGTCCAGTTAATAATTACTTTAGCTGACCTGGATTTATAATCATATGTGGCTTTGTGGGACATTTTATACCAGTGAATCACTAGTTTTTGGGTGAAGTGCACGAGGGAGTCTTAAAAGAGGAGAGGAGATGGTCTGGGAGGAATTAATGCAAAGATGACAGTATACAATGACTATTTAACTAGCTGTACTCTATCAGACTGTATTATAATACACTGTTCCTTTATAATATCCTCTTGACATTGCTATGTACGGGTATATTATACTCTGTTCTCATGTTGCTGTGCTTGTTTTTAATCTGTGTGTGTGAGTGCATCACTGAGTAGCCCTGAATAGATGCCGACCGCCTCAAGGACACTAATAAAGTTGTACCTTATCATTTACTTTCTCTGTGTCGTCTCTACTTTTTTGTTCTCTCACTCTGCCTCTTGTTCTCTCTCTCCCTCTCTGAGAATAGGTGAAATTAGCCTGAAATGATACAAGGTGACATCAGAGAGACTGACACACACACACATACACACACACACACACACACAAACTCTCCCTCGTCACGCTTCAGTGGCCCTTGCAGCGCAGCGCGACGCCATCAAAGCCAAGACCCATATACACACACCTCGCCTGTTAAACATACACACTGGCATGCGCAATCACACACCCAAATACACACGACTTACACAGCAACACACACACACGCGCGCGCGCACTGTCACACACACGCTGACACTCGTGTGCACGCACACACACTCGGAGCGGTAGTTTAATTGGAAGTGCTGAAGGCTGAAGAATTTCTCCTTCATCTCACAATGCTGTAATTGAATCTGAGACGTGTGTGTGTGCGTGTATGTCTGTGTGTGTGTGTGTGTGTGTGTGTTCAGCTGATTCAGGAGTTTCCATTGACAGTAAAACAGTAATGTGTGTTTTCCCTTCTGTGAGGAGCCTTTCTGTCCTTCCATCCCTGACTATCTTCTCCCCTCACCCTACTCCTCTCGTGGGGTTAATGCGGTTTTTCAATCCAAATTCAAACTCAAGCAGTTTTTCGAGTGCCACGTTATTTTTCCAGCAAACTGGTGATTTGTTCGCGTAGGCTCCTCCGTGAAAGGCAGCCATGACCTCCATCGCTGCACGTTGGCATTTCACTGACCAACATGCCTGGACTGAATATGTTTTCCACATAAAACGTATCTTACTGAGCCAACAGTTAATTCTAAGTTGTGATTCTTTAAAATTCCACTGCCTGGGAAAAGAGGACTTTATTCTGAGTGTTGTTTCTTTGTTTGATAAAATTGTTTTTACATGTTTTGAAATTCCATATAAATTTGGTGTCGACTGAGGCTCTCCATGAGGTTGAATGCAGTACCTGAAAACTGATCTCTGCTTGGACAACTGCAGACAAAAAGCACCATCAGTGGACAATGAGGCGTGAACGACTTACTAATGACCTGCCATCACAGTATCGCTGTCACACATTACAATAGGAACGAGAAGTGAGCAGTGAGGAACTGTCTTTTTTGAAGAAACTCTTTGGTTCCACATGACAACCTTATTATTATTAAAGTTCAATCTGAAAATGGAAAATAGTCTCTCTCACCCTCTTCAGCGATGTTGCATCACCTGTAGTCTGTAAAGGTTGTATTATTGCCTGTAGCGAAGCTGGTGCACAGGATGGATAAAAAGACGTCAACTCCAATCTGAGAGCATGATTGTGTGTGTAGGGTATGAAGTTACAGCTAATTATAGGTTATTTAATTAATATTTTATAAACCAATGTCAAAAAATGGGTATTTAACAGCACAAATCACAATTTCAAGGGTCATGATTACAATGATTTGGCATTTTTGCATAGTAAAGGACTTAAACAATAAAATGTTGTCGATTAATTTCAATGACTACCTGATCAATTAATTATCTACTAACTTCCGCACTAGTAAGGTAAACATTTGTAGGAGCGCTGCAGCTAATGATTTTCATTATTGTAATAGATGAGTCGTTTAGTCTGTAAGATGCCAGAAAATAGTGAAAAATATCCAAATATTTTCCGGAACACAAGGTGTCGTCATCAAATTGCTTGATTTGTCTGATCAACGGACCAAAACCCAGAGGTATTCAATTGACAGAAAATACAAATAGAAAACAGCCAATTCTTTGAGAAGCTGGGCCAGCATGTTTGCCATTTTTTTTTACTTTAGTAGACAAATAAGAGATGATTTATTGAGAGAGAGATTTACTTTTTGACTAATCTTATGAGCATTGATACGTAGGTCTAAATTCCTCATGGTGGTGACCTAATTAAATAACCTAAATGGCTTGTTGACAGTCAACATGACACCTAGACCCCAAACACATCACACCTCTATGGGGATATCTCCTTTCTCCATGTCTTTCATTCTTTTTCTCTTTGTCTGACCACTATGATCTGTGAAAAGAGTGTGTGTGTGTGTGTGTGTGTGTGTGTGTGTGTGTGAGTGTTTCCAGAGATTGCTGTTAGCACTGTTAGCAGGGGTCGAAACCTTCCATAGACACTATCTTTATGACATTCACCTCTCTCCTGTGCTTTCTCTCTCTCCCTCTTGTCTATCTCTCCATCGTTAATCTCTATTACTATTCAAATGCTGACATTTAAAGCAACTTCACATGCTGACTGACTGACTGACTGGCTGGCAGATAAGGCAGGAGACGAGAGGGGGTGGGGATGGTTAGAGATGGAAGGGAGAGCTTGTCTTTCACAGAGAAAATTGGGAAATCCTCCTCACCTCTCCTTTACCTCCCTCCCCCTTCACGCCTCCCTGTCTGTGAATGAGTTCACCCATAAGCCTCGGAGGGAGTCGGATTTCGCTCGTTCACAGGAAAGCTGAACCATCCCCTCTTTTTTTTGTGTGTTTGTTCACCCATTTACCTCTCTCCACAACCTCATCTCTGTTTACTGTCTCCCTGTCCACCCCTTTCTTTCTGTCTCTGTCAGCGTGTGATAAAATATAGTTTGGAACAAGAGGTGCCCATTTAACTATTCACAATAAAATATACTGCTTTGTGAACACTGACACGCTTCAGCTTTTTTTTTCTCAAACATGAAAAGTCAACTTTTGCTTCAATAAGAACTGAATTAAAACTGACAGAAAAGTTTTAAGGCTGGCAACTGTGAGTAAAGATGATGAACATTGGTAGCCTATAATGTCACCGAAACACTGACCCATAAACCATCGCCACAATCAGATACTATGTCAGTGTGTGTCATTCAGAATGAGTCAGGGGTGAGTAATTATCAAGCTCTTAGACGGCACTCAGCTTAGAACTGAGAGCACAGCTGGTATTTTCTTTTAAGTAAAATCCCCAAACAAGTCTCAACTGGCTGCTTTCCTCCACCCTTCGCCGCACACTTGACCTCAAAAATGCTGACTGGCTGACTCACTACAGACTCAGCCTGTGTAAACTTTAACCATATTATGACTCAAAAGTGTGGAAAATCCAGGAAGCAATTATGTTATTTCAAATGTCTTTGCCAAGCATCAAACTATCATGTGAGGTATCTGTAATTCATAACATGTAAGCAATAACGCTTCCAGGTTTTCCTGCGCGGCTCAATGACGCTTCTTCGTAGTTACACAATGAGAATAAGGCTGGATGGACGACTCCCGTTGAGTTGTACAAAGGAAGCTTGGACTGTAAAGGGATCAATAGCGGACAGAATGGGGTCAGAATGATTGCTAGCAGTTGGTGGGCTGCATTTGGGTGGAGCAGTGAGCCCTGTACCTGTATGTACCCGCATGCCACCAGAGCCAGTAAAGCTACCCAACATTTATCTAGCTTCTTTACACTGTGACACTACAGCATTCATCATGTTCCCTGATAGATAACTGATAAATTACCAGGAGAATACGATCAAATAATGCTTTATCCATTGTGGAGGATTTGAATGGGCCAATCACAAAGCAAACGGGATGCAGTTTCTACGCCAATCGGGGCACAGCTGAGGTTTTGGACTGGAAAGCAGGTCTGGTGTGGATGAGATAAGAGCAGAACAAACACACATTAAACACCAACCCCCACAGACACGCACACACACTCAAACAGACACACAAGGTAAGTAAGGCCAGATGGAGAAGGAAGGAGGAAAATTTAGGAAAAACAAAGGGCAAGGAGAGGGAAGAGAAGAAAGAGAGAAGAGAGAAGGAGGAGGCTGAACAGTAGAAACATGAAGAGAGGAAGAAAGAAGAAAGAGAAGAGTGTCAGTTCAGAAGAAGTTCAGAAGAAAAAATCCCACCCAGGAGCTATAGCCAGGTTAAATCTGAAGCAGCTAGCTTAGCAAGTCAGCAGAGAGGCTGGTGACACACTGAACTGCCTGGCTGACTTCTCCAATTGTGCAGCAAGTTGGTTCAAAGGCTGGCTGACTGATTTACTGACTGACCGACTGGCCGGTCGGATTTAGTCTATCCTGTGTTTGTGCAGCAGAAGCATTTCTGTTGTTCAGCCTGTCGAACAAAAAGCAGTTCTCCACAAAGACACACAAAGAACAACCTGAAACAGCACTAATACAGGAGAGACTGACATAGACGGAGAGAGAAAAAAGATAGACAAACAAATAAACACACGTAAAAAAAAATAAAAACAAACAAATAAAACATCTAACTTCAAAGAAGCGAAAAGTGCCTAAAATAACAATTGGAAAATGTTTCTGGGACTTCTGAAACCAATAAAAATCAAATATGAAAAAAAATATCTCAAATAGAAAAAAATAACGTGTCAAGAAGCTCTTTTATCTACGGTTGTGACACAGTTCTGTCGAACAACAAAAGATACCTAACGATAGCATTTACCGTCCTGGAGGAAATTTACTTTTCATTGCCAGCACAGAAAAAGAGCACATTACACAGCGGTGGAAACCATAGAGACCCAAACAAAAGGAATAACATACAAATGGGAATAACATGCAAGCAGGCCAGGCAACTACTAAAGCACCAAGTACTGAGACTGTCTGTAGAGCTAAACATACATTACACATTTCTGTTAGGCTGTCAGGATGGTTTCTGAGCTGAGGGTAAAAGCTGGTATGTCTGTAATGATAACAGGGATAAATAGAGACCAGCTGTATGTCCCGGGTGTCAAGACCTTGTATATAAATGTATGATAACATACAACAATATTTACAGTAAAGTTACTACTGTTGTCAATCTGTTTACTTCCAAAGGCAGATGTATATGAAAGGGGGAAATATTTTCATAGTTTGGACCATCATTACTATTAGGAATAATAACATTGCCCTCATCTAATTAATTATCTGGGATGTTTAACATGGACATGCTAAAAAGATGTTTGACAGGGCAAGACAGGTTTTAAACCATCTCCCAGGTTCACTGAACTTATTTGGAAGAGAAATGAAAGAGAATAATAGTAAAATGATTACTATCATTATTATTACTATTATTCTGGTTCACCTTTGACCTGCCGTAGTTGTTGTAATTGAGCGCGCCCACAGTCTTTCCTGTGTGATGAGGTGTTATTACTGACATTTCAGGCGCACTTACTTTCATTTACCTCCAAAATAAAATGGTTTAGACAACTGATAAACAACCTTTCTGATCATGGTGGCTTTCTTCCTTTCCTGACGTTGTGACAATCTTGTTCACTCGCTGTTTCAGTTTACCTTAGGCTGTTTTTTTTCACATGCTTGAGATGGCCCGCAACAAGCTGTGAACACATGCGTTTCCAATGCAGCCTCACAGGAGGGGATAACGCCGCGACCGCTCTGTTGTTGCCGTGGGGCCCGTTTGTGATTTGCGAGCACAGCTTACATGCAGATCTCGAATGGTGCCAGTATCCAGTTTAACAAATGAATGTCACTCGCATGTTGCAGATACATTCGCAGGTCGTACAGTCCTCTCTCGCGCTCATGCCTGAGTTGCGAGTATGGTGTTTAACATACCAAAATTAGCGACAGAGGAAATGATCTAATGTTGCGAGTCTCAGCTTGCATGTTGCAAACTGTGAAACAGGCCCCTGCTTTGTAGTAGGACTGACCGACACCAACGTGGGTCGGTCTCGTCTCTCAAATCCTTGTCTTGTGTTGAACTGACACTTACTGCACTTGCTGTAGTTGTACACATTTCTGCTGTACTTATGTTCAGCTTCACCTTCAAATAAAGTAGTTAATACAGTCTGGATAAACTGCTGGCTTACTTACATCCTGACCAATCATTGTTCATGTTTTTTTCATTGGTTGATTTTGTTGTAGTGATGCCTGTGTTCCAAGATTTCAGTATTTGGTTAAGGTTTATTTATTCCTGAAGTCTCATTGCGATCAACACACTAAATTAAAATGACCACAAATATTGATAAATATATTGGCAGGTAGAACGTCAAAGTCCCTCAAGAATAACTGTCTCTCTAACTTAAGGTTAAAGGTTGGGGGAACATAGTACCAGAAACCAGTCTTCCCCAGTTCATGTTATCATAACTGCTGATGACTAAAAGTTTCAAAATAATAACACAGTTTTAAAAAGAATGTTCCTTTAATCACAAGTTATATACATTTTTATCACAACAGTTATTCTTCAAAGCATAAAGGAAGAGAAACGACGGGAATGTGAACACTACTACTTTCTCTTCTGTTTCTTTCCCCCTCCCTCCCTCACAAACACGCAGTCAGACACACTAGCCTGGAGCCTGGAGAAAACACATACTGCATAGTGTGCATGAATATGAGTGTGTACGTTGTCACCTTCAGCTGTAAAATGTGGTCAAACGTCACTTGTGGGCTCAAAAAAGAGAGACGCGAGGCGGAGAGAAAGAGACAGTGACAGAGTGGCTGAGAGAGAGAGAGAGAAAAAAAGAAAGGGCAAAATAAGTGCTATAGAGACCTCAACTCCTCAGCTCCAGGTTCACAGTGTGTGTGTGTGTGTGTGTTTGTGTGTGTGTGTGTGGTAAATGAGTTTGGGGAGTTGTCGTCTCTTTACGATAGCTGTAACTGGCCTGAGGACAGCTGTTATTACACTTTACAACAGGGAAATACTGTATGTGAGTGAGTGAGTGAGTGAGTGAGTGAGTGAGTGAGTGAGTGAGTGAGTGAGTGAGTGAGTGAGCGAGTGTGTAGTCTTCAGAGAAGAAAATGGAGAAACATTATGGTTATTTACTTTTTAATTAAACATCAAAATTAAAGATGTTTTGGATGGGCTCAATTTGAAAACGAGCCGTTTTAGCAAATTATATTAATTCACCTTGATTAAATTAATCCGTCAAGTCTATTTATACAAACTCTTATGTTTCTGTGTGTGTGTGTGTGTGTGTGTGTGTGTCTGTGTGCGCGTGCGTGTACGTGTGTGTCTTGGAGCTGAGGAGCGGCTCAAAGGAGGGAGCGGCTAGTAACCTACAGGGGAGCGGTCTTTTAATAGATACATTGGGTGTGTGTAGGTGTGTGTGTGTGTGTGTGTGTGTGTGTGTGTGTGTGTGTGTGTGTGTGTGTGTGTGTGTGTGTGTATGTGTGTGTCCATTGTTAAATGACAAATCTCTGAGCAGGAAATGAGACAAACCGGTTTCTGACTCACATTCAGGTTACAGAGCACTGCCTCAGGCTTACACGTACACAAACACACACACTATTAAACACCAGACAGCATTGTTAAATGTGTCCCTTCTTTTTGTTTCTTTATCTCTGTCTGCGCTTATTGAGGTCAATAGACAAATAAAAGGGCTGGTTTGAGGCTTAATGGTCAGACAAGTGACTTGAAGGTTGCTGGTTTGAATCCATGCACACACACACACAGACAATAACCAGTGGCCTGTCTTTGAGTCGTTGAGTACCAAGCACTTGTCACTGGTGTTGAGTGAACACCATGGACTCTGGGTCACTGAAACCCTGTCAGCCTTTCTTTAGGAAAAAACTCAGAGGCCGTGGATGTCAGAACAGGGGCTTGTCTTTCTTTTAGCTGCCAAAAAAGGAAAACTTCTGTGTGAGCCATTATTTCAAAGCTCAGAATCAAAAGCAAAGAAAATCATCATTATATCTATTACAGAAACAGCAAACACAAACTTGTCTCACGGCAATTAAAGTGCAAAGCTGTGTGTAATGTGCTAACTTCATGTATAAAATCTGCATTTTAAATGAAAGGTGTTTGTCTGTCTCGGCTGCTTAAAATACAACATTATCAACTGGGCAATTCTGGTGAAGAAAAGGTAGAGCTGACTGTTGATCAGTGAAATTATGGCCGCTTACAAGTTCCAGTAACTTCAACAACAGTTCACATTTAAATTTCATGGACTTTCTATAATTACGCCAGTGTACTTCCATTACCTGTAATGTTATTCCTTCCTGGTGTGTTAGTGTTGTTTTTCTAAATAGCTTCACACTCTATCTTCTTTTATTATCAGGCTTTTTGCAAAGAGAGAGATAAAAACACCGCTTAATGTTCTTCCAAATGAGAATTCAAATGCACTACAACCATGAAGTTATCCAGACATTACCTGGAGGAGCTGTATGTGTGAATGCAAATGTCCGAATCAGTCGGACCGGACATTAAATGGACTTTATCCTGCCAGTTCCCTACTACAAAATCTGTGTAATGTCCAATTGAGCCCGTGTGTGAAAACAGCGGTGAATTCTCCGGAAAATTCACAGCGAGAGAGTTGGCTACAACTGCTTGTTGCCATAAGTAGGTGAGAACACGTCTGACAATCTCCTGTTGTGTGCTACATGTGTGAAAGGGCAACTCTGGAAAATGTCCAGACCCGATTCTCCGGACATTGTCCAGAGTTCATGTGTGAAAACGGCTTTACATTGGACTCTAGTTAGTGGATAGTAGATGTTACTAGTTAGTAGATGTACTTGTATCTTGTCAGTGTTGTACAGATGTCACCATCATGTTTAATCCAACTGACAGCAAACACTGTCTTCTGTAAGCGGAAAATGTTTTCTGACCTTGACAGAAAGCATGACCATTGATTTGAGGACAGCAATGCATGAATGAGTCTCTGCCAGCTTTCTGTAAATAATGCTGTAAAATGTCAAAAATGCAACACTTCTAAACCGGAAAGTTAAAAAGCACTTTTGACATACAGTACAAAGATTCTGGCTAGCCTTGACAACATCTATGCATTGCAAAACCTCTCACCGTTTGTAAACAGTATGAATGCAACCTAAGTTACAAGATCTCACTGATTGTCACTGCAGAACTTCTTAAATACACTGAAATTTAAAGAAATGCCAAGATAAAGAAAATATTTCCTCAAGGATGGCAACCGTGTAGCTGACCCTGAAATGTCCATTTCATGGGGAGTGTGTGTGCACATTTTGAAGGGCTGTGGCCTATTGCCCCGGGGCATCAGACCCTGTTTTATCAAGCATGGACTCACACTAAGATGGACCCTTTAATGTCAGCGTCATGGGAGGAAAAATAGAGGAGGGCATCACTGAAGCATATACACACCCATCCCATGACCTACGACCTAGACACGAACGCTGCACAGACTACACAAAGCCAGTATTACAAGTCAGCTCACAATGTACTCTTCATAGCAGCGTTAATCCATAACATTTCATGTATACAGCACAGGAAGCCTATGGTACTCTTATAAAGACTCCTGTTGCTGGTTGAGAGATGCCTACATTCCTGTCCTGTTTTGTCCCAGCTGTATTTAAAAGAGGAATCAAACCATGCAGGGTCATTTTCTCCACCAAATGTGCTCTTTAACAGGGGAGCAGTAATTTAATGTGATACTATATTGACCCTTGTGGGTAAATTTGCTTTTGTGTGGGCCCTTCTAGGAAGGTCAGATTCAGAACAAGATACCTGAAGTCAGTTATTTATTATAATACATCTCACTGCAGTGTCTTATGATTTAACATCCACATTTACAGGCTAAAGTTGTGCATGTGCTAGTTGCTGATTGTGCATGTGTTAGTGCTTTAGGAGCACACGCTGCTAAAATGGTAGCAATATATAACCCTTCTGGGATTGATAATGGTCACTGACAACAGCAGCGATTTTTCATTAATGCAAGGTAAAGTTATCATACTCTAGAGTCATTTCCCCTCTCTCTCTCTCATATGCATCATCAAATTAACATATTAATTTATAAACAGCCCATCAATTACTGCAAATGAATGTGATTGAATTGCGTAACTACATTTATTTATTTTGGTGCTGCAAGGTATGGCATGTAACTGTCAAATAAACATATAAACTTCATCCATCAAAGTGCTCAGTGATTGCTAACTTCACTCGCTGTGTCTCCAGCTGATGGTTTGTGTTTACTAGATCACCGCTCACAAGACACAAAGAGGTTCAGACCGAACAACAGCCCTGCCATAAAATGGTGCAGGTGGTGGGGACGTGTTGTGAAAGGTACCGGTGAGACAATAAAATACGATCCAGGAAGTCCAGTTGGGGGTACAGCTGAATGTTTATCAGACGCCAAAACACCACACAGCAGTTTTTAATACGCACAGACAGGATTTTACATCTCTGTAAACTTATCATTGCAGCAACTATTTTATCTTTTGTCACAATGATCACAATGTAGAAAAACGGCTTTCACATTGCAAAGTAATCCACCAGGAATGTACGCTTGCATATATGCACCTTGCCAGATGACATCACATTGCAACAAAAGTTACGCCAGGTTAAACTTTTTTGATCCTCCGTTGTTTTGACGGTCTGAACGCAGCCTAACAGTCATACATATGCTGCTAACTAAGGTTGGCAGTAAACTACAACAGAAACTGCTTGTTGGTGTGTGCTCACAGGCAATATGATGCAATGCTGCATTGGTGCTTAATCATTTGTCTGGCCGTCTATTGTTGTCTACAACTGCTTAACATCATGGTTTATATGTGGCCTTGAGACACATTTCCAGTTTACCTGCAGTTGTTTATGTCATTTCCTCATTGATTAGGTTGTTGTGAGAAAGATCCACCACCTTAGAGCTTGATAAGGTGAAGCATTTGCCAACATCTTTATAATGTTCAGTGTTTTTCTCTAATATAGATAATACTTCCAAACTATAAATAATTGAAAAAGATCTACTGTGTTTGGAACAAAGTAGCTGCTTATGTTGCCCTACACAACTTTCCCACAGCACTGTCCTTCATATCCTTGTCTCTGTCACACATATAAGCTCTCTTCATTTGGTTCATATATATGCACACACATTCATAAGCTCTCACTCCCATTGTGGCACGTACGCCACAATGTGTGCCAAGTAATTAACGCTGTTTGTGTTTGTTCTGTGAACAATTTGGAACCTTGATAATGGAAAACAAGTACAGACTGGCCGCATTTTCATTTAACCCATCTATCGTCCATCTTTCCATGCATCCCTCCTACCGCTAAACACACACACACACACACAAACACACACACATAAACATCCACACTCTATCGTTTTGCTTCTCCTCCTGCCTCCATGTCAGGGCCATCGTTCACAGCAGCCACGCAGAAAATGCTGGTTCCTCTCTGGTTTGTCGCACAAGGAAACCATTGGTTGTTATACAACAACCCAACAATCACTGCTCTGTTTGGTTGTTGACTTGTGCATGAGCTGAACACACACCGACGCACACGCAAACACACACACACACACACACACACATACACAAAACCCAGTCACTCTCCCTTTCTGTGAAGCGCACACTCAGGCAAATCCAGAGCGCAGTCTTTTTCTTGCTCACGTTAATGTAAGTAATCAAAGTGGACAAGGGGCTTTGTAATGCTGAGAGAGCGCAAGAGAGGCCGAGAGACCGAGCGAGAGAGAGAGAGAGAGAGAGAGAGAGAGAGAGAGCGAGAGAGGGAGTGAGGGATCATCTCCTTTAACTGTCCACTCCTCTCTGCCTCCTGTCCTGCAGGCGAGGGGGAAGGGAGAGAGGGATGAGAAAAGGACACGGGGAAACTGATAGTGACACAGTCAGAGGAGAGGGAGGAAATTTAGACGTGATGAAAGAGGAGATCAAACCAGTTTCCCACTTCGCCAGCGTTAACAGCCCATTCTGTCCTCAAACTGGGATTTTGCGATCACAACATTTTTGTTTCCTTTCTGAATCAACAAATCCCCTGGCAATGCACAATGTAGACCATTTGCTGAGCATTTACTCCATAAAACCCCTGTGATGGACTGTAATTTTCAAAAATCACTGCATGATATTACAGAAAAAAAACATCAACTAGCAAACTATCACAGCTCCATCCCTTGATTTACAATGGATCCAAATCCATCAGTGAAAGAAGCTGCTGTAAAAACTTCTGCCACAACAATAGATGCAATTTGAGAAAACATACAAGCACACACATTCACAGAATAATTGGACTGCATAGTGTTTCTGACAGGTGAGCTGGACTGATCTGGCTGCTGGTGTTGGACAGCACCTCTTACAATGGCTGCGACTTCAATAGAAAAAAGATGCAACCAGGAAATGTATATGGTTGGCTGTGTGTGTTTTTTTCGTGTGTTATTATGCCATGCCCACAGGAGTAGAAGTCTGTACAATCGGGCTTAAAAATGTGCATGTGTGTTTTCACATGTCTCTCAGAATGCATGTTTGTGTGTGTGGTTGTGTGTCTGTGTGATGTTATGCCAAGGGCGTTGTGTAAAATCCACTCAAACAAACAACTTGAAGAGTAAAAAAAAAAAAAAAAAAAACAGCTTCCTTGGACCGAATATGTAGCCATGGGCAATGTGGCGGACCGTGGATGTGAGTGTGTGCGTGTGTTGGCCTGAGGCAGTGTGTGTGTGTGTGTGTGTGTGTGAGAGAGGAGTGGATCGCTTCATGCCTGGACGGACATGAAAGGTAGAAAGAGAGAGAGAGCATGCCCACACACACACACACACACACACACAAACAGGAAAAGCCTTTTGCCATAGTATTCATGTATGAATGCGTGAACAAACACAATTGAATGCGCCCATCTCCTTTCAGTATGAACCCAGAGGACACAGACACACATGATCACTATGAACAGTGAAGCACAGTTTTTCAATATCTTCTGAGGAGAGGAGAGGAGAGGAGAGGAGAGGAGAGGAGAGGAGAGGAGAGGAGAGGAGAGAAGAGGAGAGGAGAGGAGGGGAGAGGAGAGAGGAGGTGAGGAGAGGAGAGGAGAGGAGAGGAGAGGAGAGGAGAGGAGAGAGGAGGAGAGGAGAGGAGAGGAGAGGAGAGGAGAGAGGAGGAGAGGAGAGGAGAGGTTTATTCTTATTTTATTCCTTTGGGTTTATATTATTATTTTTGCAGGGGGTTTTAACAACAAATACAATTGCTTTTGTGTTATTTAAGTTATATTTAGACCAAAAACAGAATTGTATATTTTTTGCCCTAATTCTTGATCTAAAGACATTGTTGTAGTGTGAATTAGTTCAGTGAGCAGTAGCGATGACAGCTGCTTAGATGCTGGTTGAGTTTGTAAAGTTTTAAATGTGCTTTTTATACTTTCAACAGCAGGGATACAACTAACAATAGTTTCGTTATCAATTAATCTGTCAAATACTATTCAGGTTAATTGTTTATACTGTTAATAAAAGGTGCAGAAAAAGCGGGAGCGATCACAACTTCCTTAAAGCTTAAGGAGATATCCTAAGATTGGTTTTGTCTGATCAAAAATCCCAAAGATACTGAATTTACAGTTATAATAAAGTCAGTGAATGACATTACCATAATATACTACTTTTCTGTAGATCCAACTAATGGATAAATCAAGTAATTATCACAAAACAGAGAAAACAATGGTGGAAAGGGATTGTTGACATGTGATAAAAATGATCACCATTAAATTATACCTAACCACCTTCTTTGTAGTGATTTTAATGGCCAGACATTTCATTTATTAGTATTGTGTGGAGAAAAAATAATGCAATCGTAAGAATAGCTTATACCAGACAAACGTCTTCATTCAAACTCCTCTGGATACCTCACCTTAGGGGAGAGAAATAAAACCAAAATATGCTTCTCTTTGCTCAGCTACACACAGAGAGGTGGTAAAACATGTTGAAATCACTAATCAACAAAATATAAAACTGTTTTTTGTATTTTTTCATAGCCTGCAATGATATGTAGACGACTTGCTCTCCTGTCAGCAGTCTTTAATGCAAAGTGTTAACTTTGCATTTAAAGTAGGACTAGCCAGTTAGCTGCACCTCCTAAGCACCTGGATGGTCGGCGTGTATCTACTCGCACTGATCTTTAGAATATTAAACGGGTAAATCTGTCTGTAACAGCAGAAAGGCTGAATGGAGCACATTCCTCCATACAGACTGAAGCTGATTTCATTATAGATAAATCAGATTCATCTATTCAATCTCTCTTTCTTTCTATCTGTCGGTCCCTTTCCATTTCTCTCCCTTTCTTCCTCTCTGTCTTTTCCCCAATTCTAGCTCTCTCTCTCTCTCCCTTCTTTTTTAGACCCTTCTTTTAACTTTTTATTCTTTCTGTCTTTCTCAATTTCTGTCATTCCCTCTATCAGTCTCGTTATCTGTGTAATATAATAAGCAGTATGCACACAGATGAGGAGGAGGAATGACTCGGGGAGAAGGAAAGGAAAGGAAAGGGAAGGGAAGAGGAGAGAAGAGAAGAGGAGAATAGAAAAGAGAAGAGAAGGGAAGAGAAGAAAAGAAAAGAAAAGAAAAGAGAAGAGAAGAGGAGAGAATAGAAGAGAAGAGAAGAAATATGGTAGGGGAATAAAAAGCAGTAGAGAGAAACTGGGAGAAAAAGAGGAGAACAGGGGAAAAAAAAGAAGTGCTGTGTTAAAAAGCTGAGTCCACCAGAGCAGTCACAACAAATTCATCTCTTGCTCTCTCCAATTTTTTCCTTCCCTCTCTCGCTCCTCCTCTGATACAAGCTGGCCTCAGTAATAAAATAAAGAACTTGGCTCAGCTCTGTGCGTCTGTATGCATGAATGTGTGTGTGTGTGTGTGTGTGTGTGTGTGTGTGTGTGTGTGTGTGTGTGTGTAAGGTAGACGACACCTCTTACTCCCTACTCTCTGTCTCATCATTGCAGCTGTTCCACAGAGGTGTGTTTCAATATATCACCCTGTCACACACACACACACATACGGTCCCTGCTTAATAAGCGGTATTCAGAGCTCCTGGGTTTATAGAAGCTGAAACTGCACTCCTGCCTTTCTTTCTTTCCTTCAGTCCTTCTTTATTTCTTTCTTTATTCCCTTCCTTCTTTCCTTAATTTTTATTTCTTCCTTCCTTTTATATTTCTTGAATTGCAATTCTCTTCTTATTCATTTCTTCTTGTTCCTTATTCCCTGATTAATTTCTTCTCTTGACCCTTCTTAACTTTCTTCATCCTTCAGTCTTTTTCAATTTCAACACACACACGCACACACACACACAAACACGCACACACACACACACACACACACACACACACACACACATTCAATTAACATCAGTGTAACTTGAAGCAAGTGTTTATGTTGTACAAATACATTTAGAGCAATGGATAGTTCATTCAATGACCATCACTAGAGCTAAAGCTATAAACACTCAACCAGAAGAAAAATTATCTGCAGGCTCCAGAGAGCTAAAATTGAAAATTATATCAAAAGCAGTTTATTTCTACTTGTACATATACATATACATTTACGCAAACAATTTGAATAACCCAAAGTTTTTTTTTCATTTAAGGGATATAATGTTAAATAGACTAGAGACTAGAAGTGTAAAAAATATAATATCACGTAGCAAAGCAAAACACTGTTTGTCCATTTCACATCTTTGTATTATCTACAAGTTCTGTCTTGTGCCTTACTGTCCCCTACGCTGACTAAATATCACACTCTATGTGTGTGTGACACTGTCAGTAGACCAACGGCTTTCGTACAACAGATAGCAAAGTGAAAACAGAAAAGAGAGGAAAAAGAGCAAAGGAGCCGGAGGAGGGAGGTGGACACCTGGATGAGTCCTGAGGCTCTGCAGGGAGGAGGGGAGAAACCAAGAAGGATGGAGGGATGAGGAGAAGGGTGGGCAGTTTCTCTCAGCTGTTCCTTCATGTGTGTTTGTGTGTGTGTGTGTGTGTGTGTGTGTATGTGTGTGTATGGTCCATATGTGCATTAGTGCTGGAGGAGTTGAACAGGGGGTCATACCAGATGGACACACACAGATGACAGATTCCACCCACTAGCATCATGTAACCACAATTCAGCAGTTCTACTGCACGCAGGATACACCACAACATTCTCACATTCAAAGCTGCAACATATGAGCAAACGATGCTTTATCACGGGAAACTGAAATGACACTTTCTGTTAAATTCTGTGCAAAATGAACCTTTACAAGCTTATTTTCTCTAGCCCTTTGAATGAAATCGTTCCAAACTGGTCTTCTGTGGGATTGAACAGGTCTTATCTTCACAGACATGTTGGCGGTATGTACCTGTGCACTAAAGCAGGTGTTTTACCTTTGATTGCAGATGGGAAACACCTGCTGTAACATAACTGACTGGGATGTGGCCAGAAGTGCAAATATGTCAAGTTTCAACCTATAAAGAGCTTTGCAGCACTGATTTATTGTTGATTTATTGGCTCTTATCTTACACTACGATTAATTTGAAAGATTTTATCACTCCAACAAGACTCCTTTCTCGCACTTTAGCGGTTAATGTCAACTCGTTAGAACATAGATATATGAAAACCTCCTATAATTGGAATTTAAAGCTTCATGTACCATGCATCTCGTCAGGTTTGCACACAACCGTTTTTGTTAAGAGCGGATCCTGCAAAGCTCTGAGAGACAAATTGAGTCTATTGACCCCGATCAACCTGTCTTTCAACACACACGCGCACACACAAACATCACAAACACGCAGACACAGACTCTCTCTCACTCTCATGCACACATACACGTGAACACACTTCACTTAATATCCTCAGCACTCAATTCACCACTCCATCCCTCATCCAGTAAACTAGCTCTTTGTGTGCGTGTGTTTGTGCCTGTGTGTGTGTGTGTGTGTATATAAGCAGAGGTGAAAGGTTAAATGATGGCCATTAAGATTCATCTCTGAGTTCACTACCAGCAAACCAAACACCCACACACATACACACACACTCATGCGCACACACAGGCACAATCAGATGAGGGTGGTCTGTCTCTCTGTCAGAGTGGAGCAATTGTCTCTCGCCTGTCATTTAGGCCAATTCAAATCACTGCATGCATAATGAATGCAGTACTCGTAGCACTAAAGCAGTGGGGGGGGGGGGGGGGGGGGGGGGGAAATAGGGATCACAACAAGCTCCCCATTTTGTTGCTTTTCCTTTTTGGCTTTAAATTCCTGATTTGTTAAGTGATTTTGGCAAGAACGAGCATGGCATGTTTTTTATAAATCCTGACTAAATTACTAAAAATCTTTTTTTCTTTTACAGATGACCATCTCTCTGCGGATCTGTTGTGACATGCCGTCTACACATTTCATAGTATTGGCTCTCTCTGCCCTCCTGCTGCCTCTCGGGATGAATAAAGGAAAAGACGGATGAGGTGAAGAGGGTTACAGATAGAGAGGACCAACAGAGGAAGAATAAAGTGATGATTGAAGTCATTCCATCTTCACACCTAGAGATTGGAAATCACTAGGCAATTTCCTTGTTTCACTATGTTTACTACACAAGAAGTGTATGAGGTTATCTGAGTTTTTTTTGTGTGCACGCGTGTGTGTGTGTGTCTGTGTGTGTGTGTGTGTGTGTGTGTGTGCGCGCCTCTCAGTTAATCCCCTCCTAACTCACTAATTGACTGACTGACTAAAAAGGAAGTAACTGACTGACAAACTGTCTCATTTTCTTCAATCTTAACGTTTCCACACACACACACACACACACACACACACACACATATATATATATACACACACAAATAGCATGATGACTGAATGGACCCTGTGTGTGTCCCAGCATGCCTCTCTGCTCCGAGGCAGGAGATTCTGTCATCACCGCAGTTACTGTCAGGATGCATCATCAGTAGTCGTGGCAACTAATTAAGACCTGCCTGTCAGGCCCGTGGTCAGTGTGCATGTGTGGAAACGTATACAAATGGACAAACACATTCATATAATTAACTACCTGTCATAAACACACACACACTCATACACACTCCTCTACTGTATCTGCCAGTATGCATCATCATACCCAGTATGTTACTCACCACGCCTCACCGGTCATTAGTCCCCCCCCCCCCACACACACACAGACACTTAAATCCTTGTGGAGACTTACTCATGTGTGGGTTCAACTGGTTTCATTGTATTTGAGTTTCATATCAAATATTTTTGCGATGAAGTTCTGGCAGTTGCACAAAAGTGTGGGCATTTCTGTTTTTAAAACGGCTTTCAAAAATCTTTTACTATAGCTTCTCTCAACTCTAAAAGGAAACTAATATATGCCGTCTAGTTAGCTAAACAACATTATAATAATGTGTTTGCTCTCCCTCTCTCATAAACTAATACTAGTGAGCATCCACATCCGTCCACACCACATTAGGCAGCGATGCAGGTTCACTGACTCTGTGTGTGTGTGTATGTTTGTGTGTGTACGGTCAGTAATGAGGTGTGACTAGTGTGTGTCAGTGGAAGTTGAGTGATCGGCATAATGAGCAGCAGAACATAGAGGAAAAAGGGAGGGCAGACAGGAGGAGAAGAAAGAGATGAGATGTACAGAAAGAGAGGAGGAGGATGTATTAATTTCTTTTTCACAACGATTGATTACACATCTAAAGGCAGTCTGTGTCTCTGCAAGTTGTTTTTGATGCTGCTGGATGTGTGATAAGACAGAGCAGAGAATGAATGCAAGCAAGGGAAAGTCATTTTTCAACTAAAGGAAAATGATTCCAGAGTTGTCAGTCAAAAGTCTCTTTTTAAGTTTGTTTACTGAAGTTAATTTATTCTCATTTTGGTATTATTGATTAGTTTATGTCTTAAAATGAAACACATTCAGAGACATAAAGCAAGATATTGATATCTAACAATCTGTATTATTGGCATCATGACTCATACAATGCAAACATGTGATATATCCAGAACAGTTTTGTTAAGGTTGTCTAGCCATGTTTAATAACTTTTGATGAAGGGAGGTTGCATCAGCTGTTCCTAAACTCCAACTAAGTAATACTAAATTAAAACAGGTTGCTCCACACAAACTAGTTCTGATGTAGAGATTAGTTATAACTAAATGTACTAAATGTAAATGTAATGTGCCAGATGTCGCTAACTAAACCAAATGACAAAGCTAGCATTAGCTTGCAAATTTATGACCAGTTTAAACTGCAGATTGCTTTGAAATGATGAATTCTATTTCACAAAAAAGACAAAATATACCTCAAATTACAAAACATTACGTCAGTAACATTGAGTAGTTTGTGTAATCTGATGTTTTCCACTCATTCCAAACACACATATTTCTACATATGAATATATCTATATATGTATAAACAAAGTCATACCTATATTATACAAAGTTTTATATACTGTTTGGCCCCTAATACTGTTATTTTTGGAAGTTATGTTACAGTGATACATGTGTTGGTGGCTTGGTTGTTTTACAGACGGCGCCAGAGATGTGATGTCTTCACCAGCTAAGATTTTCATTGAAGGTGCTACCCAGTTAAGTACATCACTAGTTTGAAACTAGCTTGGAAGACCTTCACACATAAAATTTAGAGATGGATTTATGAATAGCTGGTGCGACCCAATTCAGATCTCCATGTAGCATACTTCAGGCTGATATAACTTATAATGTGTACTTGAACTGTCAAGATTTATATTGGCTTTAAAAGGTGGGTCACGTGTGAAAATGAAGTGGACTGACTGAAGTAGTGAAGTCATTTTACCCTCCACTACATCTCCCTGGTTAAATCTTAACAGCGTTTGCCAAAAGCTGAAGAATGTGAAACAGAAACAGACCTCTGAAAGACAAACAGACTGTTTTTAGAGCAGAAACCTACCAATCCCTGCACAAGACCAGCCAGTTAGTTAGCAATGTAAACACACACACACACGCGAAAATGGAGGGCAAAGTCCAATTCCCAAGTCTCTGCCTCGGTCTGTGTGAATATGGGTTAATGACTTGTATTTGTCCTCTTTGTGCTGGTCAAAGAGTAACCCAACTACAGCCCAGATGAGAAAGTGAGTCAATGCATTCTGGTCTCTTTTCCACATGGCAACGACGGGTGTGTTTGTGCATTTATCCCGCACATGACTCAGACTTATCAGTAAAAAACTAACCTCACAGATCAGGACGAGGCAAAGAAAATCCGAGCCCTGCATGGTATCAAACCTGCATAACTTTCACTCCCTCCTTCTGTCTCTCTGCTCTGTTGTTATCTGCAGATATGGAGGAGGTAAGGAATGAAAGAGTGCAGCTGCAAGTGTTTGTTGTGTCAGTCTGCTCTGGCCTGCTCTGTTCTTTCGTAGTTCCTTATCACACTTCAAACAGCTATTGCTCCCTCTCCCACACACTTTTCTCTGTCCACTTCTAGTCTGTACCATATACTCCCATTTCATTCTCCTCCATTTTGTAAAGGATTATAGTGCAAGTCTGTATTACTCACGTTAGGGCCTAAAATGTACATCTACATAGCTTCTTATCATGGTTATAAGCCATCAACTTCAACCTGCCTTTTTTGATATACTTTCTTAAATTCCCTGCTCTATTCTTTATCTAAGAAACAATATTACACAGAAAACTATTTTCTCCAGTCCATTCATACTGTATCTATTCTATTCTGTTCTTTGCAGAGATATACAGAGTGGCTAAACTACAGTATATGACTAAATAATGGTGACTGACACAATACTCTTCTGTTTTTTTATGGATCAGATCCAAAAGTATACTGTAAATCTGTATATCTGTCAGCCAAGTTATCTTTTCAATATTTGTTATTTCATATTCCAACAAGCTATAAAGTGCTAAGTGATTGCAACTCTGCAAAGCTAACAGCCATGAAAACAGACTGGAAGCAATGTCACCCTGGTTGTTGTTACAGTAGGGTTCAGCAGAGACGGCATCCCTGGATTCAATTTCCATTACAGTAACAGGGCTCGTGATTTCAAGGTGTTCTGATTCAGAGCTGCCACAGTTCATGGCTAAATCTCAAAATAAATTTAAACATGTTCAAAACAATGCACATCCCAGCAAGGTGATCTTTCAGGTCTACAAATCATCCTTGAAAACACATAAAAATATCTTTGTAAAAATAGAGAACCTTCGTAAATGAGCTTATTGAATGAGCCAGCAATAAAGGAAAATAATATCTTAGTCCCAAGATACATTAACCGTAAGTTTGTTAAACCTGCTTCATTATCTTGTAACAATGCACTGAATTGATTTCACAGCAGCAAAGAAAAATTATTCACGATTCACTTAAAAAGTCAAGACAATAAGCTTGTCATAACAGCCACGAAGTGAATAAACATAAAAACTCTCTGCTGTCAAGGCCACTCTTTGCTCAGTGTTACAAGGCTCCATTTAAAATGAGTTGGACTTTCTAATTTGTTAGCGTCCTCTCACAAGTAGGTGGAGGTTTTGCACTGTTCTGGGATGTGTTGGCTGCAACATTATTGAACATGATTCTAAGAGAAAACAGGCGATATGATTAACGTGACTCACATTCTCAGGAATCCCAGATGAATTTCAGTATTGTGTGGTACCCTACTAGGGATGTGTAGAGGGCCCAGTATTTGTATTTGTATTTGTAACTGTATTTGTTGAGGCAGCAAAATGATTTGTATTTGTATTCAAAAGAAAGTGGAAATAGGTGTAACAGTCCTATTTTTGTTTTTATTACACTTCTAATTTTAGGATATTAAAGTGTTAAAATAAGTGTTCTTCAATAAACTATTTGGCAAAGTAGAGTTCCCACACCAAGTCTCGAACCCTAATCTCTCAGACCACAGATGACTGCACTGACCACTCAGCCAAAGTTCGGCTCCACCAGACACAAAGACTTGCAGCCATTTATACATCTATGACACAGAGACAGACAGAGTGGAGCAGAGGGGAGAGATGGAGACAGCAATATAACCTTGCTTTACTACGAGTCCTGACATGCATGCACAATGTACAATATTTGTACAAAACAAATATTCGTAAAAACCCACTATTTGTGCTTTACCAAATAAAGTTGTCTGATTTGGCTCCACCCCTACACCCTACGTGTTGAGTAGCTCTCTGGTGCTAAATTATCCAACAAATATTAAACAAAGACCAAACGATTTATTTTACATTGGCTATGCTGAGGATCTAGTTAACCCCTTCACATACATTTTTTCCCTTTTTTCCTGTAAGTAGGTTTAAGGTCTCATGCATCATTTTAGACTTTTTTTCCCAAAATTCAGCCTGACATATTTGGTATCTTTGAAAACTTTGGGATTTCCACTAGAATTTAAAGTAAAGTTGTGTGGGTTTCAATAATGTTTGGCTGCACAACATGAGTTTGTAATTACTTAAGGGGTTTAAGTGGTTAAGATAATTGATCATAATTATAATTTTAGCAACTGAAAATGTGCAGTGAATACAAGAAATAATTCCATTTACAATCATAAGATAATAAAATGTTAGACAATTAAATTTTCCACATCTTTATATGTGTGTGTGTGTGTATATGGAGATGTGTGGATGTGTGTGTTTCTTTTCCTACATTTTAGACTCTAAAAGTTCTAAAAGGCTCTCAAAGTCTGTAAAACTCTTCAGTAAATTGCATAACAGAAGCAACTTTATTAAGAAAAAACAAATAAACATCACTAAGCTTGTTGTGTTTGAACTTCAAAAAATGCTCAGTTTAAATAAGATCAAATCTGGCATCTTTTAAATGAAAGAATACACCAAAGAGCAAAGAGAAGTGTCCAAAAAGAAAACTTTGTTGTTTTTGTTCTGAAGAAGTGCAAGTTAACTCAACACTTTTTAATCACCCCCAATTCTATACCCTTGAGCAATGTTACGAACATAAAAACTGAAGAAATACTAGATATGCTGTGTCATGGGTGGTGCTTTTCATCAGAAACAATATGTTTCTTTCCAAACACTGCTAATAGGAGTTCAGTGATGCTAACTTGGCTGGTGGGATGTAAACTTTGATCATCTAAGGGCTTAAAAGTGAAAGTGTTTAATCAGAAAAACTTGTCGAACTTAAATGTGTATCAGTCTTTCCCAACATCCCCCAGAGCTGCACTGTAATAGCACAGTATGATCTACTTGGATCTATAGAGAACAAAGGAGAACAAGACAAATACTGTAGAATAGACTATAGCCTATTATTAGCAACAGAACATGGATCCTCTAACAGCAGATTATTTTGCTACAAGCCTACATGAAATAAAATCCCTGCCATGACCTGTTTTATTAAGTCCACATTGATAAGCTTTAACATCACCAGCTCAACATCACAACCAACACTGATGAAATAATTATGTTTAGTTCAAACACACAGCTGTAAGGGACTTCACTAAAAACCTGCAGTCGCTCTCCTTCTCCTCTTTCACTCCCTCTCCCACTTCTGGTGCCTCGATTAAAGTCTCTCTCCCCCTTTTTCAATCTCTCCTGTTCTCTTTGGACCACTAACCTTGATTCACTGTTCTGCACGAATCTGCCTCGGGCTGGGACATGCACACACACGTACACGCTAAACATTGACACATGTACAGACAGATTTACAAGCAAACACACAGCGGCATACGCTGAATGGGAGATATACACATGTACTTGACCATGGTAAAGTAGAGGTGGTTAGTTTGGGGCCAGTGTGAGGGGAAAGTGTGGCTAACCGAAACCACATGTGGCTGACTCTCACTCTCACTCCGTCCAGAGGTATGTGAGCCTCTGGAGTGTGTGTGTGTGTGTGTGTGTGTGTGTGTGTGTGTGTGGAGGGGGAGGTGTGATAGAGAACAAACGGCAGACAGAGAAGCAGGCAGAGCAAGCTCATAGTTTGACTTTAACCTTTATTTATCCAGGGAGCAGCTGTGTTGAGCAGACAAGCTGTTTTCAGGCCATGCTGCTATACGTTTACATGGTAACACACCTGAGAGCTAACCCACTGTAACCACAGTTTTTTACTGGCGGCCCTTGCAGCAGTGCCACTAGTTCAGTCAGAGGTTAAACTTGTTCGAGAGAAAATTGCTACAATCATAAAGTGGTAGTTACCAGCCCTCGGAAGCCAGAAAATGCTGTTTATTTGTCAAATGCCCATTATGGTGTTTTGAGTTCTAAAAGTTTACATCCACACAGAAATGCCAAGGCATTAAAAAAAAAAAGATTAAATCTTTTCTTTTTCCTTCTTCATAGTTTCAGTATGGCTGATCACACCATATAAGGGTTCTCATTGAAATCTGACTGCTGTCAGACAACTGCATCAGTAATTTGATTAAGGGTCACAAATCACAGCTAATTACAACTCTACTGCTGCATTGAGACCCTCAGAAAACACTGTCTTAAGGTACAGACACATTAGCCATCTGTCCAATAAAACTTCTCAGCACTCAGACCAGAAAATATGTTCCATTAAAACAGGGTGATGGGACATTGTCAAATACAATGCATCACTGTTTCTTTTGGCCAATGATGCAAACTTGCACAAATTTGATCAAAGTCAAACTCTGTTATGGGCTTCAATTACAGTAAGGTGAATGAGAGTTGGAGCTGTATGCACAGATTGGTGCTAATGTGACGACGTCTTTATATTGGTGCAGTCTTTGAAAGCATAAACATGAACAGATGTTGTTGAAACCTCCTTTATCTGATGAACAGCTGTAGTGTCTCACAAAATAAGTGACCATAGACAGAGTTGGAGGTGACAGAAAGTTGGCTTCTTGACATTTATGGTAAATAAAGTGTCAAACTGTGTCTGTGAAAGGTTGGTAATCACACATTTCAGCAATTCTACCAGGAGCCATGAATGTTTGTAACACTCACACAAAAGCTTTTACATTTTTGACATTTAGTGGTATGTGGGCTACAATATCATCAAGAGTAGATCTTTTTCTTGTTTTAACAACAAAATGTCAGTTTCTTGTAATAAAAACTTACCAAACAAAGTCTGTTTTAATGAGATATGTTCTTTTTGGGAAATAATGAGAAAGTTTTGCAACATAACAAGATAAAGTGATATGTTCATATCATAAGAAAAGTTTCTTGTTAAACCGGAATAATTTATTATCAAGTGAAACTATCTTGTTATAACATGAAAGGGATCTTGTAATAACATAAATAGGATTGTGTTAAAATGAGTTTCTCATTATAACAAGAAAAGTGAGCAAATATTTTTTGTCATGTTGGCAGCAGTATGTTAATGTAAGACGGTGCCTGCAGAAGGAAAATATTCTACAAATTATCATTGGAGTTTAAGAGCCGGTTCATAGCACTAAACATACACACACAGACTGTAGTAGCTGTGTTTCAAACGTGTACTTAACTTCATATAGCTTACTTTGTAGAGAGGGACTAACCCTACGAGACAGAGCGACACTGTAAGTTAAGGTAGTATTGTGTGCATGTGTGTGTGTGTGTGTGTGTCCGTGTGTGTGAGGTTGAGTGTAAGAGACAGTTAATGTCATGGGGAGGTAGCGCTGTATCTGCTAACCGTTACTCCAACAAGACAGCTCCCTTCGCTCACACACACACACACACACACACGCAACAAACCCACACATGAGATACACATAGACACTTTATTTACTTTTGGCCCAATATAGACATAGTGACAGTTAACCTAGCCACTTAATAAAATGAGACAGTTTCTTCTACAAAGACTTATATTTGGGGGGTTGTTGTGTGCATGTGTGTGTGAGTCAGAGTAAATCTGGCTAAAGTGAAAACACAGCAGAGAGAAAACACTAACAAAAGCATTCCAGAGAGAGGGTGAGAGATAGCAAAAGAGTGAGACAGGAGAGAGGGAGAAAGACCTTGATGCAAGAGAGGGGGGTGAGGCAGAGACGAAGGGGTGAGAGTATTGTGTGCCAGCATGACACTGAGGAGAAGAATTTGCTTCAGTTTTTGATTAAACAGACATAATCTCCTTTTCATTTAGCAGCTTTTATGAGACGTTATGTTTTGTGTAATTCTACTGTAGGTGCAGAGTGAAGATTCACGAGTCTCTCCTGTCAAGCATAATGCTGAAAAGAAGAAAAAATAAACTACTTTGACATCTTTGCCTTTTCACTCTGCTTGCATTGCATGAAAGATCACAGCTCTCTAATATGACCTTATACTTAATTATTTTCATTATTGATTAATCTGACAATTATTTTCTCGGTTATTTTCTCAATTAATCTACAAATCGTTTATACTATAAAACATCAGAAAACAGTGAAAAAGGTCTTCAATTGGCTATTTTGTTTGACCAACAGCTCAAAATTCAAGAACATTGAATTTACAAACAGATAAGACGAATAAAACCAGCAAATCCTCACAAAGGACAAGCAGGAACTAGGGAGTGGTTGGCATTTTTACTTTAAAAATTAAACAATTAATCAATTATCAAAATGAGTTGTTGATTGACTGATCAATTAATCAACTAATCGCTGCAGCTCTAATTTCCTCTCTCATGTTGTCTCACATCTGATGTTTGTCTAGTTTAATTACAGTATGATGAGTTAAAGATGCTGAACCGACGGTTGATTGGTTGGTTGAACTTCTGGTCGGATGTAAAAGCTTGTTTTTATCTATTGTCAATTCATAAGTCTTTATTGAAAACTGTGATATCAGTAAATTTAGTTCAGGAAAAGATTTGTAATGTTGGTAATTCAATAAATGCTGTTTATTGCCCAGCCCAACATGTAACAGTTTTCTAGTCAAACTGGGTTGTTTTCATCTTATTTTTAAAACACCACACTATTTCTATGTTTTTATCACTCTGAAGTTGCTCCTGTGTTGCCCTGAGTATAACTCCCTTTACAATTGCTATTTCCACCTTAAATAGAATCCACATGCTTTATCCCTGTAATACAACACCATTCAGTCTAGATTTGGGAACATGAAATCCCAGCCTTGCTCTTGTTGTGTGTCTTTAGAAGGGGAAACACAGAAATGGGAGAACAGGAGAGAACAGGAGGGGGGTGGGCAAGGGGGAAAAGAAGGGGCATTAGAGGTGGGGAGGAGGAGGATGAGGGGGGTAGTAAGGGAGAAAGAGTACATGAGAAAAGGGGGGAGGTTTGATAAACGTTGTGTTGCTTTGTTTAGATTAGTGAGCCATAAATTCCAAGGAAAGGGAGGGAGGAGGACTAGAAGAGGGGAGTGAGGTAAACTAACCGTTAGGAGTAGCTCAAAGGGAAGAAGGAGTCGTACATGGATATGTTTAGAGGACGGGATAGGACAGGATGGGAGAGGAGAGGAGAGGAGAGGAGAGAGTTTGTTTGACTAAACTGACTGATTTCACTCGACTCCACCAGACACGGTGGAGTCTACATAGTATCAACATCACAGAGGAGTGTGTGTTGGTCTATGTGCGCGTGAATGTATGTTGTTCTTGTGACTATCAAGACAAAAAAAAAATTGAAATACCTTCACATTAGGAATCTCAAGGCAACTTCCCAATGCTAACCTCTCATGTCCTATTTTGGTGTTTTTCTTGGTAACGTTCACATGTTGCTCTACAGTCTGTGCGTCCGTTGGGAATTTCACTGCAATGCCTTCTCTTTCTTATCACTTCCAGTGGAAAGGACACAGTGTTTGCACCGTTCAAACAACTTAGCAGTTCTCTAATCGGGCAGCGGGACTCATGGCCAGCGTTTCCCACAAGCATTTACTGAGTGCTGTTCACTTAAAAACAGGCATGCCTTGGGGAAATACGGCCTCAGTAGGTGTCCTGACTCTACAATGTATGGAAACCATGGAAAAACTATTGTTTAGTTTCATGAATGCATGGAAATAAATCTGAAAGGCAGACTTGGCCCGCCTGAAAGTCCAAACTGTTGGTGGTGTTGTGTACTTTAATTTTGATGCAAGCCAGTAATATACTGTGTTTACACATCATTTATGACCTATTTTTGACCCTGTAATGGTCTTCTCAAATGTTTGGTAGAGCATACTTTGAGTTATCTCTTGTTGTTATTGGCTTTCTTCCAGGAAATTAATGACAGAAAATTTGCTTTTGGCATGTGGTCTGTTTATGGTTTTCATAGTTAATCATGTTTTTTGATTTAAAGTTTTAGAAGGCTTACTGAAAAGTAAATTAGTACCCTCAGAAAAGTCTGACTGACTGAGATGTAAAGGTGGTATTGCTAACATTTCTTTTTAACCAAAACTTTTTTTTCTGGTTATAAATTGATATTAATCTAACATGATTCCATTGTATATTTGTTGCAATTATTATATCAGTATGTTTTTACAGACATTTCTTAGTGTTTTTTATTAAAAATGCAGTAACCAATGAGGTAATTCCAGGGTGATATTGCTAATACTGCTAATACTGATAATACTGAATCAATAAAACCTCTGTAGCCTTCTTATTAGTATGCAGATGCTTTAACTTGTTACTTTTAGGACTTAGTTTTACTATTTACTATGACTTCGTCAAAGAGTGTTTCAGAAATTTAAGGCTGAGGCAGACACACGAGAAAACTGACAGACAGACAGACAGATGTTCAGCATTTAAATGTCTGTCTCCAAACTCCCACACACAGCCTGTCTCTCACAGTGATTGACTGTAGGTGCGTATACGTGCACATGATCGCTGTCAGGCTGACCATGTGTCTGCAGTCACCTAGTCATCTGCAGGCAGGAGGGACACACACAGGCTGGCAGGAAGGCAGACAGACAGACCAAACGACAGATTAGGATGGGAGACAGACAGATAAAGAAAAGAAAAAAAAAACTGTGTAACATCATTTAGAGGAAAAGATAGCTCGGGAATATCTGCTAGAAGATTTAAATCTCTGCTCACAGAGACAGACACAGGACCGGCATCGTGGTGATGTGAAGATACATGTTCAGGGGATGGAGATGATAATCTTAATGGACTGGTCATCTGTCTGTAAGCCCCTGATTCACACACACACACACTAACACATATATAGAGGAGGGTTTATAGGTCTCGAAAGCTTTCTACCACTCTTCAACTGAAATCAGCTTAAAGAAGGGAGCAGAGGGGAGCAGAGGAGTTACTGAAAGGAATGTAAGGACAGTAGAGATGATGTCTTTTTTATGTGAGGATATACAGTACGTAACCCAATGTCCGCTGGGATTTCATCATGAGACTACACACAGAGATCAGCAATGAGACTTAATATGGTATACTGCACATAGATTGCTTATGGCTACTTTTGTGTGTTTGTGTGTGAGTGTATGTTGCAGCTTCATGACAGATGTCCTCTTAACTGGACTAATGGAAACCACTTCAACCGCTGCCCATAGCTACACAGACACACACACAAGAGCCCTTTGGCCATGCCTATATGCCCAGTCCACCTGAAGGCGAACACAAAAAGAGGCCTCAATCCCACATTCACATATGTAGACACACACACTTCCACGCACACACAGCTTGGTTGTCACATTTACTTATGTTAACATTAACATACACACAAAGCCACTGCCTTAAGTAAAACAAAATACAAAGAATGACTTTTTATGGATAGTTTCTGCCCCTTTTGAACAAATTATGATGTTTTAAAGAGACTTTCTAATCTTAATTTGTCTAAATTATATCTTAAGCAGCTTTGAAGGTGGCAAAAATCACCCTAGACAGGACCTTAAAAGTCACCAACCATTACACTTTGTATGATATTGCCGTTGAAATGCTTTTTTCCAAGATTATTTTGGGGCAAAGTGTCCTGTTTATTAGATTCTTAGTAGTAAAGGAAGACAAGAGAGGTTGAGAAAAGAACAAGTGTGATGATGTGGCACAAGTCCCACAACAGATTTCCAGCCAGGACGGTTGATTACACTTCAGCCAACTGAGCCGCCAGAATTCCCAAACCCTCATGTATTTCTGTCCTCAGTGGTTTAGCTTGACCCCAGTATCATAAAACATTTGCTAAACATGCAAGACAAGGCCAGGGTTTGGTTATAGTGACAACAGGAAAACTTAAGATTTAGGGTTTCAGCAGGATCAGCTCCTCAGATATTCAACCTATTTTAACATCAGGAAAACTAAAGCCTCTGTTAGAAATATATGGAAATATGTAGTATCCCACAGCTCATCAACTCAATCTACTTCAAATTACAGTGAAAGAGACTTGACAAAAATAAGGATATATGCTTTGAAATGCTACTGTACACCTTTCTGAATCATTTTCTCATCTACAAACTATGATGTAAAAGCTCACAGAGTAGTGAAAGTAGTTACACACACATCCTGTCTTGGGGACTGAGTTGCGTGAAATCTACTGGGATCAGTGAGAGCAGATGTAGAACCTGCCAAAACCATTTTCAAGAACCTGTCCTGCTTAATATGAACTGACAGTATTTCTGCCCCGCTGGGCTTTCATTAGGTCTCTATTATTTTTGTATTAAATAATTTTTGTTTTGGTGCACAGCACTGCACAGTCCCATGTTTGACTCACACAAACACACATAAAATAAAATCTAGAACAATTCTGAGCATCTTCTTTCAGTTTTTAAGGATTGACCAGAATCTGACCTTGCATAAAACAAATGGAGGGTTTTTATTTTCCTTGATTTTTGTAAATAAAAATATAAATATCATATTTGCTTTGATTTTGACGCTGTCACAGCAAAGCCTTGTGGGATACCAAACTCTACAGTTACACAGCGATCTCTCTGTCTGTCTCTGCTGTGTGAAGCGTCTGTGCCGTATTTTACTAACCTGTCACTTTCACAACAAAAAGACAAGTCCCTCATTAACAACCAGCCGCTGGGAGTGTTTGTGTGTGAACGAGAGGAAAACAGAAAGGGAGGAAAGATAGAGGATATGTGTGAGACAGTGTGGGAAGATGTGTGGTTGCTAAAGTGGATAGCTATGTGGCTCGAGAAGAAGGGAGGAGACGGGAAGAGAAGAGAAGAGAAGAGAAGAGAAGAGAAGAGAAGAGAAGAGAAGAGAAGAGAAGAGAAGAGAAGAGAAGAGAAGGTGTGTTCAGATATTGCAAGAACAAAGTAACTCAGAACTCCTTTAATAAAGACCAGGCTCAACTAAACAAACAGCACCTGGTAACTTCAAACCTCCCAACAGCTGTCTAACTACACATAGATAGAGACAGACAAAGACTAGAAGGAAGACACACAGACAAATGGTAAATAGATTAACCAGCAGCCAAGTTGGCAGAGTCACAAAGACAAACAACAACACACCGGCACAAATATTTCATCAATTCAAATTAGGGCTGAACAATTAATTGAAAATGTATCTAAATCGCAATATGGCCTATTATGATTTTCAAATCGCAGGAGGCGCAAAATTTGTTGTTTGTTGTGTGTCAAAATACCATTTTAATTTAAATATTGTTGCATGTTCTACAGACTTAAGACAACATTTTTGTTTGGTACAGATCCCTGCAAAAATCAAACCCTAATCATTTTAATATGTTTTTCAATGAAAATGAGAATAATGATGTGAAAATGATCATTACCTCTAATATCGCAATTGCAATATCAGTCAAAATAATCGCAATTAGATGTTTTTTCATAATCGTTCAGCTCTAATTTAATTCAACTTTGTTACTGTAGATATTACTTCCAGGGAGCAAAATATCCTTGGACATGACATGAAAGTTCTGCAAAGCCCTGAAACTATTTCAACATTGAATCAAATAGTTCCAGTACAAATCGAACAGTTCATGGTTAACATTTTCATACTGTGAAAACATCCACATATCACCACACACTGTCCTGTATTACTAGTTTGACAAGGTGTAAGACATTGTACTATTAAATGAGCATGAAGTCAAAACGAGATGGTTAGTAAACACGTATGAGACGACAAAACAAAAGACTACACCGATAAAAAAAACAATGTTAACACACAGCAAAAGAACCCCAAAGTTAAAGTGAGGACTATGAGCTAATGACGATGACACTAACAACTATGACGATGACAGATGAAGCTCAGCTCTTGGCCGGCTAATCGTAACTCACCCTTCTCAGCGCGCCCCATGTGAGCTGGGTCCAATAGAAGCAACAGAGAATAATAAGAAAGAGTTAGATTGGATTGCATGCAAAGACAGTCACATATTGGGATCATTTTTTTTATGTAAGGTAACATGAGGCCAAGAATTACCGTGGCACTAAAACCTGATTGGATAGCCAGCTGTGACGTAACTGACAGCAGAAACACTGAATTTTTATAATGACCTTGAGCAAGAAACTTTATTTAATGTAGTTGGGTCACATTGTGATTCATTTTCTGTCGTTTAGCAGAATTGCATGCAACTCTCCTTTGAAGAGGTATTGAGGACAATCTGATGACTTGCACAAGTCTAACTTTAACTAACTAACTTTAACCTTTAACCAACACATGCTCGACCTCGACCTTTACCCTCTGCCTCACCTAACCCTTGCGTTAACCCTAAAAATAATCATTTCCCCAAGACTGTCTTCACCTGCTGCCACTTCTCCACATCTCTCTCGCCCACACGCACCAGCCATGTCTCCATTACTGTTACATTATCACCACACACTAAACTACACAACTGGTACTCAGGCTGCTCACATCTGTGTCTGTGTGAGCATGAGGGGAAAAAGTGTGTGTGTGTGTGTGTGTGTGTGCGCACTATAATGTAATTAATCAGCTGAGAGTGTTGATTACTTAATCTGTCATTAGCCAGTCATGTGTGTAAGAGTGTGTGTGTCTGTGTGGGTGTGTATTTGGGGCAGCAGTGTGTTTCAAGGACCCCTTGCACCGACAGCTGTGACCAGAGCCAAACAGGGCAGAGCAGAGATTGATGATACTGGACTAATACCATCATTCATCAGGGATGTGATATTTCCTGGATTCTGGATTTGTTTTGGATGAACTGACTCCCTTCATTTCCACTGAGACTTTTAACACGTTCTTGGTTGACTTCCTGCTTGCTGATTGATGATTTACGCCCGTCATGTACCTGTTCCTACAGGCTGCTTACTTACTAATGTTAGGTTACGTTTCCATTCACCTGTTTTTGTACACATTTTCAATTTGTGCGTAAAAATCTGAGTGAAAAGGCCTGAAATTTGAAAAAGGTGGAAAAGTCAGGATATCAGGAAACACAAATATGTGATAAAGGCTCATTAAAAACAGACTTTGCAAATAAACCATGACGTTGTGGTTCCTGCTGCTGCTTCTACTACAGTATAGATGATGTATTCATGTCATGCTGCCAGTCACCGTTACATGACTCAACTCCACCAGAAATCCAAAAAAGTAAAGAATAAAAAAGTGAAGGTGTTGGGAGTGTAGATAAATAAAACGTCCCTGGTTCAAGTCCTGAACAAGTCCCTTGTTTCCGCTCTCTATCAACATAGAGGCTGATAAAAACACCACAGTGTAGAGGTGGATCAGAGGAGACAAATGAATTATCAATAATGAGAGCTGCAGTGATTAGTCTGTTGATCTACATTCTCTGGTTACAGCTGCTCCAATGTGGAAAATTTGCTGTTTTTCTCTGTTTTATATCATCGCATTGAAGTTTTTGGATTGTTGGTTGGACAAAACAAGACCTCAAGCTGTGGGAAATTGTGATGAACATTTTTGGTATTTTCTGGCATTTTAGAGATTAAAGACTTTAATCACTTAATTGAGAAAATGATCAGCAGGTTAAACAATGATGAAAGTAATCATTAATTGCAGCTCTGTGCTATCTTGGGGGGAAATCAACAATGACAGGCCATGATGTATCAGAGTTAATGTTGCGACAATTTCACAAAGTTGATGGAAACATGCTCTGATTTATACTTTTATTTTGTCCAAATGTCAGGAATTTCTGTAAAACTTTGGAAGGCACTGGAAGGACATCCTGTTCTATGTTACATGCTGTTTTTTCAAAGCATAGTTTAAGGAAACCTGAATCACAACCAGTGTCAATCATGACATGTTCTCCAGCTCCCTCAAACTCTCATTCTGACAATAAGAGACTAAAAGTTTACACTGTCGCTATATGATGCGAGTCCATTTTTCAACACAAATCCTCAAATTCATTCACACACACTTGCACACAGTCTAATGAGGGATTAGCTAATGAATTCTCTGAACAGATTAATTACATTTTACACACACACTTGTGTGCCCGCAGACCTCATCCCCAAACGACCGAAGAAATGAGCCAGTATTTTCAAAGAGAGTTTTTTTTTTTTTTTTTTAAATCTATCACTAAATTGAAATCCGTAGAAACAGATTGGCTCTGAGCAAAGTGGTGTTTGATTTGAGGAGAAGACATTAAGCAGGATCTGCATGGCAGCGGACTGAAGCCGTACTTTTAACAAGAAAATAAATAAAACAGCCTTTGATTTGGAGCCATTTTACATGGCATGAGTAGAATGAGGAGGCATTTTCACATGAATCTAAATGAGAAGCAAACATGCTTGTCTTTGTACCACTGTACTCCAGAGGGCTTAAAAGCATCAGCCTCCCTCTCTCTTTAAGTGACAGCAACACACATGAGTTGACACACACATTTGCTCCACACACACACACACACACAGAGGACATGACAGAAAAACACACAGTTACACATACACACACACACACATAGACACGCTCCCTCCTGCCGTTTTCACAGTCTCTTGAGTGGAGGAGATGCCCACGGCCAAAAACCAATGGTTGCATTTCTTGTCCCCCCCCCACCCCCACGCCCCACCCCACTCTCCTCTTTCTCAAAATCACTCGCTTTCTCTCGCCATTCTGCGGGAAAATACACATTTTTATTTCATCTTCCAAATGGAGCTGAAAAGTAATTATAATTAAACCAACTTGGTTCTAATGTTCAAATTACATAAATAATTTACAATTATAATTAAACCAGCTCAGATGTGATGCTCAGTAGCAGCGGCAGCCTTCTAATTCGTCTGGAGACACTAATGGAAAACAATTATTTCACTTCATTAAGATTAAAGACGCCTGGAATCTGTGTCACAACTCGATCAGAGAGGAGACAGATTTAGAAAGTTGTCAAATTAACATAAACTCAGTTACTGACTTCATAAAGGCAGCAAGACACATGCACACTCATTCGCATTTATTACACTGACTATGTAAGTGATAAGCCAAAACAAAACTGCCGCAAAGCAGCGTGATAAGCAGAGACAAGAGAGAGACAGATTTATATAAACGCCATAATTTATAGTTTGACTTTCTGAATGGGAAATTAGAAGATAAAAAAGGAAATTTGACAGATTTAGAGAAAAGTCAACTTAACACAAACTCAAAGTGACTTTGGTAATACATAACGGACTGTTTTAAATCCTGATTTTTCTCGTCCTTGTCTGTGGTTTCAGAGTGCAACGGGTACTGATGCAGCACCGCCACCACACACATCTCACACATCCTGTGATTCTCTATGATTTCCTTCACTATTGACATCTAATCTAGCAGTCACCACTTATTCTCAGTGACAGTTCGCACTGGTTGTATTAACAATCTGCCCATTAACCCTACCAGACTCATCGGTTACACATTTCACAGAAATTATCATACATTCTAAGTGCTGTCAGAGATAAAAATGACTGTGCAGATCAGGAAAGCCCTCCTTCTGATCCAAATGTGAGGATTTGTTGTAGCCAAAAATGACAAGTTGTCCTTAAATCAACTGGGATTCATAGTATATACAGAGGAGGGTGTTACAGTTACGTACAGGTATTTGACCCTAAAAAATAGGATCCATTCATTGCGATTAAACAATTGTGATTGTTTGGTGTATTTTCTTAATGGTTTATTTCCATTTATAAGGCTATGTCTGTTTATTCAGCAACACAACCAACTGCAAGTTCTCTCTTTTAGCCCCCTTTCTGCACTAATGATAGCCCACCTCCCGCTCTATGTAAAGCAGCATCTAGTCACTAGTATTTACTTGCAAATTAAATAGCCTCAAATTCCCAAAGAGGCCTCAAAGAAATTCCACACATTTGTTACCCTGCAGACCAAATGGCCACAGGGGAGGGGAAGAGGGGGGTAATAATGGGGTACAGGGGTTGGGTATGAGGAGGAGGAGGAGGAGGAGGAGGAGGGAGGGAGGGAGGGAGGGATGGGGGCAATAAAGCTCAGATGAAGTGGTAATTAATGTGTAATCTCTATGCAAATCATTAACAAGCCTGAGCAGAAAACGACATTTTTTAATAGTATTTCTGGTTATTTCCAGCACTTAAATGGAGCGTGGTTTGTCCTTTATTACAGCTTTATTGTGATTTTGGAGGTCAACTTTCTGATAACTGTCTCTCTCGCTCTCTCTCTCTCTCTCTCTCTCTCTCCCTTTCTGTGTGTGTGTGTGTTGGGATCAGAGGCGAACAACTGCTGAATGCGGAAATAAAACACACAGCAGCCACGCAGACAGGATGAAACAGGTAGGGAGATTTTTTTTTTTTTTTTTTTTTGGCTGCGCGGAGACACCGAGAGCTGCAGAAAACAGTTTGTTTTCTCCGCGTACGATCGGTCCTGCACCAACACCACAGCTATAGATTAACTTCATTCTCGAGTTAATTTAGGAGACTTTTGCAGAAGCGTCGTCCTAAAGAGCATCAAACAGCACTAATGCAGCTTTTTTCTTCTCGGAACGCATACGTGTTTCTGCAAACTACACACACACACACACACACACACAGAAAAGCGAGGTGAAGACGCATTTTGCGATGTGGGGTGGCAATTATTACTTCAAACTAGGTGCAAAATAAGGAAGAGTTTCATTTTCATTTACTAAACAATCTGGCATGCAGTTTAACTATGACTATTCAGACTTTGCATCATCTGCACCTTGTAAACAGTTAATTAAATCACATCTAACATCATAAATATTCACAGATAGGAGTTTGTCATGGGATGAAATTGGAGTCCGCTGTCTCTTGTTATATAGGGGGGGAAAAAAAGATCTCCGCTGCATGCTTCTTCTCCGTAAATCAAATCATACGGGTGCAAGAACATCGTTTCCTTCATCAAATAGGCGATCGGCATACTGACTATATTTCCAACCATTAGGTTTTATTGCATGCAGCAACTTGCAAGTTGGAGCCGGAGAGGGTCATTTGGCTTGCAAAGCGCTTGCAACGGAACCGACCATTCCCGACACACAGAAGCGCTACAGTCCAACAGACTTTAAGACTTAAAACACATCACATACTATAGAAGATGACAGCATATAAATAACAAATAGTCCTACATGCATTTAAGTGCAATAAGAGTCAGAATAAAGTCATTGGTGAATACCATAGATCACTGCAGGGCATCATAAGATAACCACAGGATGGACACGCCATAAAGTGTCATAAATAAAGATATTATTATCACTATGATATCATACAAACGCTGTAGTGATTAGAGGTTGATCTCCGTGCAGCACACTAACTTTTTCTCCATTTACTCGCTGTTTGCGAGGCTGCACGGCTCTCCTCTCTCTTCATACAAGCTCTATACTCTGCTTAAAATGCATGTAATTAACCGGTAAAAGCTGCAGATGTTGCCCATTTTATCCTGCTTTATCATCACTGTGAGTAAATTTAGGATGTGTTTAAAAAAAAAAAAAAAAAGACAGACCCTCTTTTCTACATTTATAAAGGATGTCCTCAGTCCGGAGTGATGTGATAGCGATGTGAACACAAGCAGAAATATTTCAACTTAGTTTAAATCCTTTAAAATAGAGTTCACAGCACAGGCATTGGGTCAGTGCGACCTACTTGGCAAACGGGCTGAATTCAAAACGACCGACAATCTCACATACGGGCTTTGATACGCCTCGCATGCAACGAGAGAAACATTTTACATTTCAACAGTTTTAGAGTGAAAATCACATCTTCTCTTCACCAAACTGGCACGTATCGCATCCGAGGATATTTAAAAACAGCCCGGAGACGATAAAACAGGCACGACGGTTGATTTTCAACACGGAGACTAACTTTTCTGCTACACCTAAAAAAAACACACACCTGTCAGGAATTCATACGCGTACAGATATGGAGGAAAAGCACAATAGAGTGCAAAGTTTCCTCTCTTTACGCAGAAAATCACTCAAAACTGTCTGTTTTTGCTCTGTTTGTCCTTACCTGTCGGTATCTGACCGGAGACGTTGCCAACTGTCGAGAGGAGAAACAGGAGTCCCGGGAATACAGAGAAAAGTGTATCCATGTTTTAAAACGTGGCCGTGTGCGAGTCTGTGACAGTTTTTCCCCCCGGAAAGTTTTTTCCCTGCGAGTTTCTCCTTCTTCAGTCTTCTTTATTTCTCTGTTTTAGTGGGTTATTATTCCTCCTGTTGTTGTGGAGTCAACCGCCCCATTCTCTCCTTTCTCCGGTTTCTCTCTTTGCGCTTCCTACGGGCTCTCGCGGACACTACACTTTGTTTCACGCGGAGTGAGGGAGCGCGCGCTCGAGAGAGAGAGAGAGAGAGAGAGAGAGAGAGAGAGAGAGAGAGAGAGAGAGAGAGAGAGAGAGCGGAGCAGCGACAGTGCGTGACGTCACAGTTGATTGAAACGAGGGGGGAAAAAACACAATCAGTTTATTAAACGACAATAAAGTAATAAGCTATGGAAACATTATGGAACTTTTTTTTTTACCCTGAAACCTCTGAGTGGATATGTTTATATTTTGTGTATATGTGTGCTCCTGTTTTTTGCGTAACTGTCTTTTAATATCTTTATGTTCTTCATATGTATTTGTGTTATTTAAATCTGATTTGTATGTGCGCTATTGTTTACCTGAATGTTTGTATATTATCCTTTTGTCAATAAAAAAGAGAGAAAAGAGGGGGGAAAACACAAATTAAACCTATGACAGAAAAGTACATTTAAATTTGAGAGAAAGATAATATTTTATATTTTACTAACTGCCTTCAAAAAATGCACCATCTTTTAATTTTTATTCAATTCTTCTATCGTTCTCACCACTATCTTTACATGAAATTGTTAAACTGCTGTATATCTCATATATCATATACTGTATACTCACTGATGGAATGTACCAAGTACAGTTTTAGGGTAGACTACTTGTATTTTACTTAGAGATCCCCTCCGGATATGTTTTAAGATGTATATAAAATACTCTACTTTGAATAATAATGTGTGTCTCTTTCCAGGATCTATAAATATGCAAAAATATTTAATTTCAGAAGTTTCCTGCTGGACACAAGATGTCTCCTACTTCACTGTAAAGTCTCGTTCTCAATAAACAATTCTCAGAATAAAGTCATTCTCAGTGTATGTGCACTGGAGGCTTCAAGTTTCCACATCACACTTGTATAATTTGCATGCCCCTTAAAATCAGATTTTCAATGAGCTCAGAGAAACTTTCAACTTTCAGTAGATGAATGTGAAAACAGCATGCTAATTTCAAAGTCTGCATATACATCATTCTGCACAGTGAAGCTCAAACATCCAACAGAAGGAAAAGAAGATTACAACAAGATAGTGTACCAAGGAGCAGAAATAAGCTCCACCTTGATGAATTTAAATAGCTGCATTTATTTAGCACTTTTATCCAAAGTGCTTGACAATGCTGCTTATTGTTATCAATAATAATGTTATTAATAATGATATAACACTGCCTGAAAGTGGCCATTCTGCATACCTTTGACACTTTAAGTATATTTTTCTGATAATACTTTAATTAATCTGACATGCACTCTGTAAAACTGTAAATGCAAGATTTTACTTGTAGTATTTTACATTATGGGATTGCTACCTTCACTTAATTAAAGTATCTGAATTCTTCTTCCAACACTGTGTACACTTTTTTCTTAATATTTTGAATATTTCTGATTTTCTTTCAGTATAGTAAAGTAATGCACTTTTAAAGAGTAGTATGTAGTATGCTATACAATGTAGATGCAGTTGTAAAGTGTACACACAGTATATGTTCAAACCATTCTTTTCCTCCTTACATTAATTTCCTCTTATATTATGAACTATACTTTTGTATATAAATAGAACTACCTGATTTGGCAATGTTGCACTTAATTATGGTCATGTCAGTAAAGTAAATTTAAATTTGAGAGAAGGAGAGCTAAAGAGAGGGAAGATGAGCAAAAAAGGTGGATTCATTATCGGCTTGACATTTTTCTCTTTGTAAGAATACCCCCACATACACACACACACTCATAACAGTGTAAAGTATGCTCATCATTATGTAGTATAGGTAGTCCTATTTTTCATTCATTTGAATGGAACAGACTTGAAGTGAGAAAGTGAAAGGAGGGAGAGAGGCTATGAGTACTTTGAATCTTTTATATGTTTTGGTAAAGAAAAAATCACACACACAAACAAAACTATTAGTAAATCACTGACATTTGTGCTTTTTTCATCATATACTATTGATTATTTCCAAATTAAAATTTGTGGAGGGTTTTTTTTAGGTTGCGCTGCATCTAGCAATCATTTTCATTGAGTTAATATTGAAGCTTATGTTATTCTTTAAGTTATTGAATAGTCACTGAGTCAATAAAATGTCGGAAATATTGACAAAAAACGTATTTCATGTTATCAGAGACTAACTTAATGGCTTCAAATTGTCTAATTTCTCTGACAAACCATAAAAAGTCAATCAAAAAAGTTATTTAACTTATAGTAACTTAACAACAATAGAAGTCAATCTTTACATACTGTATGTGAAACTGTATAGCCACAAAATTTAATATTCAAATACATTCCTGCTAATAAAACACTGGTGCCTATAGAAATGTTGGGCCCCCTAACCATTGTTCAACAACAGCCCTGACACAAAATAGTTTATAATTCCTCACACAGTCCAAGGGCCCCTGTTAAGCTCTGGGCCCCCTTAAGTATTCAACCATCCCTCCCCCAAAGGCACCCCTGCTAATAAAGCATATAAAAAAAGAGAAGAGAAGAAAAAAAAGAATCAACCCAGTTCCTGTGCAGGTGAGACACAAAAAGAAACAGATACAAACACACTCACACAGATACAAAGGGAGAAGGGATTTCATGTTAAGAGGTTATATTTATCATATGACAATTTGTACTCATATTAATGAAAGAGCCAACATAACATACTCTGCAGGACAAAAGTCATACTTTCTCAAAGCCAGAAACCAGAGAAACATGCCTAGATCTGCAGTGTCATCAAGATGTACAGCCAGGAGCTGCTTCCTTTTGATTTATAGGAGACCTTGTGGATGGTTGGTGGACTGTGAACATAACTAAACCTTTTTATTTTTTGCTAAGAACCTCCGTATCAAAAGTGATTTAGATTACAGTGCACTCTAGTTGAAGGATGACCTTTATTACCATTGTTTCAAACCACAAAATGCATCACCAGAAAGCTGCATTTAGTGTGTTTTACACTTTTGCTCTTTATTCTCTTTATATATTTTTTGTTTGTTTGTTTGTTTTTGAGATTGCTATTAATTTATACTTCTTTGTTTTACATTTTGTATTTTATTGTGCTATGGACCCCCCCCCCCCCCCCCCCCCCCCCCCCGAGTTGTGTCCTTACTAAAATCTGAATTGAATTGAATTGATATATACAATTAGCTCATCAGTGCTTGTGCATTATACTGTTAATTTGCTAATGGTAGCGGCAGTTTCTGTATCTCCTAGAATTAAAAACAAATCATTTGCTCACATTTCACCAACCGTCAACAGTGGTGACAGCCATGCATGTCAAAGTGTGGCAAGATAACATCATGACAGGCCTGCCAAATAGACAAAATAGATGTTTTGATTTGGGGCACAGCTGTGCTAAAAATATGTGGTGTGGATGGAAATGTACAAGCAGGGAACAGGTGTGTATTGTCTGAGTGTGTTTTGTCTCTGTTAGTGCCACATCTCCCACATAAAAGGTATGAACAATCTCCTCCTTTCCTTAGTTTCTGGTTGTGGGAGAGAAGAATTTCCACATAGGTAAACTCTAAAAACTTTTAAAAACTTTTTCGCCCTAAACGTTTGTGGGCACACACATGCACGGACACACACAATCACTCCAGACAATTGCAAAGCAGACAATTGCCAAATGTCACCATGGAGTGGCTCACCATGCAACTCCCATCCTGCAAACCCACCTTTAATCAGCACCACGGACAGCAGCTGAAGCATCAAATTTATCAATGCTTATCTAACAGCCTGCCCTAGACTCAACCCACCACAGCCTGATTTCTCCAACTACCAAACAGCCAAAATGCCTTTAGCCAGCCTACGCTAACAAATCAACACAAAGATAGCTTACACAGTACGTAGATAAGCATAGAACAAATAGCTATCAAGAAAAGCACAGCAACCATTACAGGCCTACACAATATGAATGAATCAATGATGGTACCCGATCACACAGTCACTTGCATTTGTAGAATTCATCATTAATTATCAATGGCACAGCTGCCAAATGTTATCACACATACAGATTACTGTCGGTGCACATTTTCCAACATATGAGAGGTAACAATTACATTGTTATAGATTTAAAATCGCTGATCCTTCTTCATAAAAAAGAGAAACCTGTACTCACCCATTAGAAGTTCATCCTAAGGGCCTTGCACTCAGCAAAGTCATTAAAAACACTGCTCAAATCCAAATTCCTGGCTCTGCTGTTCTCTACTGAGACTATAGCCAACCCTTGTCCCACATTGCTCCTTAAATAAGACATTACAAACTTGAGCTTGGAGAATGAATAGCGAATGTCACAACAGTGACAGTTATGGTGAGGTATAGCTCTTGATCTTGACATAGAGTCCCCTATTTGTGGGAGGAATCTTTGTAGGACCATCACCGGGCAGAGCCGAGTTCAACCTCTGAGGCTGCAGTGGCAGGGAAATTTGCCTGGGCTCAAGTAGGATCAAGTAGGTCTATCTGCATGCTCGCTGTATCTATGTGACACACCCACTTTACTACATGACATGCCCACTTGGATAGGTTTAGGCATGAGCAGTGAGATGGTTAGGGTTAGGGTTAGGGGTCAGGGAACAGGGGTGTGTCGTGTAGGTTAGAGTAACACCATCAGGGGGGTTTGTCATGTAGTAAAGTGGGTGATAGACCCTTCTCAGTTAGATGGCAATGGTGAGCTAATGTTAGCCTCCAGCTGCACGTCAACATGCTAGCATTCTAATTTTATCAGTTTAGCAGTACACTCATCCTCTTCCCTTTTATCCTTCCTCTTTTGAACGTTGCTTTTTCGGGCTTTGGGCTTACTAAACATTATGCTGCTAACTTATTGTCCATTTGCTGAAGAACACTTGCTTCTTGCTAAAAGGCTGAGAAAAAATTGACCTTCATGCAAGTTATCACAAATGACAGGGAGCAAGGTCATTGGACTAATTAGGGTTTTCCAGCATGCTTTCTTCCTTCGTAACTATTGAGAAGAAAGCAACCAAATTAAATAAGTGGTGGGTAGAGATAATATTTATTTTTAATAAAAGTGCAGTTTTGGAACATTTCAATAAGGACAAATAAAAATACATAAAAATAGGCTATGGCTTAAAACCATAAGTATTATACACAAGGTGGGAAGGTGCTATATATAGCTATAACAATTATAGTAAATCATTTGTGTTACCTACCTACAATAGTAAAGCAGGCCCCTGACAGCTTCTGAGCCCTGGTGCAGCTGCACCGGTTGCACCACTGATATTTATGCCAGTGTGTGCTGGTAATGATGGGTGTTCTCCTACAGTCCAAACTGTAAATGTGAATGCTTGGTCTGGAATAATAAGTGTCCTGCAAATAAATCTGGGCATCCTGTCACCAAACATCCCTCTAATGCTACCACTCTGCTTTAAAATGTGAATTTTCTATTGTTACATGGTGTTGGTACCCTGCCATTACAGTCAGCAATGTATCCTTTCTGTTGCATTTGCTGAAGTTGCAGGTTTCAGGTTGTTATTTGCAGTTATTCACTGTTGTCACACTATACTTTTATATGCATTGATGCAGGTAGCTTTTACATTTGCAGGTTTGTGTATAGAAGGCTGAAATCATCAAGGTATACCTATACTTTAAACTTGGAAAAAAAAAAGATTTTTCATGTGTATATACAGCAGACACAACTCCATTTGCAGTTGTGGATGTCAGTGCCACCCTATCCAAATGACAAAGTCTGTTCATCTGCTATCATATGGATCTGAGTTACATATTTCAAAGATAAAGTAGGGGTTTAAAACCTTTTTCCTGAAGATAATTTTCACTGTCACTGGTTTTGAGATGTATTTAAAGACACACATTTATTTTTAATGAAAAATATTTGTTAAAATAAACTTAAAAAAAAAAATAAAATGTGGATTTTATTACTTATATTTTCATGTGGAGACATAACATTTCTCTGCTTCTACAATTTTTTAGTAGTTTTTGTACCAAACATCATTTTTCACAGTGTATATTCTGGTCTGCAGTGATTTGAAGATGTTTGTACTGTTTTTATCCCTCACATCAAACAAACCTATCATGCTGCAACTCTTATCTGGCTTTCGGTAACAAAAGCCAGCAGTGGAAAAACATGGAAGGTAGTCATTGCTGTGTAATAGCAGATCTGGTAGACTGAAAATTAGTCTACATGAAAAAAATGCCTGTGCTGGAAATGGAAAGCAAGCATAAATAGATTTTTATTTGGAGCCACCAGATGACCCCGTTCAACCCCGGTGCAGGTACATTGTTCCTGTACAGGCAATTTCTAGCAATCTAAGCTGTCACAGCATTCACTGGAGCTCACAAATAGCTCAATGCAATTTTGAGACCAAATGTGCCATACAGTGTCTGGTCTCTGGTGGATTGCAGGAAGGGCTTTACTCCTGTTTAGTCAGTGGCCCAAATCTTTATACCATCAGTTCATAGTACATACCGCACAAATAGATGTAGGTTACTGTATATGAAAAAGTGTTGACCTACAGTATTTTCCAAAAATAGATTTGATTTTAGTGTTACCATTTGTATGTCCTTGTAATGATGGATAATAATATTCTGAAATATTACAATTAAAAGAAAAATTAAAAAAGTATTAACTACCACCTGACAGTCCACCTTCAAAACACAAACATACACACTTTTTAGAGATGATAGCGAAATGGCTCTAAGCAGGGCACAAAATTAACACCAGCCACCAGCCAAATGCTGGTAAAATATGCAAGTGGCAGGTAGATTTGCTTCACTCACCAGCCAAAAAAAATCAATGATAATCTATTGAGTGGCTGGTAAAATTTGGCTGGTGGACAAAAAAAGTTAATTTTGCACCTTGGCTCTAAGAATAGTCAGAGAGGAAAATTGCCTTTAGCTCCCCAAACAACAAAGCAAGACAAAAGCAACATACACAACAAGCAATATATAGAGCGAATGTGGCAACAAGACACCATCTAAACAAAAAATCCCATAGTACTGTATAAAGCACACCATGGTACACACGTTTTTAAAAAAGGCACAAAATAGTAGAACATGGCATAAAATAATGTGTAGCAAGACCTGCAGTTCAGCTTTTTGAGTTAAAAATGTTGATTACACTTAGAATAAAGGACAGGGAAAATAAAGGATGAGAAATGTCTGTCAGGATGCTTAATGCTTTATCACTTGTCTTGATGAAATACAGTTCACTCAGCTTCATCTGGGGATTCACAATTACTTTGCTGGCAACACCAAGTATTCTTGCCAACTTTTTCCTAAGCCTGCAGTTCAGCTGACTGGACCATGATGTCAGGTGAAATATTACAACATTCAATCAGGGATTTGTAAACAATTTCTACAATTGACTGAACTATTTGAAAACTGTTAAGTCTCCTAAGAAGATGAAGCCATGGTGTGCATGTCTTGAAAATATAGTTAGTATTTTCAGAGAAGCTCAATTGCAATGTTGGCCTGTCTTTCAGTTGGTCTATCACTTTGGTCTGGAACTATTGGACAGATTGACAAGAAATTCAGATATCCTTGGCCCCCAGAGAAAGAAGCCTAAAGTCTTTGGTGATCCAATAAATTTTCCCTTAGTGCCATCATCATGTTGACATTTTTCTTTTGTTAAATGTCTCAACAACTATTGGATGGATTGCCATAAAATTTGTAACAGATATTAGTGGTGCCCAGAGGATGAATTGTAAAAACCTTGGATCCCTCAATGTTAATCTAATTCCATCATCAGGTCAAAAGTTTAATTTATCCAAATTCCTGCATTGACTTCTTTTGCTCTGGGGTGCTGCCTGTTACTGACCATAATTGTGTTTTGTTCAACCTGTCTTTTAAGATTCTCCGGCCGGTAAAAGTTTAAAGTGGTCTCACATCTTAAATCATCTCACAGCTGAAAAGTTTTCTGCAGCCTTTGATCAAAGCGCAGTGTTGCGTTCTCATGCAGACGTAGATTGTCTTGTTCAGTCCTTTAACACATTGCTTCTCCGTTTTGGATAAAGTGGCTCCTTGTAAAATGTGATTTGACCCCTCCTTAAATTCATCCCCCTGGTTAAATGACTATATTCGTTGTTTGCAGCGTAAATGTTGGAGGGCTGAGCAACTGTGGAAATCCACGAAGCTCCATGTTCACTGTCTTTACTATAAAGACTTATTAACCGAGTTAAACAACATGATTAAAGATGCAAGGGCTTCTTATTTTGTCAATTTTATTTTCACTAGTAAACGCAACACAAAAGTCCTCTTTGACACTATTAACAACATTGTCACTCCTGCACCTCCTTATGTGCCTGTTTTGTCAAATAAGGATTGCGGTATTTTTCTCTCATTCTTTGTAGATAAGATTAGAGATGTCAAGGCTAGCATTACCCCCTCTCATACTCCCCTCTACTTATGCAATTCGGCTGTCAATTTTTGACTGTTTTTCTCCCATTCCCTTGCAAAACCTCACTGATGGTGGGCAGTATGAAATCCTCCTCCAATCCTGTTGATATTTTACCCACGTCTGTGCATAAAATGCACTTGAGTCTATTGGTCCTTGCCTGGTCTCTATTATAAACAGCTCCTTGCAATCTGGCTGTGTCCCAGCTTATTTCAAACATGCAGTTGTTCAGCCTCTCCTGAAAAAAACGAACCTTGATCTGTACATTCCCAATAACTACAAGCCCATATCCAAGCTACCTTTTATTTTCTAAAAAGTTGTTGCCAAACAGCTCACTGCTATCTTGACTGCACACAATATTTTAGATAAGCTCAAAGCAGATTTCCCTGGACTGGATCACCTCCTGTCTCTTGGAGAGATGTTTTTTTGTGTCATTGGTCCTTACATGTCTAAAACTGCTGCTCTTTCCTGTGGTGTGCCTCAAGGATCTATCTTAGATCCTATTTCATTTGCTTTATATATGCTTCCCTTAGGTTAAATTATTAGCAAATTTAGAGATGTATCCTATCACTGTTACGCTGATGATATTCAGCTCTATGTCTCTTTTAAGCCTGATAACTCTGACAAACTGTGTTGTTCAACTGTCTGATTGCCTTTAAGGACTGGATGTCTAACAACTTTTTACAGCTTAATACAGACAAGATGGAGGTTCTTATCATAGCCTCAGACAGTATAGCTTCCAAGGTTGCGCAGAGTATTGGGTCATTTTCCTCAGCTTTTTGGTCTAATTTAAGAAATCTCTGTGTTATATTTGATCAGACTATGCATTTCAATCAGCATATTAAATCATTGACCTGTACATGTTTTTTCCAACTAAGAAATATTGCAAAACTCTGTCATATCACAACCAGAGCTAGAGATGATTATTCATGCTTTCATATCATCCCGGCTGGACTATTGTAATTCCATTTTAACTTGTCTCAGCAAGTCATCTCTGAACCTTCTACAAATGGTCCAGAATGCTGCTGCAAGACTGTTAACCAGGTCCAGGAGGACGACTTACATCATACCCATTTTATGTTCTTTACATTGGCTTCCCATTGGGTTTAGGATTCATTTTAAGGTTCTTGTTTTCACTTATAGAGCCCTGCATGGACAAGCACCTGAGTGCATTTGTGACCTTCTCCATCCCTATATCGCCAGTAGGTCACTTAAGTCTTTTGACCAGGGCCTACTGGTTGTCCCTCACTCTCGACTGAAAACAAAAGGTGATCATGCCTTTGAAGTAGTGGCTCCAACACTATTGAAGTCTCTTCCTCTAGACATACAGTCTGCGGTCTCTCTAGAAGCCTTTAAAAAAACAACTGAAGACCCATCTTTTCAAATGGCCTTTGTCTCACCTTAAGATGTCTAACGATTGTGTTTCTTTTGGTGTATCCTGTTGCCTGTGTTTTGTTTGTATGTTTTTTTCTTTAACTTTTATCTTGTGGTTTATGTTGGTTTTTTATTGTTTGTCTGTTTTATGGTCTTATTTTAACTTTTTTTTCTTGTGAAGCACTTGGTGAATTTTATTTCTGTGAAAGGTGCTGTACTAAATAAACTTATCATTACATTATTATATATAGCCTTACAGAGTAGCTAACATAACTCCACAGACAATGCCACAAATACTGTGTAAACTATCCACCCCTCAGGCACTCCTCTTTCTTCCCAGTCTCCCTCTGACCACTGTTTGATTGACAGTGCCATGACTTTCCTGTTATTTTATACCCACCTGTTAAAGCTGGACAACTCCTGTCTTCACTGTCTGGCTGTCGTATGCTTTATTCAAAGATAGACACAGGAAAGGACACTGGCTTCCACTGTACCACTGAGTTTATGATAAAAGATCAGTTGATTTCATTAAATTAATCCTTAGATTGTACCATGAATGTGGACACATTTAGGGAAAAAAAAATCAAATTCGCAATTATGCACATAAAATTCAAGTCAGAGAAATTAATTGATTTTAGAATAAAGCTAAATGCTTTCAAAACTTTCATGTTAATATTATATTCAACAGAGATAAAAACTGAGGCTTGGATGCCATGAAGAGACAGAAAAAATAGGATAAAAGAGGAGAACCAAGCAGGACTCGAGGTCAGCTCATTTGATTTTTGCTTCATTCCATTTAAAGTCTGAACAGACATTGCAATTTTTAACAGCACAACCTTCGCTCTGTTACGATGAATATGGGGCCCCTCCAATGTCAAAAGACTTTCAATATTGAATTGTATAAAAACAAATTTGTTGAATTAAAATATTCTTTATTATAAGACAACTTGACACTGAATTTATGTGATTATGCCTTCAGATTTGCGAACTATGTGATTAATTTGTCAAAACAGAGGAGCTGATGAAATCTTTAAAGCATAAAAGGGCTTACAAAATCAACAAATAAATGATTAATGTTAATATATGTTAATGTAATAATAATATAGCTGTTAAAGCAACAGCAATCTGAAACCACACTGATAGATGCCACTAAATCCTACACACCGCACCACACAATGTACCCAATTCGACCCAAATCCAATGTTTCATTCAATTTGTGATAGTGATGGTGAGAGGGTTTGCCTAGTTTCATAACTTATATAAAATTATTCCTTGTGGTCGCTGTGTTTATGTTGCTTCATTCACCATGACAGAGAGCAGCCGGGGTTGTGGTTAGCAGAGAGGGTTTGCAGGGGAAATATCTTTTCTGGATGTCAGCTATGGCGAAGCCTATTGAGTCACTTCAAGCCTACACATGTAGCTAGTGTAACCCAGTAACACAGAAGTATGAATTAAGCTCAAATGTGCCATAAAACCAAAACAACAAGCTGAAAGACATGAAAACACTCCATAGAGCTGGAGGGAACAGCAGAGTTGGGTGATATTTCTCTATGGCTTTGGTACAATTGCTGCTTCCACATTAGACATAGTCATTTGATCATTCTTAGTTTAAAAATATTGATTTGTGCAGCTTTAAATAGAGATGAAGGTCCATATGACAATGAGTTGAAGGTGTATTTGTATGTTCTTTACCATTTTGTTTTTTATGTATGTTATATTTGAATGAATTTGAATCACTGAGTGCTGAGATTCACCTCAGGCACTGCACTGGACCTAAAATTATTTTTGGAGAAGGACGCAGTGCTCTTGCCACTTTTTGAGGTTTAGCCTGTACTATTTAATGATGAAAGAGGTGTGACATGAAAAAATACACCGATGAACCCATTCGAAGAAGGCAGTTCATGAATGTCCTTAAAATTTTGTGATCTACCATTTGAACAGATGTGACAGAGGAAGGCAGGCAGGTTTACCACTGATTATCTATTGTCAGCCATGCCTTAATTATGTTTGGGAAAGGATGGCAGATACTCCCATCTCAGATGAGAGTCAGATGAAAGAGAAAAAAAAAAACGAAGAGAAGAAAAGCGTGAAGTGAATGTGCAGACACCTCTGTAGGCCAAGAGCCTTAAAAAACACAAAAAATGGAGAATAAGTGAGACTGAATCCAAAACACCTAAAACAAAAAGTCTATTGAGCAGACGTGAAGAAAAAGTAATTTATTGCCATTGCACCTTTAGAAAAACTGAATTTCAGAAAGGTTTCATTTTCATACATAACAAGTTCAGTAATTTTGCTCTTTCATTATTCTTTTTCAGTTACTTGTTGAGAAGGGAGGTTTTTGACAGATATTTCAGTGCATCCACATCAAAGCCACTTTTAATCAAGTGCAATGAGACTGAACTAAGATTGATCAGTTTAGTAATGACCAAAAAAGTTTGTTATGGCATGTCTAATGCTGTGTTCCATGCAAGCTCAGAGCGTTCTACATCAAATGCAAACAATTCACATGGCTGACTGTGAGATTTGATTTGTATTCTGGCAGGCAGTATATGAATATCTGCAACATCAACAGAGATTAATTGGATACATTAATGAAATGGAGAGGATAAAAATAGATACGATTTTTGCACATAATATTTTACATCAATTTAGTCAGAATATTACACACAGTAGCCTACCAAGTACCATAATTGTCACATTTCTGATGTTTCCTATGTCATTTACTAATATAGCCTAAGTTAACAGTTTTAACATTATTCGAAAACTTCTGTGGATGCTGCCATATTGAGTGACGGCGAGAGTATCTGCTTCTGTGTGAAGTCTGGGTGCATGAAATCGCAGTTGGAGCTCCAAGTTCCGAGTTGTCTGGAAGGCAGCATTAGTAAAGCCTCATGTCAAACCAGTCACGTCTAATGTCTTGTCAAAGTAGGTCAATAGTTACAAGTCTTCATCAGCACAGTGCAATTCAAGTCAATTGCAAGTCTTTCAAGGTGAGTTCAGACAGAAAGCGAAGACTTGTGTCCTTCACACTAATTTAAACGCAATTTTCGCAATTTTTGTGTTTATTTTCTCTCAAACAGCCGATGCACCAACTGTGCATTAGCTGTAAGCTAGCTACCAATGGACACATCAACAGTGTGGGAGTGTGCCTGTGTGTTTCTGTGGCAGCTCATTTGTTTATGAAACAGGTTCATAAAGATAACCATACATTGCCTGCCCATTTTGGCTTGGAGTCAGGTGTACCTGATAAGGACTGTGTTACACATTCAAAAGCTCTGGAAAGAGCTAGTAGTTGGACCTCTCCTGAAGTTCGGAATGTTTTGTCAAACTACAATTTCCACACTCAAGGGTAAATTTTCTGAGCACATCTGCTGACCATGTGATACAGTTGAAAGCTTCGTCAAAAGCTTGTAAGCAGACCCTGAGGTTAGATTGTTTTGTCCAAACTCTGTTAGCAGTGCTTGTTTACATGAGTGAAACCAACACCTTTCAATGCATAGGCCTAATAGCAAAATATGCAAGATGTGTAGCTAAGCATGGTCTGTCAGGTGTTATTTTATTTATTTTTTCCTGCTTTTGCATTTTACCAGGTTAAAACTTGTGACTGCTGTTTTTACTTTCAAGTGTCAGGTAAGTCAAGTGACAAAGCAGTCAAGTCCAAGTCTAATATACATTTTAGTGACCTAAATCTGAGTTGAGTCGACGTCTTGAGTCTCAAATCTACAGCTCTGGTCTTGAAAGTAATGATCCAAGTTTATAATTTAATCAGCTAATTCCAATACGTGTTTCTCTAACTTTTCTAGATAATAAAATAATCTGTATTTGAATGAAGAGAGGAGATGAAACAAAATGAGTGGAGAAGAGAGGAGAGGATGGTTTCTTTTTGTAGACAGAGTTGGCACAGCTCCATGTTAACGCACATACACAGACTTAAACCATTCGGGGTCTGTGTGCGAGAGATATGCATGTCCATGTTCAGTCTCAAGGTCGGAGCTATGGTAGAAAACTGCTGTGTGTGTGTGAGGGTGTTTATATTTAAAAAAAGACAGATAGGGAGGGAAAGTTTTGTGTGCGTTATTTCTCTCATGCATACTCAGGTCTGAGGTATGCAACCTGGTGTGGGAGTGTATAAACACACATGCGCACAAATATGCACTTCTGCATACTCTACACACTCACACACACAGTTAGTTAGAAACATACTTGAAGCCAGTTTTGCAGCTCTTCATTCAACACACTGGAACATTGGGTGTTGTGCTTGCTGGTGCGGACAGATGTTGCAGAGTTGTCCAACAACTAGCTGAAGGAAACTCATGACTGAAAGCAGCCTGACCTGACACTCTGCCAAGGAAAGATTCAGATGGATAGATGAAGCCACTAATTATCATTCATGCAATCATGACAATAGTTTCTTTTAAAAGCTGGTTGTTGCTCAACTTTCTGTCAGTGTATTGGTGAATCTGAATCAAATATACAACTAACAGTTTGGATTGGGCACTTTCTTTGTAAGAAGAATGTTTTCCAACAGTGTCCAAAACCAGAATTTTGTTACAGGAAATGAGATGAATTGTGTAATCTTTCTGTGACACAGTTGATGTGTATTTCTACATAAAACTCACACCTTGTGCAACTTTTTCCTGAAGAACTGAACCGCATCTCATCAGCTCATGCATGCTCACAACAAAGCTTCGCTAAATGAAACCACATGCAAATGCATGTACTGTAAACCTGCATGTTTGGTTTGACTGCACTGCAGCACAAACAAGCATGGTGTTGTAGACGGACTGGAGATGATCAGACTCTTCAGTTTTTCCCATAAGCCTGTCCCCACTATAGAGGATTTGAGGGAAGCAGCTGAATTTTATTTTTGCAGCAAGTATTAAGCCAACTTTATATTTTGTTTATCTGCCAGTTTATGTGCATGCCTACATAGGCTACGTGACAAAAGCCATGGCCAAGAATGTTAAATTTAACCCAGAATATCAAGTCCTAGTTGTGATGTTGTTGTTTCTAGGTCTACGTGTACTGCTTTCTGAAGGCGTAAACCTTCTCACATTATTTCCTCAGTAATCGTACTTTTATCAGTCATGTAGGTGTTGTGTACAAATTATGTTCTAATTTCTTAATAACAGTTTTTAATGTCTTGGCACACTGGCACTTTGCACATCTATTCCCATCTATGAGAGCCTGTCTGCTCAGCCATCAGGAGGAAGGGTTAGTCCACACTTCAACTGTAGCCATTTTTCTCACATTTGCTCACAGTGCTCACAGATTCAGCCAAGGCACACACAGTTGGTTGTGTTTTTGTCCAGCGACTGGCTTTGCTGAAAGCTGTGAACCTGATTTAAAGTGATAATCTGCTAGATCAGTGTTCAGTTTTGTTCTGTTTTTCTGTTGCTGAGTAGAATTTTTTTTTGAAGTTAAGACTCACACTGGCTGTTTAGAACAGCAGATAAAGGAAATAAAAGCTGCTATGATCAGGTTACATGTTGATCTAAAACAATAGGAGATAGAAAGTGGCAAAAGTGACACTGAATGACATGCTGAAGTGACAGATTATTACTTTTAGAGGTGTTATTTTTTGGTGTAGCAGCTGTTGCATAGAGCTTTGAAGAATCAGCATTATCAAGGTGTTTGTGTTTGTGTGTACTTGTATGTCTATCTTTATGAGGACCCATTTGACATTTTTGGACAATGAGGACATTTTGGTCCGTGCCCACTTTAGGGGCAACCTTCAGAGGGCTATTTGAGGGTTAAGGCTTGGCTTTAGGGTAAAGCTTAGAACTGGGTTCAGTTAAAGTCATGGTAAGGGTTAGGGAATGCGTTATGTCAATGAGGGTCCTCACAAGTATATAGTACATATGTACAGTGTGTGTGTGTGTGTGTGTGTGTGTGTGTGTGTGTTTCTGGTCCAGCTTGGTCTATAAGGCTGGCACTGCCCACTTGTCTCCGCTGCTGTTACCATGACAATGCCCACCATGCCAGGCCAACACCATATGGTTGCTATGGTAACATTCCATTTTTTTGGCTAATGCCGGTGAGCCAGGTGTATCTGCCAGCTGGTAACGACAGGTGGATGGTGGGAGTGAGTGTGTGTGTGTATGAGTGTGTTGTGTCTGTTTTAGAGCAGATAACCAAAAATGTTGAGCCTCCAGGAGACAGAATAAGGCAGAGCACAGCAATTGAATAGAGCAGAATGTGTTTTTACTGATTCCCAAAGACTGCTATTTGGACACATCCATTCATCACTTTCCATCCCATGATTGTGGACCATGAAGAAACACCCACTGTAAGACCCTGATATATTCAACCAACAGTTGACCATTGGGCACTTTTGGCCTAAAAATGCCCTAAGTGTTCTAAATGTACTTTGAAGAACGAATACAAAGTATAAAGACCATCTTTTCACCCAAGCGTAACCTTGAGTGCAACTTTTAACAGAGGACGTGAGGATGACACAGCTGTCATTCTTTGTAGGAGAAAGTCCTTGAATTTTTGAAGCCCTGGTTTGTTGGGTGCTTCAGAAGAAGTTTGAGCATTTTTTTAAATTTAGAGAATCAGAAAAAGACTTGCTTGTCCATTACAAGGTGATAGAAAGTTGTCATTGTCGTAGCTCACAAGTAGACCAACGTTTACCGTGTTATAACATGTCATAATACCAAAATGTCAACTTTAAAGCAGCTATTATCAACATTTTTGTAATAACAATATATCAAATGTGTAATGTAAGAAGTGTTGCTCTGCTTTATGGACCTTTATAGTGAGTTTCAGCTCATTTTTTATCTGTTTGGCAGCCACTTTACTGTTTTGATTCACTATCACCACTCATAGCATTGTTTTTGGCGGCAGCAGCTCTTTCCATATCAACAAAGTTGATAATATGTCTGATACTGGTATAATGAGTACAATAAACAAGAGGAACCATCAACTAATGATACAGAGCAACAATGACTGAAAGACTGGCTCACTTACTTGTGTCAACTGGCAGCAACTTTTGGGTTTTGATGTAAGATGTTTGTTAGAAAGCAGCGTCAACAGATTGCAACATATCAAATTCCCTGCATTGTTGACATGATTCCACATACTCTATGGCTCCTTGCACTGTTTGATCAACCAGTTTTAACTGATGATTCAGCTCAAGATGTTGCACTGTTGAATTCTTTGATGCAGTACAGACTGCTCTCTAATCTAGAATAGGTTCCAGCACCCTGGTGAATCTGAACACAGATAAGTGGCTATAGAGGATGGATTGATGGATGAAATGGTGTTTGGCAGTGATTTCATAACTATATAGTCTTCCTGAAGGTGTAACATCATTCTCAGTCGAAATCTCCCTCATGAGAGTTGGATCATCACAAAAGGAGGTGGAGGTGGATGTGAAGGCGAGGCCACAGTACTGAAAAGACAGCCAAGGGCAGATAAACAGGGAGTATATTAGAATTATTGTTTGTTGGACTAGGTGGAAAGATTTGTTTGGTTAGATGTGTTAAATGTGCAGGAAATAACTGCGTTTTGTGGAAAATCTATGACTGTGTCCCAATTCCACACTACATATTACCTGTGTAAACTGTATAACTGTACAGCCTACAGAACATCCTGACTTTGTTGAGTATACTTAAAGATCCCCTTCAGACATATTTTAAGATATCTAAAATACTCTGCTTGGAATAATAGTCTGTGTCTCTTATGGGTTTTCCACAAAAAAAAGTTCAATTACCTCATTAAAATCCTTAAAATTACATTTACTCCTTCTCTCTAATTGAAAAATCCTGAATTTATGATAATATATATATTGTTCATTTCAAAAGTTTAACGACAAGATGTCTCTGTCATCACTGAAAAGTCTCAGTCATTCTCAATGTTTGTGCACTGGCAGCTTCAGGTTTCCACATCACACTTATGTAAGTTGCATGACTGGCTCCAAACTAGTTGTGTTGTCACAACAGGTAACACTTTAAACTCAGATTTTTGATGAGCTCAGAGAAACTTTCTTTCTTCAGCAGGTGAATGCGAAACCAGCCTTCTAGTGTCAAACTCTGCACATAAATCATTCTGCACAGTCAAACATCGAACTGAAGTGACAACCAGAGAAACACATGTTTGAGTGGCGGGAGACTTTAATTCTGCCAACACTACAAAACTTGTTTAGAATTAGCACTTAGCTTGGAGCTGCAACACAATGTCTCTTTGGAAATGTACACAAAGGAAGATAGTCTCTCTGGTTTTTGAAATAAACTAATATTTTTTAAAATTCAATATTGAGTTCACTCTTTGATCACTAACTGGATGATGTGACTCCCCAAGGACCATGTAGTGTATAAAGAATGAGTGAGTCCCAAACTCGGGGTCAGAGGGTTTGTAATTGACATTCACAGCATGCCAGAGAGGACAGAGAACATGAAAAATTACATCAAGATTAGGAGCCTGTGTAAGAGTTTGCTCTTGCCAGAGGAGAGGTGTATGTGCGTCCCTGCTTTTTGCCTTTGCGTGTGTGTCTCTCTGCATGTCACCATAGCTGTGTGTGCTTAAATGTACGCTATAAGTATTTGTGTGTGTTGCTGTGTGTTGCTGTGTGTGTGTGTCTTTGCCCATGGAGAGGAGGTAAATTCATATCAGAGTGTTTTTGCTACAGGCATGGTAATTATGGCAGTTTTTAATAACTATGCTTTATAATCATTTAGCACTGATGATGCACACACACACAGACACACACACACACAAGAACACAAACACACACACACACACACATCTCTTGAGGCACTAATGAATTTAGATGTGATAGGCACTGAAGCTGAACTTAAGGGAGGGGGGGCAAAGCGAGATAGATGGATAAGGAGCGAGGAAGGCCAAGAGACAGAGAGGCGGGGAAACTTTGTTTTTAATGTTACAAAATAACAATTTCTAAATGATAATATTGCACTGCACGGATCATTTCTCATCACTGTGTTCAGGGAAAAAAAGATCACTGCTTCAATGAGTATGAGCTGATTCTGATGTTATGTGGTAAAAAAACAAACAAAACAAATATCTTTAAATTACTTATTCGTATGAGAGCATGAGTGTAGATAATTGTGGCCCGGAAGAGCTACACTTGTAATTGACAGATCATATTAAATAAAAATTTCCACAAATGAAAAGTCTTTATAAATGTCACCCCCTGTTGATTAATGGAACAAGAAACAAGATAAGTAATGTTTTGCTTTCTCTCACATTTCCATGTAAAATACTGGATAGTTTTAGCTCTTCAGGCCTCTGACAGTTATTAGCATGAAGCAATGACTCTTTGGTTGAACGACTCACAACTCAAAGGCATTTTTGACCTGTGACGAAGGGTTGGCAAGCAGACACAGCTTACATTGTAGGGGGTCACCAGCCTGTTAAAAGGTTGGGAACCACTAGACGAATCAACCAGCTGATTTACGCATCATTCAGTCATAAAACACAAGTCTAAAGTTGGTTAAAACATTGGTTTCAGGAGAAATGATAACCTTGTCACTTTTGACCAAAATTGTAAAAGTGGAGCTCTTTTTGAGAGTCCGTTTACCGACAGAGCAGGAAGATTACATTTCATCTCTCTAAAAATCATGAAGAGATCATGAAGCAGACGCTTGTAGATTTTGCTCTGTTTTTCTTCAAAACTAATGCATGGTTTTGGTGATTTGCACGTGAAGATACCTTTATTAACATTGTTTATTACATTTATAAAAATCATGCAGGGTAAAAATTGCCCTGGAAAGTTTTTAGCTTAGACATAACTGTAATTCCAAATCCATTTTGGTGTCTATATTTCAATTAAAGGACATCCTGAACATATTTTTTGGGAGAAGCTGTACAAAAGTGGTTTGAAGATGAAATCCTTTCTATACACTAAAGTTACTGTTCAGGTCTATAAGCAAGGTTCCACCGCAGCAATGGCGGATTACTGACTTCCTCCATCTTCCCCAGATTAGTCTATCACTGGAGTTTTCTATGTTTCTGCTCCTCCACTCCATTCTCCTCTGTGAGCTTTCAGTTTGAGAGAAGGAGAAATATTTTCAGATAAATAAATCATCTTCCTCTTCTCTCTCCTCCTCTCTTCTCCTCTCCTCTCCTCTCCTCTCCTCTCCTCTCCTCTCTTCTCCTCTCCTCTCCTCTCCTCTCCTCTCCTCTCCTCTCCTCTCTTCTCCTCTCCTCTCCTCTCTTCTCCTCTCCTCTCCTCTTTCCTCATAGGTTTAGACAGGTACTGAGAGTGGCAGAGCTGAGTGAATTGGTTGCTGAGATGGGTCATTAGCTTTTCGCCCTCGCCATCGATCTGAGGCAGAAGAGACGGGGGAGAAAGAGAAAGAGAGCGACAGACAGAGAGAATGAGAGAGCGAGACAGGAGCATGGCTGCGCCTTTAAATTGAGACGATTGGAGAGAATCAAACACTAAATGGAGTGAGTGCAACAGCACCGGCCAGGTTAAATGGATTAAACTGTCTAGAATGCTTTGTTTTAACTTAATGTCACAGGTCCAGTAAGTGGGCCTGATAAGGCGGCCATTTTGTGCCCCGCCGTGTATGACATTGTATTCGGTTTATTTGGGAACATAAGATGGCATGAGTGAAATCCATAAAACCAGTAAAGAGGATTATTTTAGTCTCAGTTATCCAGACCAGCTAATCTACTGAGCAGAATTAATGAACTAATTCAAAAGAGGAAGTAGCCTGAATGTTATTCTAATTAATTTGTAGAACTGGTGTAATTTTCTTGCCCAGAACATAAATGTAAAACTCCTCAAACTGTGTGTAAGACTGAGGGAGGCACTTGAAAGTTTAGACATGGATGACTCCCTTGATCCCCCCTCCGTTCCTCTTTTCATTCCCCTATTTTGTCTTTTTTCTCTTACAATTCAATAATCTCTCTGTCGTGCAACCTTGCCTACATCCTATTCTTCCATTCTACCATTTCTCCCTCCATTCATCCGCTTTTCTTCTTCTGCCAAAATCATGTAATTAACATGAAAGATGTGCTGTGTTTGTGTTTCACAATTCTTAAATGCAGCCTCACTACATCTATTCAGCCGTGTGGGAGGAAGTTCCTCGGATTCGACTAAAACACCTCAGCGTGCCCCGCTCATCCCTTCCACCATCTTTACAATCTTAACGAGCTGTGACATCACCGCCTCGCTGTTCTAACGGACTGTGACATCACTGCGGTTGTGTTTATTGATTAAAATGCTGGCAGCCTTCAGGAAGTTGAAATAAGATCCCAATCCAATCGCGGCTCGACTTAATGGCATTAGTAGCTGCCATTGGCTGGCTGGTTGCTCGGTAACCTGATTAGTACTAAAGCAGTTTGATGTTAATGAGATTTGCTCTTATTGGTGTCTGATCAAATCACATCACGGATGTGTGTGCACTCACAAACACACACACATACACCTTAAAAATGCAAAAAGAGGCACATTCGTACACTCAAGCATACGGGTATAAATGCACATATAGGCAGTGTTGGGAAAGGCTACTTTTGAAATGTGATTTCTGTGGTTACAGATTACTAGTTACCTTGTTAAAAATGTAATAAATAATTTAACTATTTTAATTACTTCATCAAAGTAATGTAACTTATTACATTTGATTACATTTTGATTACTTTTCTAACAAATGTTTTAAATTGGGCAATAAAGCTGAAAAGTCCTAAAATCATACATTTAAACCAGGCAGTGTAAACCTCACTGTGAACCTCATTTCCAGCACTGAAAGGAGTTCTTGTCCGAGAACATGGCCACCCGCCTTGATGTGGTTGGCTGGTCGCAGGCATGGCAGACTCAGGTTGCTTAGAGTAATGTGTATTGATTTGATTGGCAGACGAGAGGCAGTGCAAATTCAAATAAGAGAACCAATCAAAAACAACGCTCAAAATTTCAGCGCATACTGCCAAATGAATGGAGCCTGTCCAGATGTACAGAAGGCTCCTTGTAAGCCATCCTTCCCTTGCTTGTGTTGCACTCAAACCTGTCCTAACAGTTTAGCTGACCAGCGTTGTCCCTTAACCCTTTGTAACACCAACATTTTGATTAGTAAATGTTATTTAATTACATATTTCTTCTCAGTAACTGTAACGGATTACAATCACTTTCATTTTGTAATTTAATTACTTAACGCTGTTACATGTAACTAGTTACTCCCCAACACTGCATATAGGGACACATGTACAAACACAAACCCACATAACAGACACACACACTCTCTCTCTGTGTCTCACACACATACACACACACACATACACACACACACATACACACACACATACACACACACACACAGTCACTTGCTGCATTATGATGGATTCACTGCATTAAAAGCAACAAAAACCCATCAGACAAACTCAAAATAATGATCAGGAGCGATGTTGCAAAAAGCGTGGGGGTAAAGAGAAAAATAGAAAACAAATGACTAGTAGAGCTTCTTGGTTGTGACCCAAAGATGAGTCACAGGATGTTTACGACCTGAGCCCAAAATTATTCTGCTAAAGCTGCTGATTTTGAGGCACAGCAACAAACTGGAACAGAGAGAGAGATAGAAGGGGAGAGATTTAGAGCTACACCGAATCCAGGTTCTGCAGTAACATCGACAACATCAATCTGCGTCGAAAAACTCCATCAATCCTCTGGAATTGATCCACTTGGAGAGGGAAAGCTAAGAGGTAAAACTCACCAGCAGGGTACACAGTCATCCTGTGCTCTGAGATTCCCATCCAAGCCACGTAGGCCTGTTTATACATCACCAGTTTACCAGAATCGAACATCTGCTTTGAATCTTTGGCAGGGATTTATAATGTCAGATAACTCAGTCTCAATATACTTGGGTGTATGAGCTGCATTGCATTACATGGTAACAACAGATGGAAGAAGGAGACTTCAAGAAGTATCATGACTGCCTGCATGTCTGTTATAAGACTATACTGAGGAATGATGATGTTTCAATATAAATGTTTAAAAGGATGTAGATAAGTCCTTGGTCAACAAAATCATATCACATGTACAGACTGAATCCTCCTAATGCAATACTACGATCATTAACTTTTGGTTTTGATGACTGGCTTGGCAAATGGAGTACAGCTCATGACAACCTGCCAACTGGCTGGGACCCGGTTATGAATATTCATGAGAGAACCAGTCAACTGCAAAGGCTCACACTTCATGTCCACACTAAGCTGGCTAAATTTGAACTCACAGTCTTTCCCATTTGTCCCTCTGTCCACGATAAACCTGTATTTTCACACTCCAAAAACAGAGCTTTTCCAATATGCCCTCCAGAGTGGATGAATCTGAAAATAGATGGTTGTGTTTTGAATGGGAATATGATGCTGATCACACAATACCTATATACAAATGGATCTGTTTTCATGTTTATGTTGTCGGATGACTTTGTGTGCAGCAAAAAAATAAAGTAATTGAGGTGTCAGTGCAGCAAGTTGGTCAACAGGTTGCATTTATGATCCATGATCAAATCACTGTTTTATACTCAGAACAGAAAAATATATTGGTGAAACCACTTAAATTGTGTGTCTAGCTATACTGAAATGCACTGTGCACTGTCTCTGTATATGAAAGTTCTTGTTTGCCAACCATAAGAGGAAGAATAATAATTTAGGTGTTTTCTTTTTGCCTTGGCATCTCAGTGTACATGATGAGTTTGAAAATGTTGGTGTTGTTTTCACGTATAAACAGCATTTTGGGTTTTGTATGCCTCATGGTGCCTCATAGTGAAGAAGTATTCTCTGAGATTTATGAGTATATAATGTTGCCCTTCTTACCTTTGGGGCTCAGGAGGTACAGCAGGTCATCAGCAGTTACAGACAGCTTCAGGCTTCAAACCGGCTATAATAAAAACCAATGGGTGACGTTACACCTTGCTAGGCTCATCTTTATATACAGTCTCTGGCGAGGCTAAAAACCATGAAAATGTGAAAATGTGAAGGAAACTGGAGTGTGTATGTGCAATCACAAGGAGTGTGTTTGTGTGTGATTGCATGTTGGGAGACAAGAACCTTCTTACAAGACAATGTGGTAGTAAAAACCTGTTGTTGGTTTTGTGTGTGTGTGTGTGTGTGTGTGTGTGTGTGTGTGTGTGTGTGTGTGTGTGTGTGAGAGAGAGAGAGAGAGAGAGAGAGAGGGAGAGAGGGAGAGTGTAGGTGCGGGGTTCCTTTCTCTTTGTAGGTTGAAATGCCAACTCCTCTTTTCATTCTTTCTGATTCCCTTATAATTAATCAGCCATGCAATTATACTGCAGAATAGAGAGAGAGAACAAGAAAGGAGGGAGAGAATGAAAGGTAGAGAGACACAGAGGATAAGAACAGAGAGAGACAAGAGAGTATAAAAACTTCTAGTTCCTCTTTTTGCATGGGGAGCAAGAGAAAACAAAGAAAGAGACAGAGAAAGAGAGATGGAGAAAGCGAGGGCTTCTCTTGAAAGGTGATAATAAGGAGCCCTTAAAAGAACAAATGAAAATGCCATTTCTCCCTGAACCCCCTCCCCTCCGTCCTGTGGAGGGATAATGAGGGGGAAAGGGAGAAAGTGAGGGAGAACGAGTGTTTCTCAACATGAGACCTTTTGTTGAAACATCGCTGCACTCCTTCCCTCCCACTCCCCTCTTTTCCTCATCTTTCCTCCTCCTCCTCCTCCTCCTCCTTCACCATCCAGCCTGCCTTCCTTTCCTGTCTCCCTCTCAGCACCCGTTTCCCTTTGTTGTCCTTTTTTTTCTGACAAAGACAAGTCTTACACCACCCACGCCACCCCCTCCACCCACCTTTTTCCTTTTCACCCCGTACTCCATTATGCTGGACAATTCCAGGTTGTTATCAAGACGATAGGTTTGGATTGGGCCAGAGCTGAGGCTATGTCCCCCTCTCAGCCAATAGAAAGGTCAGTTATTATGATAATAGGACACAGTTTGATATTAGAACCCTTCTCTTTGTTCCAGACAAGTTTCATTACTGTGGAGAAGCTCTCATTACAAAGAGCAACGCCTCACTTCGGTTCTCTTTTGTTGAGAGGATAATACATGAGCCGGGTGAATGTAGGAACACTGTCTGCTCGCTGTAAATATGCTGTTGAGGTGCCCTTGAGCAAGACAATGAACATATGACTACTCTAGCAGAGGCTGGTTCTGTTATAGCGCAAACATATTTAGTTTTTTTTATACTAATATTGTCTCTGATATTGATATAGATTATATTTTTACATGTGCAAATCATTCAAACTGACATGACAACAGCACATAAGACTTTACAAAAATGGGAAAAAATATATATATATTTTTGGTCAAATACAGCTTGTCCTCAGTGCTTTTAGTGTTGCAGCCGGTAAATGAGTTCGCTGTTTGGTACTGCCTCACCTCTTTTTAGGCCATTTCACATTGTAAGTGACGGCCACTGAGAAATCAGTAATTTCTGGTGAAAGGTGAGTGCAGAGCAGTTGAAAGCCCGGCAGGCAGAACAAGAAACAGGCTCCTTCTCATGGAAACTGCTGTGAAACTGCTGGTCATGTTGTAGAATTTAGCAGAATAATATATCATGTACTCTTTTCTATTAAAGAGATACTGCGGTATAGAGCAGAAAATTACTTCCACCGCACTGATAAAGTACAAGTAGACTATAGAGAGAAGAATTGCACTCTCAATGGCAATAATGTTATGGTAAAAATGTATGTGCTAAAAGATATATCCATTCGAAATGACAGAGTGATGTAGTATCACAAATATTAACCTTTTATCACAGGACTAGCAGCCATGTGTACTGACATTTTTAACATAATAAAATGAATGTACATATGTCAAAGACCATCATCGTTAAGAAGACAAAGCAGTTGTGAAAAATGAAAAACTGACCTGCCGTACAGTTTTTAAACCCTTGCTTTATTGCTTTATAAATATACCCTTTTCATATTGGGACCATTCAATGCAAGAAACACCAGTTCACCAAAGCGAGGTAGACTGGCTGGGAGGAAAGGACAGGAAGGTAGGCTGACTATGCCATGGATCAGTTTACTGTATATGCAGAGCAGGGTTATACAAAACTGCATGATACCACACAGCTAAAAGGATACATGTAGCGTCAAATTTCTTCAAAGATCAGCACAAGTCAACGGTGCAAATTTGAGCGCCCAAAGTTCACCAGTGTCTAACTCTAATGTGAAATTCCAATATCATGGTTATAAATGCTGGTGTGACTGAATCCTTAAACTATGCCAGATTGCCAAACCAAGTGTAGATGATAAATTTGTTTTGATTTGAACTGAAATGCAATGTGAAATATATATATAATTATCAACTTTTCAATTCGAGTGCAAGAGTCTGTGACAATTTCATAAAGGTATGTACAAATGTTTGTTTTATGTGCTCTCTTTACAATTAGTAGAGCACAATAATGATTTGAGCTAGTTCAGCATTTCTATTTCTATTTGCTGTCCTACACAGGAAATTATATAATCTGTATTTTTGAAATGTGTATGAAATTTTATTTAAGTTTATACAATCCAGACAGAAGACAAACTGCATAGTTAGCATGAGCAGTGACAGCCACCGTGTATAAACAATAAGAAGATGATCAAAAATTCAAAGGAACAGACTGAACATCACCAAATACAGAGACAAAATCAAAACAAATTTCAAGCATGTAGAGTTATACAACTTTAACAGCAGTGCATTCAGAATAATGATGGTGTTATTGTTGCCTGTACATAGTTGAAACTCTGCTTCTTCCTCCTCTTGGTGCTCCCACAGAGCAACAAGGATGTCGCAGAGAGGCTGCGTGGGTCTGCAGGCGACACACTGCTTATCGTCTGAGAAAGAGTTTAGGATGATTCTGTTATGCAGCCGCAGGGAGGCTGAGTCCAGCTGGACCAGACTGATCAGAGATCAGCTGAACACACCGTGGAATCAGACAAGACTATTACCAAAAGATAGAGGGGCTTTGTGTGTGTATGTGTGTGCTTATTTTCTCACTCAGTCTAAAATTGTTTGTGTGTGTGTGCGTGTGTGTGTGTGTGGAGACAGCAGATGGGCGATAGAAGAATCAGTAAATTAATCCTCAACACATCGCAGAGCACTAATTACTGATTAATAACCACTGGACTGCTCTCTGTCTTTTTTTCTCTCATACACACACAAACATGCATACACACACACACACACACACACACACACACACACACACACACACACACACTCATTCATCTCAACATAACTGCTGTAGTGTCTTTGTCTCCCTAATGTCTGTTGGTTTTTTGATCACTCTATTCTCACTCTTTACTACCCGTTTTACTCAACTGTGTTGTCAAATAAAATGTTTTAACTCAAAATCACAGATTTTCCTTAAAGGGTATTACAACCTACCCACCTACCTAGAGGCATCGTGTCCATTCAAATATTTTAGATTGAATGGTTTCAGAAATTGTTCAATTCTATTTTCACAATAAGTGGTTTTAATGTAATATATTAAAAAAGTCATTTTTCTGTATGTTTTATTCGTATTTAACTGTGCCTGCTACACGCAGATCCCCGCTCTCTGTTCAGGGATGTAAGAGAGCTGGAAATGGCGGCAAAAAGCATTTTCCCCATAAACTGCCTTTATAAAAGAGACGTCTGTAAAACAGGACAGAACACCTCTAACTGCAAATAAGGTCAATTATGAGTCTTTGCATTGTTAATTTTTAATCCATGAGGGTTTTATATTTGTAAAACTTTCCTGGAGCCCAAAAAAGGGATTTTAAAATCTGTAAAGTCTATGGCTGATGGGCACTCACAGTCGGTGCCAGTGTGAGAGAGAATACTGTGCATATTCAGCAGGCTGCAAATTGCAGAAGGAAACCTGGAAGCTAGAAAACTTTTTTGACTCATGTCTTGCAGACCTACATGACACACTACACACCCCCCTGACCCCTAGACCCCTAACCCTAACCACCTCCCTAACCTGCCAAGGGCTAACCTAGCTGAAATGTGTCCTGCAAATCAGTGGACATAAGGAGACTTTTTAAAAAAAAAAAAAAGTCAGGGGCTAAATAGTACCAGTAAGAACAGTAGGTACATGTTTGTGAGCTTTCTTTACTAAATGTTAAATAAACAACTGTGCTGGCTAGCTAACCAGCTAACGTTAGCCCTTTGGCTAACATTTTCTTGTTCAATATAGCTATTGAATGCAATATGGTGTTAATAAGTGTCATTCATTTAAGATAGTAACTGATAGGGGGGGCAGTTTGATCATAAACATAGAAGATAAAGTTGATAATTGCTGGTAACAACTTGATTTGGTGTGAACATTAACAAACACACGTTGTGGAACTGTTTCCCCTCAAAAAAACTGACTGCATGACACTCTTGTACCTATCTACATACCTACCTACAGTATCTAACATGTGTTGCTCTACATCCATCTACAAATGACTGTGCTGTGAATCAATACAGTACATGTTTGTTCCTCTGAAATTGCTCCAAAGTTAAACCTGGTTACATCAGCTATGTTGCGTTAATGGTGTTTCATTTTAGAATGTGCTTGTGGCAAGTTTCTCTTCCCACCCAAAGATGAAACCACAGGATTTCAGTGATTAATACATTTTCACCCACAGAGGAGGAAGACAAGTCACTCAGATGAACTGGTGTAGTTTCTGACTGGTATGAAACTTGTGTATGCCTACTCACAATACCACAGCACATGGTTACCAATATTTGCTCTTGGCCGTTACAGTAAATGAAAATTGGTTTTCACTTACGAAAAGGTAGAGCTGGTATGTCAGGTCTGAGAATATTGAATATGAATATTACCACTGAAAGGACTTACAGCACTCACTGTAAACATGTTATAGTAGACCAGAGTTTTCAACTGCTCCCCTACAACCTCCTATCAATAACACATCTTTATTATATCCTATATTAATGTCTTCATGAATGTTTCCACAAAAGTATGGGTCTTTCCTGCCTTTGCAGACCTCAGTATGAAGCCTCAGTTGCCTTCAGGTTCACTTTGCTGAACTCCTACAGCAGCTCTCTTGTTGAAGTGCTTCCACTTCCAGTTTGTAGTGCAGGCCACATGCTATCATCAGCTAGGTCTTCTTTACAAATCACACACTGAGGAGTGTGGTGAACCACTCCAAGTAAAAAACCCAACTCCAGGTACTGTTCATGTAATTGTGTAATTGCCTCCATGAGCTGTGCGTCACCGCCACAGCTGTTGTTTATACTGTTACTGATGATTTTCTACATTTTATTATTGTCAGCAAATCTCATGTGCAGAGCCAAACCAACAATAAACTCATCCTACTTTCAAGTATTGTGTGTTTATCCAAAGCCTTCACCATAAAGATTATGTCATGGTAGTTTTTTTAAAAACGGCTCCAAAGACTAATAACAGCAATCACGTTTGCAGTCTCTGGAGAGTAATTCAGTGTAAGGCAGACGCCACTGCACATGCTCGGGAACGTGGTTCCATTTACAGAGTACAGAGAGACTGTGCACTTCACTGTACATTGTACATTTCTCAAAGAACTTTAATACCAAGCTAAGAGGTTGTGATATATAGCACAAAATGCACATGAAGCACTGTAAAGAAGCACAAGGGATCCACAACCTTAACCAAGTAGTTTTTATTTAGATTATGATGCTGACAGTCCCTGAACCTTAATATAATAGTTTTTTTTTAACCATAACATATTAACATAGTAACATATTACCATAATGTTCCTCAATCCTTACCAAGTTGTTTGTGTACAAACCTCACCAAACCTTAACCATATAAGATCAGTAAATGGCTTTATTTTTGCAGCAATGATTTATAACAGTTTTGGAAATTATTTAGGTTGTAAGGCTCACATGAGTCAAGTCTCACATCTGTCAAATCCAAGTTAAGTCTCAGTTCCTCATATTTATGAGTTTAGGCTGACTGAAGTCCAAGTGTGCAGCTCAACCTAAAAGATTTGGACAATGCTAATTCTACACTATAACTTAACAGTGTTGCACAGTGCAGACAGATTTTGGTGTCTTTGTCCTCTTCACTTTACATCCAGCAGAGTAATCATCTGGAGCTCTGTGTGTGACTTTAAGAGGGACAGTGACTATTGGATGGACTGGAAACTCTGCACTCATTAGTCAACATAATGGACGGAGAGAGGGGGGTGGGGAGGAGGAGGTAGGAAGACATAGAGAGAGTTAGTGAGGGTGTGAGTGAATGTGTCCCACACTTGATCATGCAATATTACCCCTCTAATAGATAAAGTAAAAAATGCTGAGTTGTAGTTTTCCCACCTCTCCGCTGGACCATCTATCTCACTAACTGCTACAGCCTGTGGAAGCTGCTATTTCTACAGGAAATTACCATAGAGTCTTTACTTCCCCCAAGAATGACCACATTAGCCTTATCTCCAGCAGAAACTACAATGTGTGGAGCTATTTCCACTAAAGCACTTAGATGTAGAGTCTACATTTCCATTTTGGTTTTTCAATTGCGGAAAATAAAAATTTTATTGAAAGCTTAGAGGGTCTTTTGTGTAATGACTAAATCCAGTGAGCTCTATAGGAACCCTGGATCCAAGAAACGTATTCATATTTCACTGTAGATTTTAGAAATGTATTTTAAAAATAAATCTGAATTATGTTTTTTGGAAAATACCTTTTTTTTGCTCAGCAGCAAAAATATGATGACCCACTCAACAGACACACCACTTTAAGGGTTATAACCCCCATAAATGTTACACCTACTGCTCATTTCAATCAGGAAGCTGAAAGCAGTAATAATTGATATGAAGTGATATGGAGGTAATACAGTGGGGATGCATATTGTTAATGTTTCCTCTATATTCCACATTCATGCCATTCTGTTTTATTACACACATGTGACTTGTAAATTTTCTCTCTGAGGGCAGAGGTTATGTAACACCACCGCCTAAATCTAATCTAAAAACTAGATGTTAAGTAAAAGCCATTGTCATAAACTGAAACAAAAATATAAACAAAACTTTGTGGGACAAGTAAAGTAATACAATAACATCTAAGATAAATATAATGGTGAGTAAAATGGAAATTTGTACATCTACTGTACAATTCTATGACAATTGACAAAGACCATGTGATATGACTGAAAGCTCCAAAGAAACTACAAAATGGATCCTAAGGTGAGGTTTGTTATTTGTAATGCTTTTTCTTTTCGTGCATTTGCACAATAAAGGTGTTTACAAAGTAAAGTATAAATCTGGCTATTTATAGTAGTTTGTCATCATATAATGAAAATATATGCAATGTAAAAAATGATTAAAAAATATTTAATACAAATCCTTTTCAAAAATACATTTCTAATATAATCTGATATGGATAAACAATATGGATAGATACAGTGTGCCGTTATTACCATTTGGGCAGGTAAAAAATATGTAAAATATAAATAACAATGAAAAGGAAAATGACATTTAACAGGCTGGAGTTAAACTAATTAAATGTATGAGTATGAGTATGAGTAGTACAGTATAAAAAGGAAATAAAGCAGATTGTTCATTGTCTATAGAAGTGGCATTATAGAAAGTAGAGACAAGTAAGACAGTGCAGCTATAGGGCATAGACAGGCAGGCACACCTGTACATTTGATAAAATATCAAATGTAGTGACTTTATACAAAGTAGGGGACTATATACGAACTGAGGACAAGTAAATTTCGATTAGCTGTGATAGGGTTAGGATTAGGGTTATGGTTAGGGTTAGGGTTAGACCTGTCCTTACTTTTACACTAAAGAGCCAGACATACTCCAAAATGAACATGGACTGCGGATGTGCATGTAGTTCTGTTGTATGTACTATGTTGAGTGTGTGCGTATATAGACGTGTTCACACATTTTTCAGTGGGAACGGTCTGCACATACAGGACCCTCACAAACATGGGAAGATGACAAAATTTATATCACATGGGCTCTTGCGAATATATAGATTCAAAAAGTGGAACTGGCACTTAAGTACATCCATAACTCACTGTGATGATAAGGTTTTATTATTGTAAAAATGAGCAGTGATCAAGCAAAGTGTTTGTAATACAATTCTAAAAAAAATCTGTTCAGGGAAGGATTCATGACTGATGTTCCCAATTTTACTTCATTATATACACAGAGAGAGAAAGAGAGAGAGAGAGATCATCCTGTGTCCTGCTGTTGAAACAGAGCAGGCCAACAGCTGCTGAGAACCAATATCACTAATGACTGACCCCACAATAAACAGCAAATACACACACACACACTCTCTCTCTCTGAAACACACACACACACACTGGTCTTGGCTGGTAATCAGTGCAGCATGTGTGTTGTGTGTTAGCACATGTACTATGCAGTTTGTTTGTGTGTCTGTGTCAAATGTGGGTCATTGTGTATGCGATCTGTGTCTGATGCTATTAATTTTAATCATCATCTGTCTGTCCACACCAACAGCTGCTACAGCACAGAACTGGAAAAACTAGAGTAGACTGTGTTTTGGAAATGTACCTGTTGTATTGTAACAACGATGGAAACATGAATTGAGCTTGAGAGCAACCTGCCATTAGGAAGCATACTTTAAAATTAGGTTGAAATGAGGACACGCACTTTACTGTTTTCACAAATTAATGACAGTAGACAGAGAAAAGGATTGAATGCCTGCCTCCAGTAACCATCCATCAATAATGAAAAAGTAAAGCGCTAAAGTGCTTTTTAAGTAGGTTTCAAGTATGTTGCTTTTGTTGAGAATGAGTCATTTTTACACAGGACATTGTGTAATTCAGCACAATGACGCAAAACTCAGACCAAAATATTCATTGATGTTTGTGGTCAAGAAAATGTCCAGGTAGGTGCAGAGGCTCCATGATAATAGCTTTATAATAATCATGATTATTTGGCCCAATACTGAGATCATGATTAGCCTGATTATTCATCTTGTTTTGAGAAACAAATGGAGAGAAACAAGCCAATTCACTCTACTCACTGCAACAATATAGTCAATGCACTTTTCACAATAAGGTGGTCTATTTAAGCTGCCAAAGACTTTTCACTGTTTTCTTGTATGCTGTTACTTTGCTACACTACTACAATTTCTGCTGCTGCTCAATATTATAGCATTTCATAAAACTCCTCTCTTCCACTCTATATCTAGATATGACAGGGAAGTACATAATCATCACTCCTCAAAGTCTGAGGAGTGACCACAATATCCATTTAATAATACTATAGTGACAGAGAGAGCTCAATGCACTAGAATGAAAACATGAGCAAATAAACAAAACATAAGATAATAATAATAAATTTTATAGCAACATTCAAAAACAAGTTCAAATGTGCTTTGGAGTGAAAGCAAAAAGTAAAAAGTAAATAAAATCTAAAAAATGATAAGATGTGATTTGTGTTGCTTCTCCGACAACATGTTGAAAAAACATCTTCACTATTTTATATTATTTTATACATCACATTTAAAAAAATCAAATAAAGCAGTAACACACAAGCAAATTAACATGCAAATGTATCAATAATAATTAATATGTCAGAATCACAGCACAGACTAGTTATTTGTTTGTGTTTTCTACATTTGCAGTGTGTTTCTGTATGCTGTGTATGTGCTGTCAAACTGGTGAATGTGTCTCTTAATATATTTTTTTATTTGCAGCATTCTCTTTTAAAAGTGATGTAAGTGTTGTGAAAGTGGTGATCTTCTTTTCTTTTGTATGTGTTAAGTCAAAGTGCTTTGATCTCTCTCAGTCATATACTCCACATAATTAATCCATTTATTGAGAGCTGGCACACAAAAATAGTTTTACCTTGTAAACGGCTTTTATTTTCACATAGTACTTAATAAACAAACCTTATCTCTGATGGATTTCATGAATACACAACTGCTGTATTTTCACAAAACATGCTGAATGCTTGAATTATGAGATGTTGGATGGTGTCGAAGCACTGGTCCAAGCAAGTTTATGACAACTTGTTGAATATATAATTTTCTAGTGCTTTTTGATTTGATATGGAAATAACGTGTGTCAGAGCTTTGACTATAGATCACTCCCCAAAATAAGTATATTTAGAGGATTTACTAAGAACATCCTTCTCCTCATGAGTAACTGATGTCTCATTTAGTAGATGTTTTTATTCACAAATCTATAATTTCCAACCTTTTAATGATAATCTTTTCTACAGCTAACTCAACAACATCAAGGTGAAGAAGTGAGTTAGCATCCCAGGTAGCATCAGCCCACTGATATCTCTGACCTGATATACTGATCCTGCTCACTGCAAATAAATGAAATAAGAGATTATTATAAGCTTGACAGCACAATTTCTATCTAACCGTGCCAGCGTTTTGAGGCAAGATCCAACAATTCAGGAAATTAAAACTGTGATTAATGACTTTCAGGGAGATCAGTCTTGGTAAATGTTACGAATTACCATGATATGAAGAAAAATGAATGTTAAAATCTCAACAGAGCAGATCCATAACTTCTCTTCATATATATATATATATATATATATATATAAAGATCAAGGTTAAACTGGTATGAATCAGAGAGACTGGAAACAACTGTGTTTATTCTATTAGTGGCGTTTCTATGATGAGGCATCCTCCACATCAGCTCACCTCAAGCTCAAAGAGATTAAATATGACCCAAGCTTATTAGGATGTTTAATTATCATAATGCTCTCATTATGTCGCTACCGCCAGTGGTGCAATATTATTATTTCATTTTTTGTGTTTGTTTAACCTTGTAGGTTAGCTGGGCATCAATTCTTATTTGCAGTGACAGTCGAGCCAGAGGCAGAGTTGAGATCAAGTCACAAAGAGGAAAAAAAAGTCTGGCTAATGATAAAATCCCAACATATACAGTAGAGCGTACATTAAGGGAAAACAGGCAACTATCAAAGCACATGATGTAGAGAAAGAAAAGGCCTGTGTGGTTTAGAAAGGCAAGAAAGACAGCAGGTGCAGCAACCAGAAAGTGTTTTGACTAGCCTATTTTTAAAGGATATGGCTGGGATGAAAAGATCAATTTTAGGGATTTTGGAACTCATTGCAATCTCTGGCAGCCGCACAGTGGAGTGGGTTACAGCCAAAGGAAATGTGAGCTTTAGGGGAGGAGGAGAGGAAGAGGGGGAAATTGCTGGAGCTGGTGGAGATGTGGACTGGTGAGCTCAGATAAAGCAGAGTCTTGCCAAGGATGGATTTGCAGATGAGTCGGTCTGATGAATGAGCGAGTACAGCACTGATAGACTTGTAGGGCTGCCCATAACTCGTTAATATTTATGAGAGTGCCAGCTGACCAAAGTGGTTTTATTATAATGTGCAGGCCAAGTTGAGTGCTCAGAGGCCCACGTAGCATGGTCCATTTTAAACATACTTTTAATATATTTCCACCAAACCAGCAGGTTTTCCACGGTTATGCGAAATATATAGGATATAGGAATAAACCTGGTGTTAATAAGTATACTGTCTTAGTAGTAGTAACTTAAATTTCAGTGTCAATATAGAGATCAAAACAGAGGATTAGAGAAATAAAGTATAAAAAGTGATTAAAAACAAAGTTACAAAGTTTTAAAATGCAAACAGCTACATAAAACATAAAAGAGAAGCTATTCAAAGGATGTTATAGGTGACCTATTATGCTCATTTCCAGCTGTATATTTTTACTCTGGGACTCCACTAGAGTAGCTTTGCATGATTCACAGTTCAAAAAACTCCTTATTTATCTTAAACTGGCCCTTTATGCAGCCCCTCAGTTCAGCCCCTGTCTCTTAACAGACAGTCTTAGCTCCTGTCTCTTTAAGACCTCCCTACCGATGAGCCCACTCTGCTCTGATTGGCCAGTTTTCTGGGGGGCAGCATGTATCACAGTTATGCTAAGTTACTGCTGATGCAAACCTTACATTTCTTGCTTTACTGCTTCATATTAAAAGCTTTTAAATGACTAAATAACAGGAGATTTTATTGTGAAGAATTTACAGGAAATGAAATGTGTTCATCACCAAATTAGCCGAGCTTCATTAGTGGTTGCTATTCTTCACCACAACATATGGAGGTATTTGGAGCTCTTTGTTCAGTGGATTAGTTAGAAATAATGCAGGGAGGAATAGTACAAGCAGAAACAGCCACAGTAGCCATGTTTCCATTAATGGATTTTTATGCACATTTTGAAGTATTGCATTAGAAAAGCTTAATGGAAATGCCAAAATTTAAAAAAATTTAAGATGTAGCTCCTCCCCATCCACTTTAAACACTCACCATCAGGAAATGAACTGAGTCTCTGAATTTTTAAATTAATGTAACTATAATATAAATGTCTGTCTCTAATAATGGTCTGTCTCTAATAAAGGTTGGGTGTACCCTATGGTCCTAGCAGTCACCAGCCACTAGACTGACTCACTGATGAACGCAAGTGAAATGCTACAGAGATGGAATCTGGGAAACATAGTCCAATAGCAAGCAAAGGTATCAGGATTAAGTAAACCATTAACTTAATTTCCCAAATGACCACTTAGTTTAGTATATGCAACAGCTCAGACCACTGAGCAGGATACATAGAGGGGACATAGAACCAACAAAAGGTGTTTTGGTCATATGTGAATTATTTCAAAATTGGAGCTGGCTTCTATTAAATTTACATTATTTAATTATTTAGAAATAATTAATGGGAGGGGGGAGGCGAGGGGGGGGGTCGTCCCCTCCCACCCCCCCAGGATCTGCGCCCAGGAGCTTGTCCAAAATGCAGCTGTGAAAATGTGAACCTGGCTTGAAAAAGATGACCACATTAGCCCTGTCCTGACCTCCACACATTTGCTCCAATTTCAAGTTACCCCAGCTCACATACAAAATATTGCATGGACTTGCATCATCTGAAGCCTGTCTGAATCAACTATACAGAGCTTTCTCTAACAGAGCCGCTTTTCTTTGGAAGACTCCTCACGGTCTGAGTAGAGATAGTGGCTTAGTTCATTCATATAAAACCACTTTGTTTACATTTGTTCAGTATCATACTGTATAACTTATGATGTATTACTTGTGTTGTACATATACAATTAAAGCCAGATGTTGCATGCTATCTGTGATTACTGACTAGTAACATGTTATTGTATTTTGAGTGGATTATTGTGTTTTATTGTGTACATATTGCCCAATAAGGCATACTTTGTGATTCTTGACTTCATTACACTTTACTTGACATATATTGCAGTTATTAATTGAAAACCTCATAACTTTTGCCCATATGTTTCAACTTAAACTCAAAAGTGAAATGCCCCTTTATGCTGAAATCCACCAGATACACTCTGAAATGCTGAGATACAACATTTTCAGCCAACGGTGACAGTAATGAAGGTATAAATGAGATATTATCCCACAGAAACAATTTACCAAACTAAGCCAGTAAGGCTCGAGGATGGTTTGGTTTCAGTGTGACAATTTTATCACTCTGAATGCAGCTCTTTGCTGTGGGAGTCACACATACACAGACATGCACATTCGCATACACACACCCACGCAGGCAAGACAAATATATAGGCACATGCATGTACATAAACATGAGCTGAGCTGTGCAGACTCTCACACACAAATTCAACCCTACACATGTATGTTGCCCTACAATGGCACTCCTACATACACATTCACACACATACATACACTCACAATGTCTTTGCCAGCCAGATGTGAGAAGGATTAGCAAAGCTGGCAGTCAGCATGGAGCTCCTTATCCACTGGAGCTAATTCACTTACTACGCTACCTCTCCCTCTCTGTCTCACTGACTATCTTTGTCTCCATCTTCACCTTTTGATCTGTTTGTTCTCTTTTTCCTTCTATCACTTTATTTCTCTCTTTATATCTATCGCCACCCCTATCCTCCCCACTGCTGTCTCACCTCCCTGGCCCACACTTTCCTCTCCTCCCTTGTCTTCTGTTGCTTTCATTTCCTGCAGGAGCGCTTGATTTGCTTTGTCAGGCAGGTGAAGTCGTCTTGGAAAGCGCTCCATGCCTCTGGCTGTAAAAACCCTGATAAAGCTAGCAAAGATGCATGACATTACTCATGAGTCTCTCACAATCTGTGGAAATTGATAAAAAGGTGTGTCAATGGGACTCAAATATTTAAAACTATTTATTTGACCCATGTGGGAAGGTCAGAGGCCAGATTCAGCACTGCTTGAGAACTCAGTCACATCAGAAAGTGGCACAGCGAAATTCATCTGTGTGTCTTTGTAAAATATTTGGTCATAGAAGCTTGGTGACATAATGACTACTCACATGGCTAGTTGGTCATGCTGTAGCTGGTGAGCTAACTGCTAATATGCCAGCCAGCTGAGAACACACTAGAATTAGTCAGTCACAGTAGCTTCTTTCCAATTTCTCTATACAGTACTGTTTACTCCCTCGTGGCATTTTGTTTTCAGCACTGTACATCATTTAATTTAATAAGGAGCTATGAAAGAGGGGGTAAAAGCCAAGCGGGTAGTTCCAGGTCTGAAAAGTGAAGCCAATACAGAGGTACCTTAAACTTACACTCTCTCTAATGGCCAGCAGGGGTGACTCCACTGGCTCCAAAAAGAAGTCCATTTGTATGTATGTTTATATGTCCGTCTATGGAAAATTACAAATTAACTTTGACGATAAAGGAGGGTATGCTTTAGGGAAGGGCTACGTTGTGATTGACAAGTCTCTACGACAGCGACAACTTTGGTTAGGGAATGTAAACATCGTGTAACCCCAGATTCACAGAGTATAGATGTAGCTGTTGCTATCTCAGTGTGTTTTCAGTTAATGAAAGTTAATTGTAACATTTAAGTCACTTAAAAAAGAAGTCTTGTTTAGCGTTTGGTTATACCAAATGCTCATTTTTGCTAGCGCACAATAGCATTAGCATTAGCATTATCACAGTTAAGTATAGACTGTAAATGCATCATGCTAACCAAGCTAGCAGCTAGTGTTAGGGTCAGTCCCAGCCTCACTTCTCATCACTTCTGGCTCATAAATCCAAGATAGCGGCGGTCAAAATGCCAAATTCGAGGCTTCAAAACACAAATCCCCAAACCAATGGGTGATGTCATGGTGGCTATGTCCATTATTTTATACAGTCTATGGTAAAAGCTAGCAGGCTTTCTGTTAGTTAGCAAGCTCATTAGCACAGTAGCTAATGGGACAATAGGACAATAAGTTCATACACCTTATTCAAAAGACAATTTGTACCATTGTCTCCTGTCTGCAAATAACTACTCTTTTGTGGAGCAGTTTATATTCCAACAGAGGAGGGTTAAATAAAACTGGATGGTGACAAAAAGCTAATCAGCCACAATAGCTGCCTCAATTTGTACTCTTCAGCTCCTCCAAATGTCAGCACTGTTAAGATGGCTTGCCATTGATAAATTATGCAAAGTAGAGTGTCCACAAAACTTGAACTCGAAGGGAAAAATTCACACAGATTTACTTCCCTCCAAGCAAATTCACTGATTGCAGTGATTCCATTGGACTGAATTGTTTTCTGCTGTTTTAAATGCTTGTGTGACTGGGCCTTAAAACAGGACACACACTTGCCTTCACAATGTATAAACCTGGGTCATTTGGTTGAAGGACAGCCACAGTGATTGCCATATGTCACACAGTGGACATCAAGAGTAGCTCACAGTATGGTGAGTGCATACATCTTGTGCATAATTGGCTCCAGTGGGACTGACTTCAACAACCTTCCAACCTGACCTCGGTTGACATGGCAAAACCCAACCAACGCTCCAGCTAAATCAGACCCAATAAGGTCTGAAAATACTTCATTTAAGGACCTATTGTACAACACTGCACACTGACAGACAATTTTTCAAAGAGGACCTCCCTGCAAAGTGATCACACCCTCTGAAAATTCAGGCACCAAAAAAGGTGCACCTGTTAAGTACTATAACTGTAATTCAATAAACCAAAAGGTATGACAAAAGCCCAGCATATAAATAGTATCATTTATCATTGAACAGTACAGCTGCAGGTATACTGAATATAATTTTGGGGACGACTGCAGCAACCGATAACAAGATATTAGGTCTGCTCTATGATAAATCAATAGACCAGAGGTCACCAAGTTATCAGGACAGAGGGAATATAGGTCCTTTTTTTATATGGCTTCTAGAAATATTGCCGCTGTCTTTTGCTTGTAGTTTGATGATATTTACAGTTGAGTAATGATTGAAAGATGAAAGCTGTGCATGTATATTGGTATATTGGTGTTTTGCAGTCACTGCAAGAGACTGAGTTATTGTCAAAGTAAAGTGAAAGTATACCCTTCCTCTGTTATAGTTGGTTTTTCATTCAATACATTATTAGTTTCATGCACTATTTTTATACTGCTGTACTGTGCTGTACTGTGTTTAATGGTCATTGTTCACTGTAAAGGTCAACTGCTGGAAAAATAAGACAGGACACACTTTTTTCAGCGTATTACTTCACTTTCAATGTGGTATTTGTTTTTTCCCTTGTGATTTCTGGTGTTTTTCTATTGTTTGCTTGCTGTTAAAGTAATTTATTTTCTTGAATATCTCATCATTATCTTCATTATTACAGTTAATTTCATTACCACGTGACAAATCCAGATATGAACAAGGAACTATGATATGCACACATATTTTTTGAGCCATTTTATTCCTCAGATTGTAAAGAGCTGACAAGAAATGAGGGCAGAGAGAAACATTACAATTACATGGTTAACGCCTTAAACCCCTAGAACACCAGGGCACCCCTACAATGCTAACTATTAACCTACACAGTCAATTTCTCTTCTACCTCTGTTCAGTTAATGTCCTGTTTGCTTATGTTATACCAGAAAGTATATACATGCTTTAAATGCTCGGGCAGATTTAGCAGACATAGTGGTGTAGTGTGTTATTTTCTGCTACTTTAGAAATCCGGTCATGCAACAACTGGAGGCCAGACTAGCCCCTAAAACTGTAACACTGTTAGAATATGATATAGGTGATATTTGGCTACCGGGTCACGGCTGCCAGAGTTGCGGGTAGTTTCAGTGTTTCACACTGAAAAAAGTCAGAATAAGCATTGTTTAGACTCTGAATTACCTAGTGTACGTGGATCGGCCCTGATGTAGCACAGCGTGAGGTCACTTCACATTGAGACTGCTTAAAAAAACAAGAATTCAACATATTTAGTTTGAGTTTATGGGGCCTGAGAGCCTTATTAAATTACAAAAAAACAACATTTTAGCATTGTTAGACACTTTATTTATTATTGAATGAGGTGCCTGATCACATTACTCAAATACATACTTGCCAGTGTTCACCTGTCATTGCTTCACAATACATATATTTAACATTTCTTCCAATACATAGCCTGATACAAGACTTTTTATTTATCCCTGTGTTTCTGCTGCATATCCAGTTGAAAACTGATCTTAGTCTGTTTTGTGGGGGTGGAGGCATTCTCAACATGACCCTTAACAGGACAGTGCTCTTTGTCCACCATGGGCATGATTGTGTCACATTAACCTGGCTACATACACACATCTCAAAAAAAAAAAGTTGTCTGTGAAACATGAATATGATAGTTTTAATCTAAACACCCAGGCATCTTTTCATCTACAACTCACAAAAAACATATGTTTGCTGAGGTGTGAAGAATGGCTGAGCTGGCATTCAATGCCTGAATCTGTCTTCTTCTTTTGAAGGCCATTTGAAGGTGTGTGTGTGTGTGTGTGTGTGTGTGTGTGTATGTGTGTGTGTGTGTGAGAGAGATAGAGAGATAGAGAGAGAGAGCGTGGGAGGGAGAGAACGATGGATACCTGACAGACTGACATGCTGTGTACATGCCACATCACCACATGAAACTGACCTCAACTGTACTGTCTAGACGCATACACACACGCACACACACACACACACACACACACACACACACACACACACACACACAACCACACACACACACAGACATACATGCACGTGTCTTATAATAATGTCTGTAAGGAGGTGACAGGTGTGTTGGCTGAGAGACTTTGTCTCGCTGTCAGCTGTGTGTGTGTCATGGAATAGAGTGAGGTTGTAACATAAGAAGACAGACAGTTTATAAGCCCAACAAAAAACAGAAAAAGTGTGAAATAAATTAAGAGGGAAAGAAAAGACAGATATGTGGACAAATTATTATTACTTTATTATAACCTATACCTTGTTAGCGCCACTCAGTATTCATTTTAACCACAAATAGCATGTTTGTTGAAGCCTTTTGATACATAATTTTGCTTATATTGTGGTTATTTTCTACCAAATGTGAGTTCCTTATTTATGTTTTAGATGGTGATGTTAATTTGCTACACTCACAACTCAAAACTATAATGCAAATTGAGATCATTCTGAATCATAAAGTCATAATAACCTATAGCAACCTTCCCAGGCATAGCAGGTCTATCAAGCTTTGGATTTCTACACACGTTGAACAGGTAGGTGTGCATGGGGCTTTACTAAGAGCGATACACAGCATTTAAAGAGTTTTTGACGGTGGTGTCTTTTTTCTTTTTCTTTTTATTTTTTTTACAATTTCCAAAACCAAAAACACAAGAAGCTTGTAAGCTGCAAATGTTGGCATTTCTGGCTAACTAGCTAAAGTAGTAACCCAGGATTTACTTCCAAAGTCAAGGAGCACTTCATTAGCTAACTACATTTTGTGGGGTTACAGGTTATAATTTAAAGCTTTGTCCATGACTAACGCATCCACTGTGTATCAGTTCTGTGTGGAAGCCTTTTCTCATGAAACATTAACACTTAAAACATAGCTACTGTCTGAAAATATGATCAAGTATGAAAGCTAAATAGCTATGTTAGAATGAATTAAGGATCTGAGTCTGATCTCATACTTTTCCTTATTATACCTCATCATACCAGGACTAACTAGCTCTACAACTTTTTTTTATTTAGCATTACTCTCTATTTGAATCACATGTTGTGATTTTTTCCTCAGACATGTAGCTTTAGCCTCAGTCTTTTAGCACAATATCATGTGTCAACTGGTAACATTAAAAAGTCAGTCAGAGACGGTGTTTTCCAACTCCGGGAGCTAACATTAGCTGAATTATCTAGCTAGCTAGATATGATCTAATTTGCACTAAACTGCCATAAATAGCATCTTAACAGTAGCACCACTGCTATTGAGAACTTTATGTCTGTGATGTACTGATGATCAGAGGTTGATCCAGGTCTATGTTGTGCCTTTTTGAGAAATTCAGTCCTTTATGGTGCAACAACAAGTCAGATTTGGTTTAGCAGTTGTTTCATGTTGCGTTCACGTCTTTAAACATCTCTTAACCTCTCTTTTCTCAACCTTCCACCTCGCCTTTGCTTTCCTTTCACATATTCAGCTAGTGAATGCTACTATTTTCTTTTCTGAAAGAAATATCCCAGGAAATGTTTTAGTGTGACTACATTTTGCGAGATACTGTTGTGCAGTGATGTGCATACATGTGTTTCTAGGAGTGAATACTAAGAATACAATGTTCCCACAGATGTCTGAATCATCTGTGGTTACATCAAACTGCTGCAGGAAAAACTGAAAACTTTAATTTTTCCTCTGCAACTTTCTTTTTCTCTTGACCTTCTTTAATTCATCTGTGATTCAGTTCTCTTGTTTTTGCCCTTTCTCAGTCTTATCTTTTCCCTGCTCGTTTTTCTTCCCTTTCATTTTTCACATTTTCATTCAGATGTTTTTAACAGAATGAAAAATGAAACCAATGAAGTCCCCTTCCTATTTTTTTCTTTTCTTGTTTATTTTTTTTTCTCAGCGTGGTTGAAGTCACTCCCACAATGGGTTACATGCACACGAACAGATGTCGAACCAAAGCCAAGTTTACTCCCACCTGCCATGGTGCACACACACACAAACTCACACATACATTCCCTGTACACATATTTTAACATTATAAATTCAGACATGAGATAAGACAAGTATCTGTCACTCTTCTCCAGCCCAAAGGAGAAAAAGATAATTAATAGTGTTTTATCTGTATTAGCATTATCTGTAACTAGGTTGAGGCTAATAAGATTATTTTCACAACAAAGATAAAGAAAAGTGAATTTATATTACAGAGAACTGCACTTTTCAACAATGCTGCACAACAAAAATTGTTCATCTAGACATTAATTCTTCAAAAATAGAACTTTGTACTATAGTTCAGCTTGCTCTGGTATTATGACCATAATTGTCTTGTTGTTCCACAGCAACACAATACACCGGAACAAAAATTTAACTTGCATAGCATATATACAAACGTCCATGCTATATTTCAATGAAAACATGGTTCATTCTTGACATTGCATGTGTAACTTGTGACAATCTCTTACCGAAAGAAAACTAATTTATTTGCTATCCAAGGCAATCCAAAACCATAAATATTTACTTTTACTTCTTCCTGTCACAAACAGAGACAGCAAAGGGAAATGAGATTTTAACATTTTGATGTTTGGTTAATGGAATGCCACAATTCACCTGTCACTGCGCTGGTGACAGGTGAAGCTATAAGAAGCTTATAAAAACATGTGGCTGACACACTAACTTTCATTTTGTATTGCTGATAAATTCTGTCATCACTCTTGTGACTTGGCATTATGTGTAATATTTCAGTAGTTTTGAAGGTATATAACTCACCAAAGTATTGGACAATAAAATAAATATTTACTTGATGAAAATTCAGGGTCTCACCAAAGTTATTAGAACTCATCCTATGAGGACATGAATGTATGAATCCAATCTCATCCATCCAGTTGTTTCGACATTTCACTCAATACCACAAATGTGAACCTCATCGTGGTGGTAGAAGAAACATCAGAGGATCACTAAAGTCATTAGAGATTCATCATCTGGGTACAAAATGTTGTGCCAATCTTTCCAGTAGATGTTGAAATATTTCACTGGACAAGGGAAAGTTTTGGAGGAAAAGTCAGGGGATCACCAAAGTCAGTAGGTTATATCATCTGGAGACAATGAATGTCTGTACAACGTTTCATGGCAATCTGTCCAATAGTTATTAAGATATTTCAGTCATGCTGCTATAATGGCTATGAATTAAACATTTTATTACAACAGCAACAACTTTTTTCAGAATTTTTATGGATGTCACTAGATGAAAAGCTAGGTTGTAGAAAACAAACTGTAAACATGCACTGATACAGTATTATAACACAGAGAGTAATACAAGGGAGAGCCTGCAACTGTACTTTTAGGAAAATGACCAGCTGACCCTGTCTCCCTACAGCCCCTCTACTAGTCTTTTTACAGAACAAATCACACCAGACACACTACAGATGACCCCTAGACTCAGTATACCCACATCTATCAGCCGGTCCCTCACAGTGAGGCGTCCCCACTGCAGTCTGAGGTGACATAGGCACGGCAATATGAGCGTCATGGCCGACCCGGTCACACTGCCTGTCAAACCCATCAGCAGGGAGAACCTGGGCACCAGCAGGGCCAGTAGGTATGATGTCATCAGCAAGGCGCCACGGACAAGCAGTGCCGAACGAGACAAGCCTCCATGTTTCAATGAGACAGCAGCGTCTGGAGATGGATTGAAGCAGAGAGGTTGAAAAGACATACAGAATTTTTTGTAGTTTATGATGGCCTGACAAACAAGTTTTGTTTATGGGTCGCTCTTTTATGAATCATTGTTTTCCAATAGCATCAGTGTAGTGGTGTCAGTAGCCTCTAATTTTAAAAAGTATGGCATTATTACAGCATGACATTATTTTAATGAGGCAATACAAGTACCACTTAAGTGGTAATATTTAAAAACTGACAATTTACACTGCGCTCAAGTATAAGCTGTGGAGAACAGGGATGCATTTAAAGGCCTGCATTTGAAAATATATGTCATGAAACTGCATTACATCACTCAAGAAACAAGGACGTATTGAAGTCAGATGACCTCATTACTGTTGACAGTTAATAACTGTGTAAAGTTCAGCTCTGGTGACTATGTGTTGACAGTCCACACATTGGCACAGTTTACCTGATCTCTCAACTCTGAAATGGAAATATATGGACCTCCAGTGACTTCTTGATCATGTTGGTCACAGCAAGTATCCAGTATTTACAGTAAATATCTGCTCAATGATTGTTTAGTGAATGATGCGACTTAAGAGAAGCTGTATATCAAGTGCTCAGTGTGAGTTTATCTAAATACATATTTTGCTAATGATTGTCATATTACTTTATTGGTCATGTTGGATCATTTTTCTCCTAGGAACCATAAATTCAGTAGTTAGTAAGATGGCTGCTCAAGGGTGGGTGGTGATCTGTCAACTGACTGTTCATGCTCTTAACAGCGACATCATCCAAAAAGCAGCAGGGATTTCCACCTGAGAGCTGCCCAGTCCAACCATAGCTTCCTACTGGTGACTACCCAAGTCATTTGGGAGTGAATGTCTTGCTCAATGGCAACTTGACAGTATGAGGGGGCAGAAGTATGACTGATTCAATTTCATTATCTCTGTTATCATGGACCATGCAGAGTTTTTAGAATGTGCAAACCTTCAGTCACAGCTCTGTTTCTCCTGACTTCTGCTTTTTCACAGAGTATTCATTAATGTGCAAAGAAAATGACAGCTCCCTGAGGCCATGTGTGATCTACACAGTAGTTATTTAACTTGTAAAACATAGATCTACTGTAAAGATCACACCTCAGCTCTATCTCATGGGTACAATCTACTATAAATTAGATTTCTCAATAGATGGCCTGGAGGAAATTTTACTCCATGTATGGGGACAATACTTTGCGTGAGATCAGAGGTTTAACTATAAAATAGGTCTGTTCACCTTTGAGCAGACAGGTTTGTAGTATTTCAGCAGCTGAGTAGAATGGCAGAGGGTAGGACAGCAGGGCTTTAGCCAGCAGACACAGGTTGACTAAAGGTCGAAGGTCAGAGGGCAGGTTGTCTGTGATGACCTCGCTGGTCTCTGCCCCCCAGGTAAAAACGGCCTAATGGAGGAAGAAAACAATCTATACAATCAGTCAATCAATCAGTCAATTAGCTTTTTTCCATCCTTTGATTCGACCTGCTGTTTCAAAGTAGACATTGAGCCAAATTTGGCTTTCAACAAATTCTAGTAGTAAGATTCAGAAGCTGTAATGTGGAATTTTAAAATACACAAGACAAGTTGCAGTTTTTAAACTACTTTTGGTTTCTAATGAATGTCTACTCCAGAAGCCATCAACTATTCACCACAAATCTGATTAGATTTTGTACCAAACATTACTAACCAGTAAAGAAAACATAGTTTTCATGATGCAGGCAGCACCATGAGTCCATCCCAACATGGCATTAAATTGCCCTCTGTCCTCCATACTGCCCTCCAGAGGAGGGAGGAAGATCTGTGAAGTGTAGGAGAAGATGATGACACCCACAGAGACGAGGAAGTCCTCTGGATCCACAGACAGAGACAGACAAGACCAAGACCAGCTGCTGGCCCGACTCAGACAGTACAACATGACCAGCAGGCTGACAGAGAGGCAGAGACAAAAGGAGAGAATGCTCTAATAAAGGCAAGCATAATCCTTTCATTCATCAATTCATTCTTTTAAACATTTATTTGTAGAGGAGGGTCCAATGAGGAAAGATGAGGAGAAAGAAGGAAGGCATAAATCAATTGCAGAAAATGAAATACAGCAATTTAAAGCAGAAATGAATAATGGGAGAACACATGTCAAATGTATAAAACTCATAATGTATTTTCTAAATTTCATTTGGATGCACCCATAAATCAAACCAACATTAGTGCCACAAATCTGTAAATTGAGCCTAAATTCAAAATAACATAAGACAAATAAAAAGTAACTACAATGACTGATATGAACACGTCCTGCTGATACAGTGTCACCCTCACAAATGTAACTAGTTTTGATATTTTCACAAAACTAGTTGTGTTCAGTCACATACACAAGAAAGCATATCAGACCTTTTACTGTAGTGTAATAAACCCCAAGACTAAATATTTTTCTTCCTTGAATGATCAGGAAATAAACTGAGAAGTATTGTGTATATTAACAAGACTTAATAGCTAAATAAAAGCAAAGAGATCAGAGGGCTCCAAGAGCTCAAGGAGCCAGAGAACCTGGAGACCTAGATTCATTTTCCCTGCCTCATGCAAGACACCTGGCATGAGAAATAAATCAAACAACCAGTAACAGGGGCGTGTAGCAGGTGGGAGCAGACAGCATAACCAGCAGCAGCTGCAAAATGATCACAAGAGTGAGAATGAGAGCTTGTCAGATTATAAAGACCGCCTTGTTTTATTGATTTAACAGGATTGGTGGGTTTGTCAGCTGATACTGATCAGCTGGCAACGTGCACAAAATTCACCGCTCTGTCAGAATGAATGTGATGCTTCTTTTATTCAGTCACCTGATCAGTATGTGAGCCAGAGAGCAGAGCAGGCTGAGGGTGGAGACCGGTCTCAGATCAGTCAGCAAGAGGCAGGGCAGCAGGAACACCAGAGACACCAGTGAACACACTGATCGAGGAACAGCCAATCCTGATAGACTGTCAGACAAAAGACTGGTGGAGACGACTAGATAGAGGGTGCAGGTCATCAACAGTTCAATGACCTAGAGAAGAAAGAGACAGGGGTGCAAACAAGGATGTTTACTCCATGAAATGACTATATCGTGGGAAACAATGGACATTTCTTTTTCACCAACATCAACATGTAAATCTTAACTCATGTTAAATTAACCTAGACAAGTTAATTAGTTTGAATTTAAGTCTCAAAATCACATATATTTGTTTTTTGTGTTACCTGAGCTACATTAACCATCCATCCCCCAAGTCCAGGCCAGTTGGGCCACAGTCCTTTGCAGCAAGCCTCTACTACGTCCTGGTAGCTGTGCCGGACTCTGATATTTGGCACGGAGCAAGACCCTCCACTGAAAGACACACATGTACTACATTTTACCATGATACAATGAGTCTGATACACATTCATACTTTTGACTGTTGTTACTGTTTTTTGAGGCAAGTGTTGAATAAATGTTTGAAATCTTACAAAAAGTGTTTTCAAGTTTCAAGTTGATTTTTATTTATACAGCTTTTTAAAAAGAGAACAGAGTTTTGTGCCAAAGTGCTTCACAAAGACAGACATGTATAGACATATAAGCATAAAGACATATATGTGCATAACAGATGTTGTAAAAATAAAGCAAGATTAAAATAGAAACACGTTTAAACACAATTAAAACCCAAGAAATCAGAACACAATGAAAAGCCGGAGAATAAAAGTGGGTCTTAAGGTGCATCTTAAAAGCACCAACAGACTCAGACTGTCTTAATGGCCTCCGGCAGGCTATTCAAGAGCCGAGCAGCCGCTACAGACTTCAGCTCTGTTGAAAGTTGAAGCCAGTGTGTGTCCAAGTGAGCACAAAAAGGGTTTTTTTCCCGTCTTTTTAATAGCTTGCAGTATATATTTGAAATCAAACTCGGCTGAATTGAACTGATCATCAGAATCTTTGTTCAATTCAAATGTACCTCACAAGCCAGTGATGTGAAAGCAAACACAAATAACATTGTTACACACCAACACATTCACGTTTCTCTTCATCTGTGACGGTGGTGCTGCTGCTGAGGCTCACCATTGCTGAATGAACAAAAAGACACATTCTCTACTCTCTACTTTGTGTTTAGGCCCCAACAAAATCTTGGGAATAAAAACAGGAAGAACTTAGTTGGTTATTGCTTGTTGGAAACCACAACAATGAGACAAAGTTTAAAAAGATGCTGAGTATATTTCTGCTTTAAAGAAAAGGAAAAGAGTAAGCAGATTAAATTGAAAACATGCTGCTATGTAATACAAATGTTGTAAACCTGACTGCAGTTGGGTAATTACACCAGTAGAAAAGAACAGATCAGAAAATAATAGAAACCATACCTTTCTTCTTCTTCATACAAACAGGCCACCAAAATCCTTCCTGTGTGGTTACAAACCCAGGCTGACAGAACCAGTAGAACCAGACCCACATAGCCTGACTGGACCAGAGCGAAGGGCAAACCCAACACAAAGATACCCTGAGGGGGAGAAGAGAGAAGGAGGGAGAGAGAGAACATAGATGGATAGGTTTAAGGGGATAGTGAGGAAGACAAGATATGACAAGAGACCAAGAGCTTACTGAAAATGCCTCAAAAACTCCCCCAATACCCTGTTATCATCCACTGGGTTACTTTAGACTGGATTGCTTTACAGCACAAAACCACTTTCCCCCCTTTAAGCCAAAGAAAAACAAAATCAAAACAAGATTTACGGGAGATTTATGGTACAAAGCAGATACTCACTCACTATCTGCAGGATGCTCATTTTACACAGAAGAAATAATTATTGAGACAAAGGTAAAATGTGAAAATTCAAAAACTTTGCAGAAAGATTAAGGTAAGAAAAGAAGAGAAAGTGAAGAAAAAGGACGCTGGTAGGATGACGAGGGGGCGAGAAGACAATTTTTGGCATAATGCCTAGAGAGTTTGAGGATGCAGGAGCCCAGCAGGAGCAGAAGGGAGAGGAGAGTTGAGCTTTGGCCCATCACCAAGGGAAAATGTTTGTGACTGCCAGAGAGAGAAGCAAAGAGCGAGGAGAGAATGGAGGTGGGAAAGGCGAGGTAAGCTGAGAAGAAGATAGAGGAGAGGAGGAGAGGAACGAAACGGAAAGGAGGGAAGGGGGGGGCGGTGAAAGGTGCGACCTCGCGGCTTGAGAGCAGGAGGTTGGAGGAGCGAGAAGAAGGGGAGATCAGAGGAGACAACAAGTTACTTTGATGGAGCTGCTGTGTTTTGGATGTTGGAACACGGCGATACACAGACTCACCGAGAGAGTTGTGGAAACACATCATAGACCACAGACACACGCTAACACACACACACACACACACACACACTGCGGACGCATAAACAGACGTGCACGCAGTCTCTCACTTTCAAGTTACTAAGTCGTAACTGGTGTCTGTTAGGCATATGCTGATAGAGCTTTGATGTTAAAATGGAGCTGCTGGGGATGAAAGCAGTTTGAGAGAAATCTGACGCTCAAGTATCTGATTTCATCCCCCCCCCTCACCCCCTCCCCGCTCCTCTCTCTCTCTACTCTCTCTCTGCACTTCTTTTTCTCTCTGTGTTTTTGCCAGCTAATTCCTCATTGGTTACTCTGAGCACAACCTGAAGCAGCTCCCAATCACAAAGGGGTACAACAAGGGAGGAAAAAAGAAATCTGCGATTGGCTCTGAAGAAGATGGAGAAGAAGCTAAAGAGACGAAACATTCTTTTCAGCTCTATCTTGCCACAATCTGACATTTCCTTCCTTTAAAAATCTGTTTGTTCAGGGTATGTTGACCAAGCACATACGCTCTTTTTCATACTTTACACACCCAATATCGGTAACCAAGCAGCATGCGACACATGCTGAAAAAATAAGGATTATTACACATTCACTGTTCCTGTCTGGACTCCCCAGGTGGAAGATTTCAACTGTTGCCCTTCAGGACATGCACAATATTTTATGCAAGCACATGCCCCATGCACAAAAAGTGATAGAGAAATGTCTTTCCGCACCATGAGGGGATTAGATGGAGCAGACGCCACCAGACACCGACAGGTTTGACATTTAAATAACTGAAAGTGCCTTTTTTTTTTTTTTTTACATAACAGAAATTGTATTCCTAAATGTAATCAAGGTTATTTTGTTTAAATTCCACTGCTGAGGTGGAAAAAACGGTGAAAAGGATGTGTGCAATTTGTGCTTTTGTCTCATAATCCTTTCAAGATGGACACATGTATTTCCACATGATTTTTGTACACAAGTAATGTGAATTTCAAAATTTATGAAATATATTGAGAGGATGTTAGCCACTGTTACTCCCTTTTCTTTGCTGATCATGATCATGAAAAGTGCCATAATGAGGTTGACAACAATGGTGACAATTACTTTCCTGGTGAAGATGATACTAGAGCTGAAACAATTAGTCTATTGAGCTGTTAGTTAGACAGAAATTGGCAACGAATTTTCATCACTGATTAATCATTTCAGTCATTTTTCAAACACAAACATTTTCTGGTTCCAGCTTCTAAAAAGTGAGACATTGATATTTTTCTCTGTTATGTATGATAGTAAAATGAATATATTGGTTGGCTGGAAAAAAACAAGCAATTTAAACATGTCCTCTTGGGCTCTTGAAAGTTGTGATGGGCATTTTTCTGATGTTTTATAGACTACCAAGCAATGAATGAATCAATGATGGTTTTAATAATTGTTGTGGTAAATAAAGGTTAGGCCAGATACTTATTGCAATTGGATATTGATGAATGAAGAATCATTTACTTGCAGTCCTACATGATACTTCTGGTAATGTTTGTAATGAGGATAATATTGGTGATGATGATGATGATGATGATGAAGGAGAGATCTACTGAATAACTGGTTGAAGATTACACTAAAACTGGAAAAGTGTACTTTTTTGATGCACTAACCTGCAGCATATTCAGCCTTGCTTTTCTTGCAGGGTCTTAGGAAGATGATTTGGCAGCGCAATGAACCAAATAACTTTTGACAGCCATCTTTCCAAAACAAAATGAGGACATTCTTCATTTCCCTACAGCTTATATGAGTTTGAAAATCATATTTACTTCTTTTTCAACCCACTTTAAAGTAAAACATCATTCATGAACTGAAATGTCCTTCAATCATAGGTAGTTATAGTAACATCAGCCTTTCTCAGTGTCAGAAACAAAAGATCCATGTTGCTAATCTGCGATGAAGACACACAACATGGAGCTACCTCATTAACAACCAGGTCTGAATTTGAACTGAGTTTAATAATATTCCCAAGTCAGGAGCCTTGAGAGATGGAGCTGGATTTTGCATTTCTGGCAGCAAATTTGCTCTCTAATAAAAACTTTATTAAGCTGGCAGACAGTCAGTTATATTGGCATCAATAAAGCACCACCGGAAAATACATATTTTCTTTTTAGCCTTGATAGGAGATAAAACTGCTGTCCTTTTTGACGAGCATTAGGACATCTGTTAGCCCCTTAACAAATAGATTTGTCATTTATTTTTGCAAAGAAAGGTGTTTATACATGAAATATGTTCTGCTTCTTTTATCACTGTCTGAGATCTTTACTTAACCTAACTATTAACATGAACCTTGACCAAGAGGATTACTGAGCAATCCATTCAGTTAAGGTTCTTGATTACAGTGCGCTGCAGGAAATGAAGAACCTGCAAAACATTAACTAACCCAGCAATCCAGGAGGGTGTTGGGAAACCTTACCGCAAGTAAAGTAAAATTAGAACCATACAAACCACAGTCTAGTTGTATGTCTAGTTGCTACTAAATCCAAATATAGTTGAAGGCACTGAGTTTACATTACAGATTACAGATAGAATATTTGATTTAAATCAGTAATATGGAATATATCACAGTCTGACAAGACAAGGCACAGACACTCTGTTTCTAATGAAGAAAAAAAAATCCTGGCACTCAGACAGACAGACTTGCATCAATAAAGCAATCACATAAAATACTTGTTTATCTACTAAATATCACGTGCTGGTATATGTATGTATATGGGCTGACAACAGTGCTAACAATGATTAAAATTCTGTGTGTTTACAGCAATCTCACACAAAAGCATTTGATGCAAATTCACCTCAATTCCTGATGGAACATGTTTGCATGTGTATGTGACTATCTGTGTCTTCATTTTCCTGCATATGCGTGTGTGTGTGTGTGTGTGTGTATGCATGCATACACTGTACTGATGCCCTAATGTCATAATGTATTCTCTACGGACCCAGTGACACTGTTCAATTACACTACAGTTATTCAGTGAAAGAACACATTTACATGAGCGCAGCGATTGAATATGGCCCAGCATTTACAGCATAATAAGCTATTAGCATTATCGCCACGAGAACATACACTGTGACCGTGAGCTTTTATTTATTTATTTATTTTTTAAATGTGATTCATGCTTTATTTGATTATGAAGACTGGAGAATGCCTGACACAAAGCCTGCAAGATCACAAAGCATTGTTTAGTAATATTAAAACACAATGGGAGCAGATGAAATACTCTGCAAACTTAATGCTTTTTGAATATAGCGTGCAGCTTGGCGCCTAAACAGGGGGGTATTTGCATTTGGCGTTTGTCTTCTGCGAGAGAAAAGGGGGGAAACAGACATTAGGTTTTGGAGAAAGAGGGGGAAAGGCATGCGGAAATTGAAGAAACAAAATAATCATTGCAGTTGCAGTTAGCTGAAGTATGTTATTGGAAAACCAAATTCTGAAGACAAATGCGTGGACTTTGACAAACAGGTTATGACTATCCATGTCAATCCTCATACATACCATAGTGACTGGCTGCTTGGTAAGCAGGAAAATTAATGTATGCAAGTGTATAAACCAATGCTTTTCATGAATAGTTGACAGTAATGTACAATGTACATTGAATTGAAATGTTCCTGAAGTTCTCGCCCAACAATCATGACATCTTTTTCAGTCGCATTTTGCTTTTTCAACTCATAATGTCTTATGTATGTAACAGATATCCATACATAAACTCTCCCTTACCTGTATAGCATTGGTGACATTCCAGCCGGCCTCCCAGGCGGTGATGGTTGAAGTAGGATTCAAAGCTGTGGTGCTCTGAACTGGTCCAGCTAAACTCATCCTTACTCTCTCTTCTTCCAAGCTGGTGAAAAACTGAGCAGATCCCTCTTCGATTCCCTCCTCATCTTTTTTCTCCTCTCCATCTTCAGCAAGTCTCTGCTTCTGTATATCCCCTCCAAGATGTTTGACCAACCTGTAGGATCTTCTCTTGTTCCTTTGTTTTTGGTTGAAACTTGAGTTCTCCTCACTGTTGCCTGCTTGTACCTCAGAAGATTTACTTCTTTCTTTGTCATAAGGCCTGTTGTTTCTTAACCAAGGGGGGTCTACTGTAGAGACAGCTGATGTCATGGTGATAGTTCTGGGTCCAGTGGAGATTATAGTCGCTCTGCTTTCTTTAAAAGTTGGACTCTCCTGCCATGAAGTGCTGGTGGATCCCATCAGGTCAGGAGCTTTTGTTCTCTCTATCATAGTAGGATTATCTTGCTCAGTCAGAGACAGGCTGTTTACTCCAGATGATGGTCTGCTTCTTCTGGCGTCATCAGAACTCGCAATATTTTTGTTTGCCACATTCTCAAAAGGTAATCTGTTGTCCTCATTGTAGCTTCTATTCAACTCGTCACATTGGGTCAGAATCAGCATCTCTTCATCTTCCTGAAAGAACCTGCAGATCAAAACCACTTTACTGAGTTTGAAGTTTCTGTGTTCTCAATCACTTTACCAAGAAGCACTTACCAAACAGTATCTTTTTGCTCCACTACGATTATGAGTTCCAAAAGTTTTTACAAAAATAACTAAGGTTCTCAACAATATTTCTACTCCTTCAGATGTAAATTGAATGAATTTGAGGATGAAGTGCAGACTGTCTGCTTTAAATTGAAGGGACTTTCAGCCACCTCACACTTTCAAAAATCTTTGCTGTGGTATATTGTCGCAATCTAGTGAAATTTAACTTAATGAAAAACATCTAATTATTATTATATTTAAAGAACAAGATGTGTGTGAAAATGTGTGTGAAATGTATGCATATAATTATAAATGTGTGATATTAACATGCATATATTACACATATTTGTATAGATAGATATGTATAAAAAGTCCCAAAAATATATTTATGCTTCTGTCTAATTGTGATAATTGAATAAATATCATAAAAACAAAAAAAATAAAAACATCCTTTTTTGGAGTAACTGCACTCTAATATTTCAATATCTAAATCAATACATACAAAAATACATTAGGTTTATAAATGATGTGACTCACCTTGTTGTCCAGTCCAGGTGTAATCTGGACACCGCCCAGCCCCACAGAGACCCAGCAGCACTCATGGGCTGCCCAGAGCTCCGAGCCCAGTAAGGAGAGCCCATCTTCAGCCTCACTGCCTGCGGAGTCAGCCTCTCTGTGTCTGGAGGTCTACGGGTCTGAGAAAGCTTGACTGACACTGGACACATTAACACACTCATACACAACCCAAACACACACATTTACACATCTACAATGTCTGCCCATAAAGAAACTGCACAAACACATGAGCGACATACACAACGGCAAAAGCACACCTGCTTAACTACACACATGCACAGGAGTGTGAAAAAGTGACTGACAAGTTGGTGAGCTGTAACATTATAATTTGCCGATGTTTTCAACGGTGAAGGAGTAAACAGCAATAATGGCCTCCACAGTAGATAACTGCACTCAGGGATGCAGTGGAGGGCAAAGCCATAACAACTTAGTATACCTACCTTTTAGTTTTTGCACAATGAAATGTATACGGTCTTACATTCCTACATACTATATAACCTCCTATCACATTAAAGCAATGCTGTCATGAAAATCTTAACCTATAGGTGGTATATTGATAATTACCATTTGTAGGGTGTAATTTAGCAACCATTGCGCCATCATTGTTTGCTCCAGTAGAAGTCAGTTTCAACTAATTTCACGTCTGTTTTTGTAAAGGTTTAAGCAACATTATGGGCTTTGTAACACAAAGAGTGAATGTTTCTATTGCCTTACTGTATTTTAAGTCTCTGTATGTGCACTCAGCTCTGTTTTTATGAGTGTGCGCACCAAACTACTTCAACTTTTTGCCCCAGAGTGTGGTGAGTTGTGCAGGGCAGCAGGAGGAGCCACAGAACAGTAGTGTAACAGGGACCAAAACTTCTGTCCAACTCCGTTCTTTCCTGCCCTGCTCCCCTCACGTCTCATGTAATTTATGCTCCATTTCGCACTTTTCAACTATTTTTTTCTTTTTTTTTTGTCTTATCCCTTGTGCTGCTTTGTTCCTGGTAGCCAGAGCTGTACTGATGCAGTGTTTCATTTGCTTTGTAGCATCTGAAGCTTTTATATCCAAAACCACTCTGCTTCTGGAGCACACTGATGTATATTTTAAAGCCCTTTATGGATTTGGTGTATTAGCACCTGCCTCACACTCAAGGCAGGCGGTCTCACATGTTCAATTTTTTTTTATTTTTTTTTTACCGGCAGCAGAAAGTTCACTCACAGTGCTACTTAAGATGGCTGTATACTCCTTCAGATGTGCTTGTTGAATGGTGGAAAAGCCTATTAATATATAATTGGGTTAAGTGAGAATATATTCTATATTTTTTATGTAATTTAGGAGAACCAACCCTTTAAAGATTAAATCATGCCATGAAAGGCACCTGACAAAAACTGCTGCTGCTCTTGGTTTATTGTGTGAAACAATGAACAATGACAAATGTGCAACAAAGCCTTCAACAGAGATCAGGGATTGACAGCTGGGACAAAATCAATATAACATGGTGCACAATAAGAGTCAAAACATTCATGCAAAACATTGATTCGTAGAGTCATTAGTCAAATTGTTCCACTTAACCAAATTATTGTAGAATTAGACATTTTTAGAGGATGAAAGCAATCCTTCCAATGCATGAAGTCAGTCAGTAAGTTGTACACATGTGTGTACATAGAGTTTATCTATGTCTTTATCTGTTTATCCTCTTCAAAACATCTCAAGCTACTGTTTAACCCAGGAGCGCTTTGGACCTCCTGCAGAGTGGAGCGCGCGGGGGGGGATGCGTGTGTTTCTGCATAGTCTGTGTGTGAGTGTGTGTGCGTGCTAGGGAAAGAAAGTGAGCTACAAAACAGAGTAATCTGATTATCTGGTACCACTTTCTAAAAAGGTGTTTATAAAGATAATAACGAGTGGTGTTATTAATGGCTAATAAATCATTACTAATGTTTTGTAGATTAGAAACATTTTGAGTTTCACTAAGATTGAATAGTGTGGTACAAATTAAATGTATTATTATTATTTATTACTTTAGCCATTATACCAACCATTTATGGGCTTCTGGGTGAAATCCACATGGCTGGTGTTTATCATATTCTATTTGGTAGGTATTAACACAGTTAAATGTAAATAAATGTTGGCAATCATATAATAACACCCGCAATTTTTTAACTTTCTAATAACCATCAAATTTGAAGTAATTCATATTATTTAGAAAAAAACTTTTTATCAAAGATTTTTGGAAGAAAGTGATATCACATTTCCCACATTGTTAATTGTTAACGTCCTTTGTGCCCCAGGTTATGTTGTACTTGGTAGGCTATACGGTACAACTTAAAGGTGCAGTGTGTAGAGTTTTGTGGCGTCTAGTGGAACAGACTTGGCAGAAATGGAATGTTTCAATTAGTGTATAATCACCTGAAAATAAGAATTGATGTGTTTTCGTTACTTTAGAATGAGCCCTTTATATCTACATAGGGAATGGGTCCTCTTCCACGGAGCCCACCATGTTGCACCTCCATGTTTCTACAGTAGCCCAGGATGGACAAACCAAACACTGGCTCTAGAGAGGGCCTTTTGCGTTTTATGCGAGTTTCGCAGCAAAGCTAGGTTCTCCTACAGGCTTGGAAGGGGAGGGTGAGGGGTAACCTATTCAGTTGGTTGCAATCTGCAACCTCACAACTAGATGCCACTGAAATCTACAAACTGGTCCTTCAAAAAAGATGGTATATTTTTGTTATCGTCATGCCAAATATACATTTGCTGTGTGCTGGAAAACGTCACTAAAGCCATGTTTGAATCAGTTGCTAAAAGGACTTTGAATCTCGTTATCTATGGAAAAATAAATCAAAATAATTAAAAGGAATATCTAAGAACGTTGAAAGGATATGGGCACCGTTTATGGATATCCTGAAAATGAACTGCATGGAGGATTTTTCAATAGTTGAGACTTAAGTTTGACCAAACTGTACAACATCAGTAGTTTTCTTCTTTTACTTTTTTTTGGTGTCTTTTTGATTGTGTTTTGTATATCTGCATATAGTACCTGTCAAAAGTTTGGACGCACTTTCTCATTTCAAGTGAATGGGAAGGTGCGTCCAAAATTTTGACTGGTACTTTATATTTTTAAAGCAGAATAAATATAGCCTAACGTTTTAAAGAAGAAAAAAAAGAAACCTTTCTATCTAGGCAGCTCTTTATCTGTTTTTGATTTGTTCTCAGTCGGCTTGTGAAGTTCAGAACTTCTGTTGAACCTTTCCATATTTTTTTCATTATTTTCTCCCTCCCTCTGTCCCAAGTTTAAGCCTGGAGGGAAGAGGGGGAGAGCAGCGAGGAAGAGGAGGGGGAGGAGGGGGAGGAGGAGGAGTAGAGAGAGAGAGGGAGAGTTTGGACCAACTTCTTTCAAACTTTCCGTCGACATTCAGCTCAGCAGAGAGGTGCGCGAGAGGACAGCGCTGACTGCACAGCGCGCGCGGCACGATATCAAACTTCAGATTGGACAAACATGAAGCGAGTCCGGCTCGTGCTTCTGACCGCGTTGCTATGGCAATGTTGCAACGCTCAGCAGAGAGGTGAGTCCTCAGAGACTGATAGATAAGACTACTGATCAATACCTCTCTACATTAATCAATACGCGGCACAGCGAGAGTTATTCACCGCAGAGAAACAGTCTAATGAGCTCAGTGCTTTTCACTCACGGCTGCTGCTCATTTCCCTTAATCAGTTAATCAGTCAACAGCTCGTAACACATTAGCTAAATGAAAGAAGTCACGATTGGAGAGATTTTGTAAACCTGCTCAGATGCACATGCAGTGTGGTAGGCAGGAGCATTTTGTCATTAATGTCACTTTTTACCCTCACACTCACAAAGTTGTCTAAAAGTCTTTATGCAAATCGTGATACTGTGTCAAACCTAATTATTACAAACACACTCGTGCAAGGGCGTTTAGCCGGAGTGTTTGGGATGGTTTTGTTATTGGGGAAACAGTCAGACACAATAGCTTCAAGTCTTAGTTGTTATGTTTAGACTCATAAATCAAATTAAGTGGTTGAACATCAGCATGACAGATCTTGGCATGACTGCATGTGCTAATAAAGTACAGATAGTTGTTTGGCTGACCATTTTGCAGTGACTGCTTACACCAGCACTGTTTATGATTATCTACTGAGCATTGCACAAATTTATGTCTACCCCCTAGTGAGTTTTCACCCTCTCACAGTTGTAGCCAATGAGACATAATCTATGGTTCTGTGCCTTTATAAAAAATCATCAGGTTATTTAGGGTTGCAAAAGAGGATATCCTTTGTGAAATAACAAGTAATCTATACTATAACCTTTCATTGTGTACCACACTTGTTTTAGATTTTGTGCAATTTGTCCAGGTCTCACTTTCTGAATGATAGGAAGTTCAGTTGTTTTAAATATGAATTTATGGGCCTTGTACAAACACATAGAGCTGGGTTTAGTGTTTCCCTGTTGCCTTGGTGTATTCTTCTAAAAATGTCAGTCACAATGTGACTTAAAAGTTATGTTCACCCAAATTATGGAAAAACATTTTCTCTCTTACTTCCATTGGGATCTAGCCACGCATATAGTTTTGGTTTTGTGATATCCATCTCTTACAATTTTTGCCTCTACCCCAGTACAATGAAGGTGAATTTAATGTTGTTTGTGGTGCTCAGAGTATTGAAAATGATATTTAAAAAATTCAACAGCGACATGCCACCTCAGGAACAGTGTCTTTGTTACTCTAGACAGTCCTCAGACCTCACTGTCTGCTGAACTACAGTATTTTATACCAAGGAAATTGTCCTTATGAACACTTTTAACTGTGTGTTCTGTGGATCATTAGTAACATGGATGCTGTTTCTTAAATATTTTCTTTGGGGTATTTTTTCACCTTTATTGGACAGTTGCTGGTGGAAATAAGGGGAGAGAGTGGAATCAAATAACATGCAGCAAAGGTACCTGACTGGATTCAAACAAAGGACATTGCGGCATATGCGCCTCAGCCATTCAGCCACCAGGGCGCCCTAGGGATATTGTTTCTGGAAAGACACATTCATGTTGAATTTTCAGAATATAATTTTTAATGCTTTGAGCACCACAAACTAAATTCAGTTCACCTCCATTGTATTATTATGAAGCCAGAAATCTCCGATGGATATCTCAAAACCTTGACAAATAAAAGCAAATCAATCTGCATGGCTAGATACCAATAGGGTTGTGTGAGAATATATTCTATGTTTTTATGTAATTTAGGAGAACCAACTCCTTTAAAGATCAAATCATGCCATGAAACACACCTGAGAAAAACTGCTGCTGCTCTTTTACTTGGTGTATTCGTGAGACTGTGAAAGATTAATTATGTGCTGTGTGTGTGTGTTGGGGCCGTGACATAGTGAACAATGACAAATGGGCAACAAAGCCTTCAACAGAGATGGGGGATTGACAGCTGGGACAAAATCAATATAACATGGTGCACAATAAGAGTCAAAACATTCATGCAAAACATTGATTCTTAGAGTAGTCAAATTGTCCCACTTAACCAAATTGCTGCAGAATTAGACTTTTTTTAGAGGATGAAAACAATACTTCCAATGCATGAGGACAGTCAGTAAGTTGCTTGTACACATGTGTACGTAGAGTTTATCTATGTGTGTGTTTTATAGAAAGTTGAAACAAATCTAGTGCTTGTCATGCTCTTTTCTATTTATCCTCTTCAAAACATCTTGAGCTACTGTTTGACCCAGGAGTGACCTCCTGCAGAGGGGAATGGGGATGCCGTCAGGATATGTGTGTTTCGGCATAGTGTGTGTGTGCGCGCACTAGAGAGAGAGAAAGTGCTTAGAAGAGGGTGGGAGAGGCCATCTGCGTGAGGAGCCTCATTACTAGGCGTGTCAACCAGGCCTGCTCTCTATCAGCTACAGAGCTCAGAGAGACACCAGGAGATAATCAGAGAGGGAGGAGGAGGAGGAGGAGGAGGGCTGAAATAGAGAGGAGAGAGGAAGGAGGGTGTTATTAGGCATTGGAAGAGACGTCAGTGATATAGAGAGGATGGGAGAAACAGGTAGACAGAAGGTCCAGAGGACATAAAGAAAGGATGAGGTTGAAGCGGCCAGATAGAGTTTGTGAGGGATTGGAAATATGCAATGTTAGGTTGAACGGAAATAGAAGATTTTGAAACTGTTTCTTCTGTATCCAAAAGCATGTTTTATATTGTTTTGAGAGAGACGGAAACACATTTAATAATACCTTTTGTAAAAATACCTTTTGTGGTAACAGAAGATGAATAGTCATTTTGATTTTCTCAATCAGCTTCTTACTATGAACAATGGGCTCCTACATGGACACACAATATTTTGTTTGGTTAGCTCATATGAGAGATTTTCTATATTTTTGTTTTGTATGCTGGTTTGAAGTAGGCAGGGCTAAGTTTGAAAGATGTGAAGTTAAAGGGAAATTAGCATAATAGGTCTATTATGCTCATTTCTAGTTCTATATTTTTATTCTGGGACTCCACTAGAGTAGCTTTGCATGATTCACAGTTAGAAAAACTCCTTATTTATCTTATACTGGCCTTTATGCAGCCCCTCAGTTCAGCCTCTGTCTCTAACAGGCAGTTGTAGCTCCTGTCTCTTTAAGGCCCCCCTCCTGATGAGCCCACTCTGTTCTGATCGGCCAGCTTTCAGGAAACCTGCTGAGGGGCAGCCTTATCAGAGTTGTGTTAAGTTACCGCTGATGCAAACCCAACATTTCCTGCTTTACTGCTTCATATTAAAAGCTTTTAAATGACTAAATAATGGGAGACTTTTATTGTGAAGATTTTTTCATGTTTGTTTGATGTTTGTTGAAAGTATTGTTAAGATAAATAAACATTAAGATTCAAGATTCAAGATTTTTATTTGTCAATTCTCTACAGTGCCAAACATACAGAAGAATTGAGAAAACGTTTCTCAGTATCCCGCGGTGGCAACATTAAAGTAAGACAAGTAAGACAATAAAGTGCACAACAAATAGACATATACTAAAATATATATATATATATATATATATATATATATATATATATATATATTGTCCTCTATAGTGCAAATAGTGCAGCAGCATGATACTATGCAGTAGTAGTGCAAAAGACAGTCTGTTTCTGAAGGTTAGGGTTCAGAGTCCAGGGTGTCCAGGAGGGAGTGGTAGGGTGGGGAGAGAATTCAGCTTCCTGACAGCCTGGTGCATGAAGCTGTTAGTGAGTCTGGTGACTGCCTGCTACATTTCCCAGTCTGTTGTGTCAAAGCAGTCTTGGAGAGCAGAGGAGGCCCCCTCTGGCCACACCTGTACCTGCTTCTGAACCGGTTTGGTGACTTTCACTCTCGGCCTGTATGCTGGTATTAGCATAACAGTGATGTGATCAGAGAGTCCGATGTGGGGCAGGGGTGAGGCCTTGTATGCCCCTTTGTGGGTAGTGTAGACCAGGTCCAAAATGTTGTCTCCTCTTGTTGGGAAATCAACATGCTGGTGAAGTTTTGGGAGGATGGTCTTAAGATCAGCATGATTAAAATCTCCAGCGAGGATGGGGAATCCATCTGGGTTTGCTGTCTGTTGTTCATTGATGGCTTGATACAGTTCACAAAGTGCTGCATTCTTGTCACTGCTGTTGGGGATGGGAGGGATGTAAACAGCGACTAGCAAAATCGCTGTACATTCCCTCGGCAGATAGAAAGGACGGCACTTTATCATCATAAACTCTGCCAGTGGTGAACAGTGTTTGCATACCACCACAGCGTCCCAGCACCACGCATCATGGATGTAAACACAGACTCCCCCACCGCGAGTCTTTCCTCCGTTTACGAGGGTTCTGTCCGCTCGATAGCATGTTAGCTGCTCCAGTTGTACAGCAGAATCGGGGATGTTGTCATTTAACCATGTTTCAGTTAAGAGAAGCACACAGCAGTTACTCACGTTACGATTCGCTGACCTCAGCAGTCGTATGTGATCCATTTTATTGTCCAGGGATCGTACATTTGCCAGCAGGATGGATGGTATGGCTGGGCGAGTTGGTCTAGCCACTAGCCTAGCCTGGATACCTCCGCGCTTGCCCCTCTTCTGCTTCCTCATGCACCGCTTGCCGCGCCTCCTTTCCGGGGGGGGGAGCAGCAGTCAAGTCCAGTGTGGTTGCAGGCCGGCGGAGTAATCCGAGCTCCTCTATCGACTCTGTTTGTGCAGTAACCAAAGTGTTGTAAAGATGGTTCCTGCAGATGTCTAACAGAGTCTGTTGACTGTACTTGTATTCCAACGTAGACAGACGAGACGAATACGAACAACTTCCGGACAAACACTTACTAACAGAACAAAATACCACACGGGCGGGACAGCGAGGGGCCGCTGCGTCTACACGTGCTGCCATTATCATTAACATTATATATAGGACTGAAAATAAGGAAAAGCATAATAGGTCTGCTTTAAGCATTTCTGTGCACCAATAAGGATTTAGCAATATTTGACTCAAAATGTGATGAAAGTTGCGGGATCTGTTGCCAGGCTATTGCCAACCAAATCTGATCAAATCACAGCCACCTCAGGATGTTTCACCCCCCTAAAATTTTACCTTGATTGCTTCACATTTATTAATGAATATACTAATGTTATGGAGAAATACTTAAGATTTGGAGTCCCATTTTAGGGGCTTTAAGTCATTTATCAAACAAAAAGCACCAAAATGTTGCTGGTAAGAGATTCCAGATGCAATGATTTACTGCTTTTCTGTTTTATATCATTGTAAATTGAATAGGTTTAGCTTTTGGACTGTTGCTTAAAGAAAAGAAGTGACTTGGGAGATGATACCTTGAACTCTAGGAGCTTGTGATGGCCATTTGTACTATTTACATTTTATTGAATATGATTTATTGATTTATTGAAAAATAACTGGAAATAACAGTCCTGAAGTACGCTTTCATGTTTTTTTGATGTTTGTTGAAAGTATTATTAAGATAAATAAACATTAGGTCAGCTATTACTTAAATTTTATCACCATAAGGCCAGAAAACCCCAATATAATCAACAACATGACCAGTGTTGCGATATAAGTGATAAACTATGACCTTCCACCAGATGAGAGTGAGCATGATGCATGTGACTATTGAGCCAAGCCAAGGAAATATTGATGAAAGACAATAAAATGTTAAGAATGTGTGGCTGTCAGTGGGGAAAATTTGAGAAGTCCTGAGAAACTGCCAGAAGAGTTGACTCGTTGGAGTTGGAGAGTGTGTATTAATGTGAATGTTACTGGGCCTGATTTGCATGATTGGATGTGGAGTAAACTCGCTAGACACCAGTGTGGAATGAATCCAGACAAGGCTTGTAAACCAACTGAGAAATCAGGATATTTATTTACCAAATCCATGTGACTTATTTATAATATTGCTGTCCTGCAGAAACCTCATAGTGCATCTTCAAAAAAGCAAACATATAAGGAAGGGTGGGAAAACGGATTGATTTCCCTGTTGATGTTTATTGGACTTTGGCATATCAAAAGTGCAGCATGATCCTATGAAATATTTTCTCCTTGGGATGATCTATGCTAAAACTATTGAAAAAATGGTTAATTTATGGATAAAAGGTCTATTCAGATGCTACAGATGTGTTTATATGTGTATGGTAATGGGGATTTAACCAAGCTGGGCTGAATGTGATGTGATGTGAACTCACCGGAGGTATCACGGTGAATGTGATGTGAATCCAGAATGGGTTTTTCTACCCATCAGAGAAATCAACATTTTTATAAGGTGAATTCATCCCAATGTCATAATGTTTCTAAAATATGTTGATCTCAGTCTGCTATGTTAATGTGAAAGCAGCTGAGCTTAGCTGAATGGATTTGATGGAATACACCAGAGAGAAAGCTGTTAGATTTTCTCAACTTGGAACCTAAATTCAGTGAATATAATCAATGCGTCCTAGAAAATAAGACAGGAGGGAAGGAAGAAAAGGAATGAATGAAAGGAAGGGAGAAAGGAAGGATGGGTCAAGGAAGAAAAGAAATCAGGAAGATAGGAAGGAATCAGAAGGGTTTAGTCTGATTTGTGATGTAATTACAGGTTGTATGACAAAATGATATGTAGTTTTGTAAAACATGCAGATGAATGCAGATTGTGAATACATGAATGAAATTTTAGAAATGGGGGTTGACACAAAACAAACATTATGCATTGTTATTTCTAGATTCCCATTCACACTATATATTTTTGGTGCATTCATCTCTGCTGTTGTTATGGTAATTTTCAGGTAGTCAAAACACACGATATGACAGAAATGGTAATTGAATAGCTATAATTTTGAGTGCCATTGATAGTTTTAATTAGTTATACTTAAAACTATCTGTTTTACTTCTGAATTATTTCTATTATCGATGAATTTGTTGGTTAATCATATTTTTTTCCCCGATTCATTAAGGGCCCAAGGTGACCTCTTCAGGTTGTTTGTTTTGTCCAATGAGTCTGAAACCCAAATGTATTCAAATTACAATGATATGAAACAAAGAAAAGCAGCAAATCCTCGCAGTGGACAAGATGGAATGGTCATTGTTTGGCATTTTTCCTGAAAAAATGACTTTGAAGATGAATTGATCATCATAATAGTTGTTGATTCATTTTGTCTTCGATTGACTAATTCATTTATTGAAATTGTTTCAGCACTACTTTTAACATCATCTGGCTGTTTGTTGTACCTTGTAAGCACTTGAACCTTTATTTTTTTCTTAGTCTTTTAGAGCTAGCATGTGTGTCTTATAATGAGCAGGGAAAAGCGCAGCACCTGTAATGATTTGCTCTCAAATAGCAGTGTGCATCATCACCTGAGCATTCATCAGGCCTCCCACCAGGAATGAAAGTTTGTGTTGTTATTTTTTCATAATTATGTTGTGTTTTAGAGTTTTACATTTAACCTGGTAAAAGATGGGAAGTGTCCTCCAGAGATGTAACATGTTTAAGAGTAATTTCATTTTGATAGAGTTGATATATAGGATGAGGCTCATCCCAGTGCTTGAGCGCTTCTGTATGTGTACAGTTTACTGTCATACACAGTCTGACTCAGTAGTGTTGCCAAATTGTCATTGACTTCAAGGCACCCAAGTATTAATCGATGACATTGTGCCAAAGACACAGATCATATGACAGCCAACAGGTGTGTGTGTGTGAGAGGAATCCTCTGGGAGCTAAAATTAACCAGGTGTTAAGTTGGAATGGTGCTGTATCCATCCTGTCGTCATTAAGAAAGACAGAGGAAGCCAGAGAGGAAAGGAGAGAGAAGAATTTGATTTCACTGACTTTGATTTTTTGGAATCTTACTTGGTTTCATTTTTTCTGACACTTGTCACAGTGTGCGGTAGAAGTAGGTCAGGATGCTGAGTGATACCTGCTGATTTCAAAAAGTCAGTATGCATTGCCATAATATTACTTTTTGGAATGGGACTAAGTATCAGAAGTGCCACATGTAGAGTCTTAACATTTAAATGACTGCAACATTAATTTTGAGATGTTGGTTTACAGTATTATCCACGACCAGAATTACTGACAGTCCTTAATTCTGCTGTGGTACACTTTACATTCATGTGTGTAGTTTTGGTAGGAAATCTTCTGTATTGCTTTATGGCACAATACAAAAAAATAAAGGAGGATGCAGTTACTCTAAGCTCAGCTGAAGCTTTCAGAGTTTCCATCAACGGCAGATGATGGAAGAAATGGAAAAAAAAAAAAACAGTAATAATTTCTAACATGTTAATCCTTTTTCAGTTAGAGGGAAAACAAACATGCATTGGAGAGAGAAGGAAGTAGTGACACACTCTATACTACAAATTATAGTCTCAATTTGAGAAACACAAATGGTGACTGGAAGATAATTGACTTGACCGTGGTGACATATCGGTTATACTAATTATACTTAGGCCTGGGGAATTAATTAAAAAGGCACCAAAACTAAGATCAGGTGCCTCTAACTGACCTAATCCCAGTCGCATTGATATGTGCCCTTATGCATAGAACACGATCAGTCAGAGTTTACTGTGTGGGTTCATTTCATAAGTTGAGTCAGCATTGTTCCACCTACCAGTTTCAAGCAAAGTAATTAACCATGTGTATCCAGTCTAACTCGGACAGACGAAATGACTTAAATGTTGGAGAAATGCAGCTGGGGGTGGGTGCAAGTGAGAAAGTGAGAAATAGTCGGTACACTAAGACGATGTCATGTCAATCGTTTGGGCATATGTTGGCTTCAGTCAACATGACAGCACAAAACTAAGGTCAGTCTAAATCTGTTGATCTAAATGTAATTGCTGTCAGGAAATGCCATAGTAGCGCAGCCTCCTTCAGTTCAGTGCACTTGGAGTGTATGTGGCAATGAGGCAGGTGGGCCAGTCAGTTTAGCAGTAAACTCACTCGCTGTAAATGTAATGGTGTGTGTTAACTGTGAGCTATGGTTTGTCAGGAAATAAATGCTACACCTCCTTCAAAGCTGAATCCAGAGTTTTCTTCACCAGTAGCCGAGTATAGTGATGGAGGTAAAAGCCGAAGATTTACCCCAAGGTTAAATTTTTGTTAAAATGTCACTCTATACCCTAAAACACCTGCTGATGGAATGAAATAACCGCAATAGAGCTGCAATGATTTCGATTGATGTAAAATAAATTGGCAACTATTTTTATAATCAAATAATTTTTTCCACTGTTTTTTTTTAAGCAAAAATGTAAAATATTTGCTTGTTGAAGGATCTCACATGTGAGAATTTGTTACTTTTCTTGGTCTTAAATCATTGTAAATGTAATACTAAAGGATATTTGACTGTTGATTGGATGAAATAAGATACTTAAGGACGTCAACTTGGACTCCAGGATGTTTTGATGGTAATTTTTTCAGTATTCATCTGATGTTTCATTGACCAAATGATTTTTAAATTATTTTGCATCCCTAAATCTATTGATAATGTCACATATTTATGTAGTCATAAGAGATGTTAAACAGAACCTCTTTGATTTTCCTGTTTCAGGAAACAAATAGTGTTCTCAACTGCTGAAAGAGTTAAATATTAATTGGTCATAATCGATTATTTTCAGTTTATTGTGCAGTACAATAAATTAGTAAGAGCTCCACTAATTATACCAATGTAACCAAAGTTAATATGAGAACATTGTGTGCCTGTGGATGTTGACAAATGCAACATTCTTCTGATTTCAGATGAGATGCATAAACATGCTGTCTAATGTTTCATGGCACAGTATTTGGCCTCATGCATGTGTGATAAGACTGGCAAAATATTTGGTTAGTTTGTTTTGTGTATTGGATTATTTGCATGTATCATTGTTTGTGTATTTGTGAGCGCATGCTTATTACAGTACCGTGTTAATATTTGACTTCCCCACAGGGAAAAGCGCATTTTCCACTGAACAAAATCTAGGCCTGTGCGTGTGTGTACGCCCATGAGTGTGAGTGTTTCCTAGCTGTTTTGTTGTCAGAACAGCATTGATAATGCTGAGGAGAAAATCAATAGTTAATTCTGCCAGGGACACAATAGCTGCTCTGCCCAGCTCCATTCTAGTGTGGGTTTTAGAGAGAGAAAGAAACAGGGCATGAGTTGATGAATTGGTGCATGTGCATTTGCAAAAGCTACCACATCCACACAGTGCCTTAAAAATAAGCAAGACTGACAGGGATTTGTCAGAAAGCACATAAAAATTGAATGACAAACTTTTTAAAAAATGGGAACAGTACAACTCCCGGATTTGTTTGAACACATTCCTTAATATTAGGCCACACTGTGCTCAGAAATAATCCCATGTGTTTGCAATGTGTACTACATGAAAAAAAAAGGAATTTAATACAAGTAAATGCTCTGTGTTAAGAGGCTTCAAAATAAAAACAAGTGTCTCTTGTGAAGTAATCTAACCTGCATACTCCAAACTGTAAATTTCCATAAGGAGAAAACACAGAAATAACAACTAAAATTACCCATATTCACTCTGAAGCACCAGTTGAGTGTTTCATTCCTTTGACCTTTTTAGATTTAGTCATACATCTGCTGCCGCTGTGTCAGTAAATTGCTCTCCAGCAGCAACCAGCTATCAGGTAGCTAACTGGAATAATAAAAAGCAGAATGTAGGTTAACACATTGGAGTTTCATGACACAGTCTTTAAATGTATTACTGACTCTCAAATCTTAGTTTGTTGAAAAATAATATGACAGTGGGGTAACATAATGTTCCTAAATACATATTTACATTAATCAAATGTTTTTGTATCGACCTCTGTCTAGAAAATCCATTCTTCCCCACAAAAAAGGCAGTGTTTAACATGTTTGTTGTGACACTTCTGGTACTCTGAAATAGAACTGCAATGATTAGTTGCTCGACAGAAAATGAATTGGCAACTATTTTGATAATCAAATAATAATTTTATTTATTTATTTATTTTTTCTTTTTTTTAAGTAAACATACCCAAAATGTGTTGCTTTTAGCTTCTCAAATGTGATGATTTCATGCTTTTCTTTGTCATACATGATGGTAAACTGAATATTTTGGAGTTTTGGACTGTTTGTTGGACAAAATAAGACATTTAAAGATGTCACCTTGGACTCTAGGAAATTATAATGGGCGTTTTCACTATTTTCAGAAATTTCATGAACAAAATCTGCAGATTAATCGATAATGAAAATAATCCTTAGTTGCAGCCTTACCCTTAAACTGTGTGCATTTTGAATATATATATATATATATAGACATATATAGATAGAATTTATGTTCACAATGGGATTTGATACTGTGACCTTGTGGCTAAAATGCTGCACGCCTGACATACAGATGTACAGCTGCTAAAACAGAGGCTGCTGACCCTTAGACACACACACACACACACACACACACACACAGACACACACAGGTCTGCAGCTGCAAAGAGTTTGGATTGACCTCAGTTTCTCCATCTTTCTTCCTCTGTGTCGCTCTCCCATCTCTCTCTTGCTCTCTGATCTTTCTGGGTGCTTATATTTTCCCAGGGAGCTTCCTGTGGTAACACATGGTGTCAATAATGAGGAGCCCCCCTACACACACACACACACACACACACACACACACACACACTCACAGACACTTTCCCCTCCTCCGCTACTCATAATCCTTCATCCCCTCTTGCCTACTTCTTTCTTTCCTGTCCCTCTCTGCTCTTTCTGTCCTTATCTCTTTCATTCCTTGGACTCCTGATCCTCTTTCGTCTCCTCCTTTTCTCTCTCCCTTCTGTCCTCTCCTTTCTCCTCAGTGTCCTTTACTCCTCCCTCTCACTATTTGCCCACCTCTGTCCCCCTTTTTTCTCTCCCTTCCTTTCTTTCCCTCTAACCCATCTTTTCTCATCCTGTTGTTGAACAGATGAGATATACTGCACCACTGTTCAATATCCAATCAGCAAATAAAAAGTTTAAATAGTAATTAAAACCTGTGATAGCTGTATTGTTTTATGAAATCAGGAGCTATAAATTAAAAAATGTTAAAATCGTTCTGTGCTTTTGTGTTTTTGTTTTATTTCATGCCCTTGCTTCTCCTCTGTGCCCCCTTGTACATTTCCCCCCTCATTTCATCCTCCTCTCCTCTGCTGTCTCTCTTTCATCATGTGTAAGAGTACCACTGACAACCTCTGCGGCCATAGCTGAGTTCAATGTCTGGCCTCAGTTTGTTTGTCTTGCTACTCCTTCACCGTTGGTTTCTGGAGGTCTTATTGTTTTGTTCCAGCTCATATCACTTCAGTTCAAAAGCTCTGTTTATCCACAGTGAACACACTGAGAGCAAGCTGTCTTTTACAGGAGAAATCTGTCTGACACAGGCGGTTCAAAGACAGCCACAAAGCAAGACAGACACCCCCCCAGCTCTAGTTTGTATTTTTTAGTTTGTTGGGTTGGTTTGTATATGCTCTTGTTCTGAGTTAAACTTTGGGAAATAGTTCTCAGTTTGTTGATTTTGGTCTGGGGTTGTTTTTCTCTAAAGTCTTATTATTATACTTGTTATGTATCATGTAGGTCATGTACTGCAGCTACAATGTTGGGATGCACCAACATGGCTTAATTTAATCAGAAATGATTGGGTTTTGGATCAGTCAGTTTATAATCAAGTTTAATGCAACATATAAGTTTAATATGAAGTTTTATAATAAGTATTCCTAGATTGAAATGAACTGGTTTGATGTACAAGTCAAAGTTGTGGACATGACTTGAACTCCTTCAGACTCAAGGCATGACTTTAGTCAAACAAAACTTGATCAAATCAAAAAGGGCTGACAAATCATTTTTTTAAAGATTATTTTTGTGGCTTTTCACCTTTATATGAGTCGGTGAAAAGAGACAGGAAACACAGAGGGAGAGAGAGAGGTATGGCTTTGCACCAAGGGTCCCCCGGCTTGGAGTTGAGCCATGGACATTGTGGTTATGTGGTATGTGCCTTAACCATTAAGCCACCAGGGCCATTATGAGTCAGTTTTGACACTGACTCATAACCGGTTGAATGTCAGAAACACCTGTTGAATATCAGAAATCCTTCCCAGAAATTATGTGTGTGAGCCATGTAACAGCTTCCATGGCTTGAGGCTGAAGCCAATGTGGAAGTACCTTAACGTGCCACAGATGGCCACTAGATGCTGGCTCCAAATGACTCCCACTCAAAAAAAATGTCAACCTAGAGATATAGTAAAACAATAATTTTTTTCAACTGGTCATTATGGTCTCAATCGCTAAATTCAGGTGCTGTAAGAAGTGTGTTTGTGGTCATTTTGGAAATTGGTGCTCTGTTAACAAGATTTGAAGACTTATAGTAGCTTTGATGTCTGTCGTGTGGGCAGACAATTTGCTTGCAGTGCTGAAACAGACTATTGTCGCAATATTTCAGAGAGTTTAATGTTACTTGATAACAATACCTTCCCTTTTAGCACAATTTAGCTAAAGTAATGTTAGCCCAAGTGTGCACCACTTGGTATCCCCAGTAAGCTAGCGTTCACTTCGGTCCGAGGTAGCGGGGCGTGTTTCCAGAGCGTGAAAGGTGCACTCTTTATTTGTAAGGTCCTGGCTCCAAACAGAGAAGATAACACCGACCATAAGCTGCAACTCTGGGCTTCAAACTGGCTCCAATGCAAACCAATGGCTGACACCTCACTATGTCCATCTTTATATACATTCTGTGGTGTGAGCCTAGGATTTTTAGCATGTGTATGTTTGTGTGTGCCTCTTTGTTATTGTACTGAACACTATCATACGTACTGTCATGGATTGTTTTTGATACTAAGGAAACATCTTGAAGATTATGAAGAAAGACCTGAAGTTTTAGAAGTATCTTCTAAATATGATTCCTAAGGAGGGAAGTTTATCAGTTTTATCACTATCACTGGAAAGAGTAAGTTTCACAGATCCCAGCACTATGTCTATGTCTATGACAGTTGTGTGTTTCAATTTGACTAAGTTATGTCTCAGTGAAATGAGAAGAAGGGCTGCAATTTTGGATGCAATCAGATTCAGTGTTAGAGTTATAGTTTAGATTAAGATCTCCTAGAATTTTGTCAATCTTGCTTTGCTTTGCTGTAATAGTTAAGCTACAAACTATAAAAATATGGACTTGAAAAAAGGTTATTATTGATATGCTCAAATTTTTGTCTGTGCTTCAGTCAATGAAACATCTCAGTATACTGTAGTTTACACTAAAGCAGCAAGAAAAAGGATTATGTAGTCCTTATTAACAGATCACCCAGAGTGGAGGAGCACTGAGAATATCCAGACATCTAGCCTGGAGAAAGACGAAGAAACTGGAGATGAAATCATAAACTTTCATAAGTCTATTGTACAGCATCAACTGTACAATGCACAACTGAATTACTTTCAAAAGGGCTCAAAAGTGCCAAATATGTGCAGTACATTCAATGTAACACACATGGCCTACACATGTTGGTATGATTAACTTTTTGTCTACACGCAGTCTTTGATGCTTTGACTTTGTTGTGGCTTCATAATGGAGTCCTTATTTCTGAAGTCAGTTTTCAAAATCCGATCATATTGAGTTGCTAACATACACTTTGTTAAGCCTAACCTAGATAGAAAAGACCTGAGGACACAACAAAAAGTATTTTTCAATTTTTCAATGCAAATAATCCAATATAAAATTTTACATGTCATTTAGTCCAGTTTGAAGTCTTGATATATTAGTTTTTAATATAAGTAAAAGATCTATTTGAACAATTTTTTTTAGCAGTTTTTTAAAACTATTTTTTTTTCTCTGATTTAAGAGTCCAACTCAACCTCAACAGAAAATCCACTGTACAGAACCAGACTCCCACCAACACTGAGATACTTTATGTATCATGTTTCTAAAGCTGATTTTTACACTTAGTTGGCAAGTTGCTGTGGGCCTCTGTGGTCCAGACAGGGGTTTCTCTGAAGTTATGTATAGATTGATACCAGAGGGTTTTAGTGGCTGCTAGAAACTGACAATTACCTCACCCACAACATCCTTGTTCCACACATGGTCACAACATGGTTTTCAGAATGTGTGTTTATGTTTGTCTGTGTGTGTGTAAGAATCATAGAAAGAGATTTTTGGACAATGCCTTTGATTGTTTGTTGGTGATACGGTTTGGTTTGTTGTGTGTGCGTTTCCAGCTGTGATGATTTTGTGTCATGACCCTCAATATTAAAGTAACCTCTAACCTCTCATTCTCATGATCTCTGACCTTTCAGGGTCACCATCCTCTACCTCATGTTGTCATGGTCTGAGCCTGCTGTGTGGTCCAAGTCAGAATGTGTAAATCCTTGCGGAGTCATAGAGAGGTTTTGACCAGTTGTACTTCAGCTGCAGAGTTTGAGCAGTTTGCACCACAGTCTTAGATATACAGAGAAATGTAGATAATGGGTTACACAAGACCTACTTTCTGTGCAAACTGCACCTCCAGAGTCAATCCCAGGACTAAAATTTAAATTTCCGAGGCAAGATTTGATATTTTGATATAAACGCTTTATATTATGTATGGCCTGAAGGTAGTTCCAAGGGACACTTATGTTGATCAGACTTTTTTATTCCCTGACTTATGACTAGAAGGAAGTCACCTCCTACAAGGCTATCAACAGTGGGCAAATACTCTTCACTTAGCTAACGACAATTCTTGATTTGATTTCTGATTTTTTTTTTCTAAGTTTGGGATAAAGACACTTGGGTACAAACAGAACAGGGCCAATGCGAGAGACTCTTTGACAGACAAGTGATTTCTGGGAGATGTAATGAAAAAATACCATATCAATGATCACCAAAATTTGGATTCAAAGTGGCTTCCAAATAACCAGTGTACCCGACATGCTTGAGGTCCTCATCCTTAACTCAGTTGACAAGCGCTTTTACTGCTAAAACTGGAGTTTGTTCTTTCAATGCTGGACAGTCTGTACTTTTTCCTCATTTGTAACTTTGAATTAAAATCAAATTCATGCAGCTGGATTGACTGACAGGTGGATAACTGAATGAATCAAAGTCTAGGACTCCCTAACCTAACAATCGTCATTTCTGGCTTTACTGACAGATCTGTATGCAGTGCACACATACTCTTTGCAGCACAGCTCCTAGATAGGGAAAGACACACACACACACACACACACACACACACACACACACAGAAAGAGGCAGCAAACAAAAAGGCCATTATTTTGGGGCTGAATGTTTGTGTGATTGAGCTGATAAAGCATCAGAGGAATAAGAGTCTATTAGACTGGCCTGGTTAGCTATGGATTTAACATTTATACACACCACTGTGTGTGTATGTGTGTGTGTGTGTGTGAGTGACAAAGACAGAAGGAAAAACACTGGCAGAGGCAGGAGTAGAGTGAAGGAGGGAGAAAGAGGTATGTGTTGTGTATACATTTTTACTTTTCCATTATTCCAGTTGCTTTTCTCATCAATATTGTGTGTGTGTGTGTGTGTGTGTGTGTGTGTGTAGGGAGTGGGACATATTCTGGATGTAATTTCACATTTCCATTATATTTTTTGTATTTCCATTATTGTGGTCCAAGGCAAACCCACAGAGATCCTAATGCAGAGCAAATGTTCACATCTGACATGAGATGAAATATGTGAAAAATGGCGTGTGTGTGTGTGTGCATGTCGAGGGGGGCCATAGAACTTTTGCGGCCATGCAGTAATAGACTGGTGACATCTGGGAATTTTGTGCACCGGTCTGTGATTGGACAAGGCTGGTATGGAGTGAATTATTCCTCAATGTCATTTCCTGTTCAGGGCACAATTAAGTTGGCAGAGATGTAGCTGGGTCGTCATGTGTTGTGTTTTCAGATGATAATCATAAGTCATAATGGTTGGCGTTATGGAAGCCAACTATTGAGACCAAAAACAAACACTGAAGTGCAATAGCTGGCATAAGTTCAATTTGATGAATCTCAGTGGAATAATTCATCTTGTTGAGTCTTTAGTTACAATCAATGAAGTATCAAGCTGTTACTCTATCCTAAAATCAGAGCAGATTCTAGATTCTGTAAAACATCAGGCAGTATTTTTGGAAAAAAACTCTTATAATCCAATTTTTAATATCGGTGAGACTCATACTTCATATTTCTTCTACTGACCTTGTTTGGCCCCACAGAGGAAAGCCGACCTAAGCAGTCAGCCGAGCCTGAGGCTTGTTCTGACAGTGGGTGGGAGGTGGGTGGTCCATCAGCACATTTATTCCTAGAGGAGCCCACTGCTGTGTTCTAGCAACTCAACCAGCTCATTGTCCTCTGCTGGCTTGGACCCTGTTAACAAAGACTTCTGTTAGTTTGACTTGTAGGGGTCTTGCTCTGCTCTGCTTTGGGACATGCATACATTTTTCTTTGTTTTCCCTACAAACCAAATCTGATTGTGCTTCTTCCAGTGAAATATCCTTGTCCAGGTTAGTGTTGTGTCACGGCACTGGTAGTATTGGTAAAATGTTGTCGTGTTTGTCATGTTCGAGGGAATTAAATTACCACTGTGCTTTTTGGCTGTATCAGCTACTTACAGGTCACAACATATACTAAATGCCTTGATTGCCAACAAGAAGAAAAGAACGCAGCCCTTACCTGAACCCTGACGAGCTCCATAGCTTTACACTGCTGCTTCACTTGTTGCTAAATTCACAAATGATTCTGATTTTGTCAAGTTCAGGTTTTCTCAAACCTAAACATGCAGTTACTTAAAATTGTGAACAGTTATTTAAAGGGGACCTACTATGCTCATTTCCAGCTCTATATTTTTATTCTGGGACTCAACTAGAGTAGCTTTGCATGACTCACAGTTCAAAAAACTCCTTATTTATCTTATACTGGCCCTTTATGCAGCCCCTCAGTTCAGCTTCTGTCCCAGGCAGTTTTAGTTCCTGTCTCTTTAAGGCACCCCTCCCAATTAGCCCACTCAGTTCTGATTGGCCAGCTTTCAGGAAGCCTGCCAAGGGAAAGCTGTATCAGAGTCAGTTACCGCCGATGCAAACCCAATTAGCACAGTTTCATTAGTGATGCTAAAAACCAGTCAACACAACAAGATATGGAGATATTTGGAGCTATTTGTTCAGCAGATCAGTTTGAAATAATGCAGGGAGGAATAGTACAAGCAGAAACAGCCACAGTGATGATGATGTTTGATGAAGAGCTGCAGTCTGAACCCGGTGCTTTTTGCTCTCAGGGATTACTTCTACATATGTTTACCTCATTATTTGACACTTTGGCCACATTTAACATGAACATCCGGCATTGTAACATTATATATACAGGAGTTAAAGTTCTCAGGCACCCTTCATGGTTTCAAGCATAGAGTAGTTTTAAATTCATATAATACTTAATTCAATACATTGTATACATTTCCTCCTGGACAACTTTTCAGGCTCACAAATCTTTTCTTGCTTTAATCCTTGTATATATGACCAAAAATAAGGAAAAGCACGATAGGTTCCCTTTAATAACCCTAAAACATAATGACACTGTGCATGGCTTTAGGCAATGAGTGCATTCCTGGGTCACTTTGTACTTCAGTTGTGTATTTCTGTTGATTACTGAACAGATGTTGGTGATGTCATATTTTAGCAGGTACAAGAAGTAAAGAAAAACATATTTGTACTTTGTGAATATCAACAGTTAAGGCCAGGTTTTGTGTCTGTTCCCTTATAGACCTTGTAATCGGTCTGACCTTTTTGTACTGATCTACAGCAGCCATGCAGGAAGAAATCCATCACTACAAAGGCAGGGATAAACATTTCTTCACAGGCAGCAGCTGGTAGCCCAGACTGCACTGCAGCCACAAGACAGGTTACTTTTTAAGTAAGGGACATGACTTTTCAGACTAGTGTTATACTGTCTAAAATCCCTGGAGTTGGCTTTCTGAGCCAACCCCTGTTTTCCGAAAATTTGTTAGCTTAAAAGTCAGTGACATTTGAATGGAGTTGCGGCTGAAATACCTCAAATACATATAAGTAAGTAAATAAGTTGGTAAGTTTCAGTGTTTCCCCTAGGTTGAGTGCTTTGGAGCGACGGGGGTGGGGGGCAAAACTTGGAAGTGACTCAGCAGCCAGACATTTCTCTTTTCTGTTTGGGAATGGCTGAGATTGACACTAGAATGAGAATAGCTGGTCCATCCTAAAGGTTAATTCACTTTAAATGAACCTGGTCAGGTTAGGCTAACCCATTATCACTAACTTTGGGGCTAACCCCATTCACTTTTCCAGCAGTCAGGGAAACAACAGACGAGACTTTTCTTGGTCTCGAGAGGCTGCAGTGTTTTATTAAATTACACACTGTAGCCTGTACTGTACATTTACTGCCAGATTGACAACTTACTGCTAACCTTTTCCTCTGCTCCGCTCACATTCACCGTCACTCTTCTTTTCTTTGGAGTATCCTGGTAGCCTAATGGTTAAGATTGATACCATAACTACAATATTACAACCCCCCTCTTGCTCCAATGTTTGTATATCTTAACAACTACTACACAATAAATACAATATTCCCCAAACCATTTCCACCCCTAAATATATATTTTTAATTGTACTGGTGTATTTTTATCCTAATGGCATAAGTCTGTGTTAAACACATCTTATTTTCAGTTTGAATCACATTCAAGAAACTTTTGACACGGTGGATCTAATTTCCAGGTGGCCTACATAAAATCATTGGCAGGCTGCTTCATAACCAGCAGCTGAGTAGAACAAAATCCAACTGTAGGCATTAAAAGGTACCAAATGAAATGCAAGGAACAAGTTTTATTAGTGGAAAGGGGATAAAAAATTATTACAACACTTAATTACAATTTAACTGCTGGAGATCCTTGACCATCACAGATTAATCAGTCCAGTGTAAGCACTGACTCACTGAAGTTAAACTTGTCACTGAATTGCAGTTTTCAAAGAGTGTTCATGTAGTTTATGCATGTTACATAAGCACTTCACTGTAATGAGCAAATTATAGTGACATGCACATACCAGGTACAGCCTAATGAATGCGAGTTTGTTGTCTCACTGTTGCTAGAAGTGGACTGACCGTTCTTAGATCTTAGTTACAGCCATCTAGCACTTGTCTGTTAATGATAAGCGCACACTCACACCCACACACAATTTTATGCCTTATGCCTGTCATTCTTTTTTTCTAAAATACAGCGTGTCTAATGCAAATATTCCATCACTATTTCACAGCAGGCCGGGTTACGCTGTATGTCATCTACTCAGCAGCTGTTCAACTGAAAGCCATACAAAAAACAAAAAAAAACCAACCCCAAAAAACAGGAATATACTTTGCTTCGTTCTAATGCTATTGGACACTTGTCCAGTATACAGTTGACATTTACTTTCCATGAGGGGGAAATGTTTCATGATGCACCGGTAGTTTGTATTATTTCAGACCGCAAACCTGTCTTGTAATGGGAAAACCAGGTTTTCTCTGGTTTTTCTGATTTACATACATTCAGAACAGTGAAGGGCCTTGAGATTTTTTTTCTCATGGCCAATCTCCCTCGTCCATTTCTGCTGATGTGCTTGTGTGTGTGTGTGCGTGTGCGTGCGTGCGTGTGCGTGTGCGTGTGCGTGTGCGTGTGCGTGTGTGTGTGCGTGTGTACTTGCTGAGGCAGCAGGTCTGTGTACTAGTGGCCAGCTCATAGCCCTAGCTGGTGATGCATGGAGGAATCAGAGCTCCAATAATGAGCGGAATCAACCTTTAACATGGTAATGTGTCATTTAGGGCCTATCCATTTAGCTAACGACTTGCTCCCTTTTGAAACCTATTAGCAGCAATGGTAAATAGCAGCTCCCCTTTCAACTTACGTCTGATCTGTTCCTTTCCCATTCTCCCTTACTAGTCTTCCTTTTAACTTTACTCTCTTCTTCTGTTCTCTTTCCATCTTTCATCCTTCTACATCATCTTCTTTCATTTTAAGTATGTACGTCTCCTAATTTTCATCTTCTCTCGTTTCTTAATCCCACCATGTTTTTTTGTCATTCTTTTTCATTATGAAGTTTCTTCTCTTCACTGCACTTCTCTTCCTTTTGGTTTCTCCTCTGGCATGTTTTCTTTTCTCTCTTTTCTCTCCCATGTTGTCCTCTCTCCTCTTTTCATCATCTCTTTCCTTTTTTTCCACACTTAGTCCTCCATTTCTTTTCTTTCCACCTCCTCTCCTCTCCTCTCCTCTCCTCTCCTCTCCTCTCCTCTCCTCCCTTCTCCTCTCCTCTCCTCTCCTCACTAGCCTATAGGGGCTCATTCATAACATGTACCCATTACCCACCAAGCTATTAAGTTTGCTAACAGTGAGATCCATTGGGTGAAAATCAATGTCTATCCAGGGAGCAGTTTGTCTGTAGCGCCACTGTAATGAATGCTATATACTCCAACACACACAAATGCACACACACCTACAAACACACCTCTCTCTTGTGCTGTCTTTCACACACACTCACACAAACACACACATACAGGTACAGACTGAGGGTCTGAACATTGGTGTAACCGATAGTTTTGTCAAACATACATCTGAACAAACCAAGCACAACATGAAAAGCGGTGTAGTCAGTGCTGTTTTCACCCATGCACATTTGACTCTCTTTGGAAATTTTTCTCCTCATCTCTCTCCCATAGTTTTATCTCTCTTCCTGTCTCATGTGGAGACTCACACTGAAACAGGCAAGAGTATCTCAATTTATGTCCCTGTGAAGTGGCTCAGTGCTTATCAATTCAAAATAATTCAGTTTTAAATGTATACGCTGATTATTGACAAAAATCTAAAAAGTCTCTACTACCATGAAGCATAAAACATTGAATACACACATATACTTTCTATTAAGCTTTCACACACGCTGTAATGGATTCTGTATTGTCAAACACACATTTCAGCTTGGGTCAATCTAACGTGAACATTTCCCGTGCCAGAACAGTTAGCCTTGGGCCAGCTAATAGCGGATGTGTAGTCATCAGTGCTGGTCAAAAACGATGAGTCAGCAACCTGTAGTTCAGCTCTGTCAAAGTCTATAGCCATCATTTAATGCTGTGTGAGAACCTGCCAACTCTGGGTGCACTCATTTCTATTTCAGTTTGATTCTGAATTGTATTACTGTTTTTTTTTGTTTGTGTGGCGCATGTCTATGAATGTCTATGAACTGTTTTCCAGGTAATTTAGTCATAATGATGCTTTGAAACCAGCTTTGTGAGGTTCTTCGTATATCCAGTTGGATGCTTGGATTGAATAGTTGCACACCAAAACATGTTTGTTTAAAAATACAATTATTATCATAGCATTCAATTATGAAGAGCGATTTTGATATTTAAATGGCAAGTATTGCCCTCAGAAACCCTTTTTTTTTTTTTTTTGCAAATAGCACTACACATTATTTTAATGTGTGGAAATTATACCCATAAAAGTTAATTAAACACTAAAATTACACAAGCCTTTGGGTCACAGTCCTTTCTGTCAGTAGATTCATGTAAAAACCCTATAATCATGTCTAAACATCTGTTTTGTATTTAGTTGGCCTGTAATGATGTTATCCAACTTTGAGATTGCTGGCAGATTCTGCTGTTAACAGACTGTAAAACTGTTAGAACTAATCGTAAGATCTCAGCAGGGCAGCCAAGTCTCTGCTAACTAACAGAGAGACTGATTGCAACCCAAACTTCCATTAGTCTCTCTGATTGCTTGATAGCTGTACACTGTCTTCACTACTGTATAGAGGTTCTCTGGAGAAAACTATTGAGATTTATTGTGTGCGTGTGTGTATACGGGGAATATTACTCATGATTACTGGCTGTTCCTTTTGTACATACTTTGTTGATTGGCCCCCATGGACCTGCCCACACAAATCTTTAGCCAATAGTACCCTGTTTCCTGTCTGTTCCCGCGTCATTCATAAGTCAACTGAATGGAGAATACAGGAGAGGAGAGGAGGAGGGAGGAAAGAGATCAGGGAATAGGTGAGAAGGAAAATGAGAAGAGAACAGGGAAAGTAAAAGAAGTAGAGAGGTGCAAAGACGGAGATGAACGATATTAATGTTGTAGGCTGTGTGTTCGGTTCGATCTCTGTGGTAACTGTTTCTTCCTGGAAGCTCATGTACGTCCATCTGGATTTCCAATTACCCACAATCCCTTGTGACCCTACCGGCCGCATCTAGAGAATGATGTTATTTCCTGACAAATACGAAATACATTCATTCAAGATAGGCAGACCTGCACCACCACACAAAATACATCTACATAAACACATCTGCATTGTACATATGCACAGACAGACACACAGTAAAAGTCCCACTTGCATAGTAAGGCCTCTAGTCATCACGCAGTCCTACTCTCAGTTCCTGTATCAGTCTTTCTCCTCCTTCAACATTTTACTTGGCTGACAGTAGCTGCGTAACACTCTATTAGTGTGTGTGAGTGTGTGTGTTACCTACATTAAGTTGCTGTAAAAACACATTCAATTTAATTCAATTCAATTTTATTTATATAGCACCTAATCACAACAAAAGTCATCTCAGGGAGCTTTTCACAGAGCAGGTCTAGACCGTACTCTTAAATTTATAGAGACCCAACAATTCCCCCATGATCAAGCACTTGGTGACAGCGGTAAGGACAAACTCCCCTTTAATGGGAAGAAACCTCAAGCAGAACCCTCTAGGTGGGTGGCCATCTGCTTTGACCGGTTGGGTTGAGAGGGGGGATGGGGGACACAGAGAAGCAGAACAGCAACAGCAACAACAACAATAACAACAACAATAACAATAAATCCATGACTAGCAACAACAAACACAGCAGCAGCAGCAGAAGAAGGACATTCCCTCGTCAGTGCGGTCCATGGGGTTTCCTGTGGATGAGAAAGCACAAAGAACTCCGGGGAGGAAGTCAAGTTAGTAACATGCAGTAATGGTATATGAATACATAGAGATGGAGAGGAGGAGAGAGGAGCTCAGTGCATCAATGGAAGTTCCCCGGCAGTCTAGGCCTATAGCAGCATAACTAAGGGCTGGTCCAAGGCGAGCTTGGTTGGCCCTAACTATAAGCTTTATTTAAAAGGAAAGTTTTAAGCCTACTCTTAAATGTAGAGGGGGTGTCTGTCCCCCGGACCGAATCTGGAAGATGGTTCCACAAGAGAGGAGCCTGATAGCTGAAGGCTCTGCCTCCGATTCTACTTTTGGAGACTGTTGGAACCACCCGTAAGCCTACATTCTGGGAGTGCAGTGTTTTAGTGGGGTAATAGGGTACTATGAGCTCCTTAAGACATGGTCGTGCCTGACCATTAAAGGCTTGTAGGTGAGGAGAAGGATTTTAAATTCAGTTCTGGATTTTACTGGAAGCCAATGCAGTGAAGCTAAGATGGGAGAAATATGATCTCTTTTTCTAGTTTTTGTCAGTACAAGTGCAGCTGCATTCTGGACCAGCTGGAGAGTCTTTAGAGACTTGTTAGGGCAGCCTGATGATAAGGAATTGCAATAATCCAGCCAAGAGTCCTGCATGGGCTATTTTTTCTGCATCTTTTTGAGAAAGAATGTGCCTGATTTTTGCAATATTACTTAAGTGAAAAAAGGCAGTCCTTGAAATTTGTTTTATGTGGGAGTTGACGGACATGTCCTGGTCAAAAATATCTGCCAGATTCCTTACAGTGGTGCTGGAGGCCAGGGTAATGCCATCTAGAGTAGCTATATTATTAGATAATGTGTTTCTAAGGTGTTTAGGGCCAATAACAATAACTTCAGTATTGTCTGAGTTTAGTGGCAGAAAATTGCAGGTCATCCAGGTCTTTATGTCCTTAAGTCATGCTTGGAGTTTAGTTAACTGATTGGTTTCATCTGGCGTCATTGATTAATATATTTGGGTATCATCTGCATGGCAATAAAAATTTATGGAATGTTTCAGAATAATATTACCTAAAGGAAGTGTATACAAGGTGAATAGTATTGGTCCAAGTACAGAACCTTGTGGAACTCTGTGTCTAACTTTTGCCTTCATGGAAGATTCATCATTAACATGTACAAACTGAAATCGATCTGATAAATAGGAATTAAACCAGCTTAATGCAGTTCCTTTAATGCCAATTAAATGTTCCAGTCTCTGTAATAGGATGTGATGATCAATTGTGTCAAATGCGGCACTAAGATCTAACAAGACAAGTACAGAGACAAGTCCTTTGTCTGATGCAGTCAGGAGGTCATCTGTGACCTTCACCAGTGCTCTCTCTGTGCTATGATGCACTCTAAATCCTGACTGAAAATCTCAAATAAACTATTGCATTGTAGAAAGTCACACAACTGATTGGCGACTTCTTTCTCAAGGATCTTAGAGAGAAATGGAAGATTAGATATAGGTCTCAGATCATAGATATGTTAAGTAAGATATTTTGTAAAGAGATAACAGAAATAAATATCATTTTGCACAAAGTGGCCCAAAATTCCATGCAATTTACATTTCATATTCCACAGATTTTGGAAGCAAATCCATGTACGGTATTACATTACTATACAAGTGACATAATAAAAGACAAGTACATTGAGATTACAGTTTAATAGAAAAATGTTTTTTTGTAAGATTTACATTGGCATTTGGCATCTAACATCAACATTACCATGCGTTAAATTATTTGAAAGTGCATTTAATTTGTTGATTATTGATCATGTCATCTAGATAGTCTATTTAGTTGAAGAGACTGCTCATTACACCACACATTATAAGGATTTTTTACAATAAGTAGTACCAGTCGTTCACAATCATTATTTTGAAACCAACTTTCCCTTTGGTTTTCATCTGATGGTGATCTACATGTTCAATTGTGATTAGAGGAATGTACCTATACTGCATATAAGCTATTTATGATAACTACTCATTACAGGGCACATGCTGTACATATGTATACATTAGTGAAATTACACAAATTTTCTGTCAGTACAGTCCTATGTTCAGTCACCATAACCAAACTTCTATAGCCAGTTGGCAGCAGTTTAGAGACCTTTTTTGAGATAAAATATCCAATAGGCATTATGTCTTTTCAACAGACTCTCTATTACCTCCACCCATCTGGAAGGTTGAATTTTTCTTAATGTAAATTGTTTTTTAAAAAAGGTAGTTTTTCAACACATTCATTCAAGTGTACTGACAAGTGACACTGTGGCTGTACAGTCATCTCTGCAAATACTGCTTTTATGTCCACATTGTGAACATGTAGGTGTTTATATTCATTGCTGACGTTGGCCTCAGCTTCACAAGGTCAAGTTGTTTCATTGTTTGGCTTTTGTAGAACATGAATGGTCACATACATGCTCACATATAAGCCTGAGCAGTCACCGAACCATGAATTTATCGCCAGGGAACGCTTTTAACGCAAAGCAAGAGCAGTCAGCAGTGTGAAGAGCAGCAATTGCTGTGCTAAAGATAAATGTCCAAAGTAACATTGGCCAAGCTTCTATTCTATTCTATTCTGTTCTGTTCTATTGGTTTGGGGTTGTGAGCAGAATGTAGTGGTTATAGCTACGAGAAGATTAGATCCTGTACCAGTGATAAATCTCTGTGGGGCCAGAGGTCAAGTTGCTCTTTCCTGTAAATCTACTCACTGGCATGTTTTCATTACCAACACCAACATATCCCCCATATCCCCTAGACAGTGTGTGTATGTGTGTGTGTGTGTGTGTGTGTGTATATATATATATATGTGTGTGTGTGTGCGCAGTAGCCTTGGCTGCAGGCTGGACTGTAAGTACTAACCAAGGCTAGCACAGATGAGTTCCTACCTAAATCATACACACACACTATCACACACACAACTGTGTCTCTGAGGTGCTTGTGGATGATTTAACAAAGTCCTCATCACTGCCTTATCAGGTATGGACTGACATGTGTGTGTTTGTGTGTGTGTGTGTGTGTGTGAGAGAGAGAGAGAGAGAGAGAGAGAGAGAGAGAGAGAGAGAGCGCAGTTGGCCCATTGCAGGATAGATTTACTGCTGGCTGGCCTGAGCTCAGCTAAATCACTTCAACCACTTATCTAGGAGTTATTGTGCATAAACATTCTCTTCCTCTCTTCCCTGTATTCTCTTTGAAAAGTTTTTATGCAGTGTGAAGAACTTCCATGTAAAGGGTTGAGACAGGCCTTTAGCAGTCGAATTTAAAGTATATGTTTGATTGATTACCTTGTTCTACTTTAAAGTACTACAGTATTTTAATATCCACATACATTAGTAGCATGGCAGTGTTTGCTTATTCCTCATGTTCAGTTAGATCTGAATACGAATTTCTATAGCGTTCATTTACTTGCCCTTTCCTTAAGTAAGTTCCATCCCAAAAGGAAATACCATAAATCTGGAAACTCATCACATGTAACCACGCATGCTAAGCTTTGAAGTATTGTCGGTGTGCCAAAGATGTGTGCATGGGGATCTATTAATAGCGATACTGTTAATATCTACCCCCATTAACATACATGAGGAGGGCAAAAATTTAAGAACACTTCAATATAATGCACTCCAGTACCACCACCAAAGAGAGCTGTTGTTTTGGATGGCATTAGATTGCACAGGTGTTCCTAATAAAGTTGGGATATCAGTGTATATGTCAACAATTTTCCTCATTCAGAGGAGGTGGGGTGGATGGAGGTATTAACCCAACAGTGTAACACTTCCAACCACAAGTTGGGATAGTTAAAAAAAAAAAGAAAGAAAAAAAGGCAACTATGATTATCCTCTAATCTGTGGTTATTATTATAGCCATTACAATGAAGGTCACTTAACTTTAAGGAAGTAGTAACTTTAACCCACACCACATGTTTCTCTAAACCTCACAAAGTGATCATTTTAACTCAAACCATGATCTTTCCCTAAACCAACCAAGTGGTTTTTGTGCCTAAACCCAATCAGACCTTAACCACAGTATTGTCATAAAACATCATTATTTTTTAATAGTGATTTGTAATGAAAAAACACAGACAAATGATGTTGTCCTGCCGATTACTGCCGATAGTTGTGCCAGATTAGAAGATGCTCCTATAGAGTGCACATAATCAAACGACATATCTGATCATTTAATTTGGAGCAATTACTGCTTGTCAGTCAAGCAATAATCCAAATGGGGCTATGCTATAATCAAATAACAGCACATTTGTCCTTATAATAGTGCTATTATACTTGGGTCAACAAGCTCTACCCTGCAAAACAAAAATGAAGGTCTTTTACTTGGATCATCAGCTGGTAGGAATGGTGACTTTTTGCCTGGGATCTTTATATGTGCAACGTTCAATTAGCATGTATATATGTAGCTTTTCTGCCATTATAGTTACTTTCAGTTAAACATTCTGCTTCTAGTAGCAGCCACAGACTCTAGGCTATATAAAGATGGACATAGTGAGGTGTCACCTATTAGTTTGCATTGGAGCCAGATTGAAGCCCAGAGTTATGTTTATGTTCGGCGCCATCTTTTCCATTTGGAGCCAGGACCTTCCAAATAAGAGGTGCAGGGTGTTGCCTTTCACACCCTGGAAAAATGCCCCGCTACCTCAGACTGAAGTGAACGCTAGCTTACTGGGAGCACCGAGCACGACACACATGCACTAACATTAACTATTTTAGCTATATTGTGCTAAAGGGGCAGGTATCATAATCAAGTAACATTAAACTTACTAAAACATTGCGACAATAGTACAATGACACAAACTGTCAATCACAAATGTAAATCAGCACCCACTAGCACACTTATTAGAGGGCCTGAATTTAGCAATCGAGACCCTAATGACTTGTAGAAGAAATTATTGACTAAGTATTTCTAGAGAGACACTCTTTGAAGTCAATCTCAAGCTGTGGTTGATACAATTAAGGACCCATTGTTTCATTAGGTTTAATTGTAAAATACTATTTACAAGAGAATGTAAAAGCAATGTTAAGTTGCCAAAGCCCTCCAATGTTCCTGCAGTGGAAGAGGGTATATGGTGTAATTTAGTCCACATTCTGGTCTGCAAAATTAATTTTACTGCTGAGAGGACCAGTCGGCCTCCTGGGAGACAGTGGTTTAGACACCCCCCAGTCTGGAACACAGTGATCACTGTAGCCTCTAGCAGATATGGTTAGTTCATTGACATTGTGTTTGTGTTTGTGTGTGTGTGTGTGTGTGTGAGTAGGGGATTAAGTGTCTATAACTTTGTGGTTTTCCTGTTTAGTCTGAGTTTATGACCGTCTGGAAGAGGACAGCATTTGCAAAGATCAACCACACAGAGACACTCATGTTCACACGCAGACAGACTGACAGAGATACACCCACACACACACACACACCTACACACACTTAAGCTCACATGTCTCTCCCCCTCCTCTTCTCTCTGATGGGTGTGTAGCCATCTGGAAAAGGACAATATTTAGGTCGTCCCTGAAGTTCTGTGGAGTTGTAAGCAGAAACGCACATTGCTATGTTTAAAAAAAAAAAAAAGAAAGAAAGAAAAATATACAATAAATTATAGGAAAAATGTTATTGGCAGTGTTGTGCAGTTGGTGTTGCTTGTGGCTGCAGGTATATGCATTATGATATAATAAATAATCATATCCCTTTACTGTCCTCTGTATGCTAGGTTTTGTCTCCATAGCATTATTATTACAGCAATTTCAAAAAGATCAGTCCAGTAGTAGACATGGTATTTGAGAAGGGACAATAAGCGGAGAGAAAGGGAGGTTTTGTCATTCCACTGTAAGTCCAAGAAATGAAATTTAATTGAAAGAGAGACGGGGGAAGTCAGATGGGGCAATGTCCTGACCCTTCTGATCAGCCCACAATATTTCTCCTTCTTTTTTTACATGAACTTTCTGCCTTTATTTTCTTGTATAATAAGTCGTTCATTGCTCTCTTTCAAGGCAGGGTGACTGGCTGTCTGCTTGTGTTCTCCTTTGGTCCTTTGCTCCTTTGCTCCATTTCTGACGGGAACACACACACACACACATACATACACAAACTCTCACTTCCAGGGCAGGAAGTCGTAGTGAGAGCAGGATGTTGACTTAGTTTTCATTTCAGCTTTTCCTGAGACCCCTCAAGGTCGACAGAAGAGTGGCCAACAGATGTAAAGCGAGAGATAGAGACAGAAAAAACAAAAGTATAAATTAATGTACATTTTTTAAATCTTATCACACCAGACAAGTAATAAAAAGAAAACTTCAAGTACATATTTATATACAGCAATCGTGTGGCGGAATAATATTGGGAAAAACAGCAGGAGGAGGCAGAGAAACAGCGGGAGTGAGAAAAATGCAGACAGACACTATTATTTTAATATATTGAATGGCTTTGTATGGTTTTTCTTCATTTTGTGATGTGGTTACTCTGACTAGTTTAATGATATTCCTCTAAAACTGAAATTAACTTAACATGAACATATTTACTGTGATACTTCAGGAGACAGACTATGACTGAGTGACAGACTTTATACACACAAATGACCTCCTCTGGTGCTTTTATTGTATTTTTGTTACAATCCAGTGACCGTACACATTCCCACAATGCAAGAGGAACGCTCATTATGACAATACTCAGTCACTATTGAAGCTGCGACCATTGAATTGTCATAAAATAGCCATGAACTCAGTGTCACTACCAGTATCGATCTGTCCACATCATTTTTTCAGCATGACATTTGAGGGTGATTTTTCTGAAAATGTTCGCTGCACTCACTTGTAACTCAAAACCTACAACAACTTTATATTTCTGAATCCCAGTCAAGGGGTTTTCATTAACTAAATCCTAATTTATGATGACAAAAGTATCTGGATGTAATATTGATTAACAACAAAACATATATCAATGATTGTGGTATGTTAGCTACAAATCTGGAGACTAAATGAAGTGGTGAGTCCACCACTTTGGTCCTGACCAGTAGCGAAGCCAGAAATATTAATTTTTGTGTGCCTGTGGGATTTAAGGTGTGCAAGAACCAAAGTGATCTGTAGATCAACCATAACAGTTTTTTTACTCTTGTTTTAAGCTCTCATTAGTATTAGTATTTGCCTACTATTCATTGTATTAATAGCTGGCTACTGGTTTTGTGTACTGTTGCTTAGCAACATGTGATAGTTTCAAGAAATATGGTGGCGGAGGCGAGCTGCAATATTATTTTGTCATTTAATGCTGCAATGATTTCCCCAAGAACATTATAACACAACTGCTGCATAAAAGCAATGTCAAACCCGGAGCTGTGGTGACTTCAATGGTCTAACTTACTCACTGAACTGAATCTGCTGCATTGAACATGCAAAGCCTATAAGCTATTTGCACAATGCCACTACATGGCAAAAACAAACTGACAGTGTGCCACTTACATAAATTAAGTAAGCATTATGTATCCAACAATACAGCAAAGTGTGAGGTTAACAAAGTTTAGCTTCATTTATAAACTATCATTACATTTCCAATCCCTCCCTCAGCCTGTAACACAATAGGCTGCACCAGCAGGTCCTATTTCAAAAATTACTTCTAACATCAAAAAGCACAATTTATACAAAAAATCACATTAGTGTGACTTACTTGTGTTAGCACATCTTCAAGGTAAGAAACATCAACTGAGCTAGGATGTGTCACTTTCAATGCTTCCAGACTTTAGCAGAATTACTGTAGGTTCAACATTGCTTTAAATCCAAAGACATGCATATTTATCACAAAAGCAATAGAAATGTCCCCAGATAGTGTGGATACTATATTTAACTGAGCTTAGAATGTAAATGAATGTTATTTTTCTGTTTCTGCTTTCTGCAGAGCTGAAGTTTCATCCCATAGTGAGACATGATGGAACAACACCTCATTGCTTGTTAGAAATCTGTCTCTGAAAGATCCGATGTGCTTACAGACACACATACATAATTTGGTGGAGTGGGTCATTGGGAGGGAAACAGTATCTAACTCATCCAGGAAATCACTCCGACCGGGTTGTACTCTGATACAAGTTTGAACTCTGCATTAACAGATATAAAACCTTATGTTCACATCAAAAAGTATTAATGCATGCATCAGATACTTGAATTACACACCCTCATTTATATTTTTGACATGCAAAAAATATCCCTCAAGGCATGATTTAACAACCAGCAAACAACTTATTCAAAGCCTCGGCAGCCTCCACAGACAGCAGCAACACCACAACAGTTTCAGCGTCCAGACAAACCACAAACAGCAGCAAATAAGAACTACGAACCATCAACAACAACACAGCAAAGTGTTAAATAATGTTACACACAGAGAGACATGGTGAGTGAGCAAAGAGGCAAAGATACAGACAGACACAAAGAGAGAGAGGGTGTATCTGACTCACATTTTTGAAGTCCATGCTCTGTCTTTCACAGAAATGAAGTAGCATTAACTTACCTGCTCTCACTCTTGCTCCTGTGCTTTTTTGTTGTTGTTGTAAAACCATTTTCTGATGTCCATTTTAACTACCACTAAAAAATATTGATTCAAGTGCGACACTTCACAACAGTGATCACTTGAGCATCACAGAGGCACACCGGGGGCACACCAATGGCTATGCGAGTGGTCCAGACTGAATTATCTCAACAACTATTGGATGGATTGCCATGACATTTTGTACATTGGACATTCATACTCCCCAAAGAACGAATGCTAATAAATTTGGCATTCGTGTTTTTGAGTGAAATATAACTTTTGGATGGATTGCCACGAAATTTGGTACAAACATAAATGCCGCCCCTCCGGATTGTAGTGACTTTGCTGATTCCTTAACATTTCATCTACCTCTATGATCAGGTCAAAATTTTAATTTGTCCACTGCATTTCGGTTCACGTATGTCCCAACAGTCCAAAAGGGCTGAGTGAAGTGGAATACTGTAGATTGGAAGGTGTGGTTATTAATACATACAGCCGCTCCATCACGGTTCTCATAGCTCTGAAGCAGCTCGTCCAGTCACAGTATGACAACAGTAGCTTAACAAATGAAGACACACATATTATTGTCCATAAAATCTGCAGCCCAAAGCTGATGTTGTTTGTCTTTTAACAGCTAATTAATACAATACTGATAGAGAATATGTAATTTAAAACATGTTTGGGGTAGAGTTTTTATGATCACATCAATCTGACACTTCAGTCATAATTCTACTCTCGTCTCAGGTCATAAATGGTAACACCATATCGTAATTGATGTGATACAGCCGTATTTGCACCATAATGCATTTCAAGAATGAAACATGATACGCAAAATGAATTTCAAGGTTAGGAAAATACCAAACTGTTAGGACACTGGCAAATACCACTAGAGCTGCAACTAACGATTATTTTCATTATCAATGAATCGGTTTATAATCTTCTTGATTGATTGATTAGTCGTTTGGTCTATAAAATGTCAGAAAATGGTGAAAAATATTGATCACTGTTTCCCAAAGCCCAAGATGCAAACTAGAATGTCTTTTTTTTTGTCCTGATCAACAGTCCAAGAGATTTCGTTTTTTGTCATACAGGACTAAAAAACACATTTAAGAAGTGGGAACAAGAGAATTTGGGCATTTTTTCTTAAAAAATTAGTCAAAATGATTAATCTTTTATCAAGATAGTTGGCGATTAATTTTCTGTCAGTAGACAGATTCTTTGACTAATCATTGTAGCTCTAAATATCACACATTGCCAACATCCTTTGTGGAGGAATGTTTAAAAAAAGAAGGAAAAACAGTTTGAAACCCAGTTACACAGTGACTCAGACAATATTATGATAAACATTTTTCATGTTGAAGTTTGTATGAGTACAGAAACAGAGCCAGGAAATGTCCAGCAGATGTAATCTACTGTTTATTAGGAAGTCATTCATTTATCCAACATGTCAGTACGAACTATGTTACCATAGAAACGACATGTAGAAACCAGGGAACACTGAAAACGCGTATGTGAGTGTGTGCTAATATTAAACATTACTGTTAGATGTGAGCTTTGCTGAACTTTAGTCATAATATGTTGTGCTGTGCAGCAACCAGGACAGATCAACAACTATGTGTGTGTGTCTCTGTGTGATGTGATTAAGGCAATGACTGAATACACACTATATTTAAACCCTTGTTTAAAAGTTTTTTACCTGTTTATAAAAGTGATGCCAGTTGTGCCGTCAAAGTTAGAACTTTAATATCTAGTTAAACAAAACTTTTGTTTCTCGTGATCATGATTTAATTATTTCTGACATGTCATAACAAAACATTGTTTTCTTGTAATTAATCAGGTAAATTACTTTGAACTTTTGTGCTGATGTCTTCCTTAATGATCAGGCTCTTTATCGGAAGGACGCTTTACTTATTTAAGCTCTGTGTGCACTTTGTTATCTCAGTATCTTCAGATAATTGTCTTGTTAACTTGAGCCAGCAAATTATTTTTGTCCTGTTGCTATTTTACCGTAGTCAATTTATGACTCAGGCAGACATTATGGCAGGTACCAAATTAACTCATGTTCTTGAAAAAACATATTTTTCTTTATTTTTGTTATAAAAGGTTTTATATCTCAAGATACCAATATAATTATGTTCTGATCTCAAGACTGCATAAAAAAGACTCATATCTACCACCATTAGCCTCCAGGTTGGTGGCTCATATTTTTTTACATATATTTTCCCAAGATCATCATCTTATCTATTGATAACAGGGTCTTATTTGTGTGTTGTTTGTGTGTTTCATAACATTTGTCCCATTCTTGTTGCCTTGAAAGCTTGATATTGTAGCCAAAGTGAACATCTGAGTTCATCTTTTTTGGACCGTTCATTGTATGACACATTTGCAGCCAAAATCTGTAAGCGGGTAGCTGTGATCTCAAGAAAAAAAAAATAATTCTCTCATTGTCACAAGAAGTTTGATATCTCCAGATAACAAGATAATAAAGTCATATTCTGGAGATTGTGGGAGTAAACACAGTCCCTGTCGCTTTTACCTGAAGACATTTTGAGGAAATTTGTCACAACTTCAGACATGTGTCGAATTCTTCTGTCCTTGTTAACTTGTTAAAATCCCATTTCCTGGATTGCCTTGTTTGCGAAACTCAGGGCTAGAATAGAAATCATATTTCAGGTGTTTAGAGCACATCTGAGCAAACAAAGCAGATTCGTTTTCCAGAAGTGATTCTCACAAAGCTGGGGACGAGTCCAGCACTGATTAGTGTTTATATTGTTGTGCTGTAAGATTGAGTCTGTCAAATATGACTTGAAATTCATTAGAGTGAGGGCTATATATGCATATTGTACATATTCATTTGTGCTCGTCTGTGTGTCTGCATGATCTATTAATTGCACATAACATATTTGTGTGCACAGTGATGTGTGTCTCACTGTTTTTATGCACACACACAACTTCGTATGTAAATATCTTTATGTAAAGACTGTGTGTGTGTGTGTGTGTGTGTGTGTGTGTGTGTGTGTGTGTGTGTGTGTGTGTGTGTGTGTACACAGGATTATTGCAGTCTCATCCCTCATTCTCCTCCTGGCCCTGACCCTTTTAAACAACACTCTATCTTTCTCTGGGAATCCCTCCATCCATCTCATCCCTCTCCATCAATCTTTCTATCTTTTTCTTTTACCTCTCTCTCTCTCTCTCTTTCTCTCCCCTCAACTACTCAAGATGGAGGGAGAGATAGAGTTGCAGAGAGAGATGATCCTGTCTTTTTCAACCTTCTTCTTGTTCCATCAAGTATACATCTAGCCTCAAAACTCAACAATAACACATCCATCACACACACACACACACACACACACACACACACACACACACACACACAGCCGGGCAAGCAGTGCAGAGTCATCTTTTCCCATGACAGAAAAAGCAAATAAAGTTTTATTCATAATGTAATAAGAAACCTTTATACAATAAAAGGAATTTGCTGTCATTCTCAAGCTTTTGGACATTCGGTCATATGTTCACATTTTCTCCTTAAATGTAGATTTAGCTTCCATACCACTGTCTTATTGTCCCTGTTACCACATTGATGAGTGGCATGCTTTAACATTCTCACTTTTGTGAACATGTACTTACAGTATGTATGTTGGTGCATTTATTCTGTTGGATGTAGACGCAAATGCAGTTTGTTCAGGGTTTGCTGCGAGGACACAAAATGCGGCCTCTGTAAAGATTCCTGGTTTTTAAATTCAGAATTTGTGTTATGCCCAGATACCTGCAAAAGTAAAGACATTTTCATTAGCCTCAGCTGTACTTTAATGCAAATTAGCAAATGTTAGCATGCTAATACATTAAACTAAGATGGTGATCATTGTAAAAATTAGTAGCTAAACATCAGTATGTAAATTGTGAGCATGTTAGCACGCTGAAGTTTATATTTAGCCCACTGCTGTGCCTATGTACAGCACTCTTAGTTGTTTGCAAGGTATCATGGGTAGCCTTTGACATCATATGCAATATTGCAAAAACCTGGAAGGAGAGGCAAAGATCTGTGCCTGGAACAAGAGAAACAGTGAAGTTTTGAATTGGATGCCACTACATTTTACATAGATATGCAAACAAATATAGATTTTTTATAGCAAAGATCATGATATATTTAAATAGTTATATCATTTTTATATATAGAGCCACTACTTTGGGAGTGACAGTTGGGCACACAACAACATTATGAGAAATAAAATCATAAGTATAGTCAATATGATGACCAAACAGGTAGAGGTGTCCACTTTTCATTTCGCTCAGCTACATCAGTCTTTTACACTAGGAAAACACATGTAAGCTTTGTCATGTAACTACAACCAAATTCCAAGGTGATATATATATATATATAAATAAATCACCCAATTTACCAGGGAAGTTGGTGTGTAATCAGTGTTAGGCTTTTGAAACAAATTATTTGGCAATGACATTACCCAGCTTTCATGGGGTGCACTAATACATTTTGACAGTATTATAATTTAGAGCCTGTATGACAGTAAATCCTCTGAGACATCTGGTTAACAGAGCGTAGATGGGGCATAGAGAGCCAGCCAGCCAGCCAGCCAGGTAGGTAGGTAGGTAGGTTACCATGGTTATCAGAGCAGAGAGAAAAGAATGGAAGGTGATGGATCTGAGTAGATGTGCTTGTGTGTGTGTGTGGCAGTCGTAGAGCTGTAGGCAGACAGTCATTATGTCCTTGTCATTCAGTCAATCTGAAATCTGAAACCTGTCTGTACCCAGTCTTCTCCATTTCTTTCTTGTTATCTCACCTTATTGTTCAACATAAAAGGCAAGAGAGAAAAAGTGTTATCTGTGGCCAAAGTCAGTCATACACATGATCACTTTCTCTTAAGAAATATATTTTACATTTAGTAGGTGTTGCTATGACAGTTTACATCAATACTGAAAACCCACAGAAATCTAGACACAAAATTTAATTGAAATTATCAACAAGGCATTTTCTAATCCTGCTTTCAGCATCATTTTGTGAAAACTGGACCAAATCTGTTTGCCATAAAAATTAGGTGATGCTAACCATATTCTCTTGACAGGTTGGGCGTCACCAAACTAAGATGGGCATGCTTGCTACTGGTAACATGTATCCAGCACTAGCTGTTCATGGTTGGGCCATTGGCGACTAAACTGGCTCCCCCACACAACTCTAGAATCCTTGAGTTGTGTGAGGAGGGTGTGTGGACACCCAGCAAGACTAAAAACAAAACCTGTCAAAGAGTGGATGTGTTCCCCTTTTCCACTGGGAACCAACGGCCATCTATACTTGGAGAGGAGGTCAGCACCACCAAGGAAACAGCTGATTGAAACGCAATGATGACACAACCCACAACTATACTGGATTGGTCGGGGCCTGGGCTAACAATGGCTGCACCTCCCATCGAACTTCCTCAGAGTGGGATCGAAAAGTATGCTACTGGGGAAGACCGACTACTGAGACTTGCAAAAGATGAAGTAACCATTGGAACATGAAATATGAGAACATGCCACAACCACAAGAAACTCAACAAACTGGAGTATGAGATAGACAGATACAGGTGGAACATCCTTGGCATCGCAGAGATGAGATGGCTGAACACCAGGGAGACAGTGATGGATGAAGGACACTATTTATGGTGGAGTGGGGAGGAGAAGAAGCATCATGGAGGTGTTGGGTTCCTTGTACGGAAGGACTATGTGAGGTTAGTGTTAGAATGCAAACTGATATTCAGCAGGATAATACGAATCTGTCCTACAGCCTATTAGAAACAACCATTGCCAACATACCAAAGAAAGACATCACTATCATCCAAGGCGACTGGAACACTACAGGGAAATTTGGTGTTGAAACAACTAATAAAAGAGGACTCCATCTACTGGAATTTGCAAAACTACATGGCCTTGTGATTGCTAACACACACGTCAACCACAAAATCTCCAGAGAAGTCACATGGACAGCACCTGATGGAACCATCAAAAATCAGATTGATTACATCTTTGTAGACAAAAAAATGTACCAGCAGCGCAAATGGAAACAAAACACAGTCATGTCAGGGAGCTGACATCAGCAGTGATCACACTCTTGTTATGATGACACTGAAACTGAAGAACATCAATAGGGCCCTCTCCACGCGGATGAAGTACATTGGAAGACTCAAAGACCATGATGTACTAGAAACTTTCAAAATTACAATCAGAGGAAAGTTTGCACTGCTGATGAGAATGACAGATGCACAAGACAAGACTGATGCATTCAGAAATGCTGTGAAGGAAACAGCACTAGATGTCCTGGGGAAAGAAAAGAAACTGATACAACTGTGGATGGCAGCACAAATTCTGAGAAATTTCGACAGAAGGAGAGGTGTAAAAGTTAAAACATATGAGAACGAGGAGAATGAACGGAAGTACAGCGATGCAAACTCAAAAAATGCGAAAAGAAACAAAGCAAAAGAAGACTTCTTACAAGTGAAATGTGATGACATTCAGTTCAGATTCGATAACAGCTCGAAATTAGCGTATGCAGTTGTGATAACCAGAGAGAAGGCAGCTAAAACTTTTGTAATCGAAGATGCTGGTGGTAAACTGCTAACAGAGACTGGAATGATGAACAGAAAAGATGGATGGAGTACATAAAGGAACTTTACAACTACCCCATCGCAACTGACACAATCATACTAACCAACATGGACTAAGGCGGACCAAGTGTGGATGAAGATGATGAACCCAAGACACTGAGAAGTGAAGTAGAAGAAGCTGTGAGGAAACTTAAAAGTGGGAAAGCCGTGGGGTTTTATACCGGTTGAATTAATCAAGAGTGGGGGAGATAACACCATTGATGTGCTACATAAGATCTGCAACTCAGTGTGGAGGAGTGGAGAGTGGCCATCACAGTTGACAAAATCCTTGATAATCCCACTGGCAAAGAAAGGAAACCTCCATAAATGTAACAACTACAGGACCATAAACCCCATAAGCGACCCAAGCAAGAGCTTGTTGAGAATATATGAGAGCCGTAGACATCTTATCTGAGGAACAAGCTGGCTTCCAAAGTGGACATAGCACTTTTGAACAAATCACAAATGCAAGAATCTTGAGTGGGAAATGCAGAGGCCATCGGATGGAAATCCACCACAACTTCAACGGTTTCAAGAAAATGTTTGATAGGTTGTGAAGACAGGCTCTGTGGATGGTTATGAAAAAGCACAAAATTGGCACAAATCTAGTGAAAACGATCAATGCGACAAGAGTAACAGAGTAACAAGAGTAGCAATGCAGTGATATCAATGTTTAAAAATGTCAGTGGGAGTCCGCAAAGGATGCATTCTGTTGCTATGCCTTCTCATGCATTCTTTCTGGAGCAGATTATGATGGAGGCATTGGAGGACTTCACTGACACCATCAAAGTTGGCGGATAATATATAAAAAATCTCAGATTTGTGGATGACATAGACATCATACCTGGATCCAAGGAGGAACTAGCGGACATTACCAAACGTCTGGGCACAACATGAGATATGGTATGGAGATAAGCATTGAGAAAAGTAAAATGATGGTAACATTTCGGGTGACTGATGAGGAACATTATGAAGGGAAAGCTGATGGGAAAGTGCTGGAATCGGCAGACCACTTTGTATACCTCGACAGGAGATAAGAAATCCGGCAGGGGCTCTTGAACCACTGATGGAAACTGCTCGACGGAGAAAGTTACAGTGGTTTAGGCACATAAAAAGTAAAAATGGGTCTCTAGCAAATACCATCATGCATGGTGAAGTTAATGAAAGAAGAGGTGCAGGAAAGCTGAGGTCAGAATTGATGACGGACACAAAGAGATGGACAGGGAAAGCGGTGGTGGAGTGCATGAGACTGGCGTCAGATCGGGATGTTTGGAGGTGGGTGGTGATGTCATCAAAGTGCCCCAGCAGCCCTTGGGCTACGGGAAGCGATATTATTTTTCCCAGGATGGCGAAGTCATGACCCACCCTTCTCTGCCTCTGTTTGGCTTACCCTGATATTCTTACCCTAACCCTGACCAATCTTTGTCCTCGTGCCTGAACCTAAGCAACCCAACCAACGAAGGCAATGAGTACTAGCCAATCAGAGGCAGAGAAGTGCGGGTCACGACTTCGCCATCCTGGGAAAAAAAAATTGGCCTACGGGAATGACCTGACCTAATCTGAGTTTAGCATGTTAGCATGCAAATTAGCACTAAACACACATCTGAGGCTGATAGGATGTCATAAATGAAAGTATTGGACAAATGTTTGTTTAAATTTGTAAAGGAATAGAAATAGTGTTATGTGAGCATGTAAGGGTACCACAAATGGTTTAATGTCACCACCAACATTTCCCAGCTGGATTGGAAAAGATGAAACTGAAACAAACCAAAATATGTGGTTATACAATTGAGTTTCCTTTCAGAATCCCTTGTGATTCTGTAAATTAGACGTACAGAACTGTTAGGAAGCTTAAGGTATTAGCCGTCTCAAATCAAGGTAAAATTACACTATTAAAGATTGCAGTCTCCCACACACTTGCGTATCTGGTTGGAGACTCTTCCAAATCCCAGGAATAAGCAGGATGTTGGCTTAATTTCCTGGCAGGAGCAGGTGGCAGCAGTTATAAGCGGTACAGAGAAGAAGGACCATGAAAAATATGTTCATCAAAGCAACTGTTTTGATCTTGTATTAAGGCCTCAACGCAGATAATTTTTCTACAGAAGTCTGGTTACGGAATTTGATTATGTTGGCAACATGACAACTGTTGCACACTTTTTGTTTGTCCCTATGATAAGTGCATGGGTGGATAGATCCAACAGGCGTAAGTATAAATGGGTCCTGCATGCTGTTTCTTTCTTTGAGAGCTTTATCTTTTGTCTGTTGCCACTGTTCAAATTGGGAATAAATGAACAAAAGAGCGCTGTGACTGTGATAAGACTCAAACCTGCTCTCCACTGAGATGTCGACCAAATATCTGACTTAAAATCTTGAGGCATCAAAAAAGAAAAAAAGAGGACATACCACAATGAAGTGATGAAAGTGAAAAGACATTGATACGACATGTATAAAAGCAGTTTTATTATCATTATAGTGTTCAGGCTGTGGGACTGAATGAAGAGTTTCAGTTAGACGACTACATTTTAAGATACAGTTTGGAATAATGCATTGTGATTATGGTGGTATTTTATAACTAGTCTTGTCCGTATGTTGGACGATCTATGTGAAGTGACATTTTTGATGGAATAAATGATTAATTTAACTCATGTCACTGTTAAAAGGTTGCTTCTCTCCCTTTTCATGAAGTTCTGGTTTCCAACATTACTAGTGTTAAATTTTTCTGTTAATCTGTTAATTTATCAGTCATATTACATAAAAATGGAATACAGATTTCAGTTGAGTAGTTTGTTTTCTCACAGCGTTGTTCTTGTTGAAGGGCTTCAGTCCTTCTATGTGTTGGAGTGTTGGTGTGTGATGGTACAGTAGGGCAGATCGTCCGCTTAATCAGTGAGAATCACAACAGGTGTGCATCATTAGTTGCACTAAACATTGAGTCATCATGCGCTGGCAAGTTGAGGTAGGAAGGAAAAGACTGTTCTGTAGTGAATTACATTCTGTATAATTTGGTGCACTCATGGCTGTGTGTGCTCATAGAAAATTGTAATTGTCTGCAGTAACAGAGAAATTCTACATCACTGTTGTTCTATATGCTTTGAAAGCTTGGTATTAGTGTAGCTCACCCTGTGGTGAGCTGAGTAGATGGTACAGTGAGGCTGAGAGGGTAAAAGGCCAGTCACTGGTCAATTGTGATGAGTAGGGGAGAGAGTAGATGGCCGCTTGCTGTGAGGATGCAGATTTTTTTGTTTATTCTTTTGCTTCAGCTATTTTTGTTGAATTTTCCAGGGTTCATGTTTGTGTCTTTTAATATTCTTGTTAAACATACCCCTGCCTTCTGATCTGCTTCCTCGAAATCCTTTTTTAAGTTTTCCAGTGCCAAACAACATCCTCTGCCCTATGTAGTGAGGTGGTGACACAACAGTCACATAAACACAAACCTCCATTGAACATTATGACTTGACATAGGCTGGGTCCCGAAGTTCAAAGTTCATTCTTGACCTTGGACACAATTAACAATCACTTAAAAGTACATCAGGTGACCACTGAGGGGCAGACAGAGGGGCTTTGGTCGCTCTCCACCAACTCTGTGAGAAAAATATCTGGGTCATTGTTTTATCATATTGTCTACACAAACTACTAATTTAATCTGTCTGTTGGGGTTAATATTAATGCAGTCTTTAAGAATTAAGAATGTGCTCTATAATTCATTAGTGAAGGACACAATAATATAAGTATAACTTCTACAGAGTCATCACACAGTGAAAACTTGGTTACAACATTTATCTAGAAGATAATATTTTCCTTTACGAAAACTATGGAAATCTGGGCTCCCGCAGTGGTGTATGTTTATCAGATCTCATTTCTGAGAGATTGAGAAGTGTGTGTGTTTGACTGAGTGTGTACAGTATATGATATGTTGTGAGAATGTGTCTGAGAATGTTTACACATGGTGAGAGAGACTTTGGGTGTCTCAGATGTTCTTCACAGTTCATCAGTGTTAACATCTGGCCAAACAGCTGGGCTCATCTGGACACACACACACGCATGCACGCACACACGCACACACACACACACACACACACACACACACACACACACACTTTCACACACTTTCACACACTTTCAACTTTCTCCACTTCCATCTCATCCGTCTTTCTTGTCTGTTTACAGTTATTGTAAATTCATATGTATCTGTTTATATTTGTGTGTGAGTGCACATGTTGTTTAATTATAAAATCTGTTGATCTCAGACCAAGATTGGGATATCTGACATAACATGGTTTGTGCATGTTTGTGTGTCTGTGTTCGCTAGACAGGAAATGTGAACCACGTGCATGTTGAGCATTCCAGTACTTTAAGTTCAACAAGCTTGTCATTCACTCCGAGACTAATGTTCTTTTACTATGGGAACAACACAGATGAATTACGCCTACAGTCTGGAAAAAATACAGATTGTGTGCAGTCTTGTGGTGTATTTGTGTGGTGATGACATGTAGACACATAATAATGATCAGTTTGTTTTAGCTTTTATGCTACCTAAAGTAAGTTTTACCTAAAATATATAATGTACGTATATCACTATGTCATAAAACCATTGGGAAATGAGAAGAAAATAAGATCCCCTCCAGACATGTTTTAAGATATATATGAAATACTCTACTTTGAATAATAATTTGTCTAATATTGTTTTTCCACAAAAAAGTTAAGTCATCTCATTTAAATCCTTAAAATGACATTGACACCTTCTTCTTCATTAAAAATTCCAGAATCTGTGAATATGCAAATAGTTTTCATTTCAAAAGTTTAACTTCTGGACAAAAGGTGTCTCCTACTTCTCAGAAAAGTCCATCCTCAGTGTATGCGCACTAGAGGCTTTAAGTTTCTACATCACACTTATGTAAGTCGCATACTGGCACGTGATTGGTTCCAAACTAGTTGTGATGTCATAAATCATGCCGTAGGTACACGCCTTAAACTCAGATTTTCAGTGAGCACAGAGAAACTTTCCCCCCTGAGCACATACATCATTCTGCACAGTGAAACTCCAAATGAAGTAACAAGAAAAAAAAACAACACATTTTTGAGTGGGGGACTTTAATTAATATTCTATAGCAAGTAGAGATGAAATGATTGGTTGATCCATCAACTAGTCTATCAATAGAGGTAATTTCTTAAGAAAAAATGCCCAAAATTAACAGGTTCCAGCTTTTCTAATGTGAATATTTGTTGTTTTCCTTAATGTTCTATGACAGTAAACTGAATATCTTTATATTTTGGACAAAAAAGCTATTTTAGTATCAACGTGGGCTTTAAGAAATTGTAAAAGTGCATTTTTCATAATTTTCAGACATTTTGGTGACCAAAAGATTTATCAATTAATCAAAAAAATAGGTGGCTCGTAATGAAAATAAGCATTAGATGCAGTCCGAATAGCAAGTCCAGCCACTGTGGCTCACCAACAAAAAACTCGCCCAGCTTATGAAATGTTGGCATTATCATTATTTTCTTCTTAGGGTGGTAGTGAAGGAGGTTCAGGTTGTAGTCACATCGCTCCAGGAGTTTATAATAATGGACTACTTTTATCATGGAGATTTTGAGTTGAGGTTGAGAAATGTAGCTCTATTTTCATGTCCTCTAGGAGGTTTTTTGTTTAGCACCATACCACACCCATGAGGGGTCCACTAGGGAGGAAAACACAGTTACTTTTGCATAATAAAAGTTTATTGATGGCTTCTCATAATATCCTGGAAAAAAAAATCTTTTCCTTAATGTATGTTCTCTCCAACTTTATATTCTGTGGCTCCAGCAGTGAAAAATATCCATGGACAGGAAATGGAAAAAAATGCTTGAGCAACATAATGCAAATTTATAGTCCTTTGATAAAGTAGCACACTGCCCAAAGTCTGCACAGTTGAAAGCAGGCCAAAAAATGTTCTCTGTATGCTGCTTTTATCCAAAGATAAAGTGAACAGGGTTAAATTATGTTAACTGTATTAGACTGTACCAAAAATATACATCCAGATTAACTAACTAGGATGGTATAAAACACCTGCCCTCCCCCTCATGTTCTAGGCTAAGTACTCACATCCTCAGTACAACAAACACAAGCACGGACTGACTCACCTCAGAACAACACCACACACAAACCGTAAAATTTTAATGATTTTGAATACAAAACCTGTATACAAAGCGAGGTATGCTGGATGTTCCTAATAACCTCTACTGTAGCATTTTGGCAATTTAACATATTTTTTGCTTTGAAGAAAAGAGCCAGCCTGACCTCATTTGAACTGCTCTGAACAGACTGAAGAACCTGTGATTAGTGATAATCTGACTACGCACGTTATGATGAATTTGCTGCAATTTCTGTGTATCCACATGTCATCTTTATACATACATATTTGTGATATTTAAAGGATTTCAGGAAACAGTCTGGCATTTTTAGAAATATGGTTGTTTACTGTCAAACATCACTTCATCTCTGTGTGTCAATATCATAACATTCTTTTTGTTCTCCAGATAGAGAAAAGCTACTACAACTACAATTTATGTGTAGCAGACAGCAGCACATAATGCACACCTGTAGCTTATTCTGTATGTAATAGTCTGTGTGTTTTCTTTCCAGGATTGTTCCCAGCTGTATTGAACCTGGCGTCCATGGCAGATATAACGGCCAATGCTACCTGTGGTTCGTTGGGTCCAGAGATGTTCTGTAAGTTGGTAGAACATGTACCAGGTCAGCCTGTAAGGAACCCACAGTGTCGAATCTGCAACGAAAAGAGTCCAAAGACATTTGGTAAGAAAAACTCTCACACATACACAATGACTTATAGTCGTAGTGATTACAATAATTAATCATGCTAGATAAGTTAATTAGAGCCCGATTGGCCAGATGTTAACCAATCATTTTGTCTGAAGTGATAATTACCGAATGAACTGAGGAATCAATCACAACATGACATGATGACAATACAAAATTAGCCTTCAGTCATGATTCAAGCAGCCAAGCTGACAGTCAATTAAATAGTCAATCAATGATTCAGTTAACCACTCAGTCATAGAAGCCAAACAGTCGCTCTTAAACTAATAACCAGTCATCAGTGGGTCAATCAACCATTTAATGAGTCATTAACCAGCCAGTCAGTCAGCTAGTCAGTCACATTAGCTTTTCCTACCTGCCTCGCTGACTAGTTTGCTAGTCAGCCAGTCACTCATTCAGCCAGCAAGTCAGGCAGTTAGTCTAACAGTCGACGAGGATGAGGAAAAGAAGAAGAGGGGATGGATATACTGATGCAAATAGAATATGAAAAAGTAGGGAAGCATGAAAATGAAATAAGAACCCACTGCTACTGACATGGTCATTTAAAAACTAAGATTTGAGATTTAGATGTATTTCATTTGACTAATTTGCTCACTATTAAACAACTTTTCTGTGACTGACTTGCTGACTGTCTAGTTGACTGACTAAGCTTAATTAATTGATTGATTGAGTAACTTTCTGACAGACACACTGACTTATTAAATTACAGATTTTTGTGGGACTCCAGCAGTCTGTCCTTTTCAGATCTGAGAGGGAAATTACAGTAAAAAAAAGAGGAGAGAGAGAAGGTGTGGTGAAGAGGAGAGGAGGGAGAGAAATAAATTTTAGGAAAGGATATAGCTCCTTCATCTTGCAAGCGACAGTTGTCATGGTTTTTAACAGAAATGTCACAAGTAAGTAGCCTGGTGATTGACAGCCGCCGGTCAAGCTGAAATATCACATCTTCTCTTAAAAATACTCTCTCACACACACACACACACATTAACACGTAAACACTCCTGCACACACACACACATCATACATACAAAGCTCTGCATAGTGACAGTTGCTATATAGTAATAATGTCTATTATCTGGCTGTTTCATGAAAGCTATTGTGTGGAGTCATAACAGCATCCAGGATTAGATTCTGCAAATATGGTGACCTTTTTTTTTTAAATTCAGAAGTGAATTAAAATTATCTGAAATGGGAAAAGGAAATCTATTATTCTTTCTTTTTACATTGTAGGAAAAATGTGCCTTTGATATCTGGCCTTGGATGGTTGAAATGCCAGAAGTTTAAAAAAAGAGTAGATTCAAGACTAAAATGTTTTTTTTGATATTTTGGAGTTTGAATTGAATAAAGTGACTGATATGCTTTTCTGTGTGTGTGTGTATACAGAGCGTCATCCTATAGAATATGCCATAGATGGGACCAACCGTTGGTGGCAAAGTCCCTCCATCAAGAATGGGATGGAATACCACCATGTGACTGTGACTCTGGACTTGAAACAGGTAGAAAACACACACACACATAGAAAATAACTTCTACTACTATACTTATGGGCATAAAATTTTGATTTATATGTTTATTCCTTGGAGGGTCACCACAACCTTAAACTGATACTCCACCTGAAATCTCTTTTTTGAGTATCAAACATTTGCTCCCTGTAGGCTCGCAAGCTGGCAGTATAAAATCCGTCTTCACAAAGAATCACAGCTGTGGTCAGCTTAGATTTATGTTGGTTGCGAAGGTTTTTAATGGTGACTTGTCATCATTGGAAACCACCGTAACTGCTGTGAATCAAACCAGACCACAGCCTCTATTCTCTGTGAAGAGGCAAACCGTATCCCATTCATCCAGTTTCATTTAACAGCATTAGAAAACAGTAGAGTTAGTCTTTGTTTTTCTATGGAATAAGCTACCTACTGTTATTTCAGCAGTGCGGGAATTGGTTAAAACAACTTTGCCATCAATCATTTCATAAGCATGGGTCATGTCACTCTTTAAGTAATGGCTTTCCATTTTTGATTTGGAAAGCTTGGCAGGGATCTTGGTGATGGAGGGGCTGTGTACTGACATAAGATGATTTAGGACATCTAATTTAGTTTAGAAGTGTGATTAAACAGATTAGACTGCCAGATTATAATTATATAGAGAGAGACTACTTCATGAGAGGCCCTCAGATCATTAAGGGAACCCAGTCAAAAATTACTCTAAAGGTTAAAAACAGATTAATTGATAATTGAAAAGCCAATCACCTAGATCAATGAAATAAAAGCTTGAGCAACACAAATTAGTAATAACAACTTAGACATCCAAAATGAATGAATGTCACTCAAGCAGAATGTGTTTTTGACTTTTTGACAGTTTTTATGTCAACTTAAAGTACATTTTATTTGGTCTCAGTGGACTACAGCTCATAACTTGCTGTTGAAACGTTTTGTGATTGAATCTGGGTGAATATCTTCGTCACTCTTCTATGTCTTGTGGATGTCTTCTCAATGCTTTGCAGACATACCTTGAAGCATCTCTCAAAACTAAAAGCAGAAAGATAGAAAACGGGGTGTGTAGGAGAGGATGAAGCAAATGTGAGGGGAAAAAAAGAGACATACAGACAAATAAAGAAACATGACAATTATAAGAAATAGAGAAATGAACAGGACACAGAGAAACAGTCCAGAGAGATGATAATTTTAATTGATGGAAAAAATCTATAAGGTTGATGAAACTAAAAAATAAGTGGAGTTGTCCCTAACACCCATTTCACATGTGTTTGTCGTCACAGATGAATATATTAACATTTCATCACCAGATAAAGCAAAGTATGTTTATTTTTAGTTCTAAAATGTGGTTTGATGCCAGCATAGACCCGACAGCAAACAAGATGTGAAGCCAATATTTTAGCATTCAAACTCTTTCTTGCTTTCTCTCTTTCTCTCTCTCCCACTATGGAGATGGACTGAGAAAAGCTAAAAATGCATTCAATGTAGCTATGCAACAAAGACATGGTTTACTCTGCTGCTGCAGCTTACAGTCTGTCCACCATGTCAAGAATGAAACAACAGCAAATAGCAAAATCTTCAAACTCAGTCACCCTGACAAATCCAGAAAACAATTAAAATGACAAACCAGCATGCGTGACAAAAATGCAGCATTAAATCAAAACTGACTCACCACTTTGCTTTGAGGAAGAAGAACATGATGAGAAAAGTGGTTAATTTCTCAAAAAACAGAAACTTCAAATCTTTGGCAACTGGCTGAAGGGCTGGATATGTGGGCACAACGGCCACACATGTGATTCCGTTAATACAACATTTGATGTCTTCATGGGCAGACGTGTTAACTTATGTTCCTCATTACGTATAGCACTTGTATACAATCTGTTGTGATCATTGGAAAAATTTATGTCACGTGGAGCGTCATGGCCATGTGTATGCTGAAAATATAATCTGGTTTAAGCCCCCAAAGGGCACAATCCTCAGGATTGAGACTGTTTAACAACTCTTCCTTCAGTATTCTACTCTTTCTGTATAACCTTTTCTGTTGTCAGTGTGGTGTGTTAGAGGAAAGGAAACAAACACAAAAACTGTAATGAAATAAACGTTTTATCTTCAAGATTCGAGTACCAATGTATTAAGATTGGTAACAAGTGAATTTTTCAAATATTTTAGGTTAGCCTCTGTCAACTTACTGTATTTTCTCTAATAGTGGCTGGTAATCAATTAAAAGCCAATAATGGCCAGGAGTGTGGTTGACATGAATAAAGGCCGGCCCCAAATACAGGCGCGGGGAGGGAAAAAACAAGGATGGATTGAGGCTGTATTCAGACCAAATCAGGTGTTGCTGCGCACCGCTGCAGGGTTGTACGGTGGTGTGGGTGTGTTTATTTGTGCTCTAGAAAGTAACCCCTGTGAAACAATTAGATATTTTTTTTTATTGATCTGATTCACTGCTTTCTTACCAGCTCCATCTCTTCATTCACTCTCTAGCCCCCTGGACGTGGGAGGAAGAAAGTTAGCTTGGAGCTAGAGAGACAGCTGATTGATATTTGATATTTGACCGTGCTGTTAACTGGCTATTAATGTTTATATCCAGTGTAACGTTACCTCAGATTTGTTTAGTTGTTAACCGAGACTGGCCATATTTCCCCTCCCGTACTTGACCAGTCATACTTCACACAAGTTATATTGAAATGTTTGTGTAATGTTTCACAATAAAAGTCGGGAAATGAAGGAATGAATTTTATTAATAGCATAATGCAGTAACAAAAATTTAACAGAGCAAATGGAAGCAGATCAGAAAACAGGGAGGCTTCGTACTAAAATATGAGCAAATATACTTATCAAATAGAGGGAAGTAGGAATAAAGGCCGCTCTCTAATATAAGCCTGCTTCCGATAAAGGCCTGGTACCCTCTGCAGTTGAGGTAAATAAAGGCCCCGGCCACTATCAGAGAAAATACGGTAACTTAATTTTTCAAATGAAGATAAATTGAATTTAGAAGGCAAAATGAGGTGAACTTCATTGTTTTTATTTGTTTTTTGCCAACCATCACAGAGAATGTAATTATATCTCTGGACAATAAGTAGAGCAGCAGTCATCTTGACATGTTAATGACCTCATGCCCATCAATCACAGCTTTCACCACTGTGGCATGGCTGCACTCCTAAATGGTCTTACAAACACGCACACATTTTCACACTTGTCCTTGCAGTTGTATGGCCAATGAATACTTATTCTATCTATCTGCTTTGGATATCCATATACACACTCACTCATTCTCTCCTTCACTTCTGACAATAATGTTAGTGTTTGGAGCAGGAGACTGACATGTACACACACACATACGCACATACATTATTGCTGTCATCCACAGTCAAACTTTCATACAGACACACAGAGAAATTAATGAAGAATTGATTATAACCACTGACAGCTAGATAAGGGAAAAAACAGAGAAAGAAAATCCTCATCTTGCTCCATTTGTCATGAGCAGGTTCCTTAAAAGCTTTTTAATACCAGTGTACTTTTTCTCAATGACCACCTACTGAGCCGACTCCGTTCTAACAGTCATCATCTTATAATGGCCGTGTTTGGCATGTGTATTTATTAAAGTGGAAAAGCTGTCCATCTTACTATAAAATTATTTTCATTTGACTAAATGCTCTTCTGATATTGTCCATTGATATTTGCTGTTTCCCCCATGAAAATGTAAAAGACAAAAACAGACAATCGTCAGTATTAACAGTTTAGATTATCAGTCAAAAATGTGTTTGTCAAAGTATTCAAAATGGTGGAAAATCTATCTAGGCGCAAATGGACGTAGTTTATATAAATTTAGCACAAAAAGCAAGGAAATTTGTGTTTGGTAGATTATTTCTTTGTTGTAACAATGCCTCTTGGCAATAAATCTTATACCGTTGGAAAGCCTGTTTATTTCCCTTTTAAATGGTGCTACATTTGTAAGGAACATGCATTTATGGGATGAGCAGCAGAACTGAGTTATGTGGGTTGCGCCCATGAAAAATTTGACAGATCTTCTCTGCCAATGCCAAACAGCTTATTCTGCCATGGACTCTTGTTTGGTGTTTGGTGGATTGGATGATTGAAGTTTGAAGAAACAAGACATATTGGCAATTTAACAATTTATTCATTTAACTAACAGGAGCCTCAGTAGCGTGTGGAAGAACCATACACAGCCACAACAGCCTGGCACCTCCTCCTCATGCTGGTCACCAGCCTGGTCACACACTGCTGTGGGATGGCATCGCATTCTTCAACCAGCATTTGTCGCAAGTCAGCCAACGTGGTTGTGTTGGTCAATCTGGCACGAACAGCACGCCCAAGCTGATCCTACAAGTGTTCAATGGGGTTGAGGTCAGGACTGCTGGCAGGCCATTCCATCTTCTCCACTCCCAAATTCTGGAGGTAGTCTCTGATAAACCCCACTCTGTGGGGGCGAGTGTTGTCATCTTGGAGGATAGAGTTCGGTCCCAGACTGTGGAGATATGGGATTGCCACTGGTTGCAGAATCTCATCTCGACATCTCTCTGCATTGAGATTGCCTCCAATGATGACAAGCCTCATTTTTCCAGTGAGGGAGATGCCGCCCTACGCCATCACACTGCCTCCACCAAAAGATGTTACTCTATTGGTGCAGCAATCAGCATAGCACTCTTCGCGTCTTCTCCACACTTTGACCCTACGATCCAACTGCCATAGGCAGAATATGGACTCATCGCTGAACATAACGTTCCTCCACATATTCAGGTTCCAGTGCACGTGTTGCCAGCACAAACGGGCCTGACGATGAAAGGCAGTCATGGCAGGCCTCCTGGTAGCCCTATGAGACTGGAGACTGGCTGCGTGCAGTCTGTTCTGGATTGTCTGGGCAGAGAGCTGTCGGCCATATCGTCCTGCAAATCTGTAGAAGACAGCCTACGGTACCTAAGTGCTGACAGGGTGAGGAAACAGTCTTCTTGGGGTGTTGTCTTCCCAATAATGCCGCAACTTGGTTTTGCGGAACACCAGCTTGAAGTTGCCCTATTGCACAGGCCCTATCCAGATCAGTCAAACGTGGCATGCCGATTCTTGGAGCAGACACCTACTGACCACTGCAGCAGGGCCCATGCTCACAGGTACCTGGGGGTACCAGAAGCTCATAACAAGAGTCAATAGCAACAGCAAAATAAGCTGTTTTGCATTGGCAGAGAAGATTTGGCAAATTTTTCATGGGCGCAACCCACATACTCAGCTGTGCTGCTCATCCCACAAATGCATGTTCCTTACAAATGTGGCACCATTTAAAAGGGAAATAAACAGGCTTTCCAACGGTATAAGATTTATTGCCAAGAAGCATTGTTACAACAAAGAAATAATCTACCAAACACAAATTTCCTTACTTTTTGTGCTAAGTTTAGATAGATTGGTCTGAATCCAGAAAAACAAAGAATTTTGTTTGTGAGACTTACAGCTCAAAAGTTATAGGCCAAAACATAAAGTTTGTTGTTACAGTGTGCCCATCAGGCCGATTGGGGTCATATCTCTTGGGCAGCACCTGCACACAACTTCCAATTAATGGGCAAAATCTCATGTCTCTCACATTTACCATCTCACAGGAATTCGCAAAAACATTTCTGAAGAAAAATAATAAACCAGCACAAAAACAATAGGGTTACAGTCCTTTGGGCTTGAACCCTTAATAACTTTATTTATATAGCACTTGTTGTAGCTTTTCTATTATTTGCCTTTAACCACTAAGTCATTATATCCACATTACTGATGATTATTTATCAAAAATCTCATTGTATGAATATTTTGAGAAAGCACCAATATTTATCTCTACAATATTGTCGCACTATCAATATTGAGGTATGTGGTCAAAAATATTGTAATATTTGTCCATATCACCCGGCCCTACATACAGCTAACCAGTGTAGAGATGATACAATCGGTGTTATGTGGACTTTTCTGTTGGATTTAGTGAACAGTCATGCTGCAGCATTTTAAACTAGTTGTCAAAATGTCTTAAAAAAAGGTATATTTTGAATATTTCGACATGAGAAGGCTTTTACAACTGACTTCATCAGAAAAGACTGAAAACTATTCTACTATCATGAAGTAATTCTCTGTTCATTATCTCAATCAATTTGGTATTGATCAAAGTTATAGATAGACCTCACACCTGATTTGCAGTGATTGACTGTATAGCCGCTGCCATTAATGTTTGTGCTTGTATGTGCGAACATGTGCGTGCTTCAGTTGGTGTATTGTGTGCATGTATGTGTGAGTCTGATCGGTGCTATGGAAAGCTATTTACCCTCCAGTGCACTGAATTTCCCTTGCGACCACAGTCATCTCACTCAGAAAATGACAGTGTGCTTGAGTGTGTGTGTGTGTGGTTATCGCCCGTGACATCACCACTCTCATTTCCTCTCTTGTTATTGTTGAGCCTCTCTGGACAGAAAGACTAAATAATGAGAGAGTGGGAGCTGAGGCAGGGGTGTTTCTAGGACTTGACAAGGTCTGGGGTAACTGTAAACCCAGACCATCTGAGCTGTGGTCATGGTGTGTGCACGTGTCGAGCACGCACCAAATTTTTTTTGGGTGGTCTCTGCTATCTGCCTGGAACACCACTGCCTAAATTTCATTTAATTTTACTGCATTGTATAACTACTGCAAACATTACATTTCATTTGAAATTTAATTTTTAATAGTAATGTTAAGACAATTGCTCTGGACAAAATGGACATCTGCAGGGCAGCTGAAACTTCTCAAACCTATGGCACTAGTTTAATTGCTACTTTACTTTTTTACTCTGTTTTTACATTTGTATTTGACTGCACTTTGTGTTGTATAAATAAAATAAACCAACAGCCTGATGACAGTAGATTGAATTGAAACACTTGTTAAAGATAAAGAAACCTTCTGTTTACAGTTAATCTGTGCTATGGCATCATCAAGATATCAAAATGCTACAGAGACATTAGAGTCAGTGGTAAATTACCAAAGAGTTGCACCGATCAGTTCATCGGATCATGATCTCAACAGTATGGCGATAGACGTTGACTGGTCGATCATCGCAGCAGTTGGGCTGCTAGCAGCTGAGGTGACCGGCTGGTCTCACCTGGCTGGCGGCTCCTCACATCTCCAAAAACATCAGCGCAAAGGTCCATACAGGCGTTATTTGGACTACATATTGGGAATCTAAACGATTACTTTCTCGCCTGAAAAAATATTAAAATTTAACAAAGTGACATAATAAAATAACAACTGCTTTTAGCTTGTCTCATAATCCATTGCTGCCAGTTGCTCGGGGCAACGCTACTTCTTCACTTCTCATGTTAGGCTGAGGACAGACTGGACACTACAGTGACTAACTATTGCCTCTTGAGGTACAAAGTGGTATTATGAGACAGGACGAACCGGGGCTATTCTTACATGTAGCACCTTTAAATGTTGTTCCCATAACACATTTTTCATATTCACAAAACAATCAATCTTATAAATCATGCTGTATGTAAGAATTTCCAAGATACTACACTGTAATCTTGGAGATACTGGGGTATTTCAACCTGTTTTGGTCCTGTATCTTTGCCACCTAAATCGTCAGGGTATACTCCTCCAGCTCTTTCAAGTCTACTTGGCTGTCCTGTATGCTGCATTGGCTGCCTGTCCTCTCGTGTTGCTGGATGACCTGAAAAGTTAAAACAGATACTAACATTAATACTGAAATTTAATATATACTAGCTATTTACTACTTTCTCAGACCTAGAGTCTGCTCTTGACTACTTAATTTACAACATATTTTGTGGTGGTCAATGACAGAATGAACAAACATGAAAGTTGTATTGGTACACTTATCTAGACCAAACACAACATCTATACAGTATACTACACACTGCAGATATGGAGATACAGGGGAAATGTTACCAAAGATGACTCAGTTACCAAAGAAAACTGTCTATGCTTATCTGTTGACAAACAGTGAAATGCATAAATGATGACAGACACCCAGTACATCCCAAAACTGATATTTACCATAGAGCTATAAGTAGTATCTATGGAATCTGCAGAATCTCTAGTCTTAGGAGATGCCTCAATATTCCCTCTAACAAACTTAACCCTATAGAGCCTCTGACAGACATGTTTTTAGTCCCTTTTTTTCTCTACTTTTTACAGCTATTTTTTACACTGTACAGTGTCCTTGAGTTTTGAAAGGTGCTTTCAAATTCAAATTTGTTTCAAATTAAGTATTATTATTGTAACACTCAGTCTGCTCTCTCCCTTCATGGCAAAAATAATTCCCAACATCCATCTATAAAGCAAAATATATTGGAAATGAATGGCCTGCACATGATGACCATTGATCAACTATCAAAGGCAGCATAATGTTACATATTTACACACTTACATGCCAGGAGCTAAACAAAGCAGCAGCTAACCTTAGCTAGCTGAGGGACCCCGTGTGATATGCTCTTCATCATTTTTAGATGAATTCTTGGATTGTAATTGTGTATGCAGTTGCATTTGACTTGACAATACTTTAAAGGTCCTCTGCAGTGACCTGTTGTAAGTGGTTGAGAACCATTTCTGACTTTGTGTGAGCTTAGTTTCTAAGGTGTAAATGTTTATATTTCAAATAATCACCCTTTTTTTATAGTCTTTCCATATAAAAATAAAGGTTTTCCAGCATTGTGTTTTAGTGTGTGAAGTGTTGCCGTTGGCATTGACATTAGTATGCATATAGATTAAGAAATTACCAGTAAATGTATTAGGACTATTTTACCATCAGAGGCTAAACTTGCTTCGCCATTGAAATAATCTTTTATCAGCCCCAGACAGGATTCAGTTAAATTGCAGTTATTATGGAAATGCAGCGGCCAGTTTGACTGATGGACAGTTTGATGGACGTGGTCAAATCATGCACTGGCTTTGCTTTCTGGGGGTGGGAGGAGAACCTGGCAGAGTGATCAGGATCCTGAAAGAAGCTGTCAGTCAAAGTGCTACTTCAAATAAATACCTCAACACACACACACACACAAATGCACACAAACACTAACACAAATTCATACATGTCACAGGCAAAATTACATCCTTGAATTCCCCAAGACTATTTCTGTAATGGTCTGCATACAATCTACAGGATGACTGTAGATCCAAACCCTTGTAGCCAAAACATTCAGATCAGTGATCAAAATTAGTTGATTAAGGCAGAAAGAGACTAATTATGTGCCTGTTTAAATTGAAAAAAAAAAAAATCAAACAATATTGTTAATGGTTTTCAGGGTAACAAAGTTTTATAAAAAGGTAAAGAAATGATAAAAGATAAAGAAGAAAGAGCTTCTCGAGGGCTGACATCTGAAAGTAGGAGGTGCATTGAAAAAAGAGACTAAGCCTCAACAACTTTGTGTCAAAAATTAGGAAAATATATCACAAGAAAAGTCATACGGGGAAAAAGTGATAAATGGAGTTCACAGGTGTTGTTAACCAGCTAAATTCTATTATAGGAGTAGAGAGATTTGTGTTTCTCCTACATTCATCTATTCCCTGGCCTTCAGTGCTGTATACTCATTAGACAGCATAGCTTTCTGCATTCATGCTTTTGCTTTTGATTTAATCTTGGCTCTCAGCTTTAAGCCCTGTTGAACACATGAGGGAATCCCAGTGTAAACTAAGGGCATTTTCAAACTTGCCTTGTTTAGTGTGGTTGAATCAGACTCTAGTTCGTGTTTCCCCCTCGTTACGATTCGTTTGGGCAGATCTGCAGGCTATAGCAAATGAAGTATAGGTTTGAAAACGCCCTAATATAACTTCTAACAAGACCATCAGACTTAAGAACATACTTATTTGCATTATTTATTATCTCAACATACATTGCAATCAGACTTTTTGATCAATACTCTTGAGGTTAGAGATATAGTAATACATTTAATGTTGAGGCAGTGGAGTATTTCTGCAGATAGGACTCATTCAGATGGTTTCATCATTGAAAGAAAATACTTGTGTTTTCAGTGTTTTATGTCTTCTTCTCAGCACTGCTCTTTCTTTTCTCGATAATTACCACCATTGTTGTTCCTTTGACTGACTTTACCGCTCTTTCACCATTGAAGCTGATGATGTACTGTCCTATTTTACAATTATATGAAATGGCTGAATATTGAAGATTTTAACCTTAACCCTTTTACGTAAAATCATCACAACTCTTACTACAGTCAGCGTCTTGCTCAAGGACGCTTTAATAAGAAAGATGCTGGAGTTATGATTCATTACAATGTGAGCTCTTACTTTCTTTAGCTCTGGCTTTATAACATATACCCCTGAGAGGCAAATCTGTCCAGCTTACAAGAGACATTTTGTGTGTTAAATGTTGTTTCCCTTTGTCCACATTCATGGGAAACAAACCTCAAACACAACCTACCTAAACAACAATGAGATAAAAACAACTCTTTACTTTTCCCTGAATGAAACAATGAAGAGGTACATATGAATGATATGTGGTAGGAGGTTTTAGTGCCATAATCTGAATCTGAAACTTAAAAATATCTTTATTCGCAGCAGATAGAAGGTAAATGAAACATCTGCTGTACCCAATAAAACTTTGTTGGTCTATTGTTTGACAGTTGCTCGGGCCAAAGCAAGAATGTGGGAGAGATTGCAGCATCTGGTGTTATGTGCAGACTAAAGCCTATTTAAAAGCTTGAAAGTGTGTTTTGGGCAGACAGAGAGGCAAGACTTAAAGAGAATGGATTTCATTTGGATGTTCCTCTCCCTGTTTCTCATTCACAGCAACACACACAGGTCATTCGTCTGTTTAATCCAGAGTCCCCTGTCTGTCTATGCAACGTTGTACTGCAGCCTCTCTACTATTTAAGCTGTTGTGAAAAAAAAACACAATAATTTGTTTGTTTTTCAAGTTTCATATTATTTTTTTTTTGTTGTGCATTGAACTTTTTTAAAAATTGTATTTGCTGCAGAGCTGCCAAGAGACTGTCGTTCAAAGTACTGCAGCATTCAAACCGTCTCCCTAAATTGTTTTTTAGTGGCAGCTCAGTGGAAAAGCAGAACGATCCTGCAATGAGATGACTGCATGGCTCCAGTGAATATCTGCTGCTTGTTTGCTTGCACTAAGTTTGGCAGTCAGGGATGTTGGATGATTCAAACTTTTTAGAAATGGGCCAAAGGCTACTCTATTAGTCTAGGGAAATGTTAACACTTTTCCATTTGAAGTGAGAGTAAAATGTAATGTGTCTGCCCACCATTTCTGTTGCTCTGACCTGTCTGTCTGCATGTCTGTGTGTGTTTGTTTGTCTGAATCCCAAAACACACAAGAATTCAATTTTATTATCTTTTTCTTCATTGCTTAATTCTTTGTGTCTCTTATGAAATTCTGATCTTATTACTCTTTGTCTCTGATCAATCTTTTGTGTATTTGTGTGCAGATCCTGCTATAATTGGCTGAGTACTAACTGCAATTGAAGTTTGATGCCAGTTTATCAGGCCAGAGAGATGTTAACATGTTTCCATGTGAATGGCCTATAAACACCAGCTGTTCATTAAAACAGCTGTCACTGTTTGTCCAAATCACGCTGAGACAAAATGAATTCTTCACAGTCTATTTAATGGTGGGCTACCCAACCATACTGGACACAGGGCTTAAATGGACTCACTGAGCATTGAAATAAACATTTTAAGTGCTCATTTGGCTGTTATGTCCAAATATCTGCCAAGAACTGTTCCTTAGCATGAGTATTTCCTCTCAAATATGTAAGATGTTTATAATAAAATGCTTGAGAACTATGTGAAGATGAACAGTGATTTGTATGGTTTTGAGTTGAGACTCATGAGATGTAAAAACAGGAGACACTTATATCCGGACATGTGCAATTTTGTAGCCTTTATGGGCTTGACTTCATGAATAATTTGGCCCCACTTCTTTACAGTCTTAACACCTCAGTTTAAAGCTATAAACTAACTCTGGTACAGTACATCAAATGGTAACATGTATGTTTAACACTGTAGATGGTCCAAATAAATAAATAAAATAAATATGTAATATAAAATAAAAAAGTAAGTTGAGTAAGGAGTTCATGATAGAGCTCAGTATTATTCATCAGTACCAAAACTATGTAATTTCATCCGGGGATAAATGAGTCACCAATTGTTTCACTCTGTAGCTTAAAAACTTTTTCTTTTTCTATTAGAACATCCAGATCTGCTCTGTTCTCTCTTTTGAGATCAAATCAGTACTAAAAAGAGAAAATTCATATATTTTTGACAGCACCCTCTGTTTGTACATTAATCAGTCAGCATGTCCTCAATTCTCTGTTTGCATAACTTTTTTGCATATAGCATATTTTAAACTGCATCTGCATAAAATAGTAACATCACTGTTCTGTCGTAGGCTGATTGTGACACTGACAGCTTGGCAGCATCCTAAGATGCAACACAAAAACAATATGGTCTATTTTTTTTGGAAAATGTATATATTTATTTACTGAATATAGCCTTTATTCGATAGTGACAGTAGAGATGCAAATAGGACACATGGGGAGAGACAGCGAGGTAAGACATGATGCAACAAAGGTTCCCAGCCAGAATCAAACTGGATATCTTACATGTTATGCACCCACATTAGTTTTCTAGCTAATATATCTTTTTTTATCCATTTATCTTCTTACCTCCGGTCTCTTTTTTACAGAGTTGTAGGACAATATCTCATTCTGCAACATCTAGGGGAAAAGTGCACTGCTAACATCAGTTTGCTGGCTAGTTAGCTTTTTCAGCTTGTCAGTTGTAGCTCATTGAACTTTTTTTTTTTCTTTATTGGACAGTTGAAGTGGCAGACAGGAAACAAGGGGAGTAAGATTGGTTGGACATGCAACAAAGGTCCCTGGCTGGAACAGGAAAAGGGGTGCCGCAGTTATGTGGCATGTGCAGTAACCATTCGGCTTCGAGGGCACTACTCATTGAAAAATGGAATAAAATGGCTTGAAGGCATTTCTGGTACATCTCAAAAGATGATTTTTCAAATTTCTTTTATACATTTAAACATCACTTTGACATATTTTTGACTCCAACAAAGGAAGACCAATTGTTATTTCAGGTGGACTTAAAAATTCAATCTCTTCTCTATAGGGGATGACTGAGGCACTGGACTGGAAATATCGTAATTCTGTAGTAAGAATACTGTAGTGGACTTGGCTTTATTCAGTGAGAAAGTATTTTTTGTTTACTTCATTCTAACTGGAATTAACAAGGTTAAGCTCAAAATTGCCAAACCAAGCTGCAGTGCAATAAATGAATAAACAAATAAATAAATAAATAAAAAGAAGCTGTTTGGAAAAAAAGATTTTGGCCAATTAAAATCACACAGACTGCTTTCACAGTAATACCATCCATTCGATATGTGAACTCACCATAAACTTACCTACCTGACATTAATGTTATGGATGCAAAATAAACATTTTATTTACCAGGTGTGTGATTTCCTGCAGGACAGTTATTTGTGTGTTTATCTGTTGATGCTGTGTTGAGCTTTAGAGGCAAAAAATGCACCTCGTCTGATCCACAACTGATCAAAACAGAGAATATGACATACTGCAACCCTACACACACACACACACACACACACACACACACACACACACACACACTGCATTAGTTAGCTGTGTTCGTCTATGTTTAGCTGCTGGAGATGCCTAGCTGTCCTAAAGCTGTCACCATATTACAAGCTACTGCTGAGAACTCATATGCACACACAACACACACACACACACACATCCCATCCTCGGTATGAATACAGGTAACAGTGACTCTTTGTAAGTGGTTTGAATGACTGCTATAAGGTTACCCTGAAATACACTTTCTCACACACACAAACACACACACACTCTTGGTAGCTTTCTCTCTATTCTAATTGCTGCAATATGACACTGCTTCCCACATCACGAGAAGAAAGAGAGATGTACTCACAGAGAGAATGGATGAGGTGAAAGACAGAGTGGTGAAGCGAGAGAGGTGATTGAGGGAGTCAACATTTGACCCACATCTAGTGTCTGTCTATCTATCTGATAGATAAATCTATCCATACTACATCTGTCTATATGTCATTCTACCTACCTTGGTAAACAAAAGTAAAGAAAAGCCGAGACAAACAAAGACTGTTGTGTTATATTAGAACAAATAAGGTAATTTCAGTGATTTTTAAAATTAAAAACCAGGTAAAATTTGGAAGGAAATTCTTTAATATTTGAAAAATCTAGGTGAAATTTGATGAAAATGCCATTTATTGCACAAACGTTCCAACATTTCACCATTTTGTTAGTTTGTTTACACAGATGGACTCAAGTCATCTTTTATTTATATGTAGCCCAATAACACAAATCACAAAAATCACAAGTCTTTTGAGTTTCTTCCCCAATTTTTTTCCCTTTCCTCATTTTTGGCAGAGGCATATTCTAAACTGTCAGAACAGAAAAGCCTGTTTACTGTAAACAGAGGTGTCTTTTTCCAGCAGGAAACAGAACAATATTTAGATGTCAGAAAACATAATACCCGAATGGGAAGTGAAGAGGGTTTAAACTAATCTAATCCTTTTAAAATATTTGTTTCAGTGAAAATTGAGTCAGACAAATGTGTGTATGAGTGTTGGTGATTTGAATTTAGGGGGGACTTCCCCTTTCTTCATACCTGGCTGTGTTACTTAATATGCCAGATTTTATTTTGACAGTTCAATTTAAAGTGATGTGACAACTGGCAAAAGTTTATTTTCGACCACATTTAAAAGGTCGTTAAAACTTACTAGATGTGTTATGATTATGGTTATACAGTAACTTAATGGTTATAATGGCTATTAGCTTAGTTCACATGGTAAAGCTAATTGTATTCACTTGAAACCATAGTTGTTTCAGGAGTTAAAAGTTTATTAAGGATTTCTTTTTCATTCATTCTATCCTCTCTGTGTATTTTCTCAGGTTTTCCAGATAGCCTATGTGATCGTTAAGGCAGCCAACTCACCTCGTCCAGGTAAGTATTCTTCTTAATAATTTAAAAAGACATTTCGGTCTTATCAACAGTTTAATACAGTAATTAAAGCCTTTTGAGCACATGATCCTCCCACAGAAAATCCACAAGTTATTTGAAAGACAATAATTGTTTAATAAAATGAATATTTACTCTCATATTAAACATTCCCAATGTACTTTGCTTTGTTTCTTTAAGTTTAAATTCCAGCATCCAACCATCCTGATACCTTATTATCTGTAACTGTTACTGTAATTTGCTCTTAATAACTGACCTTAATGTACTTACATGTTACCTGATGATTTTTTGGGAAATTACATATTTCCACATTTTAGTTTATCATTGTCTCCAACTCCAATTTTCCCAATTGTTTTCTACTGATGCAGCTTTATATATTCTCTTTCAGTCTTTTATATTGTAGATTACAACTTTTCACTTAAAAAAGAAACTTTAAAAAAACCTTTTAAATCTCATTTGTATGTTTTTTTGACCCTAACTAATTTGGACATGAATTGTGTTTTTGTCTAATTCTGTCTGGTTTTTCATTTTTGGCAGGAAATCTTAAAAATCAGGTTATGAATGGAATTCTTTGAAATCCTGTGGTCAGGTTGATTATGCACCAAGCAAGAAGTGATTACAGTAATTGTTCATACTCACGGACAAAAGAAGTGATTACTTCTAAAAAAAAAAAAAAAAAAGGAATAAAACTCGAACATATCAGACCTTCATCAGAGCTCTGATATTATTAGACCGAAAGCTCAAAATAAAAGTGAAACACTGCATAGATCTAAACGTGTGGAAATTTCTTCTATCAGTTTGGACTCTTTGATGCTTCCAGCACCTTAGAAAAGATTTAGCCATGCGGAGCGGTGGTCAGGATGACCACCGCTCCGCATGGCAGGATGCATTATAAAACTTGAACATATAATGTCAAATGAAATTGAAAAAGAACAATCAAACAATATGAAACCACTTTGGTTTACACTTTGCCACCCTTTCTGTGTTTGAAAGGCAGCATCATCAAATGTTACGCTAATGTTAAATGTTAATTTAAAATTGCAGAAGCCCTGAATTTCTGAAAAATCTGTCTCATTTCAAAAGTTTAACTGCTGGATGCAAAATCTCCTCTAACTACTTACATCACTATTCTCAGTGTATGTGCACCGGAGGCTTCAGGTTTCCACATTGCATTTGTCTAAGTTATATATATTGGACCATGACTGGCTCCAAACTAGTTGTGATGCCACAAATCATGCGAGTAAGTACACGTATTAAACTCAGATTGAAGGTGAGCAGAGAGACATTTTCCCTCTTCAGTAGATGAATTTGAAAAATCTTTTATTGTCAGACTCTGAAGGTCAAACGTCCAAGTGAAGTGACAATAAGCAAAACACATTTTTCAGTGGAGTGGGACTTAACATTTTATGAAACTTGCACATCTTGACAGAAGCATAGAATAGGTGGCAGTTCATATGCACTCTGCCATCTAATTTGCTCATTTTGTTTTTCAATCTATGGAAGAGGTGGAATATCATAGTTTGTTCCATGTTATTGAGAATATGTGATTGAATATATGATTGAAGGTTATGTCAATTTTCTATGTATTTTAAGTAGGGTGACCTAAACACAGGCTTGGATGTCCGTTATCACTTTTATTGATCTCATCACTTGTTTGAAGCATGCCATCATTATTTCTTCACCAATATTCTCCGTCCGCAGGTAACTGGGTCTTAGAGCGTTCAATAGATGGTGTGACCTTTAAACCCTGGCAGTACTATGCCATCACAGACACAGAGTGCCTGACCCGGTTCAACATTAATCCAAGGACAGGACCTCCATCTTACACCAGAGATGATGAAGTTATCTGCACATCTTTTTATTCAAAGATTCACCCTCTGGAGAATGGAGAGGTAACGTTTGTCCTTACAGAGACTGTCACTGTGATTTAGAACAGAGTTGGGTTTAGTTTTGGGTTAAATCAGGTGGTGACTGTCTTTATCTTTGGTTGAGTTGGTTGAGTCAAGTTGGGTGGAGTTGGGTTGATTTTTAGTTAGGATGTAATAACAGAACAGTATTGAATGGGTGACTAGGGTACAGTTAGTTGGATCGAGTTGGGTCGATTCTGTTGGGTAAAGGTAGACTGACTAGAATTGGGTTGACATTGGCTGGATTTGGTTGAGTTAACTTGAGTCTGAGTTTGGATGCACAATCATGGAGATCATATCCCCGACTGACACCCCACTGGTAGTTTAATGCAAGACCAGCCTTTACCGTCTGTAGGATATTCTGTAAGCTGAATTTTTTATTTGAAGTGTAATTTCCATTGCAATTAAAAGTTTCTGTTGTAAGTGAGACCAGGGCAGCAAGCAGCATTATGACAATTGTAATGTCTGTGGGGGCAGTCTCACAGAGAAGCATTTCTAAAAGAAAGAAAGAAAGAAAGAAAAAAAACCCATAACCATTGTGTTTTTCTACATTACTGTGCCACATGCCTTGTGCTCTTCTGGGTTTGTTTGTTGCCTTTCATTAATGTAAAAATATTTTCAACTTTTTGGTGCTTCATACCATTCATCAGTCATGTCAGTGGCCAGACCCAGAGCCAGGTACACAGAGGCAGACATATATTTGAATCTGACAGGGCTGTTGCGAAGCATCCTGGTCTCATCAGCCCCTGAGAGACCGAGCCAGGTCAAAAAAATGTAAACAGAGAAAAGTACAATCTTTATAATGTATAAGCTCTCTGAAAGGAAAAAAAATCTTCTGAGCAAGATAGATGGTGGACATTAAAGTGATACAAGTGGCTGGTTTTCATAATGATAATATTTAGAACATAGCAGGTTTTTGAAAGAGTTTCATTTCAATGTGCAGAACTGTTCATATAATTTTAATTACTAATAGGAATAACAGTTGCTGAATTTTTTTTGAAAACACACACGCACACCGAGACACACATGTGCACACCACTGTTTACTGTTATGTTGCTTTGATCAACTGTGTATGCAATTGCACCCAGTATGAACAGAGGGACAAGTCAGCTATAACTGACATTAATGAAGAGAAAGAGGACTGCAGAACACAAATAAACACACATACTCACACACAACAGCGCAAAACAAACCAGTCACACATCTACATCTTCTACACAGGCTTCTAATTGTAGATGCCTGTCTGAATATGTGTACGCATTTACATGGGTGCGGATGTGTGTTCATGCATGTACATATGTGTGTGTGTGTGTGTATGTGTGTGTTAGTGTATGTCGTCTTGTGTGTTTGCACCGTATGTGTGTCTGTGTCCTGCGGGGGAGCGCTAGAGGGGGTGCGAGCTGGGAGATGTCAAGAGCTGCGAGTAACGACGGAGGTGTCTGAGTGTGTGTATGTACTGTGTGTGTGTGTGTGTGTTTGTGTGCGTGTGTGTGTGTGGTTGACAGCTCTCTAGCCGTCTGATCACAGTGAAACCATAATGAGTCGTAGGCGATGTGTCACAGCATCGCACACACACACACATTCACAATGTCACCCCACCACTCATCACACACACGCACACACACACACACACACACACACACACACACACACACACACACACACACACACAGAACCATCTCCTTCGTTACTTCCAAGTGTGCAGCTTGCACCCATCAAGTGTTCCCCCTTGACACACGCACACACACACACAGACGCATGCATGCACGCACACAAACACGCACGGTCAGCCCACTCTAAGACTTTTTTTTGCAGATGCCAAATGTTGCTTTTGGCCACATGAGTGAGACAGACAGATGGACAGTCAGACAGGCAGGCAGACAGAAACTCACACTCCTTATTATGTGGCTGCTTTTTGATTATTGGCGATACAGGATTTAAATGCTTATTTTGTTTATTTTACTTCTACATGGTAGTCACAATATCAGGGTTTGAGGTTCCTTTCTTTCCTTGTAAACACTTTGTCCCTGAATAGATAACAACCTGAAACAGGGCTGAATATGATTTGTCTTCCAAAGAAACACTTTGTCTCTGAATAGATAACAACCTGAAACTGTGCTGAATATAATTTGTCTTCCAAATAAACACTTTGCCTAAGTGTTCATGTTTTAAAAGTGTCCTTTGAGATGTTCTGATGGACAAAAGCAACAGACTCTTTGGAGCGAAGCCTCTTTATTCATCGTGATAATTTTGGACTGTGCCTCATCAATTGTTTTCTGATAAGCTGCAGCTGAAGGTTGCAGCAGCTTTGGGGTAGCGTAGCTATTTTCAAAATCTATGACGCAGACGGGCAGAGCTTATATTTGGTAAGAAAGTGCAGTCACTGAGAGGACCAATGCCTGTGCAGATAAAAACAGTACACTGTAAATTATTACTGGGGTAGGGTGTGAAAAATTACTAATTATTAAATTAGTGTTAAATACTTGATGTGAAATAGCTTCAGTGTGGTAAGCTACAATGCTTTGTCTGAATAGCTTGCTGCGTAGCTTGCTACTTGCTTAGCTTCCATTGATTGTATTAAATAAAAGTAATGAATGTGATATTAAGGAGTTTGTTCTTATTTGAAAGGGCTGCTTCCCTCGTTTTCCACTAGTTTGTGATGACGGTACAGATCATTTGTGCAATCAGTGATGGTGAAAACAGGTGTGTGTAGGGCTGGGCATATCAACTGAAATCAATATCGCAATTATATTTTCAACACATATAACTAGTTCTATAGGATCACTGGACAGATTTCTGGTTCAAAGTGCTGAAAAAGTGAAATCTTTTAAATACTTTAACGTGTTATATGCAGGTTTACATGCAAGGCACCACTTCAGTAATGACAACTTCTGCCTGCAACTCATCAATAGTGCTGCCTTTTTTCAACATCTGCCTTTAAAGTTACCAGTCAACATCTACTGTTACTACTACTATATGGGGTGGGGCCATTCTACTGTCTCCTTGTAATCCATTTGGTATCTGTGTGCCATTTGGAATATGTACAGTATTGCAAAAACAAACTCCTGGCACCACATAGCACCCTTTATGATTTAAACAACTATTCGAACTTCAATTAATTATCAAATTAAATGTAATACTTAGTTGAAGTACTGAAAACTAATAACACCATTGTTGATTAATTAAAGAACAAAATATGCCATAGACATTGCTTCTTCCTGTTACTAAAAGGTTGTTGCTACTCTTCCACCTTCCTTCTACTCATCTGTTTACACTTGTTTACCAAAGATGCTTCTCACTCCTTCGTCCGTCTACCACTGCAGGAAACTCAAAGCACCTTATATGTTTGTCTTTGCACCATGTCTTAGTTCAATACTGTTGTTACATGTCAGTATTTATCTGTCTCTCTGCCTATAGATCCACACGTCTTTAATCAATGGTCGTCCCAGTGCCGATGACCCCTCCCCAACCCTGTTGAACTTCACCTCTGCCCGCTACATCAGGTTGGTCTTTCAGCGAATCAGAACGCTGAACGCTGACCTCATGACTCTGACATATAATGACCCCAGAGATGTCGATCCCATCGTGACGAGACGGGTGAGGCTGAACACACACACATGCACAACACTTGTTCTCTTTCTTTTCTTTCCTCTCTCCTTTTCTCTTCTTTTCTCATTTACAGAAAAATATAAATATCTCCTTGGAAAATGATAAACAGATAAAATAAAAAAAATCTCAGTCACAGGTTATACAGTTTTATTACCGTATCTCTAAGTGATGTTTGAATAAGTCATAACTATGAGATACAAAAGCGTAATTTAATTTTGAAATCAGAAAGATAAGTTATATATTATGTGGTGACCTTAGCAAACCAAAAAAATCCGCTACTAATTAATAATAAACCACCAATCCCAGAAAGATTATATAATGACACGGATGCACTGCTGCTCTTAGAGGTAATGCTGCTGTTCAACACGTCACCAGATGTGGTGTTAGAGACATCTTTTGTTAGGTTAAGAAATCATTTTTTCAAGTGTAATCTGACTGAGATAAGTGAGCGAGGTCTTGTTCTAATAATGTATCTTAATTTATTAATACACTCATTAATGCTGTAGTACTCATTATAACATGTCGTCTGTCTTGTTCTCTCTCTTCAGTACTATTATTCCATTAAGGACATTTCAGTTGGAGGGATGTGTATCTGTTACGGCCACGCCAAGGCTTGTCCACTTGACACTGTTACAAAGGTAAAACTCTGTTTCTCTTCCTCTCAGTCCAGTTAACAAAACTATCAAGGTAATGGAGCTCCTCCATACTGTCGAACAGGAGCAAAGAGTACCCTCAGGCATCGGTGTTTTATCTCCTGCCTTATATCAAACTTTCTGTGTGTGTGTGTGTGTGTGTGTGTCTGTCTGTCTGTCTGTCTGCCTGCAGGGGACACAGGTGACACAGTGAAGCGTTGTCTCACGTGTCACTTCAAACAGTCGAGTGTTTGATACCAGACACCTGATCTTTCTCTCAACACACACACACACACTCACACACACACACACACACACACACACACACACCCGGCCTTGTGTCCTTTACATGTCCTGAGGCTGAAGCACAGAGTCTAAGTCAGATGTGACACTTGTGTCTGGTCCCTTGGTGATGATGTCATTGACAATAAGTGATGTCACTGGTGTGTTGAAAGCTCCAGTTTCTTCTCTTGTCTTCTCTGTTCTTTCCACCTCAAGAGGATATAATAAGGATATATGCCCAAGTCAAGGATTTAGCAGTATTTGTGGTGTTAATTGACTGAAAATGACGAAAAAAAACAAACAATTATCTTTGACCATGTGTTTATTTGGAGGGCATACTCCATGTATGCTGGGGCAACTTAAAGAATTATAACTTGTTTTTATGTATGGCCCATTTTAATACCAATCATTTTTACTTTATATTTATGCAAATCAATTTCCAAAGTATATTACAGCATTTTTCTTAACTTTGATGCTATCTTTGGTTTCCTTACAACTTCTTCAACTGTAACTCTCTTGTCTCCAAGAGCTAATTTGTCTTACAGTCATATGGGGAAACAGAGAAAACACACACAGACTTGAATATAGAACACAATAAAATATATGAAATATAAAAAAAAATATGTACAGTACTGTAAGAAAAATAACCTTGTAGAGACATTTTGCATCCAACTTATAAAACTGTTGCATGGTATTGATTTAAATACTCAAACATCCTGGGAGTCACATGAACACACCAGACTTTTTAAGTTAATATAGACATTGCAAAGGTACCATGAAGTGTCAATCTTAAGCAAGTTCCAAGTCATCATCCTGATATTTACTAAAATTGCTCGTCTGGAAGGTAGTTAAACTACACTTGTGGCACCTCAGGTGGTGGATAAAGTATTATAGAATAATGTGTTTTTGTTTAAACTTGTGTATCATTGTGAACATGTTTCTACTAGGGTGTATAAGTACTTGTATATAATCTGACATATAACACATTATCAGCTGAATTCTGCTTTATTTATCTCCCATTTTGTAGAGATTATTTATTGATTGCTTTTTGTTTAATTAACAGGGACCATAAAGATAAAAATTGTTACAAGAATATGAAATGTTTATCTAGCCTTCTGTTCCCACAGGACTTTAAGCTCCTTTACTTTGATACAAGTTCATCTATCCATGCAGTTAATGCCCTGGGCAGACATTCAGAAAGCAGAAAAGGTGGAGACCCGCAAGATGATTTGTTGATGATCGTCTACAGATCATTTGTTCAGATGCATGCTCAGCACAAAGGCAGCCTGAAGCCAGATTTGTAGCGTTGAGTCTCAGATAAAAGGGGCAAATTCACTCGTGCCAAAAAATCCAAACTTGGCTCTCACTATGCTATTGTACTGCTCTCCCCTCAGTTAAATCTGGCACCCTCTCCACATCAGCCAATTTACAGAAAGTCCTAAATTGAATTACTGAACCTCATAGTTGGCAAATTTCCTGCTACATTCTGCTTTGACTGTGTTTAGTTATGAATTTATTTCTCTCCTGGGAAAGTAGTAGTGAACCCATTTGCTACTGAGACAATCTGGAAAGTGAACCAAGTTCTTTCATTGCGGCGGGCTCTCCTGCGAATAAATTGTTGTTTGATAGGCTTTCAGTAGGCCACGCATATTGGTAATGACCTGTTTTCTGCCATCCATTTTCATAATCATGTGGATGTTGTGATGCCATAACACAAAGAGGCCAAATCACTTAATTACATTTCACTTTCTACCAAAGTAACAACTTAGTTTGACAATGAACAGATTCATATCTCAGAGTGGAATCACACATCACAATTAAAACCAACCTAAGTTTTCATCTCTGTACATTTTAAAGAGTAACTCCAGCTAAAAACTTCTAAATAGTTAAAGTTCTCAGCGTGCTGCAGTGGTGACAAGGTGTACTTGGGGTGTTGCCAGTACACCTTGACATCAGCGTAAGATGTAGTTACTGTACACATGCCTACACTACTTAAGATGTGTTCAGATGTTTTCACAGAGTTAGAAATAGTTGGTTGGTATTTTTTCCTATATTCCAGGGAACAAGCAAGTGTTTTACAAAACAGCGCAAACTCAGCTTGTATGTGTCAAGCCATATTTTAACATTTTAAAATGTAGTTATTTTTCCCTCACCAAGCGCTTGATAGATTTTGGAGAAAAAGTTGCCACACTGGAATTTAAATGTGGTGGTGACTCAGATTGTTACCATGTTTAGTATTCTCTCAGAAACCAGCTTCCAGTTAGAACAAAATCACTTCATTTAAACACAGTTGTTCATGTCTGTTTAATTGACAAATCTGTGAAACTTAGATCTCCTCTGTTAGTGTGTGTTTTTCATTTTTATTTGTGTCTGTGTGTGTGTGTGTGTGTGTGTGTGTGTGTGTGTGTGCAGAAATTTAGCTGTGAGTGTGAACACAACACATGCGGGGAGAGCTGTGATCGTTGTTGCCCTGGTTACCACCAGCAGCCCTGGATGGCAGGAACCTTCCTCACTCGACATGTCTGTGAGAGTAAGAAAAACCATAACACAACAACAAATAACACGCCTGAATTACACACAGCTACCCACAAGCCAACGGCAGTCCATTCACATCACAACTAATCCTTTTTACCCAGAAACTAATAGTTACTTCACAAACTTTCTGTACTTGGAAATGTCATTGCAGAGGTCATATGATACTATATGTGTGCTTGGTTTAGATTTAAAAGAGCCCACTTTTGTTGTAATGTAGCATATGGTTACTACGCACCACATCATTTTGCTTCTAATATTACTACAGCACACCTTCAACTTCTATGAGCTCTACAGACTTTAACTGTGGCTGGCAAGTGTGACGATTCCAGCTCCTCTAATCAGTATCAGCTTTTGATATAAGACTTTATAAAGCCATCAAAAGTCACCTCTGTGTCCATTAACCTTCATCAACTATGCAGCGGTAGAGCAATGAGGCTTCCACCTGTCACCATAAAACTAGGATAACAACATGTAATCTTCATTTTATTTCACACAGGCTATCGCCTTCTAACAGACTCTATAGCCTTAATCGCCTGATAAATGTGACTACTGCCTCGACACTGACACAACATCACAAAGGCAACAAATGATCATCATTAGAGTGCATGTTAAAAGCGGTGACTGATCACAACAATAAAGGAAAGGTGTAGAGTATCCACACATGATTGACAATATTTTCTCTTGCCTCTGTAGGTAATGTAAGTAGAATCTTGCAAGCCCATGTGGCTTAGGTACTTTCTGGGTGTATGACACAACTCCCCAAAAACACCCTTTAAATTGCATCCGGGCTTAGAGAGTCTAGAACAGTGTAGTAGGTTTTGACTCAATGGGATGTGTAAAACAACTTTGAGAACTCGTTCTAAAGAAAGAAAGACCCCCACATCCTGGACTTGAGGCTGTTTAAGGGGGAGACCTTTCATAGGGCAAAAGTGCAAATCCCAGTTTCTCCTCAAAATTCCAGTAGACGACACTTTCTTCTCTTTGGTGAATTTAAAATGGTAAGCTCAGTGAGTAGGAAAACACGGCTTATGTTTAACTATCACAGGAAATGGTGAGGGCAAGCTTGAATAGGAAACCTGCTTTTTTCTCTCTGGACCCCAGGAGATAACACACTGCTCATGGTAACTGATTGATACTTTAGGGTGCTGTCTTCAAAACAGGATTGGATTTTTTTTTTCTCTCTCTCTCAACTCCTGAGCGGAAGAAGTAAAGGGATTAGAGAAGCGGTCCTCCTGGCTTCATGCTCAGTATTTCGATAGAGAAGACGGGAGGGGGATGGGACTCTACAATCTTATCAAACTGCAGTACTGAAGTCTATCCCTGCCTCCCTGTTTGTTTTTAGAGTGTAACTGCCATGGTAAGGCAGAGGAATGTTACTTCAATCAGACTGTAGCAGATCTATCTCTCAGCCTGGACATCCACGGCCAATACAGAGGGGGTGGAGTCTGTATTGGTTGCCGTGACAACACAGATGGTGTCAACTGTCAGAGCTGTGTCGCTGGATACTACAGACCTACTGGGGTACATCACCTTTCATTCAGTTTAACAGTATCTGTGCCCTCTTTGGAATATGTTATGATGAGGCAAATGTTGATTTTGTTTAAAACATTTTGACTTCCCCACCTGTCCAGGTGAGCGCTGAGGAGGAAAACCCCTGTATCCCCTGCTTATGTGACCCACATGGTTCTGTCAGCCAATCATGTGTCGCAGATTCAAGCCAGGCCATGCCCGGTATGCTAATAAACTTTTATCTGTCAGTCTTTCTGTCTCCTTACATCTATCAGTCCTCTTCTCTCTGTTGATTCTTTATGTCCTGAATTTTAAATAATTTCACCCACTCAGTGGACACACGTGTAGCACTTTAAAGTGAATGCAAGCACATGTTTCACATTTTAATTCATTTTAAAGTGGTACTTCAGTAACATTTGATCGATTCAGTCCAGCTTAATTTCCTATGGGGATGGGGTTAGTCTAGGGGCGCTGGATTCATTTCAGAAGTGCGGGGGCCAAAAAGTGTGTGTGTGTGTGTGTGTGTTAAGGCCTTTTCATACTTTCCACGTCCGTGTCTGCGGACAGCTGCAGACTTTTTGGGGGTCTGCAGACACAGATTCAGTCCACATATGCACACTAGTACACAGGGTTGCATCATGATAACTTTTGAGAGTTGTGACTAATACAAACCGCTGTGCACTGTTTTTCTGATTAGCCTTTAAACGCAATATTCTGCTACTCCAACTGGACTTGCTGGATCATATTTCATTGTCTCACCAGCACTTTAAACAACACGCCCACACCAACACAGCCCCTTGTATTGTTTTACATGGGACTGTTTTCAGCAAGGGGGAAATCTTTAGTCAGACATTGGGGGGGAACCAAGTGAGTGAGGGGGCTGTGATTCACAGGAAAACCTTCTGTGTCTTTTTACCGTAAGTGTTGCAATATAGAGGTATTTGGGATGATACAGTGATTTGGGACTTAAAAAGAATGTGGGAGGAGGGTAAAGTCGGGGTGCCAATGGCCCCTTGGCTCCCTTACTTCTGGGGCCAGTGGGTTAGTCAAGGTCATCTGTGTGCGTAGAAGCTTTTGTTATTGAAAACCTTCTTTGACAGAACAGAACAACTGTTTATATTAGAGATAATTTTACACCATTTTGGTTTTTGGTCTTTTACTATTTTTATGTTTAGAAAGAGGAGCTATTTTAGCTGCAGCCGCTTCAAAGAGATAACCACTCTCTTTTTGACTCACACTGTTGTTTTTTCTTTAAATGTGTGTGTGTGTGTGTGTGTGTGTGTGTGTGTGTGTGTGTTTGACTGACAGACCAGCCAGCAGGGTCATGCCGGTGTAAGGAGGGTTTTGGGGGTTTGCAATGTGACAGGTGAGAGACACACACACACACACACACACACACACACACACATATACACACACACATACAGAAAGAGATAGAGACACATTGTGACAGGTGAGCCGAACCTTTCAGCTGTTGTCTGTTCCAATTAGTGTTTGAAAATCGCCAGAAAGTTTCCATTAAGGTCTTTAATGATATTTGTTATCACTCTGTATCACACTTGGTTTTGTACCTTACATGATTTAAAGAGGTCACTATAAAAATGGCCACTGTACAAAGGAAAGACATGCAGTTTCATTTGCTATTTTGTTTTGCTGTTTGTCTTTGACTGCAGCTTGGATAATCTGTTTTAAACATGATATCATCAACCAAGGTCCTCCTGTCATTCAAAACACCAGGTTAAAATCATAACCTGTGAATCAAAATACAACAATGAGAAAAGCGTTCTACTGTTAATCACTTATTTGTGTTATCACTATGTTTTGTTGCTGTAGCTGCTTGTTGTTCTGTCCGTATTGTCCTCTCTCCGACTGCAACGACTCAACCTCCCAGTGGGTGTCATTCAAGCTTGATCTAATGTAATCCAATCTCAAAGCTGATACAACTTTCCCTCTAAACTTTTAATAACCTTCCAGCAAACCAGGCCAGCAAAATAAGCATCGTCTTTAAAATCACTTGTTAAAATGGTCTAGACTTGCTTCAGCTCACTTTCTGTTAATTAGGGGTATATTAATATATTTCCTTTGAGACACATATTGCACATACATGCATGTCACCTCTGGTGCAAGGTCAGCTGTCTGCTGCAAACTAGAGGTTCAGTGTCTGACTCTGAGACAGTTTTACCAGGATGGACGCAGCAGTCGTTAGGAGAATTGGCGCTTTGACCTTCTGGATATGGGATGGCCTCTCTAATACTCATCAACTTCATCTCTATTATTGTTATTAAACTCATTTCTCTCTAGGTGTGCTGTCGGTTATATGGGCTACCCGTCCTGTCAGCGCTGTAATTGCAGCATGGAGGGAAGCACCAACGCTGACCCGTGTATAACACCCTGCGTGTGCAAGGTACACATACGCTTAAACACACAAATAATGACAAGTACTCCACGCTAACCTTTCTAGCCCTGTCATCATTATCTTCACCACATTAACACTACAATGACATGCCTTGTGCTCACAACGTCAGTTAGAGGACAGCCCATAAACTTTGCTGCATGCCTTTCCATCATCTTCTTTCTCTTTGTCTCTCTCTCTCTCTTTCTTCTGCAGGAAAATGTGGAGGGAGAAAATTGCGACCGCTGTAAACTGGGATTCTACAATCTCCAAGGTGACAATCGACGTGGCTGCGAAAAATGCTCTTGCATGGGCGTTTCCAGTCAGTGTTTTGCCTCCACATGGACTTATCAGAACGTAAGAAACTACACACAAACTTCTTCTCTGTCAGCCGATAAGGATGTCTGATATCTGTCTGGATTTCATAAATAAACATTGTTTTTACTGTTAATGAAACAGTATTTATATTTCTATTTTCAAAAGATTGATGTAAACAACACTTTAATTTAAGCTGATCTCTTTAGCTGTGGTGGGTATTGTGACTTATAGTTTTAGACTATAGTTTTTCCTTTTTTTCCCTTAAATTTATTTCAAACAAGTTTGCTGCTGAAAATTTAAATTGTATCAATTCCAGTGCACCACAGAATATTTCTTCTGAAAGCATTTAAAACAGCAAATATTTGGAGCTAAATCAATCATTTCAATGGAAAACTAAATCCATGTGAATCTTTTGCATCAAATTCAACTTTGAAACCAGAATTTGCGGCATTGATCAATACCAATCTGCCTTAGTGGTATTGACCTTTAAGGGAATGGAGAGCCAGAGGAAGCGATCACACAGTAGCTCGTGTGTTGCACAATCCACCTTTATTCAACTCTCCACTGCCAGAGTATGAACTACCCCACAAAACAGGCTTGCTTTACAGACAATAATAAGACAGGAGCCGATGGTACAAATGTCTCCTCAATAAACTGTGTGAACTTAGCATCCGAGCTGCCTAGCTTGCTAACTGAGACTGAGCTCTTATGACTGACTAGTGCTAGCATGTTAGCAGTTAGCTCATCAGCTACAGTAATCAATACGCAATGGAGCCTATTTTGCTTTAGTCTGTAATTGAGATTCTATAAAGCAGAAATCAGTTAAACTTTTGTCTTTCTCAATTCCCTGACTGGAATATTCCTCTGCAAATATAAAGCTGATTGTTGCACTTGTCATGTTTGCACCTGTTTATTTTCTTGATTTTCCCTTCCATACATATGGATAAAGGGAAGAGAATCACTTCACTGATTACCCAAAAGATGTTTTGCAGATGACAAGCAAACTGCTCTTCCACACTGGTGCACATGTTTGATAAATATCCCTCAGGCTCAAGATGCTTCTAACACAAGGTGCAAAATAATCATTAAATCAGGCAAATATTAATCTGAAAATTGTAAATTAATGAAATTTTAATCACTAATATTGATGTTTATAGCAATGTGCAACAGTGAGTAGCAAAGCCATGGTAATACTGCATGTTATTAAGACTAAAAGCAAAGACAAAACCAAGTACCTAGTAGAGAAATGGGATGTGGATGTAGTACAGTTGAGGTCAGAGTAAAGGAGAAGAGTGAAAATGAGGAGCAAAGAGGGGAGAGGAGAAAAAAGAGGAGAGGACAAGACTGGAAAGGAGAAGGGAGGAAACAAGACAAGAGGCAAGACGGAGGAGAGAGGTGAAAAGAGGAAAACAGTTTTTGACTGACAGGCGGGGTGGGAGAGGAGGGGAGAGGAGACGTTGACAGGATGACAGCTCTGATTTAGACACCGATAGAGAGTGTGTGTGCGTGTGTGTGTGTGTGTGTGTGTTCAAAAGGGGAAGCCAAGGTCAGGTTAATTGCAACGACAGATATGTGTCTGGCTGTCTCTCTTTCACACACACACACACACACACACATACACACACACACAAGCACACACACACACACACACACACACACACACACGCAAAATCCTTCAGGAGTTTGGAAAAAACCCCACTCTTTCTAAGTGTCAGTTGCAAGACTTTCTGGCTGACATGTGACAGATGTACAGAACCTTTAAACATATTTTGTGTTCTTACTAAGTCACATTTGAGTTGGATAAGAAATCCTAAAATGTAGTATTTTAGGAATGGAAAAGCTCCACTAACATATGAACGTACAGGTATAGATTTTATTTTTAATATCACTGACATGCTTTAAGCTGTTTTGTGTTATTTGTAAATCTGCAGTATTAGGAGGAATCTATGTTTAGGCTATCTGAAACAGTTAAATTATTAAAAAGTCATACATTGATCTTTTAAGTTTAAGAAACTGATTTGAAATTCATTTTCAGTTCAGACTGTTCTTTCTTAGAAGGCAGATTGTTGGGAAAAACGACTAATCAAGTGCTTACAACATTCAAAAAAAGGCCCCTTGAGAAAATGGCACAACCCCTCTGTTTGTCAGAGACACTTAACAGCTAGAAGATCTTTTTTTAAAAAAAAAATGTTTTTATACTTATTTGGCAGAATAGGCTCTGCTCCTGAGAGTGCTGCTCAGTGAACCCAAGCAGCAATGCAGGATTCAATGTGGAGCACAACAAACCCTAAAGGGCTATATGGAACTGAGCCCAATCATTACTGAGATATTGGATGCACAAAGTGCACAAATGAAGAGATGCCATTGCCAAGTTTGCTTGTAGAACAGGAAGAGCATGGATGATGGAGATACAGATCTATTTTAACAGCCACGACATTGTTATGTAGTAAGCAGCAGCAAAGCATGACCAGCCATTGGCCGTTTTAAGTAAGTCATCAAGTCACCTACATTTAATATGAGTGGTGACTTGCTATAATATGTTTGCTGTCAGATGCTGCTGATCTGCCGACACTGAGCACAAAGTTAGTGCTTGTCTAGAAGTAATCTGATGCTTTTATTCAGGCATGAAGGTCAGTTCTGCTTATAACTCTCCAAATGTACTTTTGAAATCATCATTTTCACTCTCTACATCTCAACATTACTCATTTGCATGTAATGTGAGTGCCAAATAACAAGGCTGCTGAAAACTTGTTAAAAGCTAACCGCTTGTATTTTGCAAGATTATTGGAAGAGATCCTGCAACAGAGGAAATGTTCCAGTACTCCCTAAACTCCTTTAATTCACAGAGCTTTGTGCAATTTTCAGATATCACATTGCATTTCAGGATTGATTTTTAAACACCTACTGCACATTGTTTTAATTTACATAAACATAAGACATGATAGTTGAGGCTGATCAATATTAATACTAAATGTTAACCTTGACATACCAATATAAGACAACAAAAGTCCTGAATCAGAAGAGGTAAAAATGAACTATATATCTAAATATTTGTGCAAAGTAATCTCACTTTTTTCTGTTGAATGTTGTTTTTTTTAGGAAACCACTCTGACAGGCTGGCACCTGGTTGGAGATACAGGAGGTATGGTGTGGTCTGTTCACAGACAGACACCTCCATATCTGAGCGTCCGACACTCAGATGTTGTGAACGATCTTGGCTCCGCCTACTACTGGAACGCACCTGGACTATACCTGGGAAACAAGGTGAGATGCAGACAAACACACACATACACATAATGTTTATTCACACCTCAATTAAAATAAAATGTAGATAGATAGTCGGTAGATTTACTTTGGATAGTTGAGAACAAAGAGACAGAGTGACAACTAGGAGACATGTAAAGAAACAGCAACCATTAAAGATCAATGACTTAGACGTGCCATTCATATTGGTTACACATTCAAGTACTTTTCAAGGTATTTAACTGTATGCACTGATACCATAATTTAAAATGTCAGTACCATAGTTTTAGTTGGCTTAGAAACTTGCAATGAAAAAAATACATCCTTCAAATACAGAATTAATATAATAAATGCCTAACAGCACATTAACTCATGCCTCAGAATTTACCATGAGTTGAATAACACTTCTTACAGAGCCTTAAATAAAACTTTACATTATAGTCTTCTCAAACATAATATTTGTTGTTATAACAATTGTTTTAGGCTGGACAGATATTCTGTTGTTGCTTCCGTCCCCTGTATGTGTAGCAATACATGGTTGAATATACAACATCTGGTGTAAAGTTTCCTCATTTGTCGTTATTATACATTATACTTTCAGCACAAATAAGTGTATTTTGTATGATGATGATTCTGAAAACTCTTTTGCAGTTGTTCATTATTCCAAAGATGTTGCATTGTCCAACAATGAGAGCAGTCAAGGTTACATGATATAAACTTTTGTTCACTGTAATAACACAGCCACAATCTCATGTGTGATCTGACTGTCCACGTACTCTCAGGTCACTGCTAACTGACTGTGTGCATTACAACATGAGCAGTTCTTACCATTTTACTAATGAAAGCACTGACAGGTCCACTATGTAAAGACTTACATAAGACTACATCATTAGAACAAACTTGCATATACTGTATAAACAGATTGGTTTATGATCTAAAAATATATCCTCTGTATGTAAGTCTGGTGAAAATGTATCCTGCTGGGATGCTCACCTCCCTCCCAGCCCTGCTTTTGTGGATCTGCTTCTGCTAATGTCGACTGTTTGAATTTGCGCTGCGGCTTTTCTGTGGCCATGATTAGACTTTATCACTCCAGCTGGCAAATAGCTTCAGTCCATGTTTCTGAAGTCGAGTTGTTGCCCTGCTACAACAACAGACTGACTGTGATGTTTGTCTGGGTGTCATGGCTTAGAGGAATATACCACTGAATTTCATTACTTTAAACCTTGCAGGCCTAGCTTGTCATCTCACTTCTTTGTCTGAACCTCTATCCCTCCATCCCTCTAACCATCCCTCCATCCCTGCTTCTTTTCATTGGTCTGCTCCTCTAACTCTCACTCTGTCTCTCCAGGACTCCCATTTTTCACCTCCCTGTTCCTAAATCATCTCCCTCCACTTCCCCCAAGCTATCTTCTCTCTCTCTTTCTGTATCTCTCTCTCTCTCTCTCTCGCTTTGTGTCTCTCAGGGTAAACAGTGTTTCGCCTGTTGAACTCGATAATCAACTGTTTTTCTCTTAGTGCGCGCACACACACACACACGCTCACACACATGCGCACACACAGACAGAAACACATATTCTCATTCAAACACGTACTCACACACACACACACGCACTCCCAGGCCTATATAAGTCAGATAATGATGTGTTTTGGAGGCATTAGGGACAGCGGAGCAGAACCGAATGCCTCCAAACATGGGAAACAAACAAATTACCACTGTGTGTATGTGTGCATGCATGTGTGTGTGATTGCTAGGAGCAGTGTGCGAGTACTGTATGAAAAAGTGATTCTTTGCTTCAATCTCTGATCGTGTTACAGAGATAGATGCTATGTGACTTGACTACGCGACTCTGTCACACACACACACACACACACACTGTGGTCTATCATGTTAGTGTGTATCATTGGAAGTGACAGGCTGTGTGTGTAATGACAAACTAGCAGTGGATATATCTAAGTATAAATGTGTGTGTGATGATGAGCTCAATTCTCGTGCGTGACCTCCCATATTATTAATGCTGAGGATGCTCATTGGCCCGTTAGCGTGCTCCGTGGATGCTCATTGGTCCAGAAGCATGTTCCACTGTTGCTCATTGGGTGTTTTATTGCCTGTGTAGGTCCAGGGACTGCTCATTCACCAGAATAGCCATCACTATCATTAAAGCTTGCTCTGCTTAAAGAATAATTTTACAACGTTTCTGGTTTATTTAGCAGTGGAATGGCATTCAGAGTGAAGAGTCAAAATATGAACTCACAACGTTGCAAGTATGAAGGTGTAGCATCATTTTAATGAAGCGTTCTGCACATGTAAAGCTTACTTTTAAGACGATTTTAATAACATTTCGACTTTATAAGACTGTGAACTTTTGAGAAGATCTGGCAGAAGAGGAGGCAGTCGCTTTTAACTGAAGCTAAACTCAAACTGTAATATTTGAAGCAGCTCTAATCAGTTTATGTATGTTATTATATGACTACGTGTAATATAAAAGCCATTGCTCCTATTGACAAATGCACAGAGAATGATCAGTCTGCAGTTCCCCTCAGTTCTACGCTGCGTTTTAGTGACTTTTAGCTCATTGTTTTGGTTGTATGATCAGCAAATTTATTGTTTTGGCTCAATCTCACCGCTCTCATTAACTTTGTTTTCACCTGTTTTCAGCAAAAAAGCTCTGATAAACTCACTGTGTGCTACTTGCCCATATAAATATACTTTCCAACAGTAGTAAGACATTGAGTTATATGGAGCCATATTCTATATAAGTTTCATCAGCGATTGTTGGTACCTTGAGGTCCAAATGTTGTTTCAGAAACTTTTCCAAACCGGCAAGAGTACAGCTCTAAGAAAAACATAATATTTCGATTTTTTTGGAATTTTTAAGCAGTAAACAATTCAACAATAAAACAGCTAAATATTCAATTGACTTGCAGCTCTCAGCAGCATCATCAGCCTTCAGAAACAGTCAAATCCTAACCTCCTTGTATCCATCTTGTACCCAGGAACAGATTCACAGTCAAGGCAGATAAAAGGCTGAAAAACAAGAAATGTTCATCATCAATTGTAGGAAAAGAGTGACAGAGATGGACAGACCGAGAGAGGGATAGCACTGTGAGACTGAAGCAAAGAGATAAAGGGGATGGAGAGAGAGGAGAAACATCCTTTGCTGACAGCTGATGAAAGAAAGCTCAAAATATGTTGAAACTTGACAAACACACAGATCCGCACTTTTGTACAAACACACAACTCAGATTGTGTTACATTTCATTCTAACTCCCTCTCAAACTCTACCTACCCCAACTCTCTATGACCTTTTTTCAACTTTCTTGTCTTCCCTGTCTTCTATAATGTCCAGTAACAAAGGAATAACACAAAATAATAATCCTTTAAGAAGAAAACCTGCTACAGGTGCAAACCTAAGGCAGACAAATGACTAAAAGTTCAGAAAAATGATCCCGTTTCACCTTGGTTATAGAGGCTGACACCTCGCAAATGTGATGAATGAAAACTGTCTAAAAAGTGTTTCTCTAGAACACTTTTGGGGTGAAGAAATCTCCCCTTTTCTACGAAAAGATCACTAGCCTTTACCAAGCTGCTGAGCTTTGACTTATGAGAGAGAACAATGTGTGTAGAGGAGTTTGTGTATAGTGCCACTCCTAATCTGGTCATGATTGCATGAGATGGATTTCCCCTCCCCATTTTCTCACTTACTTCTCTCCCTCCCCTTTCCTTTTTTTTCACTTACATGGCTGAAAAAGTGCCTTTACATCAATCACAGTGGATTTGTTCCAGTTTCCATCAACCAAATAATTTGGTATCACACACATTTGTGCTTCTGGAAAGTGTGTGCAGAGCTCTACACAGCAATCCCATGGCCCACATATAAAAGGAAATCACATATAAAATGTTTTCATTACAAAAATGTAATTAATGTGAAACTGAACAAGTAATGCAGGGTATGTCAGCATTTAGTTTGCTACAGTTAGTGTTTTGAAAGCAGAGTCTTTTTTCCTGCAACACTGTTTCTTTGTGTTGCAAAGGATACATCACCTGCACCTCCGAGCTTTTTCTGAAGAGCATGAAAGACGATAAAAGCTCTTGATAACTGTCAAGATGTGTGAACTAAATTATTTGTTAATACCAAAGTGTAAACAAGTCCAAGCTTATGCCATAAAGCTGCTATTGTGTGTGAAGCATTATTCTCATTTTCTCAGAAATCAAAGCTTGTAGTAGTTAATATAAAATGCTGTTAAGTGGCTGTTGCAGACTGAAGGTCTTGTTTGTTTGCATAATTACAGAATTGGCATCATTAAATACTGATCCTGATATTATAATACAATGTGTAGCATGAGAAATCTCAGGCTGCTACAAAATCATCCCAGCCTTCACTCATTCGCTATTCCTTATATAACAGACACTCAATAGTTAATGCTACAGTTGGCAGCAAACTGAGATTTTAGACACTTAGCCATCATCATCATTTTGCGTCAACACTGACAAGTATAGTGTTGCACTGTAAATTTTTAACTTATCAAATGCAACACATTGTTAGCATTGTTAGAAATGTTAATGGCACTATATAGTGCATATACTTTCCACTCTCAATTTTGACACTCATAAAATACTGGACAGTAAATATAGTAAATAGAGAATGATTTCAGACACAGCCTGGTGGATCCGCACTGAGCTTATTGGATATATCATCATCCTGCCGTTGCTTGTTGCTTCAGGTCTGATACACAGCAAGTGGCTGGAGTTGACTTTCAAGAGTCAGCGAGCCGTGGGAGTGCAGAACAATAATGGATTGGCTCTAAGAGGCAGGAAGCAAATGAGTGAGCTGCTCTTAGTCATCTTACCGGATGAGATGTGCATACTGAGTTACAGTACATCTGACCTACACTCCTCTGGCTCAAGCAGTCATAATTATCATGTCATAGTCCTTCACATAATCACCTGAAAATTCAACAATGCTGCTTCCTTCTTCTGTTTTTCATGTGGCACAGATACGGTTGTTGAAATTTACTGATAATGTGTATTGAAATGTTCAGTCACTGTAAGGTCAAGATGACTTAAACTTTAAGATACATTGCTACCCCACTTAAATATGCCTGATTAACCAGTCGTAAAGATTAGAAAGGACCTTGTTATATTCTATGTATCTTATATGTTTATGGAATGACTGGTTCCAGTCAGAAGATAACTCTGGGAGCTGTTGATGTCAGTTCATGACCTTTTTGTTCTCAGTGTCAGGATATAAGAGAAAGATGTCAGATATTTATCTTTAAGCAGTTTTTGTATATAAAACATTGTGTATCAGCATTCTGTTACTGCATTCAGCATGTGTGTACAACTGCTTCCTGGGCCCAGAATTAAAGTGCTTTCTTTAAGACAAAAGAGTCCGACCAGGAAGTTTTGTTATGATTAAATTAATTATCCATCAGATACGTTCAAGTTACTCTAGTGTGCTTACTGCAGCATGTACAAAATGAATGTTTGCCATAAAAATTGTATGGATTGTAAGGTCCGTGATTTAAAGCATATATACAAGAATTGCAGACCTTAACTGAAACCCAAATTGTTTTACCTAATCTTAATCAAATAAATCTTACCCAAACCTCACCATAAGTACATTAGCGAAAATGAGTGTGTGTGCATAATGGTGTGTATGTTTCCATGCAAATGTGTGTGTCTATGGCCCTAATTAAGAACAGCATCAGCCCCCCGCCCCTTGCCACCCCCTTCTTCTTGAGTCAGCAAAGTGAAAAGACCACATCAAGTGACCGCCTGTAACCCCAAACTTCATCTGAAGGCAAATCACATGCAGAGCACCCCAACTGATCAGCTGACAGCCCACCTCATGCGCCTCATTCCTATCCGCCAGCACCCACTCAGGGTTCATACCCCCAGAGCGACCCCTAACCCAACACACTGCAACCAGAGACAGGAGCCCCAGACCACGAGTTGCCCTCTACCTCTACATTGTGTAAATGGCACTGCCCCTCATCTTCAAAAACAGTCCTCCAGTCACAGGAAGCTGCAGAGGAGCACCAAGTCAGTGTATCACCAACCACTGGAAAAAAATAACCACAAACACCATCCTGGGAACATCTCTGCTACCGGGTTGGTTGCCCAGTGCTGCATTCATCTCAAGAGCACGTTCCAAGAGCGATCCTTGATGCCGTCAGTCTCAGGCATACTCGTGGACACAGTGTCCCTCTACACCAGGAGAATGTTTGAATGCACAATGCCCAATTTGCCTCGAGGATCCTTCACCTATCTCCCAACAACAGGCGTGATGCAAGAAAAAGCCCATCTGCACAGATGCCACCTCTGACGATATGGAATTAAACGAGACAGCGCTTGGACATGCCCCCAGTGCTTTTACTTTTTTCTTTTTCACAACATATATCACTCACACAGAGGGTCAGTTCAGTTGTATTATTCAACATTCCACTGTCTATTGGTCCATCTGGAGCCAATCTAACCCTACTGCTAGAAACAACAATAGTCTATGTGTGCATCTGTGCCTGTGTGTGTGTGAAACCGGTAGATAAACAGAGTGAAAACTCCCGATACCAATTGCAAACAACCACAGGCGTCAGAAAGACAACCCAGGTGTGTGTGTGTGTGTGTTTCTAGTTCTATGTTTCTGTGTGTGTGTGTCTTTGTTTCTCTGTGTATTTGTGTGTGTTCTTGTACATGCCTGCAAGCCTGCATTGGTGTGTTATTTTAGGGGAGTTTGTTTTCTGAAGCTTTTGTGACAATCTGGTTTTGATTTCCTGAAGGATGATTTCCTTTGTCCCCCTGCCCCTCCCAATCTCCTGAAGAGAGCGTTGGTTGCCACTGGCTGCTTTTGTACTCCCAAAATTGACAGCAAACAGGCGTATGAAAAAAACATATCTCTCTGAAGAAACTAGCATGCTGTACGCACTAAAGCAAGTCATATTCTAATTGCTCACTTCCAAAGTAATGCCATTACTAACTACAGGCAGTAATTTGTTTCATTAGTAGTTATTGTACTTTTCTTCTATGCCCACATAGTTGGAGGTTGTTTCTTACCTCTAAAATCAACATAGTTCAGATTCTCCTCACTGTACAGTATGATCAGGAAAAAAATAGTGCCGAATTGTTTCTGTTTTTGCTGCTTAATAACAATGGGCTGAGAATATATCCATTAAATTCAGTTTTATGTTTAGAGAGTTGTATGCAATGGGGGAAAGTGTTTTAAATTTCATTATAATTTCTGCAGTTATATTGTTAGTTAAATTGAAACAACTGTAAATGGAATAATATAAAAAAAACAAAAAAAAACCCACTGTATTTTGTGATGGAAATTGTTTTTGTCTTAGAATATTTTCAGCATGTTTGGTTTCTTTCATGTGTATTATGGAAGAACAAGGCTGTCATTTTCACACTTACTAACTTAACTACACTATTGGATGAATTTCCGTCGCATTTAGTACAATAATTCATGCATCCGAATGACTTACCTTCTAGCATCACCAGCAGGTCAAAGTTTTCACTCATCCATTGAAATATCTCAACATTGTTTAGATGAAATGACACACAGTTATGTACAGATATTAGTGGTTTCCAGATGAAAAATTTTAATTACTTTGGTGACTTTTTTAACCTTTCATTTATTTTAGATGAAATTTCTGAATAATTATTGGCTGGATTGCAGTCACATTTGGTTCAGACATTTATGCTGTCCTCAGTATGACTTGTAATAACTGTAGTGATCCCTTAACGTTTCATCTAGCGCCATCATCAGGTCAAAATTCAAATTTGTATTTCATGCTAATTAGCAAATGTTAACATGCCAACACGCAAAGCTAAGATGGTGAACATGGAAAACAATTATACCTGCTACACATCAGCATATTAGCATTGACATTGCGATGTTAGCATGCTGACGTTAGCTCAAAGCAGCACTGTGCATAAGTACGGCCTCATAGAGCTGCTAGCGTGACTGTGGACTCTCTTCTGCTCTTCTTTTTCTTTCTTGTGTTGTTTAATTTGTTTGCTCTCTTGATATCTTTCTGCATCACGTTTGTGGAAGTGCCACATTTTTATCAATTCTGGATATTGCAAAACATTGGGAATTTTTAAAAAGGGTCACCTGACAGGAGTATGCCAGAAGGTATTTTTCAGCTTGTTTCACACATTTCTATGAGTTGGTTGTTTTCACAGTTTGTTCTCCCCAGAAAGTTCAACTGTAGCAGAAATCTGACCTTTCTAGAATAACAACAGTATTGAAATCAGGACAGACTAAAACTTGTAGGTCATCAAAATACTCTGACTTTGTTATTCACAGTTATGGAAAAGTCATATATTGTACATCAGGGCTCTGGTTGGAACCCTGGAGGAGGACTGAGGTCGATAGTGACTCATTTTCACACCTCTTCTTGCTCCACACCAAACCCACTCCTTAGCAAAGGCGGCAAATTAAATCTCATAACTCTTGTCTCCTCCATCCACTCCTCGTTCCTTTCCTCCCACTTATTTTGTCCTTGTTTTGTGTCTTTCTCCTACTGTCCCTCTGCATTTGTTTCTCTCTCCTTAGTTCTGTCCGCCTCTTCCTTTTTTTAGTTAGAATTTTCTCCTTTTCTCCTCCTCACTACTCTGTGTGTCCACTTTCCTTCCACTCTAATTTCTAAACAGTAGCAAAGAAAATGTTAACATGTAGGTCACTGAAACTGTCATCTGTATTTGACAAGTTTTACTTCATATTTTAGATAAAGAAGATAGTTGAAGTCATGAATTTGCATTGCAGCATGCAAAATACCCCCTGTGACCACAACAGAAGCTGTACCGCAGAGAATGTCTATATTAACTAATCATTTTGTCTAACATGTTCTATTTCTTCACTTAATAGTCGTGCTGGTGGTATGAGATTATTTTACTGCGTTTACACCAAAGACCTGTATAAACTGACATATTTTGTCAGGAAAACAAACACTCATGGTGGTGACAAAAGGTTCACTTTAATGACAGTTGTGTCAGATTCTTGATAAGGGTTTTAACAGGGAGGATTATGTCTTGTTCTTCTTATTCTGGTCACTAATAGACTTAATAACAGGCTTATCGAGCTCTCAAGGGGATCCGACTGATGTCTCTTGTAGCTGTGTGTGTGTGTCTGTGTCTCAGAGTGTTTATTGTTCCTTCGTTTCCAATCCCCATAATTTCCCTCTCCCGCTGTTCTATTCTGTTGGTCTTTTCTCTTTCCTGTGTTTTCTTTCTTTTATTTCCTCTCCCCCAGGATAGAGACGGGTCGTTAGGTTGCCATGACAAAAGCTCTGATTGTTGTATGGGTTGAATGGATGGCGTCAGAGAAATGAGTTTTCTGAGAAATGTCAATAATTTCAAAGGAAGTAAATTGTCATATTCAGGTGGCATCATCCACAAAGAAGTACAAGTGCCATCAGCGCAAAAGTGTTCCTGAGAACACACAGAAGAAGCTTTTTCTTATTCTTCTCAATAAATATGTCACCCAGCACTTGCCAAACACAAGAGTAAATACAAGATAGACAAGATTTTATCTTTGCAGATTGGGAGGTGGTGGTGTAGGTATCTCAGGACAAGTCATGAGGAGTCATTAGAATTTTTGTACATATGAAAGAAGAAAACATAGAGGGCAATTACCTCCTCAGCTCTACAGAAAATGTTAAAAACATTTAAAGTAGGAAGGGAAACCCTGTTTTGGTAAAACTTCTCATAGCTCATTTAGACCTTGTTTATTTTAACATGTCACAAATCAAAAAGGTTGGGAACCAATGCTTCTGGAAAGTACAGTATTTTCAAATAAGCTGTCTTTAATGCTTCACCAATGAACATTTTTATATTAATGAGATAAATTATTATGTATAATGTGAAAGGGGTCATTCTCAGGACAAAAACCACATTGAATTATCATCAGCTCTACAGAGCATCTTAGTGTTTTCATCTCAGTTTTGGTTTCAAGGCCCGCTACTTGACTGTTTAGCTTTAGCTTTAGTAATAAACGTTAATGTTGCAACTTTTTGCTTACACATTTACTATATCAACTGTATAAGGTGATCTTATGTTGAGTGTACAGCTTGTTGTGTTGTGGCCAGAAAGTGACCAAAAAAATCAATGAATGCATGTTTAAGCAGGAGACTTTTAATAAGTATACATTTATGCATACCTATAATATATTTATTTTAATACAAATACATATTTCTAAAATTTATATAGTAGCCTAAGGTGTACATTATGTTGAACCAAATAATATAAACAGTACCTCATTGCTCAAGTCCTTTGTCAATTTATATCTTCTTCTGTGGTGTCCTTTGCTTTCATCATGCTGCTATTCTATTGCAGTGATGCCATCTGTGCAAACAGAAAAAAAAACACCTCATGGAGTTTTTCCTACTGTATGTAAGAGGCCCGATTGTGAATGCACAGTCCATACTGAAGTGCATATTAGCTAATGGCAAGGGAGGTCGAGTGTCTGATACGTGTATGCAGTGCAGTGTGGGTTTAAACTATGATTTTACTGTCTTTTGAAGTCCAAATGAGCAAATGGGGTTAGATAGAGAATAAGTGTTAGTCAATAAAATGTCCACCCAAGTACACCTCCATGGCTGCTGGTGTGTATATGTGTGTGAGTGTGTTTTCAGTCAGCTGTGAAATGGGTGATTCCTCCTCCCGATTTAAGAACTGAGAGTAATGATGTAGAATGGAAGAGGTTTATAGAGGCATTAAACCCACCTCTTACTCCCTCTCTCTCTATCTCTCTGTCTCAAGCTCTATTTCTTCATCTCTCCTCTTCCTCAATGTTCCCCTCTCTCTGTTTTTATGGTGGCATTATTATGTCGCTCTCCCACCCATTACTGTTCAGGTTGGAGCGGAATAATAAATCCAGGATCATGCCGACGCAGCGTTTTCCCCATCTAAAACTCGTTCTGTGGACTCAACAGAAACACTGCACTGAAACAACACAAGAAAACAAAGATTGTAGCATACTCTTCTTCTCTTTACTATTTTATATTTATAAAATCATTTTTACTGAAAAACACTATCATTTGCAGTATCAGTAGTCATAGTGGTTTTGGTGTTTTGAGGTTGAGGTAGTAGTGGCATTGCTACAGTAGTACTGTATCAGTGATTTAAAAATATTTTAAATACAGTACTTTGTGTAATTATTAAGGTCACATTACACTCTTGTCCTGTGAATATTCACTCTGTTTGCCATATACTTCTACTGAAGCCCACACAATGGACAAATTTGAATATTTCCTATTCCTGTATGATCTCCAGCCAGGTCCAGCAGATTCACAGGTCAGAGTTCGCCTTTGTTCAAGTGATTGTGCTTGGTTGGCCAATAGAAACACTATTGCACTGGGTTTGAAGTTACTATTCTATTCTGATCAATAATCATTTACTTCCAGCATCAGAAAGGTGACATTAAGTCCTTTTTCCAGGGCTGAGTGTGGAGAAATTTGGTTGAATGGAAATGTAATGTGACCATTCCTTTTAGTTTTGGTTCACTTTGCTTAGACTTACCTTCTTCCTGTATCTGCTGTTGATGTGGAGTGTAACAAATACAGACGCACTCTACTTTAAAGTGAGGTCAAAAAAAGTCAAACGGTCTCAAACAGCATAAATATACTAATCTCTTTACCTCTGTTACTGTCTTTCTTCAGCTTTCAGCCTATGGAGGGAGTGTGGTCTACACTGTGTCTTATTCTACAGACCAACGAGAACAAAGGGCCATCAGGGTTACTTCAGAACCTGACCTCATCATAGAAGTAAGTTTTCAAGCACACATAAATAATGAAAGAGAGTCGAAATACAAAATTAATAACAACTCATGGAGTGTTGTTTAAAATGTCTAACTGTATCTGTATGTACCATGTATTATAGATATTATGTGTGTAATATGTTTTGACTTTTTAAGGGCAAGTGTCGCACTGTATTAAGCCCTGAAATGAAGCCAGCAACTTGGTCAAGAACTTTGACTGGAGTCTTCCTAACAGTTAACACGTAAATTGTTTTTGGTGTGGGAGGAAATGATCATACCCGGAGGAAACCAACATAAACACGTGTGTGATTATTTGTGTCTATGTATTTGTGTCTGCAGCAATATTTACCTTTTCCCACAAGCCATTGACTTTTGCACCAGTGAAGACCGTTAAATGAAGTAGCAATAAAAGCTGTTTAAAACAGACACACACCCACACACACACACAGCTACAGCTGGCAGAGAACTGCTGAACGTAGTAATAAAAAATGCAGATAGAGTCTCTCCTCCCTTCTGTCTCACTATGTCTTTATAATGAGCTAGTTGTGATATGATGTATGGCAGCAATAAGCAAAGCAGCAACACTATTAGTTAACTGTTTATATCTCCTATATCTCTAAACAACATTCTTTGTGTGTTTGTTTATGTGTGTTTGTTCAGTGTGCCAGAGCTGCAGAAGTGATCGTTATTTTGCACACACAACTTTCTACCAATGATGTGTTAAAGAAGAGGACATTTTAATTAATAGTTGGAAAGATTTTCAAATACTGTATCTCTAATGAGCAGCAAAAATATTTTTTGGTGAATGCAATGATAAAAATGCACATATTTTGTACAGAAAGAAAAGGGGAGGAAGGAAGAAAGAGGGCAAAATGAGGTAATAAGGGAGAAAATAAAATAAAGGAAGGGAGGAAATGAAGAAGTAAGGGAGGAGGTGAGGAAGTAAGGGAGGAAATAAGGAATGAGTGAAGGGAGGAACAAAGGAAATAAATAAATAAGGAATTAAGGAAGAATTCACAGAATTGAGGAAGTAAGGGAGGAAGGAGGAAGGAAGGAAATAAGGAAGAGAGGATGGAAGGACATAAAGAAGGAAGTGAGGATACAAGGACATAAGGAAGGAAGTGAGGAAGGAAGGAAACAATCGATTGAGGAGGTAAGGAAGGACATAAGGGAGGATGTTAGAAAGGAAATGTGGGAGGAAGTAAGGAAGGAAATTAGGAAGGAAGGGAGGGACGAAAGAATGGAAAAAATAAAGGAAGACAACGAACAAGGAAGGAAGAGAAAATGGGGTGGAAGGAAAGAGTGGAGGAAGGAAGAAAATGAATAAGGATGCAGGGAGGACAAAAATGAGAAAAGAAGTAAGGAAATAGCGAAGGAAATAAAGATGTAAGGAAGAGGGAAGGTATGAAAGAAATGGGGAAATAAGTAAGGTAGTGAGGAGAGAATACATTAGGAAGGAAGGGAGGAAATAAGGAAGGCAGAAAATAAATATGGAGGGAGGGAAGGAGGGAAGGAGTAAGGAAGGGAAGAATGAAGAAAAAGAAGGAAGCAAGGAAGGATGTAAGAAAGGGAGTAAGTAAGGAAGGAAATAAATAAGAAAGTGAGGAAAGAAGGAAGGAAATAAGAAAGGAATGGAAGAGGGAAGGGAGGAAGGGAGGAGATAAATAAGGAAGAGAGGAGTAAATAAGGAAGGATAAGAGGAAATAAGGAAGAAATTGAGGAAGTGAGGAAGGAAGGAAGGAAGGAAGGAGGGAAGGAAGGAAATAAGGAAGGATGTAACAAATAAATAAATAAGAAAGGAAGGGATGAATGAAATATATAAGGAAGGAAGTGAGGGAGGAAGGAAATAGATAAGGAAGTAAGAAAGAAAGAAAGAAAGAGAAAGAAAGAAAGAAAGAAAGAAAGAAAGAAAGAAAGAAAACTGAGAGATGGGTAGTCACAGACCAATCAGCCTGTGTTATTTAAAGACGTGTCAGTGAGAGCGACAGACTGGGAGGAGTTGGGAGGAGGAGGAGAGGAGGACAAGTGTCGGTCTTGTTGTCAACAAAAAGCCTCTCCAAATGATGACAATAATGAACCACCTACACACTGTCAACTGGCGTTCTCCCTCTTCACTGTCTCTCTTTCAGCCTTTGTCTCTTTTTGTTTCCTTTTTTTTTCCCTCCACTGTTTACTCTGCATATCTGCATCGAGTTGTGATATTGCTTGTTCCACGGTTTCTGTGAAGCACAGGAAGAAGCTTGTGCCTCGAATGTTACTATTGTGAATATGAATAGACAATAATCTCTCTGTCTTTGCTTGTCTGTATGGCTTTGTTGATTTCCTTGTCTTTGTCTCAATTTATTAGCCTCCATCAGCACAGTTGTAAAAAAAAAAAAAAAAAAAGTACATACCAAGACTTTCATGACAACAATAACGCCCAATTTACTGCACTGCAGCAATGTGCAACTTGAGTTTCTCATTTATTTCACAACATTAACATCAGAACAACTGACTTCATACGGAAGTAAATCAGTGTATTTTGAGTTGTGCAGTTCGCAGAACAAAAGATATTATTTCATGAAACATCGAAAAAAAGAAATGGAAAACAAAATGATCTCACTCCACTCCAGGTTTTAGTCTTTGTAATGTTAAGAACCAATATTAGACTTAAAGAACAAGACTGGCAATATTCTATATTTTCTCTAATTGAACAAATCCCAGGAAAAGACTAAACCGACAATAAACTACTCCTATTAACAAGTAGTTCTGATATACTGTAGCTTATTCCTTCAATGTAAAAAGACAAACAAATAATACAAACAGAATAAAAAACTATTGAACACATCCATGAGCCACGCCCTTTTTACTTTGTGACATGTCTCTTCATTATGATGACTGTGGGAACTGTAGTTTATTTTAAGTCAATCCCACATGCACCTTCCTACTGCTATTGGTGCTCACTATCACAACAAACGTGTGTGAATCCACAGCTGAAAATAGTCCCTATAAATGCACTATTTACTCCTGTTGAAAAGATGTTTCTTAAAAACTACAGTGCCCAGCTGTTTTAGGAAATTACTGGGCCTTTTTTAAAAAGTGAATTTATGTGACCCGTTTTTAAAGATATAATTCCTCTGTAGGAACCAATGGGCATGTGGTTGAGTGCCACAGAGGAGTATGGCAGTTGGAGAGTATTGAGAGACGCACTAGCATATCTTTTTTGGGTTTGGTCTTTCCATGGGTTTTGTTGACAATAAGAAATATATAAACCTGCCAGCCTCATCCTTTTAATGTTTTTAGGCATGATGAATAGAAGTGAGAGACAATAAAAGATAGACAGTAAAAGCCTTTCTTTCAGAGACTTAATGAAAACTGTTACCTCCGAGGTGTCTCTGCCTTTCTTTCTTTCCGTCTGTATCTCTGCTTTCTGTCTCCCTATCCCATCCTCCATCTCCTCTCTTTCAATTAGTTTTTATTTAATGGTTTCTTGGCACAGTAAGCTCTCTCTCTCCCTCCCTCTCTCCCCGTCCATCAGTAGTTGTCACTCTGCGTTAGCCGCTACATGCCATTGATCTGTTCTCAACAAGAGATAGTCAGATACGAGGGCTGGGCTCAATTCACTTTGCATTCAGTCCATTCAAAATGTCAATAGAAACTGCAGCTCATTACCTAATGACACATCATTCACTCTGACTCTCTTTAGTTCCAAAATCAGTAGGATATGATCGTATTTTCATGAAATAGGCATACTTTTAGAGAACAACAACTTTGTGGATTAATGGAATTAAAAGTGCAACATGTAAAATAGAAAGAGCTTAAAAAGTTTGTTTCCTCTCTCTCTGCCAGGGTGGCGGGATCAAGATTATTGACAGACGGTTCGGCCAGCCAGTGTACCCGCCCTCACCGAGCACCAATCACATTGCTCTCCTTCCAGAGAACTTCCTGGTGTCAGAGACAGCACAGCCAATCAGTCGCAGGGATTTTCTGTCTGTGTTGGCCAATGTGACCAAAGTGATGGTCCGGGCCTCTTATAGCACAGAACCCAGCGCTGTGTACAGGTGTGAACAGAAACATGCACACATACAGTACACTTCATGCAGTAAAATACACTATCACACATAACCTGTTAGGTATTAGTGGATGATAACATACACTGCCTAATGCCTTTATTTTATAGCGATAGTGGAGAGATGATAGGAAATTAGGGAGAAAGAGATGCAACAAAGGTCTCAGATTTGAACCAGCAGTGTTGTGGTTGCTGTTGCTAAGATAGCTCACCACTCACAGCAAAACATACAATAAACAAATTTCCATACTGTAAGTATTATTTTTGCACAGCCTTTACACTATGCTATAAAACTTAAAATATGTATCGAATAGTGGCGTCAAATTTCAACTCTCGGCGGTTTTGAGATACCATTGGAATAAGCCTTTATAAAGAAGAACAACTTACTCGCAGTTGCCTCTCAAGCAGCCCTTTCTTATTGCCTGTAAATAACTTTACTTTAATCTTTTATAACCTAAACATAAAGATGCTGCCTGAAAGAATCAATTCAGATATCTAAAGTTCTAAAAACCTAATCAGCTAAACTGCCCTGTTTATGTACAGTGTGTGAAGATGTATGTCTTCTACCAATGCACTACATGTTTATGCCTTCTTTGTGTGTGTGTGTGTGTGTGTGTGTGTGTGTGTGTATGTAGACTTCACTTGTTCTCAATGCAGGTAGCTAATCCCTCTGACAGAGGTGAGAGGACGGCATCAGCTGTGGAAATTTGCTCTTGTCCTCCTGGATATGCTGGAACCTCTTGTGAGGTAAATGCACACATAAACACATAAACACACAGACACACACCCACTGCAACTTTTAAAACCTCCACAAAATCCAATAGAAAACAGTCTTGGAAAAAGTACATAAGTAGTATATACTATGTAACAAAGTTGGTCATTTTTAATGTAAAATGCCATCCAACTTATTTACAGATTAGATAAAATAACTCAAACAACAAACACATGGACAGCAAGTTCTGAAAATGTATTCATGTGTTTCCAATGACAGTTATAAATAGTTTATTCATCAAAGCTTGCAAAAACAACCAACATTAAATACCAAAATAATACCAACATAATTGCTAATGGAGTATGTCAGAATAGAATAAAATAGAAAATGCATATTTGTTAATAAGCATGAAGAATGTCACTATGATATATCATATAAAAAGTGTGGTTTTATTATGTTTGTCTTTAATATACCTGATTCTTAAATATGTTTTAGCATTTGTGAACACAGGCTTCCTAAAAGGAGAAAAATAACAGTGTAGTGTTTTGTTTGAGAGTGCAGCTGTCTTATTGTTATTGGAGTCTTGACTGATATATTATTTTAGTATACATGCACCCACACAGACACACGCACACACAGGCACGCTCTCATACATGCACAAAGTTTACAAAAGTCAGATAGACAAACATACATAATCCCACAGAAATATACAGTATTACACACGTAATTGCATACAAACAGACACACTTGAGGTGCTAATTAGAAGATCACAGGGTAATTACTTCACACTACAGCAACTTAAAGATAGACAACTCTGCCTATCTTGCTGAATGTGCTTGTGTTTGTGTGTTTCAGGAGTGTATACCTGGTTTCCGGAGGGTTAACGGGATTAGATATAATGGTGTGTGTGAAGCTTGTCATTGCCATGGACATGGTACACAATGCCACGAGGTCACAGGATACTGCCTGGTAAGATGATCAGTAAGTTGATTGTATGTCTCATTTATTTATTTATTCTTTCTTTTAAATTGGTAAGCCAAAAAAAAATGAAGAAAGAAAAACAAAGAAAAAAGAAAAACAAACAAATAAAAAGTATGCTTTTTTCTTTGAGAAAAAGTACCAGACATCAAGTGTTGAGAACAACAAATGTACCTCATGAAAGCCCCTTACTGCTTTTGATATTCACAAAATTGCAAAAGATAATACTAAAATGGAAAAACATTTGAAAATGGTGCAGAATGTTTCTTTCAAGCCACAGTTTAATTTTCAGACAGAATATTGCTTGTACTGTGTGTGTACTCAATACATTATAAAAAAATGTTCACTATAATTTCTCTTTTAAGTCATAAAGCTGTCACCCTATTTATCATCATTAAGATGTAATGGTAAGTGACCTGTCTGTCATGAGTAAATGAGCTGACATTTTTATTTATATTTTGAACAGTCAACCTGCCTGCATGAACAGCATTGATTTTCAGATGAATAATTCAGAAAGGCTCTACATTGCTCACAAGTATTGATTCATTTTAGTTCAGAGTTGATCCTATAAACTGTAGAAAAACCATGAATTTGGTGTTGGTGACGTCACTAATTGGTCTCTGAAATCTGGAGTTGGATCTTGGCATTATTGTGTCCGTTGATTGTGCTCAAAAATCCAAATTTAGGCAACAAGCTTGAGCTTCAGTGGAGCAAAACCAGCAGCAATTGGTGATGATATCCTGAGGGAGTTTAGACTGGGAGACACTTTAAGCCTCAATGTCATCTTAAAGCCTTTGAACACATGGCTTTAAATATTTTTAAGCATTTTTCTATAACACTTCTCAATAAAAAAGCATCAATCAAGGTTAAAAAAAAAAACATCTTTCAGTATTATCTATGAGTTTAACACTCAAAAACTCTTACTCTAACTTGCTTCATCAGGACTATGTAACCAAACAACCCACCAACTGTCATCAGATTTAATACAACTGTTGATAAATTTGGTAACACTTGATTTTACAGGTAATGTTACCATAACTCCTGATTGGTGCACTCTCCAACTGAGCACTGCCCACGTCAAACTAGTCAGAAGAACTCAGAAAACAACAAAACTGTTCAAACTTTGGCAGAAATGAGGGTTTGGTAGAGAGTAGTTACAAAGGAATGAAGAACAAATCAGTAACAACCTGATAAGTAATGAGTCGTTAATGAGTAGTTTCTAAATAACTGAATAACCTAATCTAGGACGATATAGTAGATAATGTTGAGTTTCTAGAGAACAGAGTGGAAGAGACGATATTAATGAATCATCAGGGAATGATTCGATTATAAATATCTATGAATCAAAATACTGAGCACTTTCTTGATGAGTTTTTCCTGATTAACTCTGAAGCAGACGCTATGCAGATCAAAACTAGTAACAACAACCATTACCAATCCATCATGTGAATTAATCTCTCAAATGTTCTCATATGAAAAGAAAAAATACACATTAATATTGTATTGAAGAGAGAAGTTGTGAGTTTTCTCAGTCGCTTTATCTTCAATATAATCTTTTTTGTAAACTGCCAATAAATCAGTTGCAGAGGAAGAAGGTAATCTTCTTGGAGCCACCATCTAGTGGCCATTAGAGGAACTTCAGGTCATGGCATTTACACCCAGGTTTCACACAAACTACACATACACAGAGATAAACATTAAGAGGATGACACACACACACACACACACACACACACCAATGTGCAAATGCGCATACACACACATATATGCCAACCTGCTCATGTGGATCTGCACACACATCGTCACTCCCCCGTCAATACATCGCCTTAGGCTTAAGCTGTCAGTTAGCATCAAATACACACCTCCCAACACACACACACACACACACACACACACACACACACACACACACACACACACAGAGAGAGAGAGAGAGAGAGAGCTGTGGGTTTTGTATTACCATGTTATGTTTCATTATAGATGAGGAGGACGCTGGGATATGTCAGAGAGAGAACACACACTCTCTGAGACAGAAAAAGACAGACAGACTGGCATGGTCTCTCTCTTTTTCTCTCTCTCTCTCTCTCTTCTCTCTCGCACAAACACACACACACACACACACACACACACACACACGCATACAAAGAAAAAGAGACAAGTTGACATTAAGTCACTCATAGATGTACACACACACACTTGCACACATACACTTCCTGTTTACATATTCATACACAGTGACAGGCAGACAGATAGAGGCACACACTTCCTCGAGGACTGTGTTTTCTGAGGAAGGGAAAAAACAAGTGATCAACCTGTAGATATACTATGATAGTGGTCAAAGAATAAAAAGATGGAATAAAATGATAATAATCAACAGTATTAATTATTCTGCCATAATAATTTATGGCAGAAAAATCAGTCAGACCATTGTAATAATAATAATGGGGAGTACTGAACCATAAACCCTGTATTGTGTATTGTGCTGAACTGTAAACTGAATGTATCATTACACCCTCAGTGGTTAGCATTAAGCAGAAACAAGTCGACAAAGCAGGCTACAGAAAACCACCTAAGGGAAAAAACTAAAAATAAAAAAAAAAGTAGTGTAACACTTTCACCAATACACACATTTGTTGACAGGTTCTGAGGGACATTAATGTGAGTGTTTGATTGTCCCTGTGAGTCATGTGCTTAGTTACTGTTGTAACAAAATGTGATGTGACGCTAATACTAAACCATATCATTAACCTTGACCTCCTCGGGATTGTTTCTCCTCATGCTCTCTGCTTGATAATAATTTAATTTGACAGCATTATTTGATCACAACATGCTTTTATAAAAAAATGTTTCTTTGTTTCAAATGTTTTCTCTTTCCTTATTGCAGTGCTGTAACCCTTGAGCCTTTTTTAGTTTTTACCTTTCTGACTTTCAATATCTTTAGCTTTAGCTCTCTTAATTACAAATTTACTTGATTTGTCACTTACTATACAATTTCATCATCAGTTTGTTTTCCCACCTAACAACACCAAACAAACACTAAATAAACATACACTGTCTGTCAGGACTAAAAAAAAAAAGAAAGAAGAAAGAAAGTGTTACTTGAATGAAAATTTAGAAAGTGGTGAACCTGCCTGAAAACACATGAATTGTGAGTGATTGATCAAACGGCTTGTTTGCCAAATAGCTTGGTTCTCATGACATAAATGAACTTTAACCTTTGTGTCTCCTCCAGGACTGTTCCCACCACACCACAGGCCCCCACTGTGACACCTGCCTACACGGTTACTATGGCAACGCCACTAAAGGGTCACCTGCGGATTGTCAGCCTTGCGCTTGTCCGCTCAATCTGCCTGGCAACAAGTAAGTTATCAAGACGCCAGGGCTAATTCCGCCATGATGACACAATTTAATCAAATGCCTCAATCTATCACTGCTGACCCCAATGACTCTGTGGCCCCAATTCTCTCTTTTTGACCTGTCTCCTAGTAATGTTCTCCTCTCCTCTACTCTCCTCTCCTCACACTCAGACTACTTTTTTTTTGGTCTTAAAAAGATATCACCACAGAAAGCAGCTTCATCACTGTATGAATATCATGGTAATCACATGCATAGAAATATCATAGCAGGTAGGAGCATCAAAATAAGTGGATAAACATTATCTCTGTGGGTGGAAATGTCATCGCTGTTGGTAGAATCAATGTAAATTCGGCCAGAAAATGTTACACAGTTGTAAACCCAGACCTCCCACATGTTATTGCAGTGGTTTAAACCTTTTACCATACTATTAGTCTGGTATGGAAAACCACTTGCTGTGCTTACATCACAGGCTCAAATAATTGTTGTTCATGCAACAGAAAGGCACTTATATCTGTCCCTGCGAATGCAGTTGCACCGTCTATTAATAAACTCATGACTGAACAAATTCATAACAGCTATTATTGATTATTCACTGGAAAAGGTATGTTTAAGCATTAGTCTGCCTAGCTAAACAGTGTTGGCCCATGGATAAAAATTCATGTCTTCATGGCCATTGTTGGCCCTGATCAACCTTCCATCTTCCTGTGAGATCGCCTACCTGGTGATGAAACCTGGTCAGGTATATTTTTATGGTCTTACAAAGACTGGGGTCACCACTTGATCCTTGGATTTTCAGAGGGCTTTCTGATGGAAACTGATACGCACAAAAAATATACAAGCGCTAGTTCACGGCAGGAAATATTACCTCTGCTAATATGCATCTGCAATTTCTCTAAGTGGCCAGAGAGAGATGCTGTATGTTAGGTGCACAGATGTCACCAGCATGGACACACATACACACACACACACACACACACACACGCACACAGACAGCAGCAGCTGAGAATTTTCATGCAGTCATGACACGTCATGTCCAAACTTCTCGGTGCTAAAGAAAGACACAACTCTCTCTCTCTCTCTCTTCTCAGCTTTTCTTTCTCCCTCTAACCCCTCCAGTAATAATAGCTTGAAGGTGCTGTTCCTCTCAGCCCCTCAAAATAGCCATCTAGTCCCTTATGTTCACTCAAGCCAATCACTCAAATAGCCAGCCAGCCAGTCAGACTGTTTCGGTTAGCAGTAATGTCTAAGCTCTGACAAAGTGCTGTCCATATTAGTTTCAGCATAGGAAGCAGGGTGGCGATTTGTAGGGAATCAATAGAAATTAGTTTAGTCTTTCAGTGCTGTTCCTTTTTATTTACACCAGGGCTTAATTACCTCACTGCCAAGGATGTTTCCAGTCTTTTCTGTCAGTAAGCAGTATCTATCAATCTATCCATAGGGTCTATACATATGGGCCATAAACATTTTCACCCAAAAATTCAATTCCACTTCTTTCACCACTTCTCTTACAAATTTCATCAAATTTTTTTGGCACATAACATACATTAATGGCCTGGAAAAAAAAAAATGTGATTGATGTATCTTGATATTCCACCCTTTTTTCTGTCATTGTTTTTTTCTGTGTAGACTTTGCCTAATTAAATTACACATTTGTGCAATTTTAACCAATTTTAGACGACTTGTGCACACGGCAACATAAACTTATAAGACAATATTTTTGTGGTGTTGAGTCTGACTCACTTGAAATTTTGAACAATTATTCCTTGTAAAAAGCCCAAATACTCTCAGGATTTAAATATTCTCCAAAAATCTTAATGCGGATCTGTATTACATCTGTATAGATTAAAAGCTTTCAGCATGTTCTATTATTAGAACAACTAATTTGGAGGAATGTGGCGCCTTTCCAAGCTATTTGGATTACATTTGCATGAATATAAAGAAGCACCTATCTGATTAACTAAAAACAAACATTCCTGTCCGGTTATTTGACCTATTTTTTAACAATTCATTATTATGATATAAAATGACATATTCCAAAATAACATTATCCACATAATTAACAATGTGCACCTCTTGAATCAAACTATTTTCTCAAAATTTTACACACAAACATTTCTTTTGGGAGAAATTTTTACTTGTTTCACACATTCATCTGTAAAACAATTTTGAAAAGAAACTTCTACACCCACCTGATATACAGTAACTTCTGGTCATTATGAGTATAGTTGGTTTAAAAAATATTGTAAAAATGTTTTATCCCCCTTTAATACAACAGCTATTATTCAATTATTACCCATTTTATATAACAGTTAAGTGTTATTTTAAAGATATTTGTTGCTAACACTCACTGGACAAGCTAGCTTACTTATAACTCGGTCAGCTAGCTCACAGTTAGCGATCCTGTCTGTCAGCTAGTGAGTCAGTCTGGGACCTGGAACCCGAGCCAGCAGAACTATCTATAGTTTATGGAAGTGGGAGGGTGACAGAATGAGGGTAAGAGACTATTGCTTCACTCTGTCTCTGTGTCTCTCTCTCAGTTCATTTTGGGTACAATTCGTAGGGAAGAAGAGTGATTTCAAATTCAGGAGTGTGTGAAAGTACAGACAGATGTGAGATGTGGCTGTGAGAGAGACAAGAGGTTCAGTGCGTGTCTCTCAAAGTGTGAATGTGAGGATTGAAAAGTGAAAGTAGGGACACAGGTGTGTGTGTGTGCAGAGGGAGACGAACAATGGCCTTAACCCGTCTCTGTCCTCTCCTCTTCTTCCTCTTCCTCTTCCCCCTCTCCGCACTGGGACAACGTTACGGGATCCATCAACAACTTCAACAAAAACAACAACAACGTCGCCTCGGCAATCACAACAGCTTCAGCCCCACCTGCCACCTAGGTGAAGAAGGGGAGTTGCTGTGCGACCAGTGTCAGCCTGGATACACAGGGCCACGATGTGACAGGTAACACACACACACACACACACAAAACACCCACTGAATGTCAAAAGTTAAACATAGAAAATCACACAAAAGAAAACACACATATACACAAACTATATGCCTTTATGTTAAATGTTATGTCTTAAAGTTGATTTTAAAGTTTAGCTAAGTTCATTACTACTTAATAAAGATCTGGAAAAAGACTTCATCGCTGTTAATCAAAAATGTCATAAATCTGGTAAATTTTAAATATTTTTTTAACACTTTACAACAGCATTAACATTAATAAAACACTACTCAGTTAAGCACGTATGCACAAGTATGTTTCATGACCAAATTGTGGCATCAGTACAGAATTACCTGCATAATTTCAAGTGTGCATAAGAACACTCATCTTCAAAATACAACCATTATTATTGTTGTCATTCCTCAGAATGACAACTTGAAAATAACTCTGGACAGCAGTCAGCCATTCCCAAATGAAAACAGAACCTGCTGCTCATTAGCTTGTGTTTGAGTGCTTTCTTATATGTCCATCTAGCTGTCTGTGCACAGCGTATTTATTAGTTGACTGACTGATTCTTGTTCCATTAGCTGTGAGTGTCTTTACCAATTTGGACTAATGAAAAGTGTCTCTAGATGTTAATCTTGTTAAAACTTCAGGATTTACTGTCTTTACTGTTTGGTGATGCAGACAGAGTAAATGTTATCTTTCACCACCCAGGCTCAGTGAAATACATGTGGACTGTTTTTGTATTGACCTGAAAATGGCCACAGTCCAAATTATGAGGTAGTACTCAGTATCTTTAATTTGGTTCATTTTGGAGAATATTATTGTTGTTTAATTCCTGTACAAAAATGTTGCTGGTGCAGGTGTTAGCCTTGTATTTCTGAAAATTCAGGCTGTCAGAAAAAGCCTTGTGTTTAGTAACTTAAGCCAGCTGAACATTGAATAGCAAATGAATGTTGTTGGCACCATATTGTTGTGTGAGCTGAGGTATGACGTAGACCTGAGGTTAAAGTCCTTGCCATGTTGTGAGGTACTTTATTTTCTATTTCTATATTCAATACACACTGTACATAAAAAGTGGTCTCATAAAACTCATATATTTCTTGTGGAAAGAGGAATGTTTTCTATCGCTTGTTTTCTCAAGTTTTTCTGTATGAAGGTCTGCAGTACCAGATTTGTCAGAAAGGTACCATGAAGACACATAAGAAGGAATCACACATAAATATTAGCATCTATTTCTTATTTGTCACCCTTTATAAAGGTTTTATGAGTTAAGAGTCATTTACTACTGCTTTGTAGATCATTATTAAGAACAACTTTTGGGTTTTTGTCTATACCTTCTATTTGGTAATGTTTATAATTTATCATAAATAAATACTCATGTTTCTCACTTTTTAATAAGCCATCAAGTCTAAAGTTATAAATGCTAATAAGTCATTTAAAGGGGTTTCGATCTACTGTATTAAGTCTGCAGTTGTAAATGTTAATAAGTTTTAAATGAATTGATCTTGGCCCAGTTAAGTGGTCAAACAGTCCAACCAATGTTGTTCTTGTTAATGACTTAACTGATTAAAGTTTTAGTAAATTATTTATTAATCATTAATAAAGCCATTAGAAATAACGTATAAACCCTGTACAGAGGATGCTTTGTTTGAAAGTGGTACCAAAATACCAAACCAATTGATTTATAGCCATCATACTCTGGACATTGGAGAATATTGACTAGACTGCATTATATCAAACTAGGTCTGGTTGGGTATCGAGATTTCAAGAGACATCTTCAAAGTGCTGGCTTGATTTTCTTATGGTTTATCACTGAATACAACATTATAGGATATTGTATACACTGAACTTTACAGTATGATGCATTCATTCTTGAATTTTCTGTTACTGAAATTTGAATTTCTGTAGACTGTGCTTCACCTCCTGTACAAGCTGTCTATTTTCCTTGTTGATGATAGCAATGGAAAATGCTGTCATGGTAAAAAAATGGAATTTCTATTTTGTTATCAGTCATTGTTTGGTGGGTAATAATATAAAAATAAATTTGGTAAGAGGCACTGTGCTTCAAATAGGTGTTCACTTCCACTTTCACCAGGCCTTTGCTGTGTGTTGCCAGTTAAAAGAGAGGTGCCGGTGGCTACAGGGCCTCAGCTCGTTGCCCTGCATAGTCTGCATGCCTCGCCATGCTGTCCACAGCAGAATCTCTCTGTCTGCCTGTTAGTCTTTTTATAAACCTCATTTGCCTCTGGAAGGTAAACTGACTCACTGTCAGTCCATTTATTTAACTCACAGTATGGCATCTTCATTGCAATAAAACCCAGATATTGACAGACATAGTCTAGTGCAGACTGGACGCCTAACCAGTATGTCAACTATTCCAGTGTACTTCCATGTCCAACCATTAGTGAGTGTGTATTTATTAAAATGTATGTGTTTTTTTTAATGCAACAAAAGATGATCAGAAGGCTTTGAGAGTTTGTTTGCTGGTTTGTTCTGGTGAGAGAGCCTACGTGTATGTATATGTTGATGTGAATGTGATGTGCTGTTGAATATACAGAATGCATCTGTGTATTTACAATCTTGTGTTCATGTGCTTTTCTGATGCCATATGTTACCTCCAGTCAGTGAGAGAGGACGGCTGGTAAACAAAAAGGAGAGAGAAACAAAGATAGAGACTGTTGTTTGCTGCACTGACTTAAAGCACATAGGAGCTTATATAATGTAAAATAATATTTTATTACTAATGACTGTATTAAAGAGGTAATCAGCAGTAGGTTGTTTCTTGTTCTATTAGTCTAATTGATATCTGCTGCACACTACCTGCCATTACACTTCATTATCTACAGTGCTTTTGTTGTTGTTAGTGGTAATTAATTGTAATGTGCCAATTTGTCTGTATTATGGGCTTTAACAAAATAAGCTACTCTATTCCACCCATGCTAATAGACTATCCCCTTGCTGCAAAGTGATTCTGCTTTTTAATTTCCTGTCCATAAACAGCCATTTAGAATTTAGCTGAAAGCTTTTTAAATGCAGCTGTCTAACAAATAAGTCAACCAAAACACTATGACTTGTAAGCTGTTATTTAGTGCTGTTTAGGGTTTGCCAGTATGTCTGGAAGTTATTGGTCTTTAAAGGTAATTCAGGTTTTACACATTCATTTAGATTTTGTTGACTCAACACCATCTCTCACTTTAATCGGTTACCTGTTCATCTAGAAAAATGGAAAGCTATTATAATGGTTATGATGATCTTAAATGTTATTAAATTTAGCAGTATTAACCTAACAGCCTTAAAAAATAACAGTCTGGTCAATTAGAAAAGGAAAAACTAAGCCTAACATCCAACCAAATTATACTATAATTATACTATATGCACTGAGGTATTGTTGGTAATAGCGTACTTGCAGTGTTAAAATGAGTATTTGCATAGTATTAGTTCAGCATTACTAGAAGAAATGGTTGCTGTAGTTTTAATGAATACTGTCAATGTCTTGTGAATAAATACAAACCTGAGCAGACACTGAATACAATTTAATTTAAAAAGATTTTGAATTGTCCACAGCCTTGACTAAATCATGAGTCAATACCAGTTATAAAACAGCTCTGGTATATGATAATATTGAAAAATGAAATCATGAAATTAGGACAGAAAATTGGAAATGTCTACTTGATTTTTTTTGGCACTTTGGTAAGTTTTAGAAAAGTAACACAATGTTTTAGAAGGGAAGAGTGACATTGAGTGTCTGATGAAGAAAGATAAAAGACTAAAAATGTCAGGACTTATTTCTTATAAAAATTATGTGCCTCAGTCTGTATGTCTCTCACCTTGTCTGTCTGTCTGGCTCTCCTCTTTTAAGTATGAGACACAACAACTGTTGGCTTTGATATAAAGTGTGATAAAACGAGACACCAACAGAATCAAAGGTGGGACTTAATAAGCAGCAACCAAAGTTAAGGTTCAGAGAAAAATAAAAAAAACTAGATATCATTAATTATGAGCTTAACTCCCAGCTTATCTGCTTCATTAGCATTGTGCAGGTATATGGTTTGATTGCATTTGATCTACAGTGAACTGGTAAAATAAGCAAACAACGCTTCAACTGTCATCAGACTTTAAACAATTGAACCACATCCACTTCAATCCAGTGACAACAGCACAAACAGAAAGAGTCTCTCATAAGAAAAAAAAAAACTGTTTGACTTTGGCAGAAAGGACGGAGCAGGTGAAGTGCAGACACTCAATGGCATGGAGACAGGGGCTATGATAGAAACAAGGTATTTATTATGAAGACTGGGCAGGCCTGGGTAAGCTTGGGCTAGTAACTGGGAACTGGGGCTGAGGATTGGGCTGGAAGCTGGGAAGAGCGGGGATCCAGGGAAGGGAAGCAGGGCTGATGAGACGAGACAAGGGACTGGAGACGAGCAGGAGACAGAGCAGATGGAACTGCAGGAGGCAGGAAACAGGGTTAGGCACAGGAAATAAGGCAACAACAAGAAAACTGGATAAATGCAGGTGAAGTGGCTTGAAGGGTAGTAACACTGACTGAAGCAGAGGCTTCGATCTGGCAGGGTGGTAGTGGCAGAGCTGGGTGTTTGTAGCTTGATAACAGTGATGAGGTACAGCTGGGCTCTGCTTTGACTCCAGCACACCTGTCTCCACTCACACAATCACACACACACACACACACACACACACACACACACAAGGAGAGAGCCACCTGTAGAGTGGCAGCAGGTTAAGCAGACACAGGATCATGACAATAAGACCTTATTGACCTTATTTTCCTGCCTTAAAGGAAGAGTCAGTCATTCTGCAAACAAATGCACCCTTCCTTTCGTGCTCCTTCAGAATCTCTGACCCCCAATTCATGGATGCGCATTGCCAAGGCAACGACCAAAAGAGAAATATGATGGAAACCAAAGAGAAGGACGTCTCCACCTGTGTTCCTTCACAAAATTTTCAAATTGAAATGCCTACTCAGCCTTTAGCAAAAAGCAGTGACATACTTGCTCACTGTAAGTTAGAGCATGAAAAATAACACCCACAAGTCACACCAGATTCTGCTCCGATCCGGAGGTGTTTACTGGCGGGAGGAGAGCTCAGAGTTTATTTTTGAAACTGTGAGCAGCAGCAACAGTGACTGCTCTGTCTGTGTGTCTGTTAGCACGTTTGGCAGAGCGGCAGCAACAGCGAGCTCTCAGTCTGTCACTGTGGCTACCGTCTAGGTGGACTAGGGGGTTTCTATCTGTTTATATGTGGCAATGTCATCATACAGAAGCCTACATCAGGTCACGTGGGTGAAAGTTTTTAGAAGGGCTTGGGAAAATGATATTTTGATGCTAAAACATGTATGTACAAAAATGTGAACTTTCAGATTTGAATACATATGGAACACTAATGTCAAGCTACATAATGATATAAAAAAGATTTAATATCTTTAAATCTACAGCATTTTTATTTTTATGGAAGTCCCATTTACTTTGTGAAAACAGCCCCAATTTTTACTTTCAACAGAAAGTATGCAGTAACACAAAACAAAATGATCTCAAAATGCTTTAAAAGTTACAGAGAAAAAGAATGTTTGAGGGGAGCAGCCTGTCATCCCCTGGCGCCAACTCCCCTTTCATAACACTAAAAATAAAAGAACATAACGTTTACGATCCCAACCCCTCTCCCTCTTCTTCTGTAACTCTCTACCACTTGTGCTCACCATCTGCTTCCTGTACCCTCTGATGGTTTTGACCAGGTGTCTGACCCCCATAATATATCTCCTTCACACACTCTAGACTCCCCAGTATAAATACCTTCACTTCCTCCTGAGGCCTTATAAAAAAGGAACCACACATACGATACCAAGATACCACGACAGTATGGAATAGAATAGAAGATAACAGAGTTGAATAGAAGCCCCAAAGTATGAATTTGTCTACCAAACAGAACACACACACATTCTTTCCTCTCCTATCAAGAAGTGAGATTGCTGATAGTACATTTCCCCACTTGACTATGAAGGATGTGCTCAAAGCACTACACACACACCAACAGCAATACACACACGCGCTCACTTCAACAACACGCACACACAAGCTAATAAACCAGTTCTATTGAGGAGGGTCAGTGGTAATAATGGCTGGCTGCTCTTGACTCTTTCCCTCTCTCTGTCCTTTCTTTTCCCTCCTCTCTAAATTCAATTCTCTTTCCAATGTGAAGACCTCCCCCCCTCCTCCTCCCTTTGGTCTCTCTCACCCGTCCTCTCCTCTTTTATCTCAATTCCCTTATCAGCCTGTAGAGCTTTATTTCAGCTTGTTTTATTTAGTTTCAGTGGCTCTTGTCACGGTGCAGCACTCTCAGGTTGATATATTTTCTCTTATATGCTTCCTCTTATTATTAATCAAATGAAAGAGTCTGAAAAGCAAAAATAAAAGTCCTTAAATGGTGTGACAGTTGACACATTTGTGTGTCCTTGTCCTTGCTCAAGGGTGCTAACAACCATTTCATATTTTTGTTTCCACGACCAATACCAATCAAGAGGATGTAATTTTATGGCATTTTCCTTCATGTCATTTTTCAAATACAGTGAACTTGATAACACAATAGAATCAAATTACATTTTGATGTATTAGCCAGACAGTGTCTCAATTATGTTCAGTAAAAGTATTAGTCATTTGCTGACACCACAAAGATACTAAGAAACATGTTTTTTTTCTCTAGAAACATATGATTTCTTAATATCTTTAAGAATCACCTCCAAAAAACATGTTTATTATTACATCACACATTTTTGTTAATGTATTTGCTCAGATGTATTTAATATTTTTACTCTGAGTAAAACCTGATAGTCTGCTGTAAATAAACTGTTTTTGAACGAACTGCCCGAAGACACTGAATCTCATTTTTAAAAATCTCTATTAGAGCTTACTTTTATAAACTCTCATTTCATGTCTGTAAATGTTTGGTTTGGGTGTTTGCCCTCTAGCGCTTTGTGTGTATATCTATGGGATAATGCTTGTGTGTGTGTGTACAGTATGTGATGCAAGTGTGTGTTAATATGAATTATACAACAGGTACCTTTAGCCAAGCAGTCTGGTCAAAGACTCATGATAACAATGCTGATCATTCCCTTGGAGCACAGCTAGATGAGCTTTATTGCTTGCTGATGGTGGAGATTTTGGTTGGCATCGGTTGCTAACTCCTGTGGAATGAGACCTACTGTAATTAGCGATTGTGTATTTGCAGATGAGTATCGTATGCGAGCTGAAAGCTAAGGGGAACTTTATTTTACCTGCTTAGAGATGTTTCTTTCTTTAGTTGTTAGATACTGTACAAAAGAAAGAAAGAAGAGGTGAGCTACCGCATATTTTCTTGCAGCCCTTAAAAGATGAGCAGCACTACATTTTCGAAGATAAGTTTCTACATGAAAGCAGAGGAAAACTGTATTTTCTAGCAAGATGTGTGTCTTCTCTTCTATCTGCTCTTTCAATGTGACCTGATTCAGTAGTATCCTAAATTAAAATTGCCGTGACATCTTTTCGCTACAACTTTGAGGCACCCTAAGGCTGAGACGGTGATCCAAATGTTGAGGTTCTTTACAGCCCTGATGTGAAGAATTGTATGTGATTATAGCATCTTTCAAATTATTGTTTTTGTCTGTAAAAAAATGAGACATTCCTGGTGAAAACTAGTTCAGTCAGTTTCAACACATTCATTCTTAAAGGCAGATCAGTGTCTTATTCGACGCTATGACTAGAAGTTGCCAAAGTCAGAAATTGTCAGACCTCACTAATATAGAGGCCCTTTCAAAGGAACTGTAGCAGAATATCTCCAGGATTTGTTTGTCTTGACATGTTTAAGTAATTTGTGACGCCAAATTAGAAATGTTACAGCCTGTAGAGTGTTCCCACATATCCTCTTTGTGTTAACACCCAGGCACCAGATGATATACAGAGCATCCAATATGAAACAGCATTATCACTACGCCTCTCTGTCTCTCTGCTGCCTCCTAGATGTTCCAACGGATATTACGGCCAGCCCACTGTGCCAGGAGGCTCCTGCCAGCCCTGTGATTGCCATGGCAACCTGGACCTATCCGTGCCTGGTAGCTGTAATCCAATCACAGGCCAGTGTCTGCGCTGTCGCCAAGGTTATGGTGGTGCGGCTTGCGACAGTTGCGCTGAAGGTTACTATGGAGATGCCATCACAGCAAGAAACTGCCAACGTAAGTAAACATCAAAAATAAACAAAGAAACAAATATACATGTAAATCTGTGGTTTACTCATGTGGCGTCACTGTTGAAAGCTACAGTTAATACATAAAACTAATCAAAATAACAATCAAGGAAGTAATAAACTAATACAAAAGTGTAAACATAATCAAATGTTCCAATTACTGTTAATATTAGCTGTACAGTGGATTTCAGGTCTATATATTATTTGAAAGCAATACTTTGTGATGTCTGATGAAAGAAATTATTTCTTCTATAAGTCAAATATTCAGCTCATAAGCTCTCAAACACACCCTCGCTCAATTCAATACACTCGCATGGTACGACCAGTAGCTTATAGTGGCTAATGTTAGCCAATGTTTGATAGATATTGCTGTGTAACCGACCGTTGAGCTAGTCTGCAGACTTTAATACTCTTTGCTTCTTGCACTATTGTTACAGTGCATTTTGCATTCACCAATTTTCTCTAACTGCCAAACACGGTGGCCGCTATTCAGCAAATGTAGCATCACTTTAAAGTTTTGACACCTTATTGTACATTCCACAAATACAAATCATATTTTTAGTAAATGAGGTATTGGTATTACCATCATAATGTTTGATAAGGGGACAATTCAGACTTTGTATCATCATCATTGTGATTTTAAAGCCTCTATTTGTAAGATTTGTAACTGTATTATTTTGGCTGCTTCTAGTGGTCAAAAAAATACACTGCATACCGCCACCCCTCATCCCCATATACTGACCCTGGGACATTGAGAATAAATTGGATAAAAGCAACATATTGACTGAAACAGACCGTCTTGACATTGTCTATAAACATCAGAATAAGATGTAATCAGATAAGAAAAAGATCCACAGACAGGGACTTTTAGAGGGAAAACATAATCTACTAAAAAATGATTATAAACAAAAGCCAGTAGTGTAGCTTCAGTCTCTCAGCAGGGGTGTTACACTGAAGAGTAGCACTTCCTCTATGAAACTCAATTTTAGTTAATGATACCTTTAATCCTTTCACTAAAACATTGAGTAGATATTACACCATCTGGAGTGTGGTGTGTGTGTGTGTGTGTGTGATTGTGCGTTGGCAAGCAGCTGTGCTAGTCGGAGGTGTGATGTCGAAGCAGCCCACTGACTGCCAGCTGTGTTTAAGAGTGAGAATAAAAACTATACCTGTGTATAAAAAAAAATTTTTAAAAAGAAGGGAGGAACTGATAGGCAGAGAATAAAAGAGAAAGAGAGAGATGGCAGCAAATACAGACATACAGATGGTGCCTGTTTGTGAAAATCTTCATTAAGACTTTTGTTGTTGACAAAAACAGAGTGGCACTGGCAGGAAAGCAGGCAGAAAGACAGATTAACAGACAGAAGCAAAGAGCGACAGACAGGCAGACCAATAAATAGAAAGATAAAACCGTCAGACAAGTACAAAGGCAGGTAGACAGGCTGACAGAGGGTATTAATGTGTATTTGATAGTTCATTGTTCTGTAGTTGTTTCCCCTCTCCACCCAGCTAAATGGCTATTGATTAATCAGCCTGATCTATTGCTCTCCTACAGTGCTGATCGGCTGCTCGTGTCTGGGAGATGGAGGGTTGTTATTGATCCTGTACGAATGACAAAAGACCAGCAGGAATTATTAAAACACAACAACTCTCTCTCTCCCCCCTTCTGTCAGTCTATCTCCCTCTCGCTGTCTATCTCCCTCTCCCTATCGCTCCTAGTCTTAATGAATTTTATTGAGTGGAGCAGGAGAGTTCAGGCCAAGTCCATTTGTGCACTATTAGACTGTAAAAATCCTTTACTTTTTCTTTTGATGTCAAAGTTCCCATCTGCGGACCTTTTTGCTGCAGCCATTTTGTCTCTCCCACTAATATTGGTTCATTTTAATCCAGTCAGGGGATGGAAAATGGTTTGATTTTGCAAGCAAACTTGACCACAAAGTAATTTGTCTGAGGAATAAATTCAAGAAAATTAACTCCCCTGACCATTTTTCACATAGGGAAAAGTCGTTTGGAAGTTGTTGAGAAGATGTGTGAATTGCACTGTCACACTTTGTCCAATCACTGGAACATAGTGAATATGTAGTAATTCAATAATGTAATTATGCTTCCTGTGTGTCTGACACTTAATGAATGTTTCATAGATGCTTCATACAGTAGATCAATAAACCCTTTGGGGATCTTTCTGAAACCTCACAATTCTATTTTCTCTGTTCCTAATGGACTGTCCAGTACAGTCCTCTGTGATGAGACTCTGGCTTTTGTGGAACTGATAGGCCCAAAAAAGTAAATGTCTGAAATGCATGTATTTTGTTTTTCACTCAACCAAAGGTCAGATCATTGCAGCATTTAATGAGACTAAAGCAGTTCAAACTCGACTCTGAAATAGCACGAATATACCAGCAGAAGTTTGTACTCAAAATTTAAAGGGGACTTATTTATTTTTTGTGATTTTCTGTTATTGTTCCAAAACTTGAGGTGTACATATGTAAAAACGCTCCCTTTAAGTCAAAAGCTCAGGCTTCATTTGCAATGGTTTATCTACCTTGTAGATGAGTGGCGCATGCGAATAAACGGCTGTCTGTTCTGACTCTTTGTTTTCCACGTTGTTTATGTTGTCCACTCTCATAATCTGCATCTGATTCGGGCTTAAAGATGTCTGGTTGTATTTGAGAAGTTGACATTTCAAATAAAGAATGAGGGAAAAAAGTGAAATCCGACTAATATTGTTTGTTAACGCAGCCTCTGGGAGCTGACCAATCAGAACAGAGTGGGCTCATCAGGAGGGGACCTTAAAGAGACAAGAGTTAAAACAGCCTGTTTCAGACAGAGGCTGAACTGAGGGCCTGCATAAAGAGCCAGTCTATGATAAATTAGGAGTTTTTAATTGCAAATCATGCAAAGATATTCCACTAGAGCCCCAGAATAAAAATATAGACCTGGAAGTTTCTTGTCATTGCTGACAGAAAATTAAAAAATGTTTCATTGTTATCTCACACCTAAATTCATGGAAATTCACTTCGCCTTCACAGTTTTTAATATTTTTTGATATTTTTATGTAAAGCAAGATGACAACCTCCAGCATGTCCTACATAGGGGTAGATGGCACTTATACCACAACACAGTATTTTTACATGCTCTGATTTAGGGACAAAAAAATATGAAAAAAATGAAACCCAACCTGAAGGAATTAAAAAAAACAGAGTCTGATTTAATTGGTTAATTACACCTAACAACAACATAACAGATTCAGACTGTTCTGCTCTGCCATATAAAGTACAAGTGCAAGTAAAAATGAAGTAAGAGGTACATAGAGTCTAATTTCATAGGACTTTCATACATGAAGTCAAGAAGTCTGTGGCTTGAAGGTCACTGGTTTGAATCCCAGCTCTTGAGTTCTGAATGAGAGAATAAAATATGAAACACTTGGCCTTCTTGTCAGCAGCTTCTTTTGAGGTGTTTGCAGTCAAACAGCCTAAAACTGAATTCCACCAGTTGGTCTGCTCATTTAAGTAGTGTTTGTGCAGGGCTGCTTTCAATTGTTCAATATACAAACACTTTTTGAAGTCTGATACTTTATACTGTATATTGCTACCAATGCAGGATACTGTGTGATGCCTTCAAGGACTCCTTGCAAACTCCTTCTAAAGAATGACAAAATGGACTGCATTTGCTATTTTTTTTCCCCCTTGGATTGTGCGGCTTTATTTTAGAAACTAAATGACACAAAACTACTGTGTGCCACAGTGGCCAAACAAAAAGGAAACATATATATCTTAATATGTAAGCGTGTAATTAACATTTGAATGCATTTACTAAACAACATTAAGTGTCACTGTTATTTTCCCCTCAAGGCTCCTGAGCATCATATCTCAACAACATGTTAATGACCTCTATGTTTACTTGTTTACCTTGAGTATGGACTAAATTTGCAATTGGTGTGTACAGCACTATGCATGTATACTTAACAGATTATATAAAGCCTGGACTCCTCACTACGGCACTGTTGTAGTGCTAATAATATATAGAATAGATGCACGATAGGTATTCCTGCAGTTTGCTGATATGAGAGATTGCTGATTGCTTGGTAACAGAACATGATGTATTTCATGTTGCAAAAAAATGTTATCTCCACCATCAAGGCCAGCACTGAAAGAAAAAAAAACCACAACAAAAAGCAACATTTTATCCCTCAACAAGGCGCGCATTGTAGCGACTGACAGAACGGAGTCCAGATGGTCCCTGAAGGGTGAAGCTAGGGGGGTGAGAGACTGTGTGTGAGAATGTGTGTGTGAAGCGGAGAAGAACGTACTGTATATGTGCGTGTTTTCTCGTGTCGAATGTGCGTACATTTGCGTGTATGTGTGCGAGTAGGCGTGTGGGAGGGCATGTGCGCCTCATTGCATATGTGTGTGAAGAAGAAATCAATGTATGTTGTGTACCGTATGTGTGTTTTTGCATATTTCTGAGTATTTCTGCGTGTGTGTGGACATCTGTTGTACCCCTCTCTCTCACTTTCTCATCCCACACTCAGGTCTGTCCTTCTGTCTATTTTACATGTAACAGGAGAGAATGGCAGGAGGTAAAGCAGGCTATGAGTACACATTTGTGTCTATGTGACGTGATGTGCTGTGTGCTACTAATTTCTTGAGAAGGTGTGTGTTTTTGCATGCATATTTGTGTGTATGTGTGTGTGCTTCTGACAACCCATACACCAGATGGGAGCTGTGATGTTCAAGCTTTTAATTGTATATCTAAGGGGTTGATTGGCGTGTGTGGGTGTGTCTTTTTTCCTGAGTAGGATATAAGTTTTAATAAAGTTGAAGTCATACAAAGTAACACAATTAGAAAGCGCAAGGGAGGGAGAGAGAGATAGATGTTAAAGGTCTTACTGTATGTAAATAAAAGTTTTATATTTCTTTAACTAACTCATTCAGAAAGCATAAAAACTGCACACATATGACAAAGGTCATGGACTGAATGTTATGCAACCATTTTCAGTGCCAGAGAGATGGGTTTGTAAGAGATGAGAATCCTCTTGCAGTGTATAGAAATATCACATATGTTTAGGTAAATAATCTATCCACAAGAAAAGGAAAGAACTCCTTAAGTTTCATTTTCATTTTTATACTGTTATAATGTTGAATGTATATGTTAAACATGGTCAAAGTTCCAAAGTTTGAGGTGAACATATGTAAAAGCTTTATGTCAAAAGCCCAGGCTTCAGCCTGCTCTGAATTCTTTGCTATGTTACCTCTACTTCCCCATCGAACTGACATCATATCGTTCTCACATGCCCACAAACTGCCGCCTGTTTCGTAGCCTTTGTTGATAAGATTGTTGTTAAGGTTGTTCCGCGGGTTGTTCGTGCTGTCCACTTGAAGTTTCCATTTCGAGTAAAGAAAGAGCGAAATCCAGCTATTACTGTTTGTTTATGCAGCCTCCAGAGCCATGGGGCAACTTCCTGAAACAGCCTGCGGACAGAGGCTGAACTGAGGGGCTGCATAAAGGGCCAGTACAAGATAAATAAGGATTTTTTGAACTGTAATTCATGCAGAGATATTCCAGTAGAGCCCCAGAATATAAATGCAGACACAGAAATGCATGTTATGTCCAAAATGTATTTACCTGTCACTGAGCAGCTCAGACCTAAATGGCTTGTTCTCAGTGTATAGTTAAGTTGGAGGTGGTAAGGAGAGGCAGTCCGTGCTGGTGATTGCAGCTGTGTCTGAATGTAGGGCTGTAATTTGTTTTTACTTTTTTTTTTTGTTTTTCCCGTGCACAAGAAAGAACTCCTGACAGTGTTCATACTCAACACCAGATTTTCATCAGAGCAAACAGGGCAAATCTAAATTTTCAAATTAATGAGAGTGTGATGTTTTTCTCTGTTGTAGCCTTGCTTGGTCATCTAAGATTGTTTTTTTTTTATATACAAAATACAATCAGGCAAATTTAAGTCAGCCCACTAGACTGAAGAATCTATTTGGGGAAGAGAAGATTTTCTCTGAAGTGCAATGAAGAGGACATTAAAGTGCATATCGACAACTAATCCTGAAGAAGACCTTAAGCGGGATCTTAGCTCTTATCCGGTTTATTGTAGTGTGAAGTAAACACATTCACCAACATGTTAAAATTTTCTGTCATAAGGTATGTCCACATTTACAAACATTACCATTATGGAATGATAATATACTTCCTCTCCTCTCCTCTCTCCTGCAGCCTGCCAGTGCCATACTAATGGCTCTGTATCTGAAGTCTGCAATAAGGAGAACGGCCAGTGCCAGTGCAGAGAAAATGTGGTTGGACGACAGTGTGATGAGTGCATGGTACGTATTCTGACATAGATGCAAACACTCTTTACACATATTGCCAATATTTGCTGGTACCATCAGCATTCCTGTCTAGACCTTCTATTATTAATTCCCCATGGCTCTAATTCTGTCACTTTTTCTCATTGTAATTCTGCAATATTACATGTGTGCAATGGGATACCTGTGGTCTTGAATGTTTTTAACCTCAATCACATCTTTAGTGACCGTGCTCTTATTTGGGTAATGCTTTATTTTTCTTACCATTTCACATCAAAGGTGTTATTTGGTTAACCAGCACTGTGGTAGGTATCTGGTAGGTCAAAAGATGATTTATTCAAATTATACTTACTTCTCTACTATGACTGTGTTAAAGGGCAGGTTCATAGTTTTTTCAAGTCTGGCTCAAAACAATAGTCAAGTGCCCATATGAACACTGAAACAGGGTTTGCTCGCTGTAATCATTCTTCCTGTTTATACTGTAAGTGATGGGAGCCAAAATCCAGTCCTCATTTTGAGCAAAAATGTGTGTCAAAAGTTTACCTCAAGATAATATGAGACTTCAACCGTCTGAGTTAGTCAAATAAATTGGATATCTTCCACAGTTGCAGTCTTTTAAGTAAAGAAATCCCTCTTTGTGTCTTGGTGGACAGTGTTTTCCTGTTCAGCTGCAGTGAAAGGATAATAACATAAAGAGAGAATTTGGCACTAAAAGACAGCAGCTGTGAAAGGTATTGCCTTGATTTGACTAATTTGGATGGCTGAAGCCTCATATCAACTTAAAAATAAACTTTTAAATACATTTTTGCATGGAAGGAGGGCTGTGGATTTTGGTCCTCCATCATTTACACTGACTTTAAAAAAAAAAGAACTGTCCTTAAATATGGAGAATTGTAGGAATGTAGTGACTTCAGAATCAATCAGAAATTAATCTTCTATGTATATTTTGATATTTTACAGTAACTCAGTTTTTGTTACTTCAGCTATCAGACCATAAAAAGTGAGGCCACACATGTACTGTATAGCTTCTGCAGGACTATGAAGATGCAGTGTTACATTATTATGTCTGGAAGAAAACCATATACCCTGATACTGCAGTAAAAAAAAGCCATCCATAATCTATTGTTTTATCTTTTCTCCTATAGTGTGAGGTTAATGGCTATGGTTATTTATACATTTGAAAGTTTTTGGTTCTTTTATTGTTGTTTCTCTCATTCACTCACTTGGTCCCCTGTCTGCCCCTCCTTCCTCCACCCATCTGCGTTGTGATTGGTCCAGCCTAACTGCTGGTGGGATGCTGAGCGTCAGGAGTGTATGCCTTGTCGCTGCAGCCCTCACGGCTCTATTTCTCAACGCTGTGATGTTGAGGGCCGCTGCATCTGTCGCCCCGGCTTCGTGGGCCGACGCTGCGACCTGCGTCGGCAAAGTTACGAGAGACGGGAGACACGGCGGCCGGTGGAGCGATTTCCCATGGAAGCTGTGCAGCAGAGATGGGGGGGGTCGTCCCGCACAGGGGGTTGTCCCAGGGGGGCGTACAGGCCTAAGTCAGGGGTAACACACACTGCATGTGAATGACGGTGGTGTGTTTTAAGTAGCATGGGTGTGTTTGTTTTCTTGGTGTGGTGATAGATGCACTGACGTGTGCGGTTCAGCTTTACAGGATTAAAACACATTTTATATATGTAACAAGTTTCACAGTTGTCACAAACATTGTGGTGCATAAGGGTTTTACCAGCATGGCTGTTTCTGTGAAAGACATTTCAGTTTGAAGATGTTGCTTAGTGTGAGCAGTGATGTAAGGTGCAAAGGAAGCAGATTTTAGTAGCATGTTCCAAAAAATGTCAGCACTTTAAGTTACACAAGATGTTTGTTGTTCCTGGATTGGTGTTGTAAATGTCATGATTTTTAGGCAAATCAGGATGTACATGATTTTTATTTTTTTTTTGGAAATAACACATTTATTTAAATCCAGATGAACTACACCTACTGCAATTCACATTTTTATTTGGCAGCTTTTCTTAAGATTTGTTCAAATTGAATTTGCTTACATACTATAGCTTAAGAGGAACTTTATGAATGGCGGGATCCAGTCTGATGAACCAACATGCATGGCTTTGTCTTTTGTATTTCCCTTAGCAGCAACAAGGAGGAATTTTCATGCCATCAGACAGCTGTCAAAGCCCTAAAACAGTTATTGATTGTCCTCTAAACAGAAAAATCTTGCAAGAATTGAAATTCTCTGCAACTCAAAAGTGCTACCCCTTCATTCCCTCATTTGTTCCCTTCGTCCTTTCCATTCAGTCTTGTGAAAAAAAATGTGCACCGCGTGTCTTTATTACCTCCTTAATGACCCCTCTCCAAATTCGATTGTGTCTACAACCTGATTGATTGTAACCTCTCTGCTTGTCTGTAATTGTTTGTCTCCAGCCTCAGACCCACGGCATTACCACAGGTGGACAGTGCGTTCCGTGTCACTGTAACTCATTTGGTTCCAAGTCGTTTGACTGTGATGAAACGGGTCAGTGTCGGTGTCAGCCAGGTGTTACTGGACCCAAATGCGACCGCTGTTCACGAGGATTCTTCAACTTCCAGGAGGGCGGCTGCACACGTAAGCCTACACAGTGGGATAGAAAGGGGAGGGATTCTTTAAAAAGTAAGCTTACCCTGATGTCTTTCCACTGAACAAAATCAAAGCATATAGATGTGTTCTGTAGTTGTAATATGCAATAAGAGTAATGTCAGCAATCACAATATGCTGTCCTCATTAAACTGCTGGCTTGTTCTTATTTCTTTTTAATTTAAAGTTTGCACTTAATGGTCTGCAAAAAAATTCTATTTGAAAAAAGCTGTTGTATCGTGTCAAAAATGCCTGCGTGCCCACATGAATCACATCATGTGGGCCAATTTCATAATTATTGCAGAACAAAATCTTTTTTGCCCATAAGCAGGACGAAGTTAAAACACTGAATTAAGAATGTCAGCCTTTTGCTTTAGTTACCTGAATGCTGCTGTATATTTTGAAACACAGTACTTTGTCAGTGTAGGTATTTCTTTTGTTACAGTATCACACGGATATAACAATATAGTTAGCATCTGTACTGCACCTTCACAGCAAATAATCTAGTTTGAAATATCATCAGTTTCCTGCAGGAACCTCAAACTTCCTATCCTAAAGTCAGACTTGCAAAAATTATGAAGAACTCATAATTTCATTGCCATTGATGATCATGTATTTTTGACATTACACTGTGTTTTATAAATAGTTAAGCAACTCTCCCCAGCGTTATGAAATATACATTGTATCAAAAGCTACAGATACATCAAACAAAATACCCATCCATGAATACATATACTGTATATACATGATGGAAGGACCAAATGAAAGACAGGAGGAAAGAAGGAAGGAAGGAAGAAAAGAGGGAGGGAGGGAAGCAATGAAGAATCGAAATCCAGCACCTACTAGACAGTGGAAAGATGAAATGTTGCCAAGAGAAACTAGCCTGCTGATTGGTATGAACATCTTTGAAGGTGGAACACACAGAATAATAATGACATGACCAATAAATTACGGAGCTAAAAGATTTCTTATGCATCTTGGCTGGTGAACAAGTCGTACAGCTGACGATTGTATTTGAAGAGTGTTGAAAGAAGAAATTTAAATGAATCAAAACAAATTTTGTCAAATTTAGAAAGAAACCTGTTAACAAACAGGTTCATCAATAAATGCTTTTTAGAAAACAAAGGACATAAGTAAACCAACTAGAGGATATATGTGTGTCTATTTCCACTGAAACAGGCAACTGCATTTATATATAAACCTCAGATTCCTTTAGCAGTCTGTAATTGGGCATTGCTCCTTTTGTTGATTTCAGTTGATAATATTATATTACCATACCGTATATATTACTCTACCTTCTTTTAGAATTGGTATTGGTATTCATAGTACTCTGAACACTGCAGATAATTCAGTTTCATCCTCCAGAAGCAGTGATTTAAAGTTAAATCAGTTGCGTGTGTGTCTGTATTCACACCTCAAATTAAAGGTCAAGGTTTCCCCAAATTGTACAGCATGTCAGTGATGTCCAACTTGCAGCAAGCTGGTGTTGGATGTGAACCAAGTGCAGATGGAATTAGTCTTATGAACAGAAGAGTAGAATAATTTCTGCTAAATGAGAATCTGTAGTCTAAAATTAGAGTATTTACATTTCATTTAATAATTTTAAAAACATTTGATAGTGGTAAAGGGAAAAAATATTGATCTATCTGGAAGCATTTAGCTGTTATTAGCTGTTTTTTTTTGCAAAAGCTCTATCATTACCTGAGGGTTACGTCACCTTTTTAAGTGCCTATTTCCAGTCATTGTGTTTTTTTTAAGAGAAATTATATATTTATAATGTTCAAATTATTAAATCATATGCTCAATAAACTCAACAACCCATGCAGCAGGTGCTGCAAACTTTATTTGTGCTGCCCAAAATGAAGATTAAGCATCCACTCACCCCAAGTATGACTATGAATAGCTTTCCCCACATATCTCATTATGCAATATATTAGTGATGCCAACTGCTATTGACAGCCAAGAAGAACCGCCAAGAAGTAAGCCAGGAAACTCAGTCATAGAGCAGAAAGAAAAGATCGGACGGGGAATTATTTTCTTTCATCTACAGATCACTACCACAGTGCTGCGGTCAGGTTGTAAGAATAATATGCTGGCTACTGTTTAATGTTCCTGGGAATTCACTGCACACAAGTCAGAATACAAATATAATCCAGGCTCTGGGCATGTGGTTTCCAAAAATAAAATGATTGAAACTTCCACATTACCAGCAGATAAAACACAACTTTCAGTTCCCATTCAGGTCCCACTCAGGTCTCATTCAGTTCCCAGCTAAGGGAAACTTTAACAAAATAATGCTAATGACATTTTATGAGCATTAACATTTAAATTGAACTAGCATACATAGCAGGGAAAAGAGTCCTCTGGCATTGGCATCTGTGCTTGCTGGGGACTGGTGGTGATCGAGTGAGTTAATTGGTAACAAATAAATCTGTCTATACTATAAACAACTCAATTTTTATGCAGTGACTCAATAAATTACCCTTTTTAATTCCTATTAAACCAAAACTATTTCATTTGCATGTATTAGTGCATGAGGGCATATGATTCCATATGCATGTAACTTTCACCCCAATAAGCAGTTAACACTTTCTCTCTCACTTCTACTTCTGTGGAAAGTGAAAAACTTTAATAAGATAAAGGCAGTTTTTCTCTGTATGTCAAATTCACAACAGTCCAACTAGTCCTCCAGGTTTGAGTCTCCAACCAAACCGGGCAAGTTCACTTCCTTGTTCTCAATCCCAAACAAATTATTATTTTTTTAAAATTTGTAATCTTGATATAGCCAGCATGTTTCATATTGGGAAAGAAAAACCGAATCGTTGTTGAGAACTAGAAGAAACATGTTAAAAATAGCTTTTAGGGTATATTTTTGACAGGTAAAACATTGACTTTCCTTCAGAATTTATTCACAGCAATTTAAAACGTACTTTCTCTCCTCCTCTCCTCTCTCACAGCCTGCCAGTGCAGTCATGTGGGCAATAACTGTGATGCTAACACAGGACAGTGTATCTGTCCACCGAACACCATCGGTGAGAGATGTGACCGCTGTGCTCCCAACCACTGGGGCCATGACATCATGACTGGATGCAAGGTAGGCTGAAACGGTGTTGGCAGTATTAGTTGTTGCTAACAAATGTGTGAACTATTTGTGTATTAGAGATTGCAAACACACAGGAAGGATGACAGAAAAAGTAGGCATTAATGATTCATCAGCTTGCCATTTTAACAAATGTATTGTTCTGAATGAAAATGGAAAACAGTGGCTTACTGGACCTTTGTGAGTAATTTTACTCTCCAACATTCAGAAATAATTTGAACACCATCAGTGATGATGGATAAAACCTGACTTTTCTCATTTCTGATATAATACTGGGAGTGAAATATTTAATCAACATAGACTTTATTTGTGTGTGCTCAATGTATTTCTCTAGAATAATAAACCTGACAAGTTTATAATAAAAATGAAAATAAAACATTAGGTATTCCAATTTAGTCACAATTTACACACACGTTAAATCTTTATCTAATTCTGTCTTTTTAAAAATAATTTCTTCAGCTGATTACCACTTTATTTTATTTTTTCTCTACCTTCTTTACTGTTACTTCTTGATGTCTAATTGTTTCCTTTTAGCTCCATTTTTACCTCTTATGTCTTTCTTATTTTCCTCTCTTCATTCCTACACTCTGTTCTCTTCTCATCGCAGTGCTTGTTTACACGGCCTTTTCTCTGTAGACCCTCCTCTTTATCGCCTTTCTTTCTTTGACTCTATCATTCCCATTTCCTCTACTTTTTTTTTTTTTTAAAACACGACTTTTTTCAAAGTGTTTGGAAAGTAATTGTTCTTCGCTGAAGCTATCTCACCAAAGGGCCCAGAGGCAGCTATAACAGTAAACTATTAAAAGTACACTACTAGCACACTATTAGCAGTTAGAGGCTTGGATGTGAAAGTACTGTAAATGTAACAACATACTGATCCAGAAGAGGACATCAGGACAACTAAGAGGGATGCAACAGATCTAAGTGGTAAAAAACACATCAAAAAAGAGCCAAAGACAACAGAACAAAGTAAAACACATCAAAGCAGGGAGGTACAACATAGAACAGAACAGTATTTAAAGTACAACAAAGGAAATAGACTTGAACAGAATAAAATGGGCACAGTAAATTCTTCAGTATGAAATGTTTAATTTAATGATTAACACTTGGGGAGAAGCCATATCAGGACCGAGTATATACAAACATAAGCACATAAAATGTCACTGAATCAACATTCCTTACAGCGAAAAACTGGGTCAAGTTCAAAATTACCTGCAAGTGCTAATAAACTTTCCAGAATTTATATAAATCTACATCAGCAGCACTGAAGATGTTGTGATTCAACCACAATTTCTCTAATACCATCAGATGGACATTTACAGCTTCTCAGCTTTTGATTTTGATTGTATTTCTGCAACTTTTGCCGCAGCAAACATGACAAACATCTGTTTTGTTGTTGTTAGTACGTTTGATTGAGACATTTGTCAAATCTAATATAATTTAATGTTTGCTCAGTAATTGTCCTTGATAATAATGTTGCGCTACAACAACCGTTGGTGTTAACAGGGAGAGTTTTTAAGGGGATTTCACTCACAACAGCATACATACATGCATACATGTGCTGTAACTCACAAGTTCTGTTCATTGACACGGCTCTTCTAAAAACAGTATTTTGACCTTTTGAACATCAGACATGCAACCGTCTACCTCGACGGAGTCAAACGTAACTCTTCACTGATTTTACGATTTTGTTTGTGCTGCTTAAAGACTCTCTTGGTTGACTGTTGACTGCACTAAGGGACCAAGATAAATGCTTGCATTGTGCATGATGTAAAAAGTGTTTGTGTCAGTTGTTCTAACATCTGCTTGAAGTTCATTTTTAAAAATTTTTTTGAAGTTCATTCTGTCTTTGTGTTTGTGTGTTTGTGTGTGTGTAGGAGTGTGGCTGCAGCGTGATCGGCTCGGTGACCCAGCAGTGCAATGTCAACACAGGCTGCTGCGTCTGTCATGACTCCTTCAGAGGAGAGAAATGCAATGAATGTCAGCTGGGATACAGAGACTTTCCTCAGGTAAATAATCCATATGAGTACTACAAATATCACTGTTACTATGAAGTGTACTTTTATTTTATCTGGTACTGGAGAGACTATCTGATGGGATTCGAACGTTGGGGACTGAGAGTCTGTGTGCGACAAGAGAGATAGATTCCCACAGATGTGATAATGGTATTACTCAGGCTTTTAATGCTAAAATCCTTTCTAAAAGCATTTGTTTCCTGCTTGATTGAAAGAAGCCTAATGGTGTCATCACACCACTGATCTTTATACCATCTTTACACCAAAGCCAAACTTTTCAGCATAGCTTCAGCATGTATTTTTTTCAACAGAGGTACCCCACTTGAAATGAAAAGATGAACAACAACATACAGTGTCAGGTGTGATTTAAAACAACAGCGAAGGAATTCAGCGTAGTGAGAATCTTTTAATCTTGATACCACTTAGCAGCAGTTTTTCAAACAGACCTAAAAATGAAATTTGAGTCGTCTTCCAGGTTAAGATGTTTTCTAATCTAAAATGTATTACACAAGTAGAGTAACTCTTTTAAGGAACATCTCAGTGCATAGCAAGTGTGCAGTCGAGAGAGAAGGGGGGTGTGTGTGACGGTGAGGCTGCGGCAACCGGAGCAGATAGTATGAAGAACTTTTCTGGTGGAAACCCTGCAACCACCATATTTGTCAAAACTCTATTGAATTTTTGCGTGGCTGCTAAACTGGCAGTTTCATTAAAGTCTTTTTGAATTGAAGGGAGCAGAGACAATTTACTTTGCCTTCGAAATGAGCGCACATTTATAATCAAATTTAATTTTTTATATTTGCCTTATTGTCTAGCTGTATTCACGGTAGAGTGATATGAAAAGTTCTTGATGAATTGCACTGTGATGAAATAAAACGAACCAAATGATCCTGTTGACTGTTGAGTCAGTGTTGAAAGTTCATGGTCATTTCTGCTCACTTTTGGAACTTCAGACAAATGAGAGGAAAACTGGACAACTCTGTGTTTGGTGTTCAAATGAACTTCAGTGATGTTTCAACTTGACATGGGTGTGAGAAGATAATGGCAACATTTTCATTTTGCGAGTGAATTTTTAATGGTTTGGTGAAGCATAAAGCTAGGACACACTCTGGTAGCTCCTCTCTGAGCCTGTAATGTTGTTGATAACAGAAGCTTGGCGTTTTCTGCTTCCACATTTCCCACAGTGCACCCAGTGTGAGTGTAACGTCTCAGGATCGGACAGCCAGACCTGCGACCTGGAGAGAGGAGTGTGTGCTTGCGCAGATCGAACGGGGAAGTGTAGCTGCAAGGTATAGCATACACTCACACAAAAATACACACACATACACAAACTCACTCGTCTACTTGTAATGGCCTTCCCCAATGATGTTAAAGATTTGGCTTCTCTGTGTGACGGCCTCTATATGCCTACATACTCACACACACACACACACACACACACACACACACACACAGACACACACACACAAACACACACACACACACACACACACACACACTGTAAATCCCTGTTAAATTTATGAAAAACAGAATAGATTTTTTTAAGTAGTATCATTGCCAGATGTTTGGAGGTGTATATACTGTGTATATTGGATATTTTTTTCCTATTCTAATTCTGTCAGTGCTGCAAACACAAACTCATTACAAGAAAATGTAAAGTTGCTGTTTTAACTGTAAGCCGCTGTAGCAGTTTGATACTGCACTGCAAAGCATCCATGCATCTTTATATGATTTATCCTTATATGGTCCTGCTGAACGCAATTGAAAAAAATGACACAAGGAGGTGAGATACTTGACTTTGAGATACTTGACTTTGACTTGATTTGTAGACCGAATAGACCCAGTATGATTTTTCTTAATCCTACTTGAGGAATCTGCAGCACTTGAATCTATATTATGCATAAGATTGTTTTTGTATGCTGGTAAAATTGTCTCCACTGAAGGAATATACTCGGTTAATACTAACTGTAATACAGTCTGCATGATTCATTCAAATGGATATTCATGCATTTCAGCAACTAAAGTGGTAACTTGTAGGCATCTGCCAGATAAAAGTCTGTAAACTATATAAACATTTATATATAAAAATATTTTTGTTGAAAAGTAATACAGTGCCCTCACATTCAATGTAAAAAACTGCTTAGAGAAAGGGGAATGGGGCTCCAAAATCTAAATGCCAGAATATACTCCACACAACCCTGTGAGTGTGTTTATTTTGTGTGTGTGTGTGTGTGTATGTTGCAATCAGAGCATTGAAATGGTCCATATGTGAAAACCTGAATTTGATATTCTGATCCTATCTGTCACCATCTATCTCTCTCTGTCTCTCTGTCTCTCTCTCTCTCTCTCTCTCTCTCTCTCACACACACACACACATGCACACACGCACACAGACACACACACCTAATGTATACACACATAAGGCATACAGTACGTTTTACACCTCTCATCCTCACTTGTGACAAGCTGATCCCATTAATACACACACACACACACATACAAACAACACATGCACATATTCAATACATGACACACCCAGACTAGAGACACCTTTCATCTTTGCTGTCACTTGCTGATCACATTATGCCACATAGACAGCGACAAATGCTAAAACAAAATTTTGCATTCACACACACAGTAACACACACACACACCTGGTTCATTGCCTGTAATGAGGTTTCAGATCACTGGGTGTCATCTTCACTCTAAACGGGTAGGCGGTGGACTGCCTGTCAGTCGAACAGTCGTTCGATCTGTCACCTGTCTCTCTATTCATCTGTTATTTCTGCTGTCTGAGACTTGTTAAGGTAGTTACCCGTCTATCTAAGGAAGTGTGACATGTCTGCATTTCCTTATGGCATCAGTAACATCAGGAAACTCTAAAATTAAAGACGCCACATTCAACATGCAAAAAAAAATCATATAGAGTACTGTGCAAAAGTTTTAGGCTCTAAAATTAAAGTAAATATGCTTACAAAAATATTGCTATAAATTGTTTTTATTTATCAATTAACTCCTTACAAAGTGCAGTAAAGAGGAAAAACCTAAATCAATTCAATATTTGGTGTGACCACATTTTTCCTTTAAAATAGAGCCGATCTCCCCACTACACTTGCACACAGTTTTTCAAGGTACTTGGCAGGTTGGTGATTCCTGCATCTTGGAGAAGTTGCCACAGTTCTTTGGATTTAGGCGTCTCAGTTGCTTCTGACTGTTGAGTACAGGGCTCTGTGGGGGCCATACCATCTGTTGCAGGACTCCCTGTTCTTCTTGTTGCTGAAGCTAGTTCTTTATGACTCTGGCTGTATGTTTGGGACTAATCAGACGCCTCCACGATGGTATTGCATTATGGATAAAAATCTAAAGTGCCTAAAACTTTTGCACATTACTGTATATTGTAATAACTGGTGCTGAAATGATTAGTCCATTAATCTCGTAGTCAATCAATTGAACACTTTGGATAACTGATTAATTAAGCCATTTATCAAGAAGAAATAGCAAACATTCACAGATTCCAGCTTCTCAAATGTGACGATTTTCTGCCTTTCTCTGTTTTATGTATATAATTGTAAATTCAATACCTTTGGGTCTTAGACTGCTGTTGGACAAAACGAGAGATTTTAAGTCACTCTATGTGAGCCTAAGATGTTGTCCTTATGTAGTAAAACTAATTGATAAAGTAATCAATTAGTCACAAAACAATCAACTGATATAAACAATGAAGACATGCATTAGTTGCAGCCTGAGTAATAACGTAATAAATGCCTTTTTATGTAACTACTATAATAATACTATAATATTCCAAAGTACATAAAGAGTACTAATGTTGATTCTCTGGGTTCCTTCACTGTACTCTCACATTCTTCTGTTGTGTTTGCTCCTCACTCACTAACCTGCAGGACTTTTTGACAGAACTCAACATTAATTGGATGATGTTTTGTTGACAGCACTGTAAGCCTTTTCTTAGCTGAGAGAAGGTTTAATACACAGCCCAGCTGTCCACAATCCCATTTTAGACCAGTCAGGTCTCAGCTTATTTACTCAAAATGTAAACATTCAGTGCAGTGAGATTCTTATCTCTACTTCAATGCAGTCAAGGCTTCAAATGCATTTTCTCTGTTGTATCAGTTGGGGTGGTTTTTAATAGCTAAATTCTGTCACCAAGTAAAAGTTGGCAAATAATATCTAATTAATTTGTCATGAGATTTAGCCTTGTTGGGAAAGCTTATGCCAGAGTGCTGGAAAGGAGGCTCCAGCTGACTGTCAAACCTCAGATCCAGGAGGAACAATGTGGATTCTGTCCTGGCTGTGGAACGGTGGACCAGCTCTTCACCCTAGCAGGGATACTTGAGGGGTCATGAGAGTTTGCACATCCAGTCCAGTGCTTTATGAACTTGGTAAAGGCTTACGAACGTCTACCTCAGGACACTGTGTGGGTGGTGCTGCGGGAGTATGGGCTACTGGGGCCGTTGCTGTGAGCCACTCGGTCTTTATATAACCACAGTGAGATCTGCGTCTGCATTCTCAGCAGTAAGTCAGACTCGTTCTCAGTGGGTGTCAGGCTCCACCAGGGTTGTCCCTTGTCATGATTCTGTTTGTGATTTTCATGGACAGAATCTCAAGGCCCACCCAGAGGACAGTGTCCAGTTTGGGGACCTCAGGATTGCTTCTCTGCTTTTTGCAGATGATGTGGTTCTGTTAGCGTCAACACACCATGACTTCCAGCAGGCACTGGGGCAGTTTGCAGCTGATTTTGAAGCGGTTGGGATGAGAGTCAGCGCTTCAATTTGTCAGTCTACGTCCCAACCCTCACTGGTCACGAGGTTTGGGTAGTGACTGAAAGAATGAGATTGCAGATACAAGAGGCTGGAATGAGTGTCCTCTGGAGGGTGTCTGGGATCAGCCTTAGAAATAAGGTGGGGAGCTCAGATATCTGGGTGGGGTTCGGATTAGAGCTGCTGCTTCTTCGCATCGAAAGGAGCCAACTGAGGTGGTTAGGGCATCTCCTGGATGCCTCTCTCTTTCTAGAGGTGTTCCAGGCATGTCCAACTGGTAGGAGACTCAGGGGCAGACCCAGAACACGCTGGAGGGATTACATATCTCTTCTGGCCTGGAAACGCCTTGGGATCTCCCATGAGGAGCTGGAGGGCGTTGCCGTAGAGAAGGATGTCTGGGTTTCCTTACGCAGTCTGATGCTGCTGTGACCCAGTCCCAGATAAGCGGCAGAAGATGGATGGATGGATAGATGGACTGATGGATTGATAGATTTACAAAATCACAATTATGTGACTGTGAAGTTAGCCTCACTTGAGATTAGAGAAACCTTGGACTCATGCCCTAAAGTCAAGGCATTGAATACAAAGAAACCAATGAGTGCTTTTCCATAGCTGAATGTGCCTTCTGACCTCAAGTAATTTTGCTGTTTTCCCTCAAACATGCCTTTTTTCATTCTAGCATTGTTAAAATGTGCAGTAGAGAAAGAATCACAATGGGTTACCTCACTTCTTTGTGTGTATTTATGTCTGTATTAATGTCTGTTTTAGGAAAATGTGGAGGGAGACAACTGTGACCGCTGTAAACCAGACACATTTGGGTTGTCGGTACGAAATCCGATGGGCTGCAGCAAGTGTTACTGTTATGGACTGACCCGGTCATGCACAGAGGCACAAGGTCTCATCAGGATGTGGGTGAGTAGACAAATCTTAAATATTTTACTTCTCTCCTGTCACTGTTTTTATACACATACAAGGACACCCTGATTACAATACATATAAGAAGGAAGTTTTCCAGTGAGTGCTTTGTAAATAAATAGAATGCAGTGCCTTTCTCTTCTCACTGTCAACGACTGCTACCCAATTTTGTCATATAGAATACAACAGTGCTTTCTAAAGCCATCCTCAGTTATGAGCCTAATGGTGGAGTGATAGACTGCATCGAGAGATTTAAGAGTAGAGGCTTTGGAGTGCATATAAATTACATTGCCATAGTCCATAATGCAGTGGTTACCAAACTTTTTGAAGATGATGCAGATGAAAGAAACCACACAGCATTAGTGAATCTGTGCCAGCAGGACCCCAATACATATGATGACTACTTTTTAACATGTTTTTTCTCCCTACCAAACTACCATGATATCATCTCCACCCAAGCAATCTGACACCTTTTACCAAAATTCCCCAACATCAGTCTTTGGCTTATTACACACAAACACTGACCTATATGATCAAGCAAATGGACCTTTAATAGAGTACTTTTCCAATACTTTCCAACAATCAGAAAGTGAATCTTGGGACTCCACAAAATCGAACATTTTATATAATAATATAATAATGACCCTGACACAAACTGTTCTCAAATGAAAAAATTCTCCTTCGGAATATCTGATTACTACCATGAGAACAAATATAAATCCTCTGTTGATCTCCAAAAAATGAAGACTGACTTTTCCCATCTACATATCAGTGTTCGTAGCCTGCCAAAAAACTATGATACTTTATGCCTTTGTTTGACCAAACTTGTCTTCTCTTTCAGTGTAATAGGGCTAACTGAAACTTGGTGGGTACTATTGACTATTTATCTATTATTATGCCTTAAATATGACAGGGTGCTTATTCTTGGTGATTTTAATATTCATCTATGCTGTCCTTCCCATTCCCTCACCTCCCATTTTTTAGATCTTATAGACTCTTCAATCTTTTTAAATTGCACAATATGTAATTTCTGCCGCTATGGGGTCTCTCAATCAAAACAATAACAAAAGAGAGAGTTTGATGACGTTGTGAAGTAGCATGGGTCATGGTAGTTGTTGTCTTCATTGTTAAACAACCAGCTTCTCCAGGTTAGGATTACTCCATTGTTCATCGGGGCACAGGACGTCTGGGAGGGGCTGCTAACCAAGCTGCTGTTAACATTTGCTCAGCTTGTTTCTCTGATAACTTAAAATCCAGATGTTCAGCATGTTTTAACTGAGAACTGAATTATCTGCAGAGGTCTTCTCTCCAAAACAAATGTACATGGGGATTAAAAACAGTAAAAACACTGAATAAAGCAGTTGCACATAAAAAATCAGTGTCTCCAACACTGTGCGGTGGGCACAGGACTTCTTGAAATCCTTCCATTCAGTTAAAAGATATAGTTAAAAACAACCAAGATCTAAAAAGTTAATCATAAAGATATGGCTTAAAACTGAATAAAAGTCAATTTATGGCAGCCAACATATTATCTTGTATGCCTACACTCATTAGTTGACACCATTGTAGCAACAGCCACAACATGTATCTTGTGCATGTATACTCTTTGGTAGAGGGGGTATGACACCATTGATAGGCGACCAAATGAAACGGACAGTTACACTGATTAAATTACAGATTTCTCTGGGAAACATTTGGGATAATATAAGCACACAACTCAAAAAACTATATAACATAGGTATAGTCGTTTTTAGACATTTCAATGCGGAATAGTTATATATTATAGCTTTAAAGGGGCCACACATTCTGAAGGTCACACCTTAGCCATGGTTCTCTCATCTGGTTTCTCTCTTGAGTGGATATGCTGGAATCTGACCATAAAGCTGTTGTTTTTAAAGTTCCACTACAGCTTTCTGTTCCTAGTTTCCAACCTTTTCTCGCACTCTCAACACTGGTTCTGCAGACAAATTTTGTGATGCTTTTAATTCATCCTCCTTTAATTCCACTATATTTCCTCTCAATCCAGATGCTCTATTAAATTCATTTAACGATCAGTGCCTATCCATCCTCGACCAAATTACAACATTTAAAACTAAGAAACAAAAATCAAATAACCTCCCCTGGTTGAACAATCACACTCGAGCCCTTAAAAGACTATAGAAAATTTGAAATTGAACAAGTCCAAAATAGCACATAATACCCTTAAAAACTAAATGTTAATTTATCAGAAAGCAGCTAAGGATGCAAGATCAGCCTATTTCTCTGAATAGATATCCAGAAATCACCACAATCCAAAATTTCTCTTTAGGGTAATGATTCAGTTATAAGTGATCCCTCCATTTCTCTTTCTGTACCTGATGTTGAGCTGTCTGAAAAATTTCTTGTTCATTTTGTTAATAAGGTGGAGAGTATCAGGTCCTGAATCCATCCTGACCCTTGCATTCTTTCTATTTCCCAAGTTAGTTCTGCCTCTTTTTCCCAGTTTCAACCTGTCACAATTTCAGTGTTAGAGGATGTAGTCTCCCACATGAACTCTTCCTCTTGCATCTCAGACATCATCCCCACTAAACTGCTCAAAGAGGTATTTTCCACTATTGGCCCTGTTATTTTGCAAATGTTTAACAATTCTCTGGCTTCTGGTTCTTTTTCCAAACAGGTACAGGCATGCTGTTATTCACCCATTGCTAAAGAAACCTTATTTGGCCCCCCTGTCCTTAAGTAGCTACAGACCAATCTCCAAATTGTCTTTTTTATCTAAGGTTCTGGAGAAAATAATTTCATCCTAACTGATATCTTTTATGAATAATCATAGTGTTTTTACCTTTTTCCAGCCTGGTTTTAGAGCACTTCATAGTACAGAGACAGCTCTTAATAATGACCCACTGCTGACTGCTTGATTTTAGTTCTTTAAGATTTAAGTGCCACTTTTGACAAAGTTGATCATGGTATCCTCTTACATCGCTTGGAAACTTGGGTAGGCCTCAAGAGCTCTGCTCTTAGCTTATCATGCTCATACCTCTCAAACAGAACTTTTACTGTTGCTCTGGGTAACTCTACTTCCTCAATGGCTCAGTTGAGTTGTGGTTTCCCTCAAGGCGTCTTTGGCCCCTTCTCTTTATTCATGCTGCCTCTTGGCCAGGTTATTCAGAATCACAATGTGCTTTACCATCTTTATGCTGACGACACTCAGTTATACATACCATTAAACACCACAGATCCTAGCAGCCTAGCAAATCTTACAGCTTGCCCCTCTGATATTAAATCTTGGATGTCCCAAAATTTTCTTAAATTTAATTATAAGTCTGAGGTCATGCTGTTCAGTTCTTTTGGTGCTAATCTTGGTGGTCTGTTAAATAATATTAAGCAGGCTGCTAGGAATCTAGGGGTAATATTTGGTGCTCTGTTTTGACGATCAAGTCAAAAACGTCAAGTCAAGATGATCTCTAAAATGAGGTCATTTTTGTCAGTTGCTGATATACAAAAAGTTGTACATGCTTTTATCTATTCTCGGCTTGATTGTTACAACGCACTTTACTCGGGTATCAGCCAGGGTTCTGTCCACCATCAGAAAATTGGTACAAAACGCAGCTGATCACATTACCCCTGTGCTTGCCTCTCTACACTGGCTCCCTGTTAGATTTTGCATGTTATGGTTTTGTAGGGTAGACCCAAATGCAGACTCAGATGAAGATGGAGATGATTAACAGCTTTTATTGCCAGGGTGTGGGGAATGGAGGTGGAAGGAGCAGGGGAGAAGCTGGCTGGGGCAGAGGGCTGAAGGATGATGATGAATGAGGGGGAAATGGGTGAGGCTGGCAGATGGTGGCAGGTGGTAATGGGTTGAAGAGTGGGCAAGCAAGAAGGCAGGCAGACAGGCAGGCAGACAGGTTGTGATCCGGGAGCACGCTGTGGCTGAAACAACGATCTGGTGACAAGTGGGTGAAGAGCCATAGTAGATATGCTGCAGAATGATGAGCTTGATGGAAGACAGGTGTGTGCAATCAGCATGTAACCAGGAGGCAGGAAAGTCAGGGAAGCGCCACGCCCAACGCCACACAGACACAGAGAGACAGACAGGGGAACACAGGGGAGAGGGAACACAAGGAAACATAAGGGAAACTAGAGGCACGGCTGTAGCCATGACATTGCATTGATTTTAAAATCTTATTGCTCACCTTTAAGGTCTTAAACGGCCTTACACCTAAATACATCTCTGATTTATTGACCTGGTATCTGCCCTCTCGGCCATTAAGATCTGCGGATGGAGCCCTGCTGGTTACTCCCAGGTCACGGATTGTGACTAAGGGTGATCAGACTTTTGCTATTAGAGCCCCCACACTATGGACCTCTCTGCCTACTGAACTCAGACACACTAAGTCTCTAGCTTCTTTTAAATCTCTTTTTAAGACTTTTCTCTTGTGAAAGCCTTTGGAAATGTCTTTATTTTCTCTTTGCTCATGTCCTTTGGCTTTATTCTCATTTTATCTGCCTTGCCTGGTTTTATTTCCTTTTTGTATAGCACTTTGTAATATTGTTAAGAAAAGTGCTATATAAATAAAGTTAATAATAATAGTAATATTAGTTATTATTGTTAATATTATTATTATTATTATTGTTGTTGTTGTTGTTGTTGTTATTATTATTAGAACCACGAAATTGGCCAAGAGTATTGATATACTAGGCAAAACATGTCACTTGATCAACACTGAGGTAGCCACTATGTTATATTATTCTATGGTGTATCCGTATATTAATTATTGTAATATAGCTTGGGATAGTTCTCAGCAGACCAAACTTGAGCCCATATTCTGTATCATCTTCAGAAATGAGCTCTAAGAATGATAAGTTGTGTACATCTAAGACATTCCTCTCAGCCTCTGTTTCTTCAGTGTTTATCAAGTGAACCATCTCCAGACTGGTTTATTTGTTCATAGTTCCTTAAAAAGAACCCTTCCCCTTTGTTTTCATGACATATTTGCATACAATTATCAATTTGATGACAACAACAACAACATAACAGACAATGGCAGACAGCGACCAAGGCAGCACTGGTGTAATGTCAATAACACTTCATTTTAAGTAAGGCTTCACTTTGCTAGGCAAAATATATTTTTTATTATAGTTCAGACTTTGTGATTGGCATAAGCTACCATGGTTACGCGTGTCCAACTGTCAAGGAGGCTCTCAGGAGGTGACATGATAATTACAGCGCAGTGCATCCGAAAAGATATGTACTACTGTTTGTCTTTTTTTTGCCTCACTGAATAAACAAAGTTGAAATCAATGAGCTCTTTCACATCATGGAGTTTTTTCTGATAGGTGTGTAGAAACCACATTTATTTAAATGAAATTAAACTAGTTTAAAACTTTGAAACTGCTCAAGATAGTCTGGTTTAAACTTGATTTTGAAACATGAAAACAAAAACCAAAATACCAGTTTAAAGTCAAAAACAAAGGTATATAAGTGTAGCGGAGACCATCAGACAGACAGTCAGCAAGTTAACAGTCAATTGTTGAGTGGCAGCCTGTTTTTAATAAAGGCCCTTCATCTCGGAAACGGTTGCCGTCGGCTATAAACTGGCGTTTCCGTGGTAACCATAGAGTTTTCAGATGGTCTGTAGTGAGAGGCTTCATTTGAACGACAAACATTCACTTCATTTATTGTTGACAGAGAGAGAGAGAGCGAGAGAGAGAGAGAGAGAGCTGGACAGAGAGAGAGAGAAAGACAGAAAAAATGGAGTTTATTGGAAAGAGGGAGATTTTCTCTGAACCACTGAATCGTGAGATTACACTGAGTGGAGTGGGACATGTGGACGTGCACACACACACGCACACACACACACACACACACACACACACACACACACATACACAGTCACCATATCTAGACACCCATTCACATAGACTATACAAACACAGTACACATGCATTCACATACACATACAGTATATACACACACACACACAGACACACACATACTCACACAGCATGGGATTACACAGAGGCTAGAGGAGAGGGACATTCGCATACACACACACGTGCACACACACACACACACACACACAGACAGATTCTGCCATACATGCAGGCTTTTCTTATTTATCTGTGATGGGATAACTGCATGTCTGATTGGAGGAATAAATCCTGGTTGTTAAATACTGCTGTGAAGATCTGCACTAATATAATATGGAAAAATCTATAGAGAGCAAAGATAAGGTGAAAGCACTGATAAGAAAAGAAAGGAAAATACCTTAAAGAGGGCTCTCAAGTGATTTTAGAGAAGAGAAAAATCAGGTTTTTTACTTGCCAAATTGAAACCATTTTGTAATGAGATTATTAATTGTAAACTTACCTACACACAAAGTACTGGTAGAAAACAATCAATGAATCCAACAAAGTTAATTGTTTACTTCCTGAAACACATATTTATTGTCTACTTAACTGTACAGAGGATCGACAATCCCATATTAGTTTAATAAAATACTATCATTATTGGAATACTATATATTTTTGACAAAGAAATGTATAAAAAAACCTTGAATAATAAATAATTTTTAAATGTAGTTGGGTATATACAGTACAGCACATGCTATATAGGAAACAGTACGTGTATGTACACATATATGACTCAGTTACAGTGAAATTTCACTGTACACCTCATTCTTACTTTCATTTCAACAGAATACACACAATGGTTTTATGAAAATTAAATTAAAGAACAACAAGAAAAAGTTGTGGGGTTTAGTAAAGCGACGTAGGCCCAAATCCTGTCAAGCAAATCTTGAAGTGGAGGGGAAATCCTTGACTAAACCAGTACAAATTGCTCATTATTTTAATGATTATTTTCATGACATGGTAAACAATTTGAGGAGCAATATGCACCAAACAAGTAATAGAACCTCCACAATACTAATTAAGGATTTAATAATGAAGAATAAGAACTGTAAATTTAAAATTGCAAAAATTATAAGTCTGCTTAATAAATGCAAGGACAGACCACCAGATGTACATAATTTAGATGTTACATTTCTTAGAATTGTTACCAGTTTAATTGCTGTTCCTGTCTGTCATATTATTAATTTGAGTATTCAAAAATGTATTTGTCCACAGGCATGGAAGATAGCAAAAGTTATTCTGCTTTCAAAGGATCCAGCAGCATCACTTTCTGGTACAAATAGCCACCCTATAAATTGTTACAAGCTTTATAAAAGGTAATGGAGAGAATTATTTTTGAACAAATGCAATCTTATTTTGATGTTAATTACATAAACACAGATTATCAACATGCTTATAGCGCATTCTACATGCATAGCCCTGACACAAATCCCAGATGATTAGCAAAGTGAGCAGGATAATAGGAAGTTAGTGGGTGCAGTTTTACTTGATTGCAGTTCGACATTTGATGTTATAGATCATTCTTTATTGTTAGACAAGGTGAAACATTATTGCTTCACTTTTACTGCCATAAAGTGGATGAAGAGCTACTTGACAAATAGGAGGCAGACAGTTTTCTTTAATGGCAGTTTGTCAAAGATTAGACATGTTACTTGTGGTGTACCTCAAGGCAGCTGTTTTGGCCAATATTGTTCTCTGCCTTTGCTAATGATCCTCCATTAGTTTTAGAAAAGGCTCCAATGGCTATGTATGCAGATGATTCAACAATATATGTAGCTGTGACATCAACAGAAAAGCTGAACATTTTACACAAGGAGTTAAGGTTAGTGGTAGAATGAGTAACGAGCACAAAATTGGTGCTTAATGTTGGTCAAACAAAGTCTGTTATAATAGGATCAAGGTATCAGTTAAAAGCTGAACTAACACTGAAATTAAATCTAAACAATATACTTATTGAACAAGTACAAGAGACAAAACTGGATCATAAATGATCCACCTATGCTTTGTTAAATTTAGAGAGAAATTTACTGGTGACATGATCACCAAAGCTATTGTCTGAAAGGTTATTCTCTCAGTTTGCTCAACACAATTATCAAACACGATATGCGACAGAAAGAAGGTTCATGCTACCTAAAGCGAAAACAAGTGTGATAGAGAGATTAGTCATGTAGAGAGCCATGGTCAGGTGGAATTCATTGCCAGTGCATATTGTACAAGAGAATATTAAAGATCGGTTCTTTGTCAAAACAGTATCTCCATACATTTCAGGAACTATAATTGAATTGTGTGAGTGTAACCTAGGGAAAAATGGTGTAAGAAAAAAAAAGCAAACCTGGGGGAAAGTAGAATCCCCCCTTGGCAGAGAATGAGGAATATTTTATAATATTTAATATTTAAATACCACATTTCTTGGAATTAAATATGCATGATGGATAAATATAAAATTTAAGAAGGTTATTCATGCAAAGATTTATGTTTATTAAAAAATACTATTTATTTGTATGAAGAAGGGGAAAAAAATCAGGTTTGCCATGAATTCTTGAGTAATTGTTATTGATTTATAATTTTGTGTATGGCTTAATGTCTGTTGAAAGGATGAAAGTTTGTTCCTCTTCCATATGTACTTTGTTAATTCAGTGAGATGAGCTGTTTTGTTTGCTGTGTTTATGTGGCTATAGTGTGTATGAGTGTGTGTGACTGTATGGTTGATGGACCCCAAAAGTAGCCAATGTTTGTGCTGGTGCTAATGGGGATCCTAATAAAGAAAGAAAAAACATACAAGTTTGGGAAATATATAAAAAAGGACAAATCTATTTACATTTTTTCATTGTTAGGATGTTCAAACATATGTGTCATTCTGTATGTGTGCTAAATGCTAAAAACTTTCAGTCTAATTTGTTAATTTTCAATTTTGGAAACAAAACTGTAACTAGACAAAAAAAAACTAGTATATTGGTTATTGGAGAGATGTTTTATTTTCATTTTATGGATTTGACAGTAAGTTTTCCAGGATTTGTATGCTGTGTTGAGTTTTACGATTCCTTCGCGTCCTATTATATATGATTTATATCTGATCTGATTTGGTTGTTTAGATAACATGCATGGCTTGTTTATTGGAAATCTCTACAGAATTTCAAACTGCCAATTGAAACATTCCAGTCTCACTCTCATATGTTGGACTGAAAATTGCCTCCCTAAAACTCACTTACATTAATTTGTATTTATAAATTATAAATGTGTATTTATTTTATTGCATGGTAAACTTTTTGGAAATGGTTTGATTTTATGTTTCTATCAAGGAAAATGCAAATGAAAAACCAGTTAAGATAGCTACAGTACATTAATGTGTGGCATTTAATTCATTTTAAGTAATAGTTGAGATAGAAATAAGCAATTTCACATTCCATGTGTGACTGCCTCTCTATTATGCAGCCAGTATCACCAGTGTATCCAAGCTATAGTAATTTAATAGATTTCAGAAGAGCACTCTTCCATAATGCCTCAGATATTATTCAAACAATATCAATATATCAACAATGTTGGACTACAGGGGCAAAGAAAGATCCAGGCTGCAACAGATGAATCTATTTTTAAATCAGTCCACTCAACCACAACCCACAGTCAATAATAAGCCCTGATATAATTAAAGTAATATTGAAATATCAACACATAAAGTAGGAAACAGAGAGAATGAGAAAGAAAGGAGTAGATTTTCTCCAGATTGTCAGTAATAACTCAAACAGTATTCACATATCAGAGAGCAAGAATCAGTGTGACACCATCAGGCTCAAGTTATATTCAGAAATTGAAAGTTATTTACATTAACTGACCTTGACCGCTAATAATATTAACTGCAAGAGCAGTCCTCACACTAACTGAAGAAGGTAACACCTTTCTTTACCCATTGTTGCCAAAGAAGAATCACAATTGGGCTAAAATCATAGTTATGTGATAGTTTAGCAATAATAAAATGATAAAAAAAAAGGCAAGAGGGTCGCTTTCTGTTCTAACACATCTGTGCAAAAAAACAGGCTCATTGTCTTACTGATTGTTCTGTTCATGCCTCTGATATATCAAATGTCACACATTTGTGGAGATTCATTCAGTCATATAACGATACATTTAAATGTGTGACATCTCTCCCCTGTAAATCTGTTTTTTAAGTTTCAACTAAAAGCCCTCAAATTTACCTGAAGAGTAAATAACATCGTCTATTAAACAACAGATAATAATCCACATCTTGTTACTGAAATGACTAGAATGCCTATACCTACATTATTAAAATTCATTTGACAGATTCACAAAAAAAGTCTGCCACAGAATGTTTGATACTTTTGGATAGCATGCTGCCAGACAGTATTTGGAGACAAGAAGGTATCCTCCATGTCTCAATTAAAGGTTTGCATAAAAGATGCTGCCATGTGGCTTGTTCTGAAAGCTGCATTGATCTATCCTTCATTAGTAAGGATATTCTACAATCCTCTGTGTCCACAGATGAAACAAGACCCAAAGATACAAATGTTTTTCTGTAACAAGGTAGGGGTCTCATTTTAAATCAATGTCTTCCAAAGTCAAAGAAGAGCAAGGGCGGAGTATTGCTTCAGCCAGCATCATTTAGGATTTGAGGAAATGAGGACTGAATAAAAAAAGAACGACATTGATATGAGTCATGGACACATGATAAACAGGGTTGGTTCATGGAATACTGAGGCCCCATGCCAAAAGTTGAAATTTTGCTAAATTTAAGAGCGGCTTGTGTTATTATGCTATTCAGCCCTCCCAGTTCACCAGTGCTGTGCTCTTTTCTCAGCCAGTCTGTGTCATCAAGTATGACATGATAAAATATGCAGCTGAAACAAGAGGGTGGCTGAAAAGAATATTTAGGAATATTTCTTTGATATTTAGTCATCCTTCATATCCTGCAATGCCAGACAAAATAATTTGTACTCACACTTTTAAAATGTATAAATTATTGGATCATATCAATTAATGAATTATATCAAAATTTTGTTAAACTTCTCAAAGAGTTTCTACAGTATAATCTTAAGTTGTACATTCATTCATTCATTCATTCATTCACCTCTCCCCATACTGTATGATAGACACTCAATTTAGTAATTTTCACACCTATAATGATGCAGCATTGAGGAATTGTTAGGAGAGACTACTGGACACTACTTTTTTTGTTCCATTGTGGATTTTTTGAGGGAACTATAGTTGATAAATTTACACAGTCAGAACCCAAATATACTTATAGAAATCCTACTATACAACTAGGTATTTACTTAAATCTTTAGTACCCATGTACACCCAAATTCACTGGTATAGGCAGCATGATATGACTAGGTTCCAGTGCATAGTAAAACTCTCTCTCCAACAAAAAGTATAAACATCTGGAATCAGTTCTACAAGGTTCAACTGGGCGTCACATTAATATCATCATCATTATTGTGTGTCCTAGTTAACACTGAAGCCAGAGCAGACTGTGCTCCCCCTGGTGGATAAATCCAACACCATAGAGACGAGGAAAGGGGTGAGCTTCCAACACCCTGAGATCCTCGCCCATTCAGAGCTGGTCACCTCAATTCTCTCTGAACCTTACTACTGGAAACTCCCGGAGCAGTTCAGAGGCTCTATGGTGAGAAATCTCACTGTGTTTGTGTTTATGTAGAAAACTGTGAAATCAGAGCAGTCTTGTTAAATGTCTTCAATCAATTTTTTACATCTCTCTTCAGATCACAGCATACGGTGGGCAGCTGAAATATGCAGTGTACTATGAGGCCAGAGATGAAACTGGTCCTTCCTCATATGAGCCTCAGGTCATCATTAAGGGTGGTCCTAACCGTAACATATTGATGACACGCCACATACCGGGACTCCAAATTGGTCAACTCACACGCCACGAGATTGACATGACAGAGGTACACTAAGGCTTTGGAGGAAAGTGGGATACTGAAAAATAATGGAAGAAATATTTGAGTCATGGGTTTTAAAAATAACTTCTTCTATTAAATACTAACAAAAATAATAGAACTTAACAGAATATTGATTGTATTTATTTTTGGCGAACTCTGTTAGTCAATACAAGCAGAGTCGATTACACCAGTAATAGACTGCAGTAATAAAATTGAATTATCAGTGTATTCTGTCTGTGTGTGTGTGTGTGTGTGTGTGTGTGTTTGTGTGTAGCATGAGTGGAAGTATGCAGATGGCCGGTCTATGACTCGAGAGGACTTCATGGACATTTTGTTCTATGTGGACTACATCCTAATTAAGGCATCGCACGGCAACTTAATGAGACACAGCCGGTAAAACACACACACACTCACACACACACACACACACACACACACACAGTTACATGTGTGTCCACACGGTGTGGCTCACTATCAAATATGAAATTTGATAGCTGAATAAAGTATAACCAGTGGGAAAAACCTCCCTCTCATTTGTATCTCAAGGGGTATTAATAAAATTGTCTCCACTAAAGGCCATTTTCACAGCAGAAACATTATAACCTCCTGCAAATAATCCACATAGTCTTGTCTGGATATCCCATATTAGACATCTAAATATGTATAATATAACGTGCTGCATATCATCTTTGATTTGATGGAAGGATAGTACCTTGATTTAATCCAAATGTCCCAAGAAAGCACTGCTATTAGAAACATGCATGCATCAAACATATTACATTTTTTGGATAATTACTTGTTGCCTTCTCTCTTCCAGCATTTCAGAGATCAGTCTAACGGTGGCAGAGGAAGGTAGACCCACCAAAGAGAGTGAGAAAGCCCATCAGATAGAAAAGTGTGAGTGTCCACTTGGATACTCGGGACTTTCCTGTGAGGTACGACGTCCACGACGAAACAAATGAAACACATGCACATGTAAAATCTACAAAATGTTACCTTTTTCTAGAAAAAAATCTCAGAACTACAATACAGGTAATCAGTTGTTGTAGCAGGCAGCAACTAAAGTAGTCCCATAACATTAGCAAGTGACTGAGGCCAATATTGATTTTTGAGATTTTTTAATAAAATCATATAACAATATACGGTATATTGGCTGATAATGTTTGCCTTTTTAAACAAACACACAAAAAAACCCCAAACATTTTTTGATGAAGAGCCCTTAAATTTGGTTTGTGAAGATCTGTGACTTACATATGTACTGAGCTGGACATTTTACAGTTAAAAATAAACCAAGTAAGTACTTTTTGGTGGACAAACTATTGTGCCAGACCACAGAATCAGTTACTGATTTTACTGGGTTGAACTTTTGCCAGAATACAAGTTACAGCAGGTTCTGTTTGCAACTGCTTTGTAATGTCATATAGAAAATTAGGACACTAGGAGATAATCATTCACAATATACCCAATGTATATGAATGTAAAATACATCACTAAGTTTCTGTAACTCAGTTCTAGTATTTTTAATTATTTGTGTGATGAAATGTCCTCATTACAAAAAGAAGATCCAGAAGTACAACACTGTATGGCAATATTACAAAAAAATGAATACCCAGAATTTGTATTGACACATGTTGAGAATGTATATTTTGGATCTGACATTACAAACACGAATCACTGTGTGAGTTACCCTCTTTCTCTCGTTCCCTCGCTGCTCAAAGGAATGAATTCTTTTTGTGTGCTGACTTTACACTGAGAGAGAATGTAAACATGGAGGTCACAGACTAGGCTTTCAATAGTATCTCACAACTTTCCAATTTACATTTAGTTCAGAGTTTTAAGCCGCCCTGACGCTTTTCAGACTCTCCTGTTTTGTTTTTTTATGTATTTTATTTTTTGCTTTGCTTAACCGGGATTAAGCCTCACTGAGTGTCTCGTCCACTGAGTTGTGATTTTGTCAAAGCAATTGACTTTCAGCTGCGTCCAGCTCCTTCTCTTAAGCCACAGAAAGCATACAGGAGTGACTCAATCTTCAGTTTAATGAGGATTTTGTAGAGACGGCTTATGATACACCGAGGCAACAGTCCTGAGCAATTCCACTGGACGCTGGCGCCTGAGAGTCATTTAAGTATTATTGTGTTAATCTCAAAGGAGTACGTGGCATGCCAGCAAACTTTTAACTATATTTTTCAACCTCTGTTTCACTTTGTCGCCTGTTATTTCGAGTGCAGAGGAGCACCCGTTTATATTGCCTGAAAAAAAAGAATTAGTCGTGTACATAATTTAGAAGCTACAGATACTGTTGAAAAAGTGCCAAATGGAAGCCAAATAGCAAACGGTAGCTAAACTTGAAATGTTCAGGTCGTAGAGGGCTTGGCTGACAGATGGCCATTCTATTTGTAGCTGCCGTCGTTGTTAATAAAGTATTTTTAAACGGGCGTTTAGCGCTAGCAGAGGGAACAGATGGCTCTTTAAATGGACTCCATTAATTATTACTGAACAGGAGAGAGAGGGAGAGAGAGTTACCTTGCATGTCTATGTATGTGTGTGTGTGTGTGTGTATGTTTATGTGAGCGGGTATGTGAGGGTGCGTGCATGTGTGTGCTCAAAAGTTACTGAAGGGAATAACTCTTAATTGTGTGTATGTGTGTGAAAGTGAGAGTGGTCAACAGTTGCCTAGAGAAATAACAATTAAGGATAATTATGTCTCCATGTATTGAGTGTTGTTTAGAATATTTGTGTGTGATTTGTAAGCGTGTGTGTGCATCTAAATATCATACATAGTGTGTTGTGACTGTGGGAACAAATGCTACCAAAATTGGATCTAATAGTGTATTTCTACTTTCATTGTCTCTCTCTCTCTCTCTCTATCTCTATCTCTATCTCTCTCTCTCTGCAGGAGTGTGCTGCAGGTTTCTACCGTCTTCGCAGCGGTTCCCTGGCATCTGCTCCAGCGTCCAGTGTGCCCACTGCTGCTGGTATGGGCAGCTGTGTTCAATGCCAATGCAGTGGGCACTCATCCACCTGTGACCCTGAGACATCCATATGCCAGGTAAATGAATGAGTGTGTGTGTATGTGTGTGTGTGCCTGGGAGCACTCTGTCGCTGGAGACCCTCATACAGCCATATGCCAGGTAGCTACTGGAAAAGAAAGTGAGGTGAGAGAGAAAGAAAAAGATGTGTGTGTGTGTGTGTGTGTGTGTATGGGGGGGGGAGGATGTCAGGTAATGTAATTAGCCCTGCAATAATTAACGACCCTGGGCTTATTCATATTTTGTGTAATTTCCTCTCCTCTGGATCTGACCCAAAGCTACATGGCTACTTTTAGAACGAGAGAAGATGAAAATATGAGAAGATGAAATACAATTAGAGCACATGACAAAGGCAAACAATATCTGACCCTTAAAGTGAAACACAACAGGTAGTTTCTTTTCTTTAATTTTTACTCGCAAGACCAGGAAGAAAGAGAGAAATTCCACGGTTTCATTTTTGTTTTGGTTCTGTGTTTTTAAGAGTTGCATTGAACGAGATCCTCCCTGCATGTCTTCCCCTAAATCCAACTAGTGGCTTGTGAGATAAATCTGCACATGCCAGTTGTTAGCTGTTAGTCTTTCCCAGCCTTTTCCCAATCTTGTCAGCTATGTAGTATGTCCCCCATCTGAAGACTTTGGCCCCAGGGAATAGTTGTTCACGCGCTGAACGAAGGTCACCACTTGGATTTGATTTGTAAAAACACTGGCAGACTGAGAGAATTACACTGTTTTTGACATACTTGTACGGCCAAAGAGAAAACCCTTCACGCTGTCAGAAAACTCTATCCACTGAGATTTGTTTTGGATGGCTGATAAGGAGCCATTATGTTATGTGGTCTGATGTGGTTACAACACTAGTGCACTGTATACTGTGTTTTGTAGTGACACAATATGCATTCAGCAACAAACTCAGAAATATGCCGGCAGTAGCTGTGTTCTCAATTTTTGGATTTTTTTTTTTTTTTTTTGTGCCACATGCTTGCCCACATGACGTCAAGCATTTTCATAAGACTCTAAATATATAGACTGTAGTTTTGCTCCAATATGCTTGTTTTCTCATCTGCCCTCCAATATTTTCTGATTTCTGATTCTTTTTATGTGTTTTTTCTCAGTTTTTGCTATTCTACCTCATCTCTTCTCATTCCTCTATCCATTCTCCTCTCTTTGTCGTTCCTCCACTCCTCCATATTCTTGTCTTTTTATCTGCTAAACTCTCATTCCCTACATTCTCTCTCCTCTTATCCTCAATTATGCATTTACTCATCCTTTGTCTCCTCTCATCTCCCCTTCATTCCCCCTCTCTTTTACCTTCAATTCTCTCATTTTTCTTTGTCCAAATCCTCCTCCGCACCGCTTCTGCTTCTCTTTCTCATCTCTCCTTAATTTTCTCTAGTTTTGCCAATTTGTTTCTCTCTTTTTACTCCCCCCCCCCTCCCCCTCCCCTATTGTGTTTGATTTCTGTCTCTCTTTGCCTCCCAGCCATTTTCTCCTTGCACATTTCCATCTCGCTCTCCATAACAGCGTCATTAGCATTTTCTAACCGAGCGGGCTAAATTGAAAATGCTAAACGAGTTTGTTTCTGTGGTAATTAGCGGTAACAAGGAACACAGGAAGTTAATGGAAATGACTTGCCTCGTTAAGAGGCAACTTCCTGTTGAACTGATTGAAGTTCCCATTTCAACAAACAAGGCGAACACATAAGACAGGACCCTGGGGATATGAAGAGGAGAGAGTTATGTGTGTATACAGTATGTAAAATATTTGTGTGAGTTTACATTGTGTTTTTATATGATTGAGTGCACCGTGTGTGTGCGGGTGTGTGTCAGTTCGATGTGTCTGCATCTGTGAGCATTTCTGTGTGTATTTCTGTGTGTTAAGTGTGTTCATATTGTGGAAACGTACAGAATATGTAAATAAACACACTGTATTTTGTGATGTCAGAATACAAGTATGACTAAGTATTGTGTGTATGTTATGCTGTATAATAAGCATAGTGGCAAATAAGATGAACACAAACGTCTCTGGATATGAAAATATTTTGGATCTATTTATGTATATGTATGTGTGGTTGTGTGTGTCATTGTACCCTTGTGGCTACTCTCATATAAAACAGGTGAGTGAAATCTTGCAAAGTAAATGAGTATTTCAGATGGCCTGCTCTTAACGAAGGAAGCTTATTAAACGTGTGCGATCGCACCTGTCAGCTAACAGCTATTTGGCCGCCGCTGTGCACAGTCTCACAGCACCTCATCATGTACTGTAGAAGTGGGACGAGGCCCAAAAATCATTCATTATTGTGTGTGGATGGCTACATTTCCTATCAGAACTAGTCCAGGCTAGAAACAAGTTTACCAGTGTGAAGGCCTGGAGTGCTGGTGAAAAGAAATGAGTAATGATTTCCACACAGCTCCAGCAGAAGCAGCTGCAACCACACTGGGTAGTTCCCAGTGACAGTCCGGAGGTGCTGCTCAATCAACTTTTCCCTAAAAAATAAAAGTAATCAGATGACTGTTTTCATCTATTTGTCTCTGTCAGAAAAAAAACCCCCAAAAAACCCAGAAAATCTTGGCAGCAGGCAGCTCCTAACTTTTAAGGAGATAAAAACTGAAAGGATACTGCCAACATGTTGTCAAACATGTCATTAAAGTCTCTGAATTTACCACCTCACAGCAAAGCACACCAGTGATCAAAAGTGCTACTATTATCAAAAATTGTGGAGTGAACTGTCAGTGGGTAATAATAGCAGTATGCCACTATTATTTATGCTCTTCATCTGGTGTCGGTGTTAATCAACCAATGGTGCCAAAATAATCTAACTCACCAAAAAAAACAAGCCTCCTCAATGCCATTTTGTCAGTAATCACGGAGGGGATGATGAGTGACCCCATCTGTCGTCTCTTCAATTACTCATTGTCGAGTTGAGACAATTAGACACATGCAAGGGATTGCACACATCTAAGGAGTTATACAGCACTAATTTCCTCCCAGCTTTGATCAGAAGATCTGAAATATACTATATTAATTTTATCACACGTCTATAAACTTTTCATATTTTCTAATCATCAAAAAAATATATTTTTTTCTTGCTCAAGCAAATCTGGTGTCTTGTTTTCATTGTGCCAGAGGCAATATTCAAATACAACATCCAGATGAAAGTCTAGCCTAAATGCTCTTAATTTAATTTGAAAATTAGTTTTCTTTTTTAAAGATAAAAAGCTCTCTGGATAAGCAGCGTGAGATTTTTTTTTGTTGTTTTTTTTGTCATTTTGTTGCAGCTGCCTTCATTTGCTCACACGATCAAACTCTGAATTTCAAACCAACCACACATCACACAAACTCATGCTGTGTGGAGGATGGGGAATTTAACACCCACACATTGGGGTTAGAGTCATAGTTGGGTTACAGAATGAATAGAAGTCAATGTAGTTTTGTTTTTTTTTCCACAGATATAACATCCATTCTGTGTGTGTTTGTGTGTGTGTGTGCATGGGCATGTAGAACTGTCAAGACAACACGGAGGGTGATCGGTGTGAACGCTGCGCTCCAGGCTTCTACGGCGTGGTCCGAGGTTCCCCTGATGACTGTAAACCCTGCGCCTGCCCACTTACCAACCAAGAGAACAAGTAAACTTTCTTTCTTTTCTTTGTTGCTCTCATTCATCCCCTTCATCATCTCCTAATTATGAGTACATCTGTCTGTTTGTGTGGTTTTGATGAGTTTTGTGTTTGATATGAAAGTACTCTTCAGTGTGTGTTTCTTTTCTACATATTGAAAGTATTGGTCATCTGTCATGTCCTCTATGTGTCTTTCTCTCTATTACTGTATTTATCTTCCCATCAGTCATGTTCTGACTCAGCACTTTTTTACATGCGTATTGGAACTTAAAAGTTACTTAAAAATTAAACTATTGGAAGTATTTTGACATTGTGGGAAATCTTTTTGTGTTTAGTTTTAGTCCAACCTGTGTAGCTGAAGGGTTCGATGACTACCGATGTACAGCCTGTCCTGAGGGATACGAGGGCAAATACTGTGAGAGGTCAGACACATACACACACACAGACACATACACACACACACACAGAGGTGCACTATCTTGCCATGAATAATGTAAAAAGGTTCAGCTTAAAAATCATGAACTTAACATTAAATGTCCAAGACTTTGGGACAAAGCCTCTGACAATAAGAGTATAACCATAATTGGTTACAACCATAATTTTGTAATACAAGGTAATCTAGGTAGTATTTTACATATGTATAAATTATTTCTCACTTCCTGTTTGTGCACCTTTGAAATTGGCTTCATTTGTTTGCAGTCTCTAGTAAAAGCAATGTGAACCTCTGGTTGCAAGCAACACTATTCTTTACCCTTTCCATCTTCCCATGGTCCCCCTGTCCAGGTGTTCTACTGGTTACCATGGTAACCCGCGGATGCCTGGCGGTCACTGTGAGGAGTGTAAGTGTTCCTTGTGGGGGGCGTTCCTTGGACCATGTGACCCTGTCACCGGCCAATGCCATTGCAGGGTCGGGGCATCTGGGAGGTCGTGTGACCAGTGCATGGAGAAGCATGTGTGTGGACCGGCTGGGATCATCTGTAAGACTAACACACAGCTTTTTGTTCAGTATTATCCATGGTACCCTTTTTTTCTTTTGTATTCTTTTCTTTTTTCTTTCTTTCTTTCTTTTTAGTCTTGCTTTCTCTTCATCCAGGGTGTCTGCAGGTTGCAATATTTGGTATAGAAGGTGCAGGTTTAATGAGAACATGAATTTTAGTATCATTAATTGAAATAGAATGAACTGAAACTGAAATTGTAATAAAGGCCCTTTTGACTAGTCTCCAACAACAGAAGCTAGCACAAAAGTAACTCAGAATTGCAACATAGGGTGCCAGACTTAATGAACCCCACAGACATCCTGCCTCTCTTTCCTCTGTTCCATTCTGTTCTCTATGGTGGCCCACCACCCAGCATAGTCACCTGATGTTGTGATTTTTACTTTATTTTGGTGATAAAATGCAAATGAGCAGTCACAACCCTTTTCTCCAGTTGCCAAGGGAGACAGAGGGCCGTGGCTGAAGTCTGATTCAAGTCATTTAGAAAATCATTTCAATGTCATTTGGAGCTAATTTAAACTTAATATGACCATAATGGCAGGGCCAATTCGATGCCATTAGCATGTCTAGAGGTAAGTGTACGTGTACAAGTGCGAGTGAGAGTATAGAAGAAAAGGTTGTAAGGCAGAGGCTGATGTGAAATTGCTGCTGTCAGGTCAGAGAGGAAATTGCTTGCTCAGGTCTTTATGTGTTCAGACATGAAGTGTGTGTTTATAAATTGATAGTGCGAGTGCTGCACTGTACCCTGACACCAAACCGGTCGCTTCTACATCCAGACTATAATCACAAGTCCTGATGGTTTATACAGAGTGGAACGATCAGACTGCTGTTCACTTGTTGAAGAGTGATTGTGCTCTCCATTTTGCCTGTGCTCTGCCCTGTCTCCCATTCTATCAGACGCAACCTAGCACTTTGGGACTCTGCGGTCCTGAATGGGGGAAATGCAGACAGGTCTCATTTCATATCTAACATATAACATCATTTGCATAGAAATGTAGCTAAATTTCAGCAGGTGACATCATGGATTGTGTTATTACAGGTTGGACATTTTTACATGAGAGTTTATGCTCGAAATTGAAGCATCTTTTTCCAGAGTGAAAAAAACTAATAATTCTTATGATTGCAGGATATACCTTAATACAATCTTCCTATAGACACAAAGAATCCTGTAATTCCTTTCTATGTAATGTGTACTGGGTGCAAGTTTTTGGGTTTTATTTTGTTTATTTTGTTTTTGGCTTTTTGTTTGTTTATTTTTTGCAACTGGAAGATATAAAACCCCAAGACTCAAGATAAAGTATATTAAAGATCAGATCAGCAAAACCAGATTTGGAGACACTGTTGCTATCTGACCATAACATGTATTTAACACATTTTGTCTAAACATGTTTTAACTAAACCACAGTGTTACTAACTTGAAGGGAGATTTATCTTCACTTTGTAAAGATCCTACTCCAAATATCCCAAGTATCCAGCAACATGGTGTCTATAACACATTCTGGACAAAGACTGGATTTGTAGCCATGATATAAAGGGACTTGAAGTACATTGAAAACCCCAAATTTACAGCCATCCGAAACAAACAGCAGGAAACAAAGTAAGATAGGTGTGTTGCAGCTGAGCACAAAAACAATTTTCTAGGGGTTAAACCATATTTCCAGCTTTAAGATACTTTCTAAAGAAGACAGGCACAGGAATGTATTTTTGCACCTGTATGTTGTGCATGTGTGTGGATTTGCAGTGTGAAGTACAAGTTCACTGAGCTGAGCCAGAGCAAATCCTTCAAATTCACTGGGGTTTACTTTGGGCCTCTGTGGGGCTTTTAGCTTTTAGACATTGTATATAAAGTACTGTAATGATGTGCGTCATTGGACAGAAAATGTACATTATTGTTGAAACGAGCTGCATTGTTGCTTAATCCCTCCCAGCTCTGACCATAACTCAGATTATGATTCTTGTATTTTCATCTTGACTGTAAACTACTTAAAAAGGACCATCTGGCAAACAGCACAGTGATGTCACTTTTTGCAGTGAAACTGGTGATAACAAATGGTGGAACTATTTCAATTTGTGCCTAATTTCAGAATGTGTGGTCGGTGAATACAATCCTTCGTCACTGACATACTTGGTTTGGATTTGACAAGCGGCTATATACTCCCAACTACACTGAATTGTATATTTACCGTACTTGTGTGTGTGTTTGTGGAGAAAAGTGTGTGAGCATGTGACCGCATGAATGCATTGGTGTAATTGTGTGTTCTGGTTTTGTCAGAGATTGATAGAGTAGAAACTGTTTTTTATTTTATTTTATTTATCTTTGATTTCCCTTGTCAGAAATTTTAATTTCTGCAATAAATCAGCCTCGGGCTATAGAAAGGCAGAGAAATTCAAACACGCGCGATACATAAAAATGTGTATGCGTGTGTCTGAGTGAATTCCCTGATGTGTGTGCATTTGTGTGTGTTTTTTTAGCCTGCAGTGTGTGCTCATAATAGGTGCTTTTGCCTCTCTGTGCTGAATTTCATGCATCGGCAGCCCTGTCTTTCTGATGCCGGAGTCACTTAAACACAAACACACAAGCAGTCACCACAGTTCTACACTGATGTGTTGAGAGACTCACAAGTAAACAACAAGCACACATACGCACACTTAAGTTAAAAAAAAAAACAACACATATTTTTTATGAACATTGTAGATAAACTAGACCTTTCTTTCCTCTGTTCTCATTCTGCTCTCAGTCTCTAAACCTCTCTTACCATCATCATTGCACACTAGCTGCTGTGTAACTGTGTGTTTGTTTCTGCAGCCTGTGATGATGAGTGCTCGGGTCTGTTGATCAGCGATATGGATCGCCTGTATCGCATCATCACTGATGTCACCCTGACCACGCCCCTCCCACCGCCATACAAGATCCTGTACCGCTTTGAGAACATGACAGAAGAACTCAAGGTAAAAACTGTCTCTGCACGGTGACACAAGACCCAATCAGCACATTCAACCAGCACCAGTCAGAGGAACGTTGTCATTAACTTTATTTAGTGGGCTTGTTTTCACCATTTTCATAGAATGCAAACATCTTTTATTTTTGTCCTCCTCAAACACGAGTCATCATTTGAGGCTGTTGAGCCTTTGTGTTGTCAAAATGATGCAAAAAACCAATTCATATCTTCATTCCCAAAATTGCACTATTTTATTTTCATGTTAACTTTGATATAGTCATGTATAATTACAATATATTGAGTTCTATCAGATGCTCTCTGTTTAATTAATTCTTTCTTCCTTCTTTGCTCTTGCTCTCACTTGCTCATCCTCCTCTTTCTAGCTCTACACCACAGAACCACACAGTTCAAAAGCATAGCCGTGGGCCAAAATGTGTCAGACATTTCTCTCTGTAATTCCTTCATCTCTCTGTTTCTCTCCTGCAGCACATGCTGTCGCCTCAGAAAGCTCCGGAGAGATTACTGCAACTGGCCGATTCCAACCTGGGATCACTGGTTGTTGAGATGGACCAGCTACACAGCAGGGTACAGACACTTATATTTTTCTTTTGGCTCAACTTTAGTCCCTCTTTGTCATAGTCTGTCTTCCTTTCACTCTTTATCCTTCTTTCAGCCTCTTTCTCTGTCTGTCTAACATATAAGATGGAGTAAATATAGACTGTGGCGGGGAGTGAGATCATAAAGGCAACACTTATGTACAGAAAAACTTCAAAGACACAAGTCTAGCCATTTCTACAACAAACTTGCGACTGTGACAGCATGAAAACTAACCATCTGCAGCATGCTGACGGACATAAAAGCCCTACATAAAACAATTCAACCACTTTTCCTACATGCTGATTTAAAAGTCTGAGGGACAGTGGCGGCAGGCTGTGTAAGGTAGCCCAGACGTCCCTCTCAGCAGCCACGCTCTCCGCCTCTTCATGGAGGGGGACTGTTGCAAAAGCACCATAGAAACCTCCGTGCTTATGTGCAGATCAAACTTTTCGGTTATGATTGATTATTCTACACAGTTTCTACCGCTGTGTAAATCGGTGTTGGATACTGACGCATTGCAAATACTTCACACAGTTCTGTGAAAAATCGTAGGTCAATTAAAACATCTCCTTCTTTACCAGGGGTAAGGACTGCGTGCATCATCATTTTAAGAGTCTGGCTGTCTGTACTGCCTGGAGCTCTGCATTTTTAATTACAATACAAATAGACATGTGGTTGTGATGAGCAACATAATGTGATAGAGATTGTTCTGGTTAAATTTTATGGTGGTGTTCCAAGAAACAAAAGTTTGTTGTTTTAAAAATCCTGATTTTTTTGTGCATCATTACCAGGATCACATTTATGCCACCATATGAAGATCAAACAGGCAACATTTTTGTTCATAGATTGTCTGCAACTTTTTTGCATGTAAATCAGTCAAATCTAATTGAAACTTTAAAAATAATATGTCACTGTGGTGGTATTTGACTGCAGGTAGTAATTGCATGGTCGTTATTGGATTATTGTGATGATGAACACCGTGCACTGAACTCAACTTTGAGTCATCATCTGCTGTTGGCTGTATATTTGAGCTGTTCTATATTCATATATATATATATATATATTTGAAACTGTGTACATTCCAGGAAACAATTAGTTTCCTCTTAGGAAAACTGTCCACAGGATTTCCAAAATGTCAGTGCATCATGACAGGAAAAAGCTCTGTATTTAAAGTGGATCATACAGAGCTCTGTATCCTTCTAAGTTACACATTTGATTTGTCTGTCTCAGACTGCTGGAACGTATAAAGCTTAAACTGAACCTAAGAATTCAGATTTGAACAGAAAGGACAACTGTGATTTTTACCACCCTCTCTCTTATATAGGATTCACATTAGGAAGAAATCCCTACACAACTAGTATGGAAAGAGAGGTGACCAATAATTCTTTCAGTGTACATGTGAACATTGCACAAACATAGACTTCAAACTAATGAGTCGTGACACACTTAAAAACAGAAAGCTGTTTAACCAGCTGTGTGACGTGCTGGTCAGCACAGACTACGAATCAACACAGAATCTCTAATGAGACTGTGTTTGGTCTGCAGAATGAAAAATCATTGACAAATTATGAGACAATGGGCTGCTGGGCACAGTTACAAATCAGCTAAGTCTGATCCAAAAGAATATGAATAGAATAAAATTAGTGAGTATGAAAAAACTTGGATTGGGATCAGCATCAGGAGCCGGCTGCCATTGTTTTGTCATTATTGTGATGTACTTTCCGTGTTGTTTGTAATCCACTTCTTGTTAACATGGTCACAAGTTAATGAAATCTGAATCAGAAAATTGGTAATTGGGCCATCTTTACATTTAACGGAGCCTTTTGACTTGCCAATGAGAAATGTTATCAACAGTTACTTCTGAGAGGCCCCTTGACCTCTTGTCTTGACAGTATTTGATAGAAATAATTTTAAATTTCAGTAAACACCCAAAAGCAGTTCTATGTCTTCCCAAGAGAATGCAAGAATTTATGCTTTTTTTTCTTTTTTTTTTTTTTTTTTTTTTACAGTTTTTAGAGTCACAGTTGAGTTAACCAAAATAGAAAAACACTTTTTGAGTGGAGGAGGTCTACAAATGCCAAATGGAAAAAAATAACACTCACATTCACGCTGTCAAGCTACACCCTTTTAGGGACTGGGACCTTGACATTTGTTGACAGCAATGCTATCACCTATACCCCATCACACAGATACTCACTCACACACACACACACACATAAGCTAGAATGATGTAGCATGGTCTTGTCAAATCAAAACAATAATAACCTGCTCATTTTCTCTCTCTCTCTGTGTGTGTGTGTGTGTGTGTGTGTGTGTGTGTGTTGTGTTAAAATGAGTGTATTAAGGTGTGTTTTCTTGTCCGTCAAGAATTTGTCCGTCTCTGCTATTCCCAGGTCCTCTTGTGTGTGTGTTAATGTGTGAGGTTGTGTTTTCTTTTTTGTCAATAATTCATCCATCTTTGTGTTTGTGTGAGTGTGTGTGGGGGCACAAGAATAGCAGTGGGTAAACAGACCATACATACACAGTATGTATGTGTAGGTATGGCCATCATCGTCTTATCATTCTTGTACACCCTTCATCCCTACCCTTCCTTTGTTTGACAGAAGTCAATAATATGCTCACTTATTTAACAGGTTTATTGTTTTATAACGTGTGTGTGTGTGTGTGTGTGCGCATGTAGGCCACTAAGGTGTCTGCTGACGGAGAACAGGTTGAGGATGATGCTGACAGGATTCATAAACGAGCTGAGGACCTGGAGCAGTTCATCAGGGATACACTGCTGGGAGCTAAAGGTAGCAGAAATGAACACCACCTCTCCTCTATTAACTGCCTCTGTATCCTGCCAACTGGGATTTCTGGATGTATCTGTCTGCTGTCTCACTAGTTTCATTTGTCATTAGAGAATATTGCATTATATTATATTAAATGTAAGAGGTCTCTGTGGGAAATTTCCATTATTACGTTAGAGGAGATAGGATATAGTAAAGAATATGAAAAGGTGAGTGAAAAAATCTAATGAAATGAATATTTATCCTGCCAGAACATATTAAAAAACCTGTAAATAAATACATATGTAGGATCTTCACAAATATGAGCAAGCTTAAGTGGATGCAAAACAAAAGCTATGATAAAACTAGTGTAATTATTATTGTCAAAACTAGTCCAGCGCTACTAAAAAATAGAACATAGAACAGAGATTGTGTTGTACACAGTACACATTTCTTCAATTCTATAAAGCACAGCTTTGAAGGAAGTGTGTGTTCAAAGTGACATAATCAAAACACCTTCATGCCTCCTTTTTTAGATCACTAATGGAAAACTTAACTCAAACACAAAGGCTGATGGCTGGCAGCCAGCTGTCAGCACACAATGCCAGCTGCTGGTGCTAAGTGTTGTCTGAACAAAAAAAAAAAACGCATCCATCAGGCTGCAGCATCACTAACCATGGTGATAAAGAGTCAGTGACTCCATTTTGTATTCTATTAGCAACTAGTTAGCAAGTATCGGATGGTAGTGCCCTCGTAGGGTGTGTGTGTGATAAGAAAGAGACTGTATAAACAAAATGGTGTTTGCACATTTGTTAGGTGAAGAGAAACACCTGCTTTAACACACTGTTTGCATGCATGCATACAGCCATGCATGAATGCAATATTTCCAATGGATCCTGAGTAAGTAGAGATAGTCGCGGATAGTCAGAAATTGATTTTGAGTAGAGAATTGCATGTGTGTCCTTGTGCACGTCCCCTATGCAAACAAAACCCACTTGGGCCCCATTTCTAAAAAAAACTGTACCACTACTAGAAGTCAGAAACCCAAAAGTGTACTATTAATAATAAATACAGTAGTAAATTCATTCATAATTTAGTTATTTTCAAAGCCTTACAGTGTAACCTCCACTCCATTTACACGTGTGTAAAAGTTCTTCATGCTTTAGTGTTTTTGTATGGCCACAAATATCACTATCCACTGCTTCAGGATTTAATTCTGTCCCACTCTACAGGAGGAAACAATGTTCCCAAAAAGATTTTGTTATAGTAAAATGTTATCTTGTCGGCTGAACAGGTCGTTTATTCTGGCAGAGGACTTGTCTCCCTGTTTTATCTGCATGTATAGCTAGCAAATAGCTGCACACTTCAGCTTCAGTATCCTTTTGCCAGTGCAGCTGCAGTCTCTGCTCCCTCCGTCCCTACATCAATGGCTGTGTGACCAGCTTGTGATGTGTATTTCTCTTGCGACACCTCAGTCACTCACAGTCCTTACATACGCTCCACTGAAAACGTTACCACTGACGGCTAGTGGTTTCAGTGTTTTGTGCAGTGATTTCAGGCCATCAGTGTCCTTCCATGTGGGACCTAAGTGCTTTTTTTTATTTGTCATCGTACAAGACTTGTGCAGTTTCTTCTGTTCAAGCCGTCTTTTCCACATCTTCAACCAGGAATGCCATTTCGTAGGTCACTCTGACCATTATGTGCTGTGGTTTGTTGAGCTCCTCTTCAGCTGTTTCCATGGCTCACCACATAAAACAAGGCAACAAGGGCCCTTCAGCACACCACAAACCACTGTTGTGTCCCAGATCAATCTTAAAGATACAAGTTGCAAATTAATTGTAAAAAAAAAGGGGAGTATACAGTAAAATAATGCAGCGTACCAGGAGAGAGAGCTATTTTATAATCCAGTTCATCTACTGTAGGTTTTAGTACAGAATCTCACTCAGAATCTCAGAAGTTAAACTCTCTCTTATTACATTTGCCAGATCATTCTGCAGAGCTTATAGTACATTATTTCGATTAAATATTCCGCCCTCCACTTAAGTACCTGGAGACCTTAATTCTTTTAAAATCAGATCTTGAATACAGCGATAATGTGGCATTCGATCATAGGCAGAGCAGATGGTCACACAGAGCCCGATACCATTCAGCTACACAATACAAGATTCTCAACAACGCACATTAGCTTTTCTGCTAAAATCTCCTTCTTATCTAACTAACAAACATACACATATCTTGTCCTGCACCTCAATTTGTTGAACGAGCCACCAAATGAACATTCACTGGTTAAAAGTGCACTGCTAGCATCAGTTAGCAGACTAGATAGCTAATTTACTGTTCAGCTGAAGCACATTAAAAAGCATGTAAACATACATGCAAATGTCACTTAGGCCTGATTAGATGCTGTTTTGATCATCAGCTGAGATGAAAAGGAGCCTGTCTGATATTTCAATAAACAATATATTTAAAAAAGCATGTTGACATTATTATTGACTGCAAAGACGAATGATTAAATGTGGTTTCAGTTGGACTTGACTGCTTTAGTCGAGTTCTGGTTGGGCTCACCAGCTCCCAGGTATAAATGTATATTTAAATAACTCTCCCTCCCCCACGCTGATATTGCAAAAACAAATGTGCTCTATGTAAAACTATGCAGTTCAAATAATCACTTATATTGATTACCATAATTAAATTTTTATGGCTTCTGGGATGAAAAGAAAGTTACCAAACCAACACATTCTGACTGGTTGTGATGAAACTGTCCTCTCCTTGTTGTTGCTCTTAGCTCTCTGGCCCTCTGCCTAATTACAGTGTGATTATGGTTGTGTGAGTGTGTGTGTGTGTGTGTGTGAGAGAGAGAGAGAGTGAGAGTAGGAAAGAGAGTGTGTTGTGGCTCACTGGATGATTGAGAGTAGCAATTAGAGACTTAATTAGTGGCTATCGCAAACACACACACAATTACACACCACATACACAAACACTGATGCAGATGTGCACACATTCATACAACTGTGCACACACACACAGCCATACCACAGACACACACGCTTGCACATAATGAGGCAAGAAAATACTGTACACACTTTCCTCAGTGTGTGTGTCCATGTTTACTAGATACCATAATATGATTCCATCCACGTTTTAAGTGTTTAATTGGCTTTTAAATCCCACTATGTAATTATATGGCTGTGACACACACATTCACAGACTCGCAGACACACACACACACACACACACACACGTGCACACATACAAATAAAACGTGCACATACATACACACATGCAGTACAGCTGTTCATTAGCATGACGGCTTTAGTTCTGTCTTGGCTCTAATCACATCATGTTTACATTTCAAATGAGAGGAAATGCTGCATTGCCACAACCACACACACACACACACACACGCACACACACTCACAGGCACAGGGCCACCCACCCACACACCTACAAACACTCTCACACACACCATTAAAGTTTCAACTTGCTTTAATCATATCACGTTTACATTTCAAATGAGAGGGGAACACACCATCACACATGCCGCACACACACACAAACAGCCTCCACCATACTCACACGTGTAACGGATATGCACAACACACTCTTTTTTTTTTTCCCCTCCTCTGTCTTGCACAAACAAATACACACATACTCCTCATTAAGTTCCAGCAGTTAGAGTTTTATTCAAATGAGCCTCGGAGTGTTTTAGAGCAGTTTCATCATTGATTGGTTTGAGATTTCACTGCCTTTAATTTGATAAAAGAAGGGCAAGCATGAAGTCTGCCAAGAACACTGGCTTTGAATGGTGTTAACAGATACAGTAGCATGCATGTGTGTGTGTGTGTGTGTGTGTCTGACTCTCAGCATGTGTCTGTGTTTAAATGAGTGAAGATCAAATGGTGTGGTTCTGTCTTTCTTTCTGTTTGTGCCATGAAGCTGAGATATGCCAGTACACAGCACACAGACAGAATGTCCATCAGGCCCGTATATCTGCTGACTGTTGTTACATATTTGTACAACATCAACGTATCTTTACATACTATATGTTTCTATGTATAGATGATGTCTGTCTGTAAATGGCAATGTTGTTCCAAAATGTTTTAACATCTGGTTTGTAATTTTTAGTGCAGTGGGATGCAGCATTAGTGAAACAACAACTCGAGCCATCATACTTTTAATCTATTTTCTGGTCAGATTTTTTAAAATCAAGTTACTCAAGCGGTTGATGGCGTAAACCCACTTAACACTACCATGCCACTCCAAACGTCACACAGACATTATTAGTGACTGGTGGAGAAAGTTAAACATCTGTCAGATAAAGACCTGGATATGGTGGAGACCAAATTACAGCTGAAATAAAAGTGAATACTGGTTTCATCGAGTTTCCATAAATACAACTCCAAATTAATTCTAATGTTCCTCAGTGTCTGCTAGATGGCAGTCAATAGTATGCTAACATGTTAATGTTAACAATTTTATATGGTGATTGTAAGGTTGGTTGAGTGGTGAAGGTAAAAAGAATGGGAGTCTTTAAACTGCTCAAGAGTCCTAGTTTCTTCTTCTTCTTCTTCTTTTTTTTGCAGTGGAGTAGGTGCAGTATATTTTCACTGCAGATCAGCTTGGCCAGAACTGAAGAAATCAATAACTAAATAGAAAATAAAAAATAACTAGACTATTGCTGTGATTTATCCATCACCCAATAGATAAATATTACAACTTAACAGTGGAAAAACATAACTAAACATGTAAAAAGAGTAAACGTTATGTTAAACTGCTCAAAATCAGCATATCCTCCAAACGTCTCACAAACCCCCCTCCATCTATACCACACTTGGCACATCCCTCCAGAAACTTGACCATAAAATGAGTCCAAATGGACTGGGACTGGTTTGGCAGTTCCTGGGTCCAAACCAGAGGAAACACAAACATAAAATACACAATATTTTTGTCAGGCGTCCTTCCTAAAAGCTCTCAAGTGTCTGTGTGACTGAGGCACCAAAGCACCAACAACATAACATAATTACACATAACAAGCTTCAACCATTAATCTGTACTGATTACCAAACAACCCAGATACATGTGTGATGTGTCTTACTTAAGTTACAGGTTATGGGGCATCCCATAATATAATATTTTACGCTATGTGTCTCTGAGCTTGTTTTGAAGTTCTTCTGCCTCCAAGTGCACCAAAACTCTATTAATGCAGCTTTATGTAAAGCTAATCTATCAATGCTTCTAAACTACATATCTAATCATGACAAAGACACTTTTATACCTGTACTTTCCTATAATTTTCACAGTGGATAAATCCTGAACTGATTCTGGAATCAAAATTTTCTTTCAATGCTTGTACGACTGCAACTCCATGAACTAAATCTGTCCATCTATAGTAGCCTCACAGAATTGTTTCTGTGCGTCTGTGTGTCCAGACCTCCAGTCAAAGGCTGCTGAGTTGAACCAGACACTCTCGCGGAGAGATGGAACTCCAGACAAAAGCCTGAAGGAGATGAAGGAGGAGATCCAGGCCATGCTAGACGAGATGAGAAAACGACAGCTGGGAGGGAAGAAGAGCATTGCCGAGGAGGAGATGGGGTATGGACAGACATGAACACTGACACACACGCACATACACACACACATACACACATAGGTCATGTATCTTTCTCCCACACACTACAATAACACCAATTTTGAGAGAGTTTAGCAAACAGACTAGTCTTTGTCTCACACACTGAGTGTGCTCACACATTTCTGAACATGCACACAAGCATGATGAGAAGACCATATGTGCGATTTTCATTGATGAACAGACTGAAAATACTGTATGAGTATTTGAAGACAGGGAAAATGAGCTTTGTGTTTGAGGTTTCTATTTGTTTGTGAGGGTTTTTTTTCTTGTTTTTGGATTTCTTCATATTTAGTTTCCTTTTTATTAGTCTTCCTGTTGGTTGATTTGACCTGAACCCCCTGTTCCCCACGTTGTTTTCGAGGAACCAGACTATTTTACCTGCTTGTTGTTTTGTTTTTTATTCTATTTTTTTGTCTCATACCTGTATGCTAATGCATTCACCCTGTGTGTCTGTAGATTGTCTTTGTCCCTGCTGGGATTCCTCAACTCCACTCTCTTGCTTGTCGTTCTGCAGAATGTTCCTCCACCAGACTATCTTTCCATGAACATGCACAATGACAGGGAGAAATAACAGCATGCAGAGGATAGAGTATACAGATTATTCACCTTAATAATTAGAAAGAATACTTTTCAGTCTCACCTTCTTATTAGAGTGTGCGATATGTTCACACTGGCAAAATGACAAATTCAAGTAAACCAAAAAATTCCAACTATACTAACTACATTAAAACACTAATGTGTTAACAATTTTTAGCTTCATAACTACACATCATGGGTCCTTTTAAATGAAACAGCAGTCTCTTAAAACTTGCTTAAAGTTACATTATCACTGCCTCTTCAAGCAGTTTAAGAGTCTGACACTTCTTTAAATTGGAAACCATACAGAAATAAAACTACCATGGAAAGCACAACACCTCACATCATGGTCTTCAAAATGGTTACATTATGAAATCAATGCACGTGTGATTTGTAGTAAATCATGCAAAACAACTGGAATTTTTTTATTCCTTTCTGTTGACACATGAGACATAAGAGGTAAAAACCTTGCATTTAACAGACATCGGATTGTTATGTATCCTAAAACCATGACTTTCTGCTGATGCTGAAGTGTTTACAGCCTTGTCGCTCTCACTTTTTCTCTCTCATGGAATTTGATGGAATTAGTAATCTACTCTCTACATTCCTCCTTTCTCTCTCTCTCTCTCTCTCTCTCTCTCACTCTCTCTGTCTCTCTCTTTCAGCAGAAACTGTTGACGAGGTCAATGAGTTAATTAAAAGTATCGCCGTAGGGGGGTGAAACAGAGAGAGACATAAAAATACAAAGAAAGTGTAGTGAGAAGGAAAGTCACAGAGGGAGGGGAGAACCACTCTGCCAGATGGACAGACAGTTGTAGTGGGAGAGAGTAAAAGAAAAGGAAAGACAAAGAGAAATTGCCCCTGCCACTGAATCACTTGTCTGTCAGACTGCGGGTGATTATGTGACTGAACCCTGAGGAGAGATTTCAACCAGAGCAGCAGAGAAAAACACAAGCATCAACAAATGTTAAAGGGACGCTTCAGCAAAATGACAAAACAAAACTAGCACAGTTACTGTTTGAAATTCTCCATATTACATATATTTTTTAGTATGCCATTAGCCTGAGAACGTTGCATACATACTGCAAATGTAATGTTTCATTCCTACACTGTATCTCTATCTAACGTTGTAATAGTCAGTTGGGTAATGGCTACATACCCCTCTTGTTTGTTTTTTACTTAGTTATATTCTGTTTTCTTCTTGCTATTCCCCGCAGGGTTCATTAAAGTTTCATCAAACCCAATCATTACCTTGCATATATCCCTAAAACTGTGTGAAATTGTCCTCTGAGTGATGTCAACTGGAGGACACTAGATCCTTGTTGTCTTAATTAATGCTGAAGGTGAAAAATAAGGCTCATTAAGGGACACTATGGTAAACATATGGTTATTAAACTGTTTTAAATGCTTCCAAAGTGAGAAGGCTTTTCAAAAATTAAAGTCCAAGTGAAGTGTACAGTAATAAGAACATTTGGAATGAAGTAAACGCTGCATTACAAATGCCCTCAGTCCCTCATTGCACTCACATGGGATTCTCTTTTCACTGCAACACATCCTTGCACCATTTTTATAACGGTGTACTTCAGCCATTATAGTGGTTTTTCTCACTTTTTGCTGCCATGCTTACTGCCACTCCGCCCACCTAACAACTATGCTGTAACCTGCTGCTGCTCATTTACAAGGCCCACCTTTATCTAACAAACCACCTGTAGGCTCTGAGTCCATGCTCCCCTAGGGGGGGAAGTTATTATCTCTCCATTCCCTGCTGAGCTTAGCTGTGTGTTTTCATCTGGGGAGTGATGAGGTCAGAGCCAAGGTGCTAAATATCAACACTGTAAATAATTTACATTCACAAAAAAATCTATCGCATGTTAATCGGCTGTCTGAAATATAATTAGGGTGAGAAAAGCATAATAAAGCAGTGAGTGATTGATGAAATGCAGCTTTAACAGTGCTTGATTACTGGTTGAAGTTCTTTTTTGTTGCTACTCTCTGAATAGTTGTATTGTCAGCTCTGTGTATATGTTGCATTAGATTGGATGCATGGTGGCTGTGATGCAAAATGTATATCTTCATCAGACACACACACACACACACATACACCGACGACGATGATGTCTGCAGTGGTTAAAATTTAGTTATTGTGTAGAATCTCGTTTTCTGTCAGTTTTATCTGTTCCTGTTATTAATATAGTGTGCCATGCTGCAGTGTACATTAGCACATGTTGCTTTACCCGCCCACCCACCCACATGCAAACACACACTCACACACACATTAGTGCAGCGATATTTGAAATGTCACAATTTAATCTAACTTAGCCTGGGGAGTCAATAGAAGAAAATCGGCAATTTCATTCCAGCATTTCAACATTCAGTCATATGGAATGATTATTGTCTTTTCTCTAGCAGAGGCTCTGTCACGCATCCTAATAGCTCTCCTTCCCTCTTCTCTTTAAAATGTTGCATTCACACTTATTCCACTATTCCACTTTTGTAAGCCATGAATAACACTGTTTTAAATGACCAAAATGTAAATGTAAATAATCTAATACCCCCCCCTCCTTCTCCTTCCAGGCTAGCAGAGGAGTTGTATCAGAAAGTGAAGAGATTGTTCGGTGACCCCCATCAGGCCACAGAAGACCTGAAAGCAGAGGTAATTATAACTTAAATCTTTACTCTCTTGTCTTCAATGTGCCTAAATGAATTACTTTAACTTAATGCTTTCCCATCTGCTTCCCAAGATAAAAGTGAAGCTCTCCGACCATGAGGGGAAGCTCCAGGAGGCCCAGGATCTCCTTCACTCTGCCCAGGGAAAGACGAGGCTGGCTGGTTCACTGGCTGAACAAAACAAAGCTAACCTCACAGCTTTGGAGGTACAGATAAACACACTGACACGTAGCTACACACGTGTCCTTGCAAAGACTTTACAAGTTTCGCAGTCAGAAAGCAATGTGATTGAAGGCAAAGTAATTTCTATGCTCACGGTCACTGTTTTCCCAAGTATATTGGAATGTGCTACTATATAAGTGATTTACTATTTGAACATTATGTTAGATTTTTACTTTAACAAGCAAAAGATAAACTATTAGGCTGTATTTTACTCCTTCTAATTATCACATTTATGTTGAATTATCCAAAAATAGTCGCCCACGTCCCCACAATCATCATAATTACTTGTCAACCTTTCAAACTCAGCTGCTTTAGTTGATGAATGGTAAAAATATTCAATTTCTCTCTGTAAAAATATTAATATGTATAAAGGAAAGAACATTGACGGTCAACAAATCCAATAACTGAATTGCCACAGTTCTGTTTTTGAAGATTATCTTTTTGTAGTTGTTGCCTTTATTTGACAGTTGAAAGTGTAGAGAGAGACAAGAACCAGGGATAGAGAGAAGGGTATGACATGCAACAAAGGTCAGCGTGGACTTGAACCACGGATGTTGTTTTTTTTGTGGTAGGGAGAGTCAGGACCTTGTGAACAGATTTTGAGATAAATGTTTGAGTAAATAAACTGGTGTGTGTAGGATGCCAACCAAAGTCATGCTTCTACTCTTCTGCCCTGCCTAAACTGCTACTGCTGCACTGCTCATCACTGCTGCTGTTCACATTTAGTATTTCCTCAGCCCCACTTCCAACCAAATATCCACATGTAGGTTGTGATGCTATTGTCATTCCCGAATTTCCCTCTGTGCATATATGGGAATTGTTATGGGTGTTATGGGTGACCGTGTGTCGCAGAGGCTCACAGAGGAGCCTATGTTGTGGCCCTGCACATCAAATGGGCTGGTTGATTGGTCCACTTTCTGTCGACTGAACTGGACATGTTGATGTTATGTCCAAACTCTGTTCAAGTGCAAAAGAAAACAGCCAGGCAAACATTTCTTGAGACATGTGTTCTTATGTGCAAATGGATAAACATGTTCCAAAATTAAAGTGTTTGCTATGAGAAGTGATAAGTACAGAGCCATGATGCCAAACACTGTAGAAACAGTTGTGGAGCAATAGATTATTTTAGGTGTATTTAGTCCATGCCCCAGTATTAAAACTTTTGGTTTTGTACCTAAAACTCAAAAAATCCTTGAGAGTGGAAAATCTCACCATCTATTCATGTCTCTGACTCAGCCTATTCTCAGTTTCCTTTTAAGCCTTCTGCATGTGATTCATCATCAAGAAAAGCTTACAGGCAGTACGGATTCCTAACAGAGCAAAACAACAAGCATTTATCGCCAAGATTATTATACATGTCCTAGAGGAAGCATTGTGCAGTGATCGCTCACACATTACAGTACACTCTTCCTTTATCTCTCCTTGACCCCGCAGTCTTTTTCTCTGTATAGAAAAGCTTTACGCAGTGAGAAAAGTGGAATATTCAGACTACACACAAGAGTTATAGCAAGTTATTTATTTAGATCACTAATTGTGTGTCTCTAGTGTCACTAACTGCTGTTATTGTTTTCTTTTTACTATAAGTAGAGTTTTAGAGTTAATCTGTACAGAAAAGAATAATTTCTCTGATAATTTAGATTTGACTTCAGCAAATTGAGCAAAGACACTGCAGCTTCCACGCTCTCTTATACTCCTGTATATGGTTGGCATCCAAGTATTTATGCATCATTATGAAAATACTATTACATTATTTCAGAATGCTCTATACTGTCAAAATGATTCAGTTCTCAAATAGTGAAAAGGCAGCTTTTGACATGAATGTACAATGTGAAATAAGCAATTTTACACAACCTCCTAGAAATGTTATTGAACTTTCATAAGGCACATGTATGTTCACGTGTTGCAACTTATGGTTCATATGTTATGTTTTCTCACAGAGGAAACGTTCTGCAGTCAGCGGGGTGAAACAGGAAGCACAGGAGGTCCTTGGAATGGGAGAACGTCTACTGGATGAAGCAAACCAGCTTTCTGACAACATCAACAAGGAGATAGAGGTATTAAAAATGGCCTTGTAGAAACCTGCATAACACGCACATAATACTTTGAAAGCCTCAACCTGTCTGACATCAGGAAAGAGGAAAGGCACAGAAGTGAGACTAGAAGCAGACGTTTGTCTCTTTGTCCCTGTGTTTGGTTTAGGTCTCTGCTCCTTTCTTTGTTCAATTTAAATAGCTTTATTGGCAGGAAATCCAGAAGTACAAACTCAAGTATTATAAATAGTTAGGATATAACCACAGACATGCATTATGGCTGCAGTAAAAACAGAAAGTTATTCAAATGAACCACTCGTTCTAGCTTAACTCCAAGAAAAGTAAGTAGAGCCTCTGTTTTCTCTCTCTGTCTGTAGGATTTGGAGGAGATGGGAAGAGAACTCGGTCCTCTTCATGACCAGCTGGATGATAAAGTCAGTCGCCTCACCAATGGTTTGAGTGATGGGGGCCTGGATGATCGCGTGCACAGTGCAGAGGAACATGCCAAGCAGCTAAAAGAATCTGCCGCCATTTTGGATGGGTAGATGCAGTACAAACACATTCTCACACATTTATACATGTTCACACCTATAGCACCTGTAGTCTGTTAATCGAGCGGATTGTGGATTGACAGTTCTGATAATCACTTACAGTAATTTATTAAGGAATAATGGTTAGTTGCTCAATGGTGAACAACAGAAAAAAGCATTCTTAAGAAATTACACTGGGTTCTTAGGATGAGCAACGGACATGTCTCAATATTTTTCCATCTTTGAGACTGAGAGATTGGTCAATTGATTTTATTATTTTGATAACTGTAAAGACAATGGCTGAGATGTTACTGCAGAAATTTGAGAAAAGTACCGACAACCTGACAATCACATGATAAATGCTGTTTCTTTGGTCTTCTCCTCTCTCTTCTCTCAGTATTTTGGCCGAAGCTAAGAATCTCTCCTTCAATGCAACAGCTGCCTTCAAGGCCTATGGTAACATTAAAGCAAATGTTGATGCAGCAGAGAAAGAGGCAAAAGCAGCCAAACAGAGGGCTTCTGAAGCATTAGCACTGGTAAGAAGACACACATACCAATATTCAAATAACTATTTCCTACTTCTAGTCAAAATAGCTGTTTCCTTTAGGTTTTAATGAAGTATCCCATTGTTTTTGCTATGTTATCAGTTCATTATGAGAAATACATCCTGGGCTCTAGTAGTCTCCTTTCCATTTTTTTCACTGCATTCTCTATTGCACAATTGTAAAAAGCATTAAATATTCACTACAAATATCTTTATGCTGTATTTAATCTACCTCACAGTGAGGTGTTCCACACATACATGAAGGTATTGTATACATACTGTACCAAGTACAAGCATTGTAGCTAAGCAGACCATGAAAGTGTACTCTCAGCAAAAGTGGTGGTGTGTGTGTGTATGTGTGTGTGTGTGTGTGTGTGTGCGCGCTCATGGCTGTGCGTGTGTTTGTGTCTTGCATGCAGTAACAGTAATGTAAGCTTGTGCTTTCCATTAGTTATGGCTGAGAGATCAAAGCACATCTCTGCCCCTCTCTTCTCTTCTTTTTCACCCTTTCTCTCTTTCACTATCATGGCTACACACACCTGAAATCTCCCTCTTCCTCTCCTTTTATTTTTTTGTCTATTAATTTTCTCTTCTTCCCATCTTTTTTCCTCCTCGTTTCACACTTTTTCCTCCTTTTGTTTACTTTTTTCTTGGTTACATTTCTTGTCTTTGATTTTCTTTTACTCTTCTTTGCCTATTTTTTTCATTCTTTTTCATTTTTCTTGTGTGCCATTTCATTTATTTTAAATTTTTTCTGCCAATATTTTACCTATTTCCTTTCAACTCATCCTCCTCGTTTGTATTCTTTCTTTCTTTCTTTCTTTCTTTCTTTCTTTCTTTCTTTCTTTCTTTCTTTGACAAGTAAGAGGTAAAGGGCAAAAAGAATATAGGAATTAAAAATAGACAGTAAACTGAGACTAAGAAATAAAGATATAAGAGGTTGAAGGTGGAGAAATAATGTGCAGAGTAGTTAAGTCAGTTGAATGCCTTTCTTAGAATATCATTTAGCAATGCAAAGTAGTCGTGCTTTGATCTTACAGAAAGGTAGCATGCACATTACTGCACCTTTTTATTTGTGACGAAAGGTATTTAATTCATGTGTGGGACCCAAGTTTTCCTGGAGGCATTTTTGGTGAAGGCATGTGAAGTCACAGGTTTTGCACTGTTTCATTGTGTGTGTGTGTGTGTGTGTGTGTGTGTGTGTGTGTGTGTGTGTGTAGGCTTTAGGTCCAGAGGTCCCAGTGAAGGAGGCAGCTGAAGATGCCCTTCAGAAGAGTCACGTACTGCTGAACCAAGCTAATCAACTTCAATATGATGTCAAAGGTATTGTGAGTGTACTGTATGTGTGTATACTGTACAATGTGTTTCATTCAGTACATACTGTAGATTTTATGCATATACTGTATAGAACAGACAGTACAAAGAAATATGCAGCCTAGTAATTGTTGTAAAAGGAACTGTAGTTGATGAATGGATTACAGTATATAATGTATATACAGTAGAAACACAAATTAAGTTTTATTGTTATCAATGTCACTCTTCATCTGACTCATATGCCTTTTTGTCAGTCACTCTTCCCCATTAGGAAAGTAACAGAAGAGTTTTTATTAGTAGGCAGTCTTGGCTTCAAATCAAACCATCATCATCATTTACTTTGTGTGTGTGTTTGTGTGTGTGTAGAGAATGCAGATAGTGTGGCCGGGCTAAAGGACAGAGTTAAAGCAGCGAGAGACAAAACCAAAGACCTGCTCAAAGCTGTCAACGGAACCATGGCACTGCTCAATGCTATCCCCAATGGTATGACTGCACGAATACACAGTATGTATGTGTGTGTGTGTGTGTGTGTGTGTGTGTGTGCGCGTGCGCATGAGAGAGAGATAAAGTGAGAGTGGATCGATAGCAGCGCCTGGATAGAGGTCAGTTGCTCTGGTAAACTCAACTTGACACATGTCAGTACTCACAGAAACACACACAGAAAAGCACTGCAGTCATAGGGGGGTTGTTGAACCGAGGTGATACACACGATTTCATTGGGATCAATGCACAGCTAACAGTTAAATGTAACTACTACAAATTGTAAATGGATGAGACCCAGAGGTTAACCTTGTTCATTTTCAGTTCAAATCCCTGTGAATTTAAACCCTGTGACTTTAAAATAATACAACAGTAACAGGTCATGATGAGTCAGATTGCTGCAAAGTAAAAGATTAGTGTGCTCATTTCTACAGAATGTACTCAACCTAGCAACCACATTTTGTTGTGTGGTTGGGTGCGATGGTCAGCAAAGGTTATCCGCCAGTGTGATGACTACAGTTTCAGTCTTTGCCACTAAAATCAACTAACAGGCTGATCTAAACCATAAGTTGTATCAAACAAGTTTTGTATTCATTGCATCTACACAACAAATCCTGTGATATTAAGTGGAAGCACAGAGTCGTCCCTGAGGCAGGGGTGAGAAGCCCATAAAGACGAGGTTTAGTGAGATGAAGAAGTGACTCGCCTCCTTCCATCCATCTACAGTGTGTACTCTCTGTACTGCAAGGAGCAGTTTCATAGTCTTGTTTATAAAACCTCTTGGATTAGATGTACAGCAGAAAAAAAACTGAAGATATGTCCCACGCTGCATACTAATATTTTAATGTATCAACTACAGTATATACTACCCTGCATAGTACTCTGTTTTGGCAGTTAATATACAAGAAATTACTATACTTTAAATTTTGTAGTAAAATCAAATCATACAAAATCTTTCTCAAACAGTGGCACTGTAATCAAACTGTGACTCTGGACTGTACTGAAAATGTAAAAGTTAGAAAAATAAAAAAGTAAAAATTTGTTCCTGTAATGTTCTGATTTATTTTACATTTTTACAGCTGTGAGTAGCTACTGCTTCAACTGCAGTGTCAGTTCAAAACTATTTTTGAATAAAACTCATATAACTCAGTCACTGCTCCAAATCTGAACTGGAATCCAACTTCTGTTTGTCTTTTGTCTGTTTTTAACCACTACTCCCCATCACAAAACAAGGCAAAATCAAGAATACAAAATCATCTCAGGTTACAAAGGATGATCAATTCCACCATAAATATTTATTAAAAAAAGCTCCATCAGCACATAATTATCACCTGAATACATCAAAAACCCAACTATTGGTCCAATTTGATAATTCCATTGATTAACATATGTAATTTGGTTACCTTTTTTGTTTTTGGTTCTTTCATTGTTTGACAGATACAGCAGCTAAACTAGCAGCCACAAAGGCTGTAGCAGCTGATGCAAATGCCACAGCCATAGACGTCCTGGAGCGCCTTGGGGATTTGAACCTGCGACTTGGTGGCATACAGAGGAACTACAGCGACTTGGAGGACACTGTCAATGCAGCCAATCAGATGATCCAAGACCCAGAGAAAAACAGTATGTACTTTATTATTAGCTAGTTACGTAGTAGTAAAACAGAAGAATTGGATAGAATTTAATAAAATGAGCATTAAAATGTTGCATTTTGATCAGTCTAGTAAAAGTTGCCTGTCTCAATTTGTGTCCTTTTTCGATGCCAATTATGTATTTATGAATAGGAAAAGCTACCAAGAACTGTTACTGCTCTCTAAAAATGTTTTAACTCACAACTTTTTGTTGGCTAACAAACTACTATTGTGTAACAAAATTGTTTTGTTAATTTTGTGCCTTTCCTTTACTTACTTGAATTATATTGTAGCTTCTATATGTGCATTTCCTTAAACAAATGATCAACCAACCTATGAAACTCAGCACCTATTGTAATATAGAAAATAAGGCTATTTTACCTTAATGTTTTTCCTTTTTGGAGATACTGGGTAATTCACATAAATTGGCAAATTATGACTACATTAACCAAGATCTAATATTTTTCTCTTTGTCTCCCCTTTTTCAATCCTCACAGCTATAAGTATGTATATTTCACTTACCTCAATATAAGCACTTATTATTATTATAAGTGATGCACCAATACCATGTTGCAATTACCAAGTAATTTTGAGATTAATGTTGACGCCCTACCTGTATATAGTTTTAGACATTTGTAGGTTTGCTATATTAAATAATTTAAGTATTTTAAATCATAACTTAAATTATATCATGAAAAAGTATTGTATTAATGTGATTTTTTTGGTTTATAATCAGATTTCAACAACAGTATTGGAGCATCACCCATTAATTTTATCAGCATCTTTAATATCTATAAAGTATACAGTAGTTGCTTTTAGTAATGGCTCTGCTCTGCTAGAGCATGAGAGCTCTACACATTGCAAAGCATGGAACTGTTTCACAGTCTTTCTGTCTTCCTCCATTTTCAAGCCTGTATGATATATATTCAATCATGTAGAAAAGCTTCTCTTTGAATGCAGAGCTACACTAATTGTTTGGCTCTTACTGGCTTTCCCATCTTTCTCGCTCTTCCTCCATATTTTGCCTCCTTCTTTGAGTAATATCAGTGATTTTCTCAGCTGCCATAATTTCTCATCCTCTCCTCACTCCTCACTGCAAGCTCTCCACGCTCTCTCGGCTGTAATATATAGCATTGACGATAATAACGACTGTACTGGTTCTGTATCACTACTATACTTTATCTCTCTCCTCAGTCCATGCTGCAGGAGCCAAAGTTAAAGATTTAGAGGATGAAGCTGATAGGCTGTTGGAGAAGCTGCAGCCAATCAAAAAGCTGCAGGACAACTTGAAGCGAAACATCTCACAAATCAAGGAACTGATCAACCAAGCCAGGAAACAAGCTAACTCGGTAAGTTAACACATCAACATGTGCAACTGTCTATCTGATCATTTTTCAAGCAGTGGGTGCCCTAAAACAATAGTTTTTGCAACCATTTAGCATGATTTAATAATCAAATACCTGTGAATTTATTTGTATAACATTAGAATGTATTAAAGTATTGTTGTCTGGTCTTGTAGTGGTTGTAGTTTTAATTTAGCTTTCTCCGGTGTAATTGCATAAATAAACAATATAGCGAGGCTAGCTGGCTGTGCTTCCCTCTGGCCATGCTGCAGCTAATACATATCCATTTCTATATGATATCAGGTGGCGTTGGAGAAGGTGACAAATCGGCCTCTCATAATCGGCAGAATTCGCCGATGCCAATATTTCATTTCAGAGCTTTTCTCGGCCAATACCTATGACGTGCCGATAATATCATGCATCCCTAATTTGTGACAGGTTCATTTTGTAAAATTTAAAGTGGCAAGTATGTAAGACAACTACTAAAAGCTTACTCAACAACAGACAGTACTGAGGTGCAGGCAGTGTGAAAACTCACTGTGAAGACACCATCAAAAATAAAAAAATAAATAATTTACCTCTTTATGAAGGATTTTTTCAGCTTTTTTTGGGGGGGGGGGGGGGGGTGATCCTTGGAATGAATTTTGTATGAAATATGTAATATTTATTTAAATCCCCACCTAAAAAGGTGAGTGAAATCTATTCTACAAATAGGCAAGTGATTTTCGAATTGCAGTGGTTGTACTATCTTCTACATACAGGAAAAAACCTGGTTTTTATACTTGACTTTAACTACATAACATACAAATGCATACTTGAAGACGTGGTGCAAGCTACTGTATGATGCAAAATACTGCATGAGCAAACTGTCTTCATCTGTCTTTGTCCTTCTTTTTAGATCAAAGTATCAGTGTCGTCAGGTGGTGACTGTCTCCGTAGTTACCGCCCCGATATCAGGAAGGGGAGATACAACACCATCATCCTTCATGTCAAAACCACCACACCTGATAACCTGCTCTTCTACCTGGGATCAGCTAAATATGTAAGTATACTATATATACTAAATGTACAGTATATACACCAGAAATGAGCACAAATACACAAAATTGTCTATGTGTGGACTGTATAGGTCTAGTAAAAATACCACTGTCAAAACTGCATTAGTGGATACTAACTGTCTTCCAATACTGAATATGTAAGGCTGAGAGAAACAGTCATACACAAAGAAAATACTTGTGGACATTATAGTTCTTTGCTGGAGGCTTCTCTTAACCCTAACCATAACCAGAAGTGCTACTGTATAAAGTTAAATTGACCTATAATCGTAATCCACAAATCAGCTTTGTTCATGTTAGAACATGCCAAAATATCCAAAAAACACAAGACAACCCCAACATGTTCATTTTTTGTTAGACACACATTCATTACTAATACTACAACTACAGTTACTTAACACTACAATTACAACAGATTATAAACAAGACAATAGAGAAAGGGGAAACTAGCTTTGGTTAGTGAATGATTGAAATGAATGATTCAGCAGTATCTATTCTGTAGTTGATATGAGAGACCTGATAGACAGATGAGATGACCTGAGAAGCAGCAAGTCAAATCGTCGGTACAGTAGCTTATTTCTGATTTGCCGATTAAAGTTACCAATTATGAAAGCACAAGGGTTGAAGCAAGTTAATGGAGATTTTGTAGAAATACTTGCTTGCTCCCTGGGGTGGCTTCTTGCGGGGATTGGAGTTGGATGTGCTGGGTTGAGGAGCTTGAATCTGGATCTCGAAATGATGAATAAGTCGGTCAGTCAGGTTTGGAAAAGTTCCCATGGGAGGGGAGCTCCTGGTTTAGGCTCTCCTAGTTTTGACTGTTAATTCATGACTCACATTCTCCAGCTAGACTTTTCTGACTAGCTTGGTTTCAACTAGCATTTTCTTGACTCACATCTTCAGACTTGCATTTCCACACTTTCATTCATGCAACAAAAAGCAGCATTATACCAGCCATTTTTTCCCCAACATTCAACCAGCTAAAAGCATGGTTTCAAATAGCCTTTTTACATCTCTCATCGATTCAACCAGCCAAAAAGGGAAAAGCATGGTTTCTGGGGTGGGAAGTGTCAGTCCCCTGCTATTCATGGAATTCAACCCCTGAATGCTGTCACTCTTTTAATCAAGACTGTTAGTCTTATAACAACTGATGATTTCTAATTTTGTATTGTGGATAGTAGTGAGTGAGTTGTGATATTGTTGTGAGAATGAAACAAGCAGAATGGTTCTAAACATTGTGTTAGTATTATCAAAGATGATAGAATTGTGATAGTGGTACATCTCCTGTTTTAAAGGCAGTGGAACACAAATCTAACTGAAGCAGAAACATAGTGTGATATACACACACATACTAACATACAATATTAATTGTCCTTGGACAAAAATCTACATTTTAGAGTCCATGGGTTTTCAGTCCTTTGTTCCCTTTTTGTCTGACTGCAAATGGCAGGGGTCCATGCCATTTGTGTGTGTCTGTGTGTGTCCAAGGGTGCAGATCTCATTACAACTTGAGGGAGTGAGGGCGAGGGGTGGGGGGCTTGTCACTAACATAAGAATAGCTGGTGAATCTTAAAGGTCAGTCCACCTTAAGTGAGCCTGGTCAGGTTGTTGCTAATTTCGGGGCTACATAATGTGTTGCTGTCTTTTTTGCCATTAATAGTAGTTTAGAATATATATTAATGAATCACTTTTAGGCCATCACTATACATATTTATCTACTTTACAGAGCCGCTGGCGCAGTATTTGCTTGTTTACCCTCCAGCAGCAGCTTGATCCTTGTTGGGATTTAGCAGGGTTCATCAGTCACTAGACTCACTCACTTAAAGACACAACTCACGCGCTACAGGTGCTACAGAGATGGAATCTGGGAAACATCGTCCAGTAGCAAGCAAAGATATCAGGATTCACTTCATTCCCAAATTTCCACTTAGTTTAGTATATGCAACGGTTTAGACCGCTGAGCAGAATACATACATAAGCAAAAACTTCAAAAAATGTTGTGTTTATGTCGGCTTCTATTAAATATATTGTCAACTACATCATTTATTTAGAAATAATTTACTGGGGGGACAACTTCATGCTTTTCAGAAAATGGGGGGACTCGTCTCCCCGACTCCCTGGGATATGCACCCATGTGTGTGTCTCCCCACATATTTGCTTTGGAGTGTTCTGGTAAATGTCTAGGAGTGTCTGTATGTCACTGGGGTGTGATATGGATATGTTGTGCAGCAAGTCTTGGTTCTCCATATTGTTGGTGGTGATGACTTGCAAACTGTCTGCAACTTTTATGCTAGCTTGCCTGCTAGTTTCAGTTCTTTGGATAGTTATTTGAGTCCCAAAATCAGAGTTCACGGATTAAAGTTGGTCTTAGCTAGTCTCTGTGGGTGACTGGTTCTTAGGGGTGAGTTATGATATGGGGAATGTTTATCCGAGTTGTGCTATCAGCTCACACTGGGGTGTGAATTGGTCTTACCATGTTGCTAGCTCTTGGAGATCGTGAAGGGTCAAAGGTGGCAGGGTCAGTGGTCTGGTTTAGTGGCAATGCAGGAAATTAGTTGTTTTCCTATCTCGATCGTTGCTGTTTGCAGGATATGGTGTATGGTCTGATCAGTGAGACATTTGGAAATCTCACTGATGTCTTGTTGGCCAGCATTCCTGGGGGGTTGAAGAAAGAGCTGGTCCTGTTGTTTGAGGGTTTGTACCATCTGTGCTAGAAACATGAGGGGACTTTCCCTACAATGGCTCTGGTATAATTGCTGACAAAATGGAAAATGGAGATGACAGTAAATGTTTTAACTGTTTCATATTAAAGCATTAATCATATTTAATACATTGTTTAGGCTCTACACTGTAAATTGTGTAGCATTTATCATACTTAAAAATGCCTGCATTCAAGACTGTAGACATACACAGAAGTTCACATGCACAGAGAGAAACACACACTTAAGTTCCTCCCTCTGTCGCTCAACCACACACATACACAAACACATGCACAGCCTACTCATAATCCCAGAGTGATTTGTCTAATATGAGAATAATTAATACTTCTTGACACATACTCACTAATACCCCTAGTAACATAGCACACTGCTGTGTTAAGGTACCACTGATAATCCCAAAGTGTGTTTATGTGTGGGCAGGTGTGTATTTGTATGTGTGTGTCCTAATGAGCAGCAGCAATTAGCAACAAGTTTATGTTGCTATCTGCTTTAGCCTGATTTCCCCTGAGAAATCACTGCTTTGCTTCATCAGACTGGGAAGACTTGAGCATGCATGCATGTGCGAGTGTCTCTCACTTATATTCTCTAATAGTGAAGAATTCCACATGAATAGTAATGCTCAGTGTGTGTGTGTGTGTGTGTGTGTGTGTGTGTGTGTGTGCACCTCTAACATTTCACTAATAGTGTGTAATGCTAGTTGAATAATAACGATGCTGCCCTGTGATCTGTGCTAATGAATAATCACCATTACCCTAGAGAGACTAGAAAGATAAGTGTGTGTACTTATGTGTGTGTATGTGTGTCATTTGTGTCTTCAAATGTGATTCCCTTATAATCTCTAATTGTGCATAATACTATATGAATAATAACGCTGTGAGTGTGTACTTCTGAGACAGCATCCAGATGAGAGCATATGCTCGAAAATTCTCTTATTAATTTTTTGGCTCATACATAAGACTATTAATCAAAATACAGCAAGATACTGTGAAAATTCACTTGTAGAGACAGATGGTCAAAACCTGAGACTTTGTACCCTCAGAATAGGCCAGAGCTGAGAGTCTGAAATCTCTCCACCATTCACTCATTCACTATTTTCACCTGATAAATACTCTATAAGATATTCTGTAGTGAGTAATAAATGCAGATTTCGGACGCTTATAAGTAATCATCATTTCGCATCACCATTAATAGGTGTTGAATAAGTCAAATCAGGGGCAAAAGCGTAGCAATGCATTGTATGATTTTTAAAAAGTCAGAAAGTACTGTACATGCTATTTACACTACATTTTGATTGCATTATGGCAACTGTAAGGGCAATGCATACAGTAGCTTATCTAGTAATTTTACAACTGGAGTTTTGATATTAAATTAAAGCTTAAAGTGAAAATTTCATAATTTACATCTGTTGACCAGAGGTGTCTCTGATGTCCCCTGGTTGAGATTTGTGTGGTCTGATCTTCAGTGCATGTCCTCCTTGAATAAAAACCTTAATTTGACCTTTTTTATATGGCATCTTATTAGTTATGCAGTTGAACTGTGAGGCAAATTTCATTGCGAGTTTAATCAGATGTCTAAATGAATACAATCAGCTCAAAATTAGATGAATTGCTCTGGATACAGTGAAACAGACCCCAAATAAAATAGATAGATCTTCTGTCTCATTGCATCTCCCTCTCTTTCCTCTGGTATTCCTTTCTCCTTTCAGGTGAATTCAGTTCAGTTTTTGGCTATGTTGACATGTTGACATCTCAAGAGCAACAATGTGCATAATGTCAAATTCCAAAAAACAGAATATTCAGCATTATGTCTTCTGTGTATCTCAGGTTGATTTCTTGGCCTTAGAGATGCGCAAGGGGAAGGTGAATTTCCTTTGGGATGTGGGTTCAGGCGTGGGGAGAGTTGAATATCCCCATCTCACCATCCATGATGGGAACTGGCACAGAATAGAGGCATCACGGTAAGAATTGTGCACACACATACATGCTTTTTGTTTCTCAGAGACATACGCATCTACTGTTTGTCATTCAAACATGCATCAAAAGCTAACATTGATGTTAGCTACATTTCATCTTAGAAAAACATGAATGTTGAGAAGCATTATCAGGATACACACACAAACTGTTACATTATATTCAGACATACAAACACACACATACGCAAATTGGATTAGCACTCGTTGAAAGTGGCATCATGAAAGAGATCCAATGTAGAGCAAACATCTAAATACACAGATGCACACTAGCTCCACTCTATGATAGACATCAGCAACTTATAAGTAAAAAGCAGACACACAGGTTCATCATATGTTTATGTTCAAAAATTTTATCTCGATTAAAAAATCGGAGTCAAAATTTGACATAAAAAGCATAATTTGTTTTATAAACTCTTGAGTATATATATATTTTGAGCTAGAGAAGGAAGGAGAAACACTGAGATACAGTACAACACTGTCTAAACAGTAAGAATGAGTATACATTTTAAGTTTTAAAATGTGTTAAAAGAGATCCAATTTAACTGGAGGTGTGCTTCTTATGTAATAGTAAGGAGCAGCATATGCTACTATATGGGTGTGGAGCACTGACTGGTTGATATTAGTTATTTCAATGTTGACCTGATGTATTCGCCTTGCACTCACTGTAACCTAATGTAATCGACAACAACCAATGCTAATAGTAAAAATAAGGAAACCTAACAACCACAGGACATCATTTCATTCATGCTGCTTAGGAAAAGATTGTTTTTTCACTTGGGAAATCAAGAGTTTACAGCCTTGACAGCCCGTGGCACATCATTACACAGATACAGTGTAATCCTGCCGGTCCAGTTTTTCTCTGTGAAAGCTGAGGTGGTGCTGTATATAGACCATCCAACACAAGACCCATTCACACCAAGCAGACGTCCCACCTGCACCATGTCTTTCCATTTGAGAGATTTCCCAAAGGTGTTTTCCAAGGGGATCACACAGACTATCAGTCTTGAAAATGTTCCCCCACACGATACAGACATGCAGTTTCTGCTTTGGAAATGAACTCAAGGTGGGAGATTAATTGCACTGTAAAGCTCAGAGGTCCCACTGCTACAAACTGGTTCCACAATGCACTTTCTATCATTCATCTTTTGCACCAAGAGTTCATAAAAGCTGATTTCAAGTGACTCCAATATGTTCAGTCATAAATGTCTTCCAGGAAATATGGATTGGCAAACAAAATAACTTCCTCCCCTTGCTCTGTCTTTCTCGCTTTCCAGTAATGGGTTGAATGGTACCATATCAGTATATCCTCTGGAAGGCTCTAAGGCTGGTATGATGCCGACCCCGGCCAGTGCCAACTCGCCCACGGCCTACACCATCCTGGACGTAGACCAGAACGCCTACCTGTTTGTGGGAGGAATACTCGGCACTGTCAAGGTATCTGTCTGTCTCTCTGGTTCTGCATAACAACATCAAAAATCTGTCTGTCTCTCTTTCTTTTTTTCCCCATCATTATTTTTCTCTCTCTGTCTTTTAGAAAGCAGATGCTGTAAGAACAACAACATTCACAGGGTGCATGGGGGAGACCTTCTTGGATAGTAAACCTATTGGATTGTGGAACTACAGAGAGAGACATGGAGACTGTAAAGGATGTGTTGTGAGGTATGCAAATATACAGTTAAAGTTTTTATATTTTTCATAAAATGTAAATTTGTTTCTCCTATTATGCCACATCCCTGAGATGAAAAACAGTTCCGTAGTCAATCAGTTTTCTTGTGGATGTCTTTTGATATTCAAGAGGCCACTTCATCGTCTTTTCATTCTATTCTATGTGGCATTTCAAACTCACTTGTGAGTTGAATAGAAAACAGCCGTATTAAAGTGGGCTACCTTCCCTGTGTTTGTTAGCCCCCAGCGTTCAGATAGTGAGGGGACTGTCCAGCTGGATGGTGAAGGCTACGCCGCAGTGGGCCGACCCACGAGGTGGAACCCCAATGTTTCCACTGTTACCTTCAAGTTCCGAACTTTCTCCTCGGAAGCTCTGCTCATGTATCTGGCTACTGAAGATATGGTATGTATGTAGAGTGTGAAAGGATACAAAGCCCAAAGGATAACCTCATGGTAAAGATCATGGTTGACAGTCAGGGCAAACTATGATTTAGTTGTGTAAATTATGTGTTTTAGATTTTTGTACGTCTTTACTTAGACAGATTTAGAATTGGTAAACAAAATGATTTTAGTACAATAAACAAAAATCTAAGTTTTCAGAGGCAGTGGCAAAGAGGCAATGTCTATATAAATTGATAATATCACCATGTAAGGTTCAAGGTTTATGTCAGAGACTGAACAGCGCAGGACACAGATTTTTGTAGTTTTAAAAGGTGGGTTATTACTCACCCACAAACTGCAAAAGAACAAAGCAATCATAATTAATAACTAAATTGGGCACTAAAAGAAGTCAACAAAACAGAATTGAACTCAACTCAAAATATTATAATAAGGTATGATAATATTATTAATATATTTGGTTCTGTTATCTTTACAAGTTGAAGATAACAAAACCTAAGTGTTGGCAGCACAAAATTAACTAAATGTGTCTGCTCCATCTAGAAATTATGTATGTGACAATACTAATAAAACTCTAAATAAAAATAACAAATAAACACTAATTCTAAATAGAGAAAGCAGAATCAAAGTGAGGGTGAGTGGACATGATATTACCCACAATATTAGTCTGCTGATGTGGCCGTGGGTGCGGCCATCACAGTTTACAAAGTTAATATATTGTATACTGATTGTGTGCAAAATTTTGCTCACTAACTGTGCCAATGAAATAAGCTTTTATAATAAGATTTTAAAATAAAGGACCACAATGTGTTGTTGTAATCTGAAACCTCATAACTCTAAATTATTATGTTGTAATATTCAGCCTTTTGGATAATCAAACCTTCTCAACCCCTGGTATAAACTCATGAATACATTACACTAAAAATATGTTTTACCTAGCTCTTGAAATGTTCAAATCTTGGGAGATACACATTTTTCAACTTATTGCTACTGAATACAGTTATTGGGCTTTAAATGTCAGTACCTCACAACACTTTCTCCTCGGCTGTTGATCTCTATAGAAGGACTTTATGTCCCTGGAGCTGTCAGAGGGCAAGGTGAAGGTGAACTGTGACCTCGGGTCAGGGGTTGGTAGTGCCATATCAGCTAACCGCCACAATGATGGACGCTGGAAATCCCTTACCATGTCACGGAACAAGAAACAAGGTACAGCAGCAGACAAACGGAAAGTCACATGTTTTCATGACTAAAAGGAGCAGTGATGTGAGAGGGGAGAAGTAAATGAGCTAAACTAGCTCATTAAACTCAAAGTCAGACTTGATCAGACCAGAACAGACTCTATAACATTGTACTAGTGGGATCCAAACTTCATCAAACAATTGACAAGACCTGACTAGACTATCATGAAATCAACTGTGCAAAACCATACTATTTCTTTCTGCCTGTTCAATTATTATATATGTCTCTGTAACTGTTTATAAAGCCACGGTGACCGTAGTGGACATTGACAGTGGTGCTGAGGAGAAGCTAGTGGCCATATCTCCGGGCTCAGCTACTGGTCTGAACCTCAAGGAAAACCAGAAGATCTATTTTGGAGGGCTCCCTACCATTGGAAACTACAGGTGCACACACACTGCAGTGTTCATTTAAGTCTCACATATGTGTATTAATTGCAAAGAAGGCCATAACATGTATTGCATAATTTATTCATTTTGTTTTCACAGTGAAGGGAGAATATTGAATTTTTTTTGAAAATTAATAAATAATGATATTAAACAAACACTTTTTTTCAAATTTAATTGCTGATCAAGTACAATGAGCCTCTTCACAACCAATTATAATTTTCATACCTTCTAGTTTAGTATGTCATTAAAACATTGCGTGTGTCAGCAGGTTAAATTGTTGATGGACTGTGAAAACACCAGGGACAATGACGGAAATAAGTCCAGGACTTTATCATTCTATCCTTGACAAAGTCTGATATGTTGTATTTTAAAATACATTCATGTTGTCAGTAAACCTAAACCTACAGTAAAGGTTGAGTAGAAAAAACGCTTTTTGTTTAGATGAGTCATTAGTTAAAGATGTTTGTGAATGTGCTAATTCTTTAATATCATGTTTTGTCTTAACAGCAAGAGAGCCAGGTAAATAAATAAATAAATATACAAATGTCATAATCAGATATATTGTAAATTCAACTGTCCACGGCCCTCTGCATGAGGCTAGCCACATTGATGCTAGAGCACTGTATAGCTCACGCTCGATATGTATGATTGTATCTCGGCTGGCAACTGAAGGCTCCTGCTCCTCCACACAGCGGCTTGTAATCATTCACTCTATCCTTCAGTAATCTGAATGTGGTGTTTGTCTGTTCAGCAACATTTAGGTGGAATTTCTGACATTTATGATTTTGTCTTACAGGCATAATTGTCATAATCACATTCAAAATTGTATTTTTGATGCAGAGTGTCGCTACCAATTTTGCATAGCACTGCAAACAGCGTTTTGCAGAGCTACAAAAATAAAGCCCTAACTCACTGAAAATAGTTACAAAAGGTGCATTATGCTGCTAAAAACATGTTCACTGTGGACAGGACAAACACCATGTTCAGATTATTCTTGTTGTTGATGCTCAGATGTCACCTTGCTTCTGGAACAGCTTCTTTACTGCAGTTTTTTTTTTATATTATGTTACACCGCTGAGAGACAGGAAAGTCTGCAGAGTTTGTGATTTCTTCAGTTTTATATTGTCTCTGCTAAAATGCTCATGTCTTTATAGGTCAGAGATCACTCTGAAGCGTTATGCTGGCTGTCTTCGGGAGATTGAAGTGTCCAGAACTCCTTATAATCTCCTCAGTAGTTCAGATTATAATGGGGTCACTAAAGGATGTAATGTAGAGGTAAGAGTGTCCACTTAGCTGTAGGTTTATAGATGTACAGTGTATTTATATACATTTATGTACTGTACTGTATATACACTATATAATCCATTACAAATTCATATTACATTAGCGTTAGTAGAGCATTTAACTTATGTAAAACTGACTATCTAGTCCAGTATTAGTAATGTACAGATATGTTGAAACCTTCCTGTATAATAGCTTTCAGATTGTGTATTTATGGTGTTATCTGCTCTGCTGCTTTTTAAGTGGTTTATCATTTTGATATGTGTCTGTGTGCAAGTGTCACAATGTGATTGAATAGAAGATGTGTGTGTGAAGATGTGTACATGGAAAATGAAAATCTAACATACAGGGATGAATAGTTATGAGTTATTAAAAGCTCTAGACATGTTAAACCTGAGGAACTTCTTCTTCTGGTTTTCCCCTAGCTTGACCCTGCCTCTTTTACTTTTCCCACTTTAGTTTGCCTCTTTCTATCTCATTTTACATTCACTTCCTGATTTTTTAATAAATGTGTTTATTAAGGAAATAAAACTGGCTTTGTGTAACACATAAAATAGAAAGATGCCGAAAGTGTGAGAAAGAGTGAAGGTCAGAAATGCAATGACCAATTCAAACTGTCTTAATTTTTCCATGTACACAAAAAAGAGTGTTTACCTATTTATCAGTGCAACCCCAATATACCCCATATACACATTTCTCAATTTCCTTTTATATACATGCCATACGTGTACATACATGTTTTCCTCTAAGTTACACAACCACACATACACTTGCACTGAATCGACAAAGGAGTTCTCAAAGCCATACAAGGCATTCATCGTGATTTCTATACACCAGTCCCATTCAATTATACAAACATGCTGCCATGCTTACAGTGTGTATAAAGAGTATATGAAGGATTAGAAAGGCGCAGGGTTGAGTGTGTGCAGAGTGAAGGTCTTTCTATTCCTCTGTTTTCTCTTCCTCCCCCAACCACTCTGCTATGCTACAAAGATGAAAGTTTGTGTGTGTGTGTCTGTGTGTGTCTGTGTGTCACTTTACAACCACAGTTAAAGTAATAAGAGGTGGATGACATATTTTTAATCATCCAAACTCAGCTATTTTTTCCCCTTTTTTTTACTTTTCAGATCATTTTTTTATTTTTCCATTTGAAAGTGATTTGTAAAGGACAACAAATGATCTAATCATTAATGTGAGTTAAAATGCATGTAAACAGCTATTTCATCTTTCTCTCATAGAACCTGCACACAGTCAGTTTCTCTAAGCCGGGATATGTGGAGCTGGGTGGCCTGTCGCTGGCGATCGACACTGAGATCAGCCTGTCGTTCAGCACTCTGGAAGACACGGGGACCATACTGTTGGCAGTTGGCGGCGTTCCACCAGTCAGCCGGCAGGTTCAGTGTCATCACTTTTTTTTTTCATTTAAACTGTGACTCACTTCCCTACTATATACTACTGTACACTAATTTGAAGCAGGTTTTGTGTTTGGGTTTATTTTACTGGTCCGTAGTTTCCTGATAATTTCCAAATAATTTTAGGAAGTTTCCTGGAAAGAATTATGTAATTTGATACTAAATATAAGAAAAATAGTATGAAAACGTTACTCTTTACACTGTATATGTTGAATTATATGCTGGCCTGTAGAAAAATGGCACGTTTGCAGTGCACTGACTAGAAGACTCTCTAGGTTACACTAGTAACACTAGTTAATTGAACTCAATTAATTGTAAGTGGACCAATTAAACACTGTCTCTATTTTCACTATAATTAGTACCAAATTACATACTTGTTGTTCTTTCACAAAACTTTCTTGAATATTATTAGAAAATTGTTGGAAAACTACAGACCTAATATAAAATGTTAACAAATTTAAGTATACTCAGAAAATTTAGTATGCAGACAACTAAATGTGTTAACAGCAGACCTCTGGCACAACAAGGTATTAGACAGTGTTGATTCTGCAGGCTATTTGTTGTAGATAGTACTTGGTTGTATAATTTATTTTCAAGGGAAAATTCCTTAGAAGTGATATTCATGTACCAATCACATTTTAGGAAACTAAGCAACCAATAAAATAAAGAACATTTATTCTCCCTTTTTTCTAAAAACCTTTCCATCACAGGTCCGGAACAAAAACCTCCCCAGCTCCAAGAGGAGACGCAGACAGTCAGGAGAGGTGGGTTCAACACACACACACACACACACACACACACACACACACACACACACATTCATGTTCACCCAAATTCAGCACCCCTTTCCCTAAGTGACTGACGTTTTCATAAGTGCATATTAATGAGATTTGCATTTGTTGGCAACTAGACTAATTGGATTGTATTTTATCTAAATCTCACACACACTCACACAGAAATGCCCATTCAAAGATGCAGACAAGTACACAGATACATGAACACATAGCATCTGTGTAGTAGCTGTCTTAGCTTTTAGCTGACCACACAAACACACACACACACACACACACACACACACATACATGCACACAGGCACCCTTTCTCTAAGTGAATGAAGTTTCCATGAGTGCATATTAATGAGATTTGAGTTTGTTGGCAACTATGCTGATTAGATTGTCTTACAGCTAAACACACACACACACACACACACCCATGCAGACACACATGCACGCACTCACACAAACACACACACACACACACTTGAAGTCTCTGTCCTTTGAGTACCAATACTGCCCTCTTTTATCCTAATCACTGATAAATAAATAAAACTGTAATTTTATCTCTACTGGAAACACAGTGTGTTTGGTGTGTAATTAGTAGTTTGCATTAGATGCATTCATATTTGCAGGCATATGTGTGTATGTCTGTGTAAATGCATGTATGGGTATCTGTGTCTATATTTGTGTATGTGGGTGCATGTGTGTTTTAGCATAATGTGTATCAGTGTTTGTGTGCCTCATTTAATGTGAGCGTGCTGCTCACATGAATGCAAAATTAAATGTGTGTCTATGTTTATGCGTGTGTGTATATATGTGTGCGTGTGTGTGTGTGAGAGAGGACAGAGGGTTACCTCTGGCTTATCCATCATTACTGGTTGTTGGACGCATAAATCTATTTTTACTAACTATGCTGGCAGGCTGTGTGTGTGTGTATGTGTGTGTGTGTGTGTGTGCGCGCGTGTGTGAGTGTGTAGTAAGGTTAAGCGAGGTTAAAAACACCATCAACTCAACTTGGCCCTGACTAATGGATGTTTTAGAGAGGGACAGAGAAACGGAGAGAGAGAGAAGGGGACAGGAGACAAAGGATGGAGGGATAGGAGAGGGAGATTTAGAGGTGAAAGGAAGGATAGAGGAGAAAGCAGAGAAATTATACAAGGGCAGAGGAGAACAGAAGAAAGAGAGGAGAAAAATGTAAAGATGGGGACAGTTGATATTAGACAGAGAGGAGAGATGTAAAGAAGAGAAGGAGAGAGGAAGAACCTTTGAGCAAACCAAGGGAAGGAGAGATAAAAGAGAGTCTAGTTAGGAGAGGGGAAAACAAAATGTAAGAGAGGGGAAACAATAAGTCTGTTATAAAAAAGAGACTGAGATATGAGCCAAAAGGAGAGAATGAGGACAGAAGATGAAAAAATATCTGATTTGACTAAAATACAGTGTAAGATATTCACGAAAGAAGCGTTCGGTGTCATGAAAAGATGATCAGCAAGAGCTGCCCACACCTTACTGTACCTCGTAAACCTAAACCTCTGACTGAAAAAGTAGATTTTCCTAGAGATATTCACATCATATGGGATCAAATGAGATATCGATTCTTATTATCAATTAATCTCCAGATTATTTTCTCAATTAATCAATGAACGTTTGGTTAAAGCATCAGAAAGTAGAAAAAATGATCATCACCCATACCCCAGGTTTACAATCAGCAGTACAAAATCCAAACATAATCAGTATTCACATTTTAGAAGCTGGTAGCAATACATTTTTTGTGCCATCTTATCGGTTATCAAAATTGTTGCAGATTAATTTTCTGCTGATTGACTCATTGATTAATCGACTCATCCTTTTAGTTGATGGTTTAGGTGATGATAAACTAACTGATAACTGGTAACTGATATCAATGTTAATGTACGGTAACAATGTACCAAACTCCTTCAAAAGTATAATTGTAAACATAAAATGCTCTTATGATTTAATGAAGGGCTGCTAAATCTTAACAGACTTTCGGGCTCTGTTTGTTGTGCCATGTTGAAAAGTGGAATTACTCAACAAAAGCGTATACATAAAACATCAAGTTTCTAGAAGCTCCAAGGTATGCTTTTACAAAGCATTTTTACAAAGAAGACGTTAAATTGGTTCATAAATATTAGAGAATGACCCTCAATTAGCTGTCTGCACCAACCTGTCAGCATTCTGTAAAGATCTTAGTTCAGTTACAGACACAGACACCGAACCCAAAGCCAAAATATGATAATATAATTATAAACTCCAAAAGCTGGAAGATTTGAATTATTAAAGGTTTCAGAAGAGTGTTGCTGTATGTGTGTGTGTTGCTTTTGTATAAATGTTGATTTTTTTTTTGTTGTGAATACAGGTAAGTGCATGTATAGGTTTTTTTTTCTGTGTATTTGGTTTCATGGTTGTCTGTCTACATGTGTCTGTACTTCTATGTGTGTGTCTGTGTGTATCTTTGCTTCAGTGCATAATGAGTTCATCTGTGGTAGTCTGCCTTTGTCTCAATGTGTGACATGTGTCTTCGTCTGTGCACCTGTGTGTGTGTGTGTGTGTGTGTGTGTGCGCATGTGCATGCCTTTATATCTGTGTGTGTGTGCAAGACGCCGCAGCGAGAGGCATGTTGTAGCTACATCTCAGTTCAATTTGTCCCCGACCTCAAATTGAAATTCCATTTTCAGGTGGTAAATTGTCTCCCACTTCGCCCTCTGGCACACAGTGAATTAAAATTCAAATTAGCCTGACCCTGCACCACTGCTCTCTAGCACCTCTCTGTCTGTCTCCCTCTTTCTCTCTCTCCCCATCTCTATCTCTCTCGCTGTTTTGCTCTCTGCCCTCTCATCTCTTCCCCCTATTATCCTCTCCTCTCTGTTCCTCTCATCTCTTGTTATCCTTTCCTCCTTGCTCTCCTCTCCTCTCCACTCCTCTCCTACTTCTCTTATTTCCTCCCAATTTCTCTCTATATACCCCCATATATCCCCCTTCTCTTCTCCCCTTTCCCCTTTCCCTTTTCTCTGCTCTTTAATCCCCAGTCTCCTCTCCCTGATGTGTTTCTTTTCTCCTCCCTTCACTTCTCATCTGTTGGTTTTGTCCCCATGTCCTTCCTTTCTCCTCCTCTCCTGTTCCTGACAAACATTTAACAAATGGCTGCATGCCGGAGATGGACAAGTTTAATCTAAAGTGACGACTACCAAAGGCAACTAAACATTCATTTGAAACATCTATCTGCTAGTGTTCTGGTATATTTTAGAATCTGGATTTATCAATCCAATTAATTTATTTTTTAATAGTATCATGTTGGTCTCATTTATGGTTGTAAAAGGTTCTTGGCTTCTAGGATGTAATCTTTTATATGATTCTTATTGGAATTTTTTTTCATGGTTTTATATCCTATTAGTCTGTAACTCAATGTCATTGCTGTCTACTTTGATCAGGACACTCTTGGAAAAAAATATTTCTAATTTCACACTGACAATGTTGACACACTGATGTTTAACAGGTACAGTGTTTATTGTACTGTGTTCATAATTTTAGGTTAGCATGCTAGTATGCTAACAATTACTAATTAGCTCTAAACACAAAGTACAGCTGAGACTGATGGGGAACTTAATCAGTTTTCAGATATTTGGTCATAAACCAAAGTATTGGACAAATAAAAATGCTGACATGATAGCGGCGCTGGATTAAAAGTCGTCAAAGTGATTGCAATTCATCCTGAGGGGAACATGAATGTCCCTCACAGTAGAGGAATTAATAAACCTCATGGTGTCGCTAGTAGAAAAGTCAGGGGATCATCAAAGTCAAAGTAAGAATCATCCTCTTGGAACTATGAATGTTAAGTATATGTTGAGATATTGCATTTTATAGGTGAAAACCTTGACCTTCTTGTCATGCTGCATGGGGCTTTAACATTAATGCAGGCTTTTGTATCAACATCTGTGTCAAAATGTTTGCTGGGAACTCTTCATTTCCTTTAAATTCTCAAATCTTTCTGTATAATTGGCTATTTATAGTGTATAATTTATCAGGCAGTAATGCTAGATGAATTGCCTTTATAGGTCTTGGTATAAGGTTGAAATTCAAAGCCCTTCTCTTACACATCCAACTGAACATTTTCTTTTCCATTTCATCTCATCTCCCCACTCCTGTGCCCTGAGAGTAGTTTGGATGTACAGATTTTCACAGCTAATAAAGTTTATCTCCAACTCCTGCAGCCCTACCTCTCAGTCATGCTGAGCAAAGGCTCTCTGGAGGTTTTGGTGTTTACTGGCAGTCACAGTCCACGCCGTGTCATCAGACCACCTGAGCAAGGCATCCTGAATGATGGGAGAGAGCACTCACTGCGCATCGAAAGACTACCTGGCAGGTTAGTGTTCAGTCTGTGTTTATGCTTCCTACCTGTGCAACACTAATTTTTATATATGTTGAAGAATTTTTACTCCGTATAATCCATTTAATGTTTATTTGTGTGTGTACTTCACTTTGTGTGTGTTTTTTTTACCAGATCGTTTGCAGTTCAGGTAGATGAGGAGGCCAAGAGGGAGGCGGCGCTTCCCAACGACCAGCCAATAAGCTTGCAGCGTATCTTCCTTGGTGGCATTCCTGCAGAAGTAGAGCAGACATCCAACAGAGCCAACGTCCCATTCCAGGGATGTATATGGAACCTCATGGTCAACAGTGTGTACGTACTATCTAGTTAATATATATATAGCTAGGTGTCTAGTTACTGGATCAGAGAGCTAAAGTCAGCTTTTTCTTGAACCTGAAATACTGTTTTAGTGAGCAGATTGGATCAGTCTACTTTTTTATGGCTGGATCACATCCAAAACAAATTCTAATGACCATGTGACCCCGCTCACTTCCTTTAATGAAGATCTAATAGCAATGCAAAGAGATTATTTGATTTTGATTTTAACATCACATACTTTGTTGTGATCTGATCATATCAGAAAGAATTAGAAATAACTAGTACTCTTTTTTGTTTGTTTGTTTTGATTGATCTATAGCGTAATATGGTTCTAACATCACAAGATGAATTTGGGGCAAAAGCACAGAGTCAGCTTTTGATTTCGGTTATTTCTTGGTGTCCACCATATTAAAACACTGACACAGGCAAAACTGACCAATTCACTTCACTTCAATTTCTCATATAGTGGACTCATGTTTTCACCTTAAACCTTCTGTATCAAACCCAAACAGGGTAGCTTTTGCGTGCCACCCTAACGATCACTCTGTAATGTTTACTGGCAGTGGATGATAGGGCTAATTTTGACCTCATACACTGTTAGGTTAAAGCGTAGTTAATATGATTGCTGGAGGTCATGATGATGGTGATGATGATGATAAAGCCAGTGTCTCTTTCTGCCTGAACAGCAGTAATAGAGCTGTCCAAAATCATAAACATACTCATAACTCAAATTACACCCCTCTCTCATCTTTGAGTGTTTGTTTGTGCCTGTTTGTCCATCTCTCAACTCATTTCACTCCTATATCCCACCACATTGATTCTGTAACTTCTACCTAATATACACCTATCTATCTATTGATCCTTCATACTGTTGGTCTGTGTGTGTTTTATGTGTGGTTATTTCCATTAAGCACCTACAATGCTGAAACTGGATTTGTATAATACTGAATGTATGTTGGTGCGTTGATTTACCTCAATTCACTCTTATTTAATTTCCTTTTCCCAGCACCTTTACATGAGTTTACTATTGTAATAGGAACCTTGTCAGTGCTATGTGGCCCTGACCCTGGACCTTCTTGAGGTTTATTCAGAGTGACTGTGAAACGAATTTGAGAGGCAATGTGATTGCATTCAAAGTCAATGAAAAGATGCAAATTCACAGGAAAATATTCAAATTCACTCTAGGCGTCTGTGCAAATTGAAAATGTCTCACTTAAGTGAAAAAGTTCCCTTATCCTGAAGCTTTATGCCTATACTACATGTACCTATAGATGCAAAAGAGAGAGAAAGGAGGGAAAATGGAGGAAAACAACAGAAAGAATTGGGGTTCCTGGTATATTTTTGAGATCAGGCCGAGTCTGAGATGTAACATGCACGCACTGCACACACAGTTGTTGTGTATGTTACAGATAACGTCTTTACAGTCGGTGCATTGGCTTTATGCTCGAGGTGGAAATTACGATCACTTTGCTGAGTTGAATTGTTTTTTTTCTGTTCGGTTGAAAGAATTGTTGCCGCTGACTATATAGTTCATTCACTTTTTTCTAAGCTAAATGATTGCATTGCCATTCATAATGCTGTGCGGTTACAGAACTGATGGTAAAGGTTTCACTTATGTAGACAGTTCATTCTGTTCAAATTGTTACATTGAATTAAATACTAACTACAGTAGGCCTATATAAGCACTCTTTATAATATTAATAACACAGCAGCAGAGGTATTGCATTATGGTTGTTTCTGTGGCTTTCGCTGTGTTAAAGTAGCCTTTAACTGGGGAGCTGTTAATGGTGCCGTCTGTCATCAGTTAGTGGAGCTCCAGTACTAAAGCTACTAAATTGGTCGGTGACAACAATGATTCAGTACAGTCAGTTCAGCCTGAAGATTCAGTGAAGATTCGTAGGAACATGTACTGGAGACATCTACTGAAAGCAGCAAATTAGCACATCAGTCATGCTCATAAAGTGAGGTGAAAATGTACTTACACCTTAACAATTTCCTGTAATTTCAGTCAAGTTAAAATTAAAATTGTCAGTGTCAGCTAAATTTAAATAATATATATTAATAATAATAAATATAAAGTCATCTTAAACCCAATTGCTTGTCCATCTCACAGTGTCTCAGATTTCTCCCAACCCGTGTCCTTTGAGAACGCTGAAATTGGCCAGTGCCCGAACCTCGCCCCACCGCCACCCCCACATCCTCTGCCGATAGAGGAGGAGCCTGAGTCGAAACCAAGCAGTCCTCCACTGACCCCTGCCCCTGTCACACCACCTCCTGCTGTAAGTAGCTCAAATTAACACACATATACACAGACATACATACATCAGGCATACTCTTCATCTTTAATATTACATTTTTCAACAGAGGGTTTATGAGAAATGATGCATATGTGAATAAATGAGGGATGTTCATATTATACCAGAGGTTTCTATTAACATAATTGCCCTTACTTCCGTTTAAGCAGACTATTTTAAACTGTTGGCACATACAAACAGATTCACATGGAGAAACCATGTATGCACAAAAACATAGAAACAGAAAAAATGCAGTAAAAACAAGAACATATTCAAATATGCACACATATACAAAAGAGCACACATGTCCTACTCCACCACATTCTTTTATTTTTTTCTGATTATTACTCACATATACACACACAAACACACACCTATTTCTGAGGGATGAAATGCAGCCATGGCCTCGCTGTGTTAGCTTAGCGCTTCATCACACAGCAGTTGTACAGCCCATTAACTCTTCTTTATGTTCCCTTTAGCCTTGAGACACTAAACTCCACCTCTGGCAGGCTGTGATACAGTGCAGAGCCTCTGCGCTATGCTAGGCTAACTGTGCATGCCATTTATGCTTTATGAGCCCCAAGGAGCCAAAACACCCTCAGCCAACATTTAGCCACTATGCTAAGAGGCTGGCAGGCAGTGAGTCATTCGTTTCATACCCTTAGCATTGGGATAGGGAAGATATATTTCATATATTAAATATATTATAGGTCTTACAGCAGTCATAGGTTATCAACTGCCCAGTTACCTGCTAAACTACACCTCTAAAAGAACATTGATCATGAAGCACAGAGCCAATGAGCTATGTCAGCTTAGCTATAACTCTGTGGCTTGTTGCTTTATTAGCTGTAAGTTCATCTGCTTTATGATATAGACTGCAGGCTCTGAGAAGCCATAGGTCTTTGAGCCCCCATCTACATGTTCGCTGAAGATGAAGGTAGTTTGTTCGCCATATTTCAGACCATCTGCTGTAATAGTCTTTATAATTCATATTTTGTTAGTTGGGTGTTTTGTTTATATTGAATTTGTTGACCCTCAAACAGTTGCAACAAATTGCAATACCTGTACGAGTAAATGTCTCACTTCATGACTTCATAGGAAAAGAGAATATATTTTTTAAAAGATTTAAGTCTTTGGAAGACATGGCCTTAAACAGTTTGCAGATTATACAGAACTAAAGTCCCTTCTGGGTGAGTTTCTGTTCCACTGGCCTCCGTTCTCATGTGTATTTTTGTGTCTTTCTTTGATCTTTATGAAAGGCTGAAACATGATACAAATTTTGATGATATTCTAAGCTACTTGGGCATCTATCAGTACAATTTGAACTCTTTGTAATTTGACAAAATGTACATTTTATTTATGTTTAGACAAGTATGACTCACACCAATTAGGCAGTTAATATTGTTTTTTGTTTTCCATGTTTAGCAGTGTGGTCAATATTTTTGTGTTTTCATCAATCAATTTGGGTAGCAGAGCTTGGATATTAACATGTGTTTCATTATCATTACCTAACAGCTTTGTCATTATGCCATTTTTATGATTATATGGCACAATGTTACACAGTACATTTTCAATTCTGTTTTGAAAGGGTTGTGTTGCAGCGCCATGTGACAGAGCTCTGCACTCAGGTCGTGTTGCTCTGATTGACGACATCATGACAACTGCCTCTAATTAGCCTTTTAAATCACAGCTCGCTAATTTCCTCCAGCCTGCTGAAATCAGACAGTAACAAAGTATAACTTAGAATAGATTCTGAATTTTTGATACTGAGAAAACAAGAAACAGACTTTAACTTACAGTTTACTTGTCCAGAGGTAACATAATCTAGAACTTTTACATGTATTCAGGTCTGAAAAGCGAGGAGAACCACTTTTACCAAAAATGCATTCAAATTAGTAATTATGCTTCGCTTCAGTTCAGGAAGTCTTTAGGTTTCTCCACTACTTCATAACCTCTGAGCTTTCATCTTCATTACATCACTGCCTGGCTGTAGCTGATTGGAGGGCTATGTGCTTGTCATAAATATTGTTCCCATTCTTGCTTTGTGGCTGCCATTAATGCCCTTCCTTCCCACTACCTGCCTGCTGACCTGCAGGAGGCCACGCCCCCTGCCGCTGCTACACCCACTGCTGCTGTAGCCCCGCCCACTGTTGAGCAGGAGCCCAGCAGTGACACGGTATACACACATTCACACACACACACACACACACACATACACACAGAAACACGGAGACACGCTATTGGTTCATGAGCAATCAATGTCTGTCACCTCAGATGTTTCTGACTTGCTCTCTCCATTTACCTTTATGTTTTCTACAAATTAATCAAATACAGTTAGAATTAAAACCTGCATTTTTGCCACTTAGAAGCAAAAACAAGCTGTAAACACAACACTGATATTTGTGGGGCTTTTAAGCTGATTAGCAAACAGTTGCTCATTTACACATCTAGCAGATATGGATCAACATAGTCATTCAAACAGTAAAGTTGCAGGTCGTAAAATCAAAACAAGTTGAAAGACGAGCTGAAAGATGCTGAAAGACGTAGTCTTTTGATCTATTGTTTATCTAAAAATATTGATTATGGCAGCAATAAGGACAATAGAAGTCTGATGATGCCAATCCTGGTTGGAACGGATTTTCTTGTTCTAAAGCAATTTTGAAATATTTTATCACATGCACAGAAGTGTCTCATATGCATTTCCCTTGGAGTCAATTAATACTTTTGTTTTGGATTCCTGTCTTCTATTAAATGTGTATTTCTTCTTTTCTATTTTTACCTGTTTTCACTGGCAAAAGGCAGTTGAATAAAGGTTTCCAACATCTACCCACTCCTCATTTGTAGCATTGCTGATTTGTGAGTGGCTCAGCGCAACCACAGTCTTAAAGTGGTGGCCACTGACCAGCTTTAGTTGAGCAGCTTGGGGGTTAAGTGCTTTGCCCAAGAGCCCTTGACATTAGTTATTGAGAGAAGAGAGGAGCCTGCTCGTTTGGTGCTCTTATGTTGAGGTGTTGTAACAGGCCACTCAGTTACTACATCATAGCTATAGTTACCAGGTAATAGTTTGAATCTGACTCCTGGGGATATTGATGCAGTTGTATCTAAAGCAAACGGGTGCACTTCATCTGCACTGAGGTTTAGTTTGATGCTTTGCCTCAAAGAAATATCAATTTATGTATTTCCCAAAAACAAAGTTAGGAAAAAAGGCACTGCAGAGGGCAAAAACAGTAACAGAATCACATCATGTGTCTTTTGGGTAAATTTGCAGTTGTAAAGTTGTTGCATTTATGTACATAATTAGTTGACATCAGCTTTTATGGTTTCATTTCAAAGAACATGGTTTGAAACCCTATTTAGTGATGTAACCACTGACATACAGTTTAACCAACACTACAATTTTTGAACGGATCCTCTCTGGAGTAATAAGACATTTTGGGCTAAAGCTACCAAAGGCTTTAAGTGGACTCCTGGTCTCTGCACAGGCTCGTATTCTCTTATACACACACACACACTTATACAAAATCCCGACTTAATGACTTCACATTCTATTGGTGTGACCTCCAACCAAAGACCAGCCACTCTGAATGGAAGACCGTCTTCCTATTGTTAGCTTAATGGAAAGAAGCAGAGGGGATGAGAGAAAGGGAGTGAAGAAGAGGAGGATGAAAGAGGCTAGAAGAGAGGGCACAGCCATTGAGGAAGAGGAGGAAAGAGGGGAGAGTCTTTCTGAACAGAGCGGCGCCCGTCTTTTGTTGGCTTAATTGAAAGACGAAGGAGAGGAAGCCAAGAGAAGAATGAAAGGGGAGAGGGAAGGAGAGAGAGCTTCTAAGCAAGTGACGTCTCCCTTTTGTTAGATAGGGGGAGAGTGAGAAAGAGAAAAAAAGGAAGGTTGAGGAGGAGGAGTGGATATAAGGACAGAGCATGATAAGAGGTGAGTGTCAGGCGTAACAAAGCAAGGTCACGGTGTGGGAAATGTCTTCACTTGAAAGAGAACAAGAGACGAGATAAAGACACACATACACACAGAAGCTCAGTCGTCTCAGATCCTCTCTCTCTCTCTCTCTCTCTCTCTCTCTCTCTCTCTCTCTCTCTCCCTAACTTTGTCTCACACTCACACTGGAGGTATGGCAAAGCAGCTTTGTTACTTAATAGGAGATGTATTCAAGAGAGCAAATGAGAAAGCCTTTGGAAGGAGATAGCAGAAGAGATTGGAGGAAAAGAGGGAAGAGGAGAGGAAAGTGAAGGAAATGGGATAAGAGCAGGTGAGGACAGGTGGAGACAAACAGTGGAGCAAGTGGTAAAAGCTCAGATGGTGAAGGAGTAGAGAACAGGGAGGGAAAGTAGAGGATGGGAGAAGAGGAGGAGGACGCAAAAGAAGTCTAGAGAAGAGAAGCTGGAGAACAGTTGGACTGAGAAATGAGAAGAAGAGGGAGATAGGACAGTGTGATATGAACAGAGAGTGGAAAAGGAGTGGGTAGGAAGTGAAGGAAAGATGATGAGAAAAGAGGAGAAGGATGAAGGGAGGATAAGATGGGAGGAGAGGAGATGCGGCATGGTGCAAAAAGGCAGAGAAGCAGGAGAAGAGGAGGTTGAAAGGAGAACATTTTAAAAAGTGGTGAAAGGGGGGAAAGTAGGAGGCTTCAAAAAATGCTGTGGGAGTGGAGGACAACAGAAGAAACAGAATTGGTCGGAGAGAACACAACAGGAGAGAGAAGTATTGTAAATTAGGAGACGTGGAGGAAGAGTAGGGAGGATACAACAGGATAAAAAACATGGAAGAAGGTAAAAGAAGCTGGAACAGAGGAAAAAGGAGAGAAAAATAGAGAATGGGAGCATCAGAAGGGGATGGAAGAGGAGGAAGATACAAAAGGAGACAGAAGAATGGAATAAGAGAAAAGGGAGGATAGGAGAATAAATAAATACCAGAGTTCTTCAGATGAGAAAAGGGAAGGTAGAGGAGTTAGGTGATGAGAAAGGGATAACACAGGAAAGTAAACAGGAAAAGGAATTACACGGTAAGCTGAGGAAAGGGACAAAAAGATGAGATAGTAGTTTCTGGGGATAAAAGCAAAAAGAGAAGAGATAAGAGTAGGAGAGGAGAAATAAAGAAAACATAAGATAGAAGGAAACAAGGAAGAGAGTGAGACGGGATGAGATTGGAAAAAAACGAGAGGACAGTAAAGAGGAGCAAAGAATAGTTGAGCTCACGGGAGCAGAAGATGAAGATTTAAAAGGATACAGGAGAGGGGAAGAGAGGAGTTGAGGGAACAAAGCAGAAAAGGTAGAATAGACACATTTTGAAAGAAGAACAGGGCAGGAAAGTGAGAGTAGAAGAGAAAAAAATGTGAGGAAGTGAGATGAAAGGAGAAGTAAGAATAAAGGAATGGAGAGGAGAAGAAAGTAGCAGATGGGGGACAGGAGGGAGACATAAAATGAGAGAAGAGTGGATAAGATGAAGATGAGAATGAGGAGGAGGAATGGAGGCATGGAGAAGAAAGCAGAAAGAAAACTGCAGGAGAAAGAGTGAAAAGAAAATAGAAACAGAGTAGTAGAAGTCATAAATAAGTTGGCTTTACATATATTACAACACTGACACCTTCTGGTCAGTAGCAGAACTGCACCCTATAATAAGAGGTTCAGTAATACTCTGATAATACTCTGTAACCACTTGTTTACCCACCTGCCAAGAAAAAATCCTAATCAAATAGAAATCAGACTTTACTGTTGTGATGTTTCGTGCAGATAAAAAGAAAATATGGACAGGATTTATGAGAGTTAAACTGTGGGAGGGTCTAGTGATTTGAAAACCATGTCAGCCAAATCTACCTCGGCAGTAACTGATTTGAGGCGATAGAGAACAAAGAAACACTGATGAAAGATGATTGTAATGAAACAGATTTTAAAATTCCACTTGCTGTGACTTGATGGCACCGTCTGAAATATTCAGCATGTTAATCTGCAGTATATGCAGTTCAGTAAAATGGATTTAACCCATGTTCAATATTCTCTCAGGGCTGAAATATTTTTTATTAATATATACATGTACAGTAGTGTAGTATATATTGTATAGTTTTGTTTTAAATTAAAAAGTAACATATATTTTTGCATTGCATGAGACCCCACTTAAACATAAACATGAATTTCATCTTCTTTGTGGACTTGTAAACTATTTTTTAACTCTACATTTACTTGTTTTATATAAAGAAATGTTTGATGACCCATTGTGACCGACCAGCCCTTCAGGTTCCTGCAGATCAGAGGCAGAAACCCTATTAGTGTGACTGACATGTTTCGTCCAGGTGTTAAGATTCCTGTTGACAAGACGCGATAGGAGCAGTGTGGTGAAACCCTGTCAGTATAACTGACATATTATGTCCAATCTCCAGGATTCATGTGCGTCAGCTGTGGCCCCGACGGCGCTCGAGAAGGCCCATCAGTTTGGACTGACCAGGAACAGCCACATGAGCTTCGCCTTTGATGACACCAAAGTCAGAGAGAGGTTTGCATTTGGAATAAATAATAATTTTATTGTTCAAATTGATTTACTTTCAGCACAGTGCACACAATCCTTCTTGTTCTGGTATCTACACAGTACAACCTATATAACATCTACCACGGGTAACAGTATAACTGTGAAAACATTTCCAAATATATAAATACTGCCAAGTAAGTCTTCACTGTGTGCACACATGAGCTACATGCCTGATGCATGTACACATACTCAACACAGCAAACTGTGACCCATGTGTGGGTGTGTGTAAGTCTGTTCCTCACACTATAGAGTGCAGTTTTAAATAAATAAAGGAAATCAGAGGTGAGTGAGTGCTAGTTTGGACAGGATAACATGTATACCAGGTCAAAATCCAGGGAAACATCCTCTATAAATAACAGCGTGTGGTGAAGATGTTGTTGACTTGACTGACCCTGAGAACAACTTCTCTGTTCCACAAACAACAGTAACAGCTGCAAATGCAACTAAAAGTTTAGGGCTGTTACTGCCATTTAGTCTTTGAATTGTCAGAAAATAGTGAAAAATGCTGTTATAATTTCCCACAGCCCAAGGAGTCGTATTAAAATGTCTCTATACTGACCGACAGTCCAAAACCAAAAGATATGCAGTTAACTGTCATAAATGACACAGAAGAGCATCAAATCTTAATATTTGAGAAGCTGGAATCAATGATTTTTTTTGCCATTTTTGCTTGGAAAATGGCAAAAATGATGAATCAATTATCAAAATATTTGCAGATTAATTTTCTATCGATTGACTAACTGTTTCAGCTCAAAAAAGTTAGAAAGATAATGGGTGTATATCTGCTTAGTAGTTATTCCTTTAAGTCTATAAACAAGGTAATGGTTTGTGTGCATTTTATGTATTGATCTTTATTCATGGATGATCAAATAAGTGATCAGGATCTTACCCAAGAACTTTTGGGAAAGCTGTTTTGGGATGAAGACCTGTAACAGTAATTTCCTGAACATGGTCTTTAAGCAGTAGAACAGCCTGACATCCAAATCAAAATGTATCTTCCTTTATTCTGTGTATCTGTCAGTACTTTAAGAATCAATTGTCAAGATAGGCGCCTGACTCACTTAAAACTGCAATTTGTCTTCATTGCTGGTTACTGTAATAGTCTATGCTATGCTCTACTAAACATAAATAATTTGATGTGAACATTTGGCTGGGAAAATGTACTTAAATAAGTTAATTGCAATGTTATTCAAGTGAAAAGACATTTTCAGGCATCCAAATCAACAGCCAAACTCTTTGATGATGAATTAACTGCATCATTTGGCAGAACAAATGTTATTAGTTTTACACAAAATTGCTATTCATGTTGAAATGCTGTGCGAGCCCAGTATTCTGATATAAATGTCGAGCATCACACAAACACACGGTAGAGTGCCTTTTTAGAACTGATTTACCAGGCCTTTATCAAATGTTTTATTAGTATTATTGTATATGCTATTGTTGTAATCAAAGATCTTTATGTATGTGTGATTCAGGTTAATATTGGAGTTTGAGCTGAGAACTAAAGAAGAGTCTGGACTTGTTCTCTACATGGCAAGAATCAACCATGCTGACTTTGTTGCCATACAGGTATCCATTTACTGCACTCACTTTCTGTTTTTTTTTTCATGCCTCTAGTAGTTGCACAGTTTAACCAAAGTTACTTCTCTATATCTTAAAGTACAGCCTTTGACTCTTTTCTCAAGCTGCCATTGACAGAAACTCTAAAAGCTTCAAGTTATGTTTGCATCATAAGAGCAGCGCCCTCTTATGCTGCAACACAGGCGAGCAGATTTCCTGCCAAATCAGATCCCATGAATACTTTATCAAGAAACAGAAATACTGGAACTTTAACATTTTGAAGGGTGGTGTTTTATTTCTTTTACATCTTCTCCAACATTCTGTAGTCTATTACACCAAGGACATCATCTTCAGGGAAAAGGCCATAGAGGCTAATATTAACCGTGTTTGCTTGTAATCCCTTCCTCATCCCTTCATCTCTCTCTCTCCCTGCAGATCAAGGACGGACAGGTGTGTCTGGGTTATGATCTTGGTCATGGAAACATATCTGGCTGCGTGCCCTTCTCCATCAATGATGGGAATTGGCACAAGGTATGACAGCTCTTCAGTCATTCATTTATGGTTGTGCTCGTATGAGAGATTTTCCGTTTGTTCAGTCATTCACTAAATTATAACAACTCAATTTATTTTAGATAATTTAAGTAATTATCGAATATGTATTCTGTACGTCCCTTGAAAGTGAAGGAAACATCTAAACACTTTTAGAAAAATATCCTTTAAAAAGTCCTGTCTCTACTGACCTGTACTATGTGTTTTTTTCCCTTTTGCTTCTGTGTATGCATATGAATATCACATAAGAACAGGTGTTTATTAGCAGGTTTACAGTAGTTATTATTTACTGATGTTTTTAGAGTTTAATGGCAATTATTAGGTCTTCTCTTTATTTGTGACCATCTATTTTGAATAGGTTATCTACAGAAAGTTTTATCACAGGTTCCTTTCTTTCTGCACCTTTAACATCAGGCCTTAAAGACTCATTCATCTCAGGAAACACCTACTTTCTAGTAGCAGTAACCACTTTGTCACATTGTTAATAAGCCTTAAATCATGCATTTAAAAATGTATGAAGGCAACACTTGTCTGTCTTCTCTGTTGATGCTGTGTCCATTTCTTTTTAATCGTTTTATTCTTTTTCTGTCCTGTCAGATCCGTGTGACTCGTAACAAGCAGAGAGGTGTACTCATGGTTGATGGACGATACACTAAACAGATGATCAGTCCCAAGAAGGTACAAGCATTTATTTTCTCTTAACTGTGTGTATCAACTTTGTCACTTATGAAATTTTCTTTTTAACTTCGGGGTCCAGGTAGTACACTTCTGACAGACAGCATGACACAGAAACCTTTTTATGTTGCATTAATACATCGTCTTCTCTTCTTACCAGGCGGACCTGTTAGACGTGGTGGGAATGCTGTATGTTGGTGGATTACCAAAAAATTATACCACCAAGAGGATAGGACCGGTAAACAAAAAACACACACACACAGTACATATTTTAAAGTAACAAGTCTTTGTATTTCAACACAGGATGCTATATTTCAGTTTGGTGGTTCAGTTCATTTCTCAGAATCTGTGACATCAGTCAAAATGTTTTACAGTTACTCTTGCACACTCTTCTCACTCATGTGGAGAGACTGGCTGAAACCAGTAATATAATTTTAAAATGTCCATCAATCAACAAACTTTTATTCACTGTTCCTAGATTCTCTACAGTATCAATGGATGCATCCGTAACTTGAAGATGGTGGGAGGTCCTGTAAGCACTAAGGCAGCTGCTACAGGTAATAGATTTTTATTGCATTTCCGATGCATATGTTACATTTTACACACATGTAACTATCAATAAGTGGGTTACAACTGTCATTTGTGTGTTTTTTTTTTTACATAGAAGGCATTTCATGTTTACCACCTTCCTCTTTGTCTAGGTCGTTCTGAGGCTGTCAGTGAGGACTTTAAGCTAAACATGGCTACACCAACTTCCAGTCACATGGTGGGAACATGCTTTGCCGCTACTGAGACAGGAACCTATTTTGACGGCACTGGCTTCCTGAAAGCAGGTGAGATGAGAGGTCCACAGGAAAACAGCTGAAAATAAAAATTAAGATTTGGTAAAAAAAAAAAGAAAAGAAATGAATACAAATATTTGTGCTTAGGAGGAAAATAAACTCACAAATATAATTACAAATTGTTGGGAGACTGATCTTATTGTCACAATAACCAAGAAACTACAATCTACAGTAGGCTGGCTGCAGAGGACACGTCTCCCATCACCCTGAGATAGTTTTAACATCTAAACAGCACATACTGCAAGTCAGACATGCAAGCAGATATATCAACACAGATATTGAAAAACAATGGATAAATGGCTGAAAAGAGCCAGCCTCTGCCACCTGTTGTAGTAGAACATTTTTAATTTTCCCAAACTAACTGGAAAAAGTGACCAAGCCTGAACATATACAATTCCAGGGTAATTGTGCCTTCTAAGCAAAACAAATCTCGATGAACATGTGTGTTGTCAATGAAGCGGTAGTGACAAGGCCGTGGGAGTAAGTCTGTCTTAAAACAGTCAGGTTCCCAAATTAACACTGAAACATGTTTTTCATGCTGTAATCATTCCTCCTGTTCATACTGGCCATTAAGAGATCCATTCATAATGCACTTTAAATGTAAGACGATGGGGGACAGAATCCACAAGCCTTCTGTGCAAAAATGTATTTAAAAGTTAATTTGAAGCTAATATGAAGCTTCAGCTGTCCAAATTAGTCAAATAATGTCAGTAGCTTTTCAAAATGTTAGTGCCAAATCCATCTTTTTATTACAACCTTCCACTGCAGCTTAACAAGAAAACACTTTCTGTCAAGGGAATATTTTACTAAGACTAACTGTGGAAGATATCCACTTTATTTGATTAACTCAGGCTGCTGAAACCTGATTATCTTCAGATAAACTTTTCAATGCATTTTTGCTCAAAACAAAGACTGTGGATTTTGTCCTCCATCACTTACATGGTAAGCGCGTTTGGAGAGGTTCTTTTAATAGCCAGTATGAACAGGAGGAATGATTACAGCGAACAAAACCTGTTTCAATGTTATATGAAATATAATATAATATGGGCACCTGACTATTGTTTGAAGACAGACTTGGAAAAACTGTGAACCTATCCTTAAATGTACTGTAGCAACCTCCCACAAACTATCTAGGAACACTTCAGCAAAAATCTAATCCAAGCTGGATTTTGTTTGGCCATATTGTACAAGTGCAGTTAATTGTTTTCAACCAATTGACTGTTTTCCTGTTGCAAATGTTAAAAATAATCTCTTACTGCATCTCTGTCTCTAGTCTCCACCTACAGAGTGGGTCTAGATGTGTCGATAGCACTGGAGTTCCGAACCAGTCGAACCAATGGAGTGCTGTTGGCCATCAGTAACCAAGGCAATGATGGACTGGGACTAGAGATCGTCCAGGGCAAGGTGATTAATCTAGTGTAATTGCATAATACATTAGTATATACAGTATCTAGGTACAATATGTGTACCAAAGTACACATTTTTTACAATTTGACAGAACAAGACAGGTGACCTCCTGATACAGGAGTGGCTAGATATAGATTCAAGACGAAAAACCTAAAATCTTCCTTTCTCCCTTCCAGCTACTTTTCCACGTTGACAATGGAGCTGGACGAATAACAGCGGAGCACATGCCTGAGGGAGAGGGCTTCTGTGATGGCCAGTGGCACTCCGTCACTGCCAAAAAGCTCCGCCACCGGCTGGAGCTAGTGGTCGATGAGAAGCAAAGCCAAGCAGAGAGTCCCAACGCACGATCCAACACCTGCGACACCAACGACCCCATCTACGTTGGAGGATATCCTGGTATGGCTATAAAATACTTACACAAACACATCTACATTTCATACGCATAGCATTGTATTCTGTTCTGGCAAGCGCTGCTGTAAAAAACACGTACTGAAAACAGAAACTAAACATTACTGCACATGGGAGTCGCATGTCATGACACATACACTTCTGTGATGGGAGATGTGAAAGTTTTATATCTCTTTCTCAGCTGGAGTTCGTCAGGCAGCTCTCTCAACCAGCACTTCCTTCAGAGGTTGTATGAGGAACCTGAAGATCACCAAAGCCTCTAAGATCATGGATGTGCAGTTCAACAAGGCTCTGGAGATCAAAGGAGTCCAGCCTCTCTCCTGTCCTGCTGTAGCTGCCTAATTGGTACCATTGAGCCTCCCCCCTTTATTGTCCCCCTTAATACCTCTGTAAGGAGCCACACAGGTCCATAAAGTGTAGAAATCTTGGTCTTTGAAGCTGGACTGGGTACAATGTTTATATAACAATAATTCCATCATATCCACCTGAAGTTTGACAAAATTAATTTTCCTGTCAGGTGTGGTCACTGGCTAGGATCTCAGGTTGTATTCACCTGTAGTAAAATATAAACTTTTAAAAAGAAATTTGCAAATTTCAAACATTCGGGTCTTGTTCTTGCTGCCATTAGGGGATACCAACATGCAAAGTTGCACTGTGCAGTTTTCAAAGTGCAAGATATATAAAATAACTGTCAAAAACATTTTTTTTTTTTTTTGCAGTTAACTCTTGAAATTCACCCTCACATTTTCAGCATGAGACCCTGACTTTATGTGCAGTGTAAGGCTCTGGTCAATAAATCTATAATGGCTACTAACTGAGGTCTCTAAGTGTTTTACAATGTGTTTTATAGTACTGTGGTTACAGTTGTTCACAGTATTCAAACTAATTATTCTTTAGGTTATGTGTGTGATTATGTGAAGATTAAATCAACTTTTCTTGTGCCTCTTGAAGAGATGAAACTGGGTATGTTGAGCCCTTCAATCACATTATTCTTTTCTGGAAAAGAATGAGAAAAGTTACAATTTATATATCTATGTGAATTTTCTATATTTTTCCTTCATAAACCTTGTTCCCTGAAAATTGGTTGAGAAAGGCTGAATCATTTCTCCACTAATGTCCACTCTTATTATTCTTAAAGGAATAATTCACACAGAAATGAACATTGTGTAGTCATTACCTTATCACCCAAATCAGATCAAATAGAGCGCTTTAAGTTTAAAAAAAAGACCAAAAAGAACAATAAAAGCAGCTAAAGACAAAACAGCTTAGGTCTAGTAAAAGTATTATTTAATTAAACTAATTAATGTCATTAAATCTTAGCGATTGCATGAAGACCACATTGAACTTGAATAACTCAGTGATGTGAGTAAATTGTTGAGAGTAGATTTGTTACAGAGAAAGCCAAACAGAAACTGTGCCAGTTAACAACAGTAGCTGTGTGTTATATTGACAATGCTGAACTTTCAACAGATATGGTGGTGATTAGATAAAGGGACATTCTTGGGTGTAATATTCCTTTAATATTTTACAATTTATTATCCTTAGTTTGAATTGGAATAATTTGATACTTTCACACAAGCTGGATCTTGAATTACTTGTTAATGTAAGAAAATGTTAATGACAAAATTGAAAAGTACAAGGTTTCTGCAGGTTGTTCTGCATGGTGTGACTGAAGATATTTAATCAGTGGATTATACAAAAATATATTTCTTGATAGCATCACACAAATTGTCCTGTCCTTTTTTAAACAGATAATGTTGAAATGAATTCTTGGAAATTTTGGAGGATATTTTTGGATTAATAAATATATATATATATATATATATATATATAATAATTGATTTCATCAAGTTCTGATTGAGGATCAAGATTCATAAGATTGATTATTAATAAAGACAAAATTTTGAGGAAAAAACAGAAGGCGCTGTTAATTGCTAATTCCACCAGGTGGTGCTATTGCAACAGTTTTCACAGTTATTGTCACGTTATAGAGAGACTTCATCCACATACATTAAGACTGCCAAAAGGTCTGTATGAGGGTAACTGCCCACTAAAATGGATTGTTTAGGATTTATGCTTCAAGCATAAATCCTAAACAGCTACAGGCTGATTTTCATAGCATTCTTGTAATATGTGATGTGGTTGGTTATTTTGATTTATAAGTTATTTTTTTTCCATAGAGACTTATCTCAACTAAAAGGATAGGAGTCTTTTTCATTGATGACCAGAATCAAACTTTACCCGCCAATAGTGTTCGAAGATAGAAAACTATGCATTTATTTATGTTTTATGTCCTGATCTTGTTCATTAACAATTTGAATCTAGTTTATTTAAGTTGCTTTGCACATGTGTTTTTGTTGTGTTGGGTGACCAGTCCTCTTTTCAGATTTTTTTTTTTTGTCACCTACCCTTTTCTCCACACACCACTGTTCTTTGTTGATCTTGTGGTCCTTCATTCTTGCCCTTGGTTATTCTGCTGGGTTCTTCCCCCATAGATATAGATCTTCAGTGCTGATGAACATGCAGAACTAGAGACAGAAGATCATACTGAAGGGAGACTCTACGGAAAATTCACATAAATTTAGAAATCACAAAACTCACAATACTATACATACATTTTTCACTTCTTGAGTCTGAATTACTCTCACACTGGCAAAATGACAAATGACGTCATTTGTCATTTTGCCAGATTTAGAAATACAAACATGTGGACTAAAGCAGTATAGAAAATGTAAAGGGACAAAGTCTAGAGTCAGACTTTATGTTGATTGTTATGAATCTGATCGACATTAAGATCCAGCTAATGTTCTCACTTGAACAGAACTATTTTAATGCTCCTTGTTCTATACAGTAACCACACAGTTTTCTTTTAGGTCAGTTTCAGTCTAATGGACCTGCTACTTGCCATCTTCCTTTAGTTAGATAATATTTCTTCTTTCAACTGTGTCCCAGTTGGCACAAACTGACATTCACTAGCACCTGCATTTCATTTGCACTAGAGGGCAGTATGTGACCATATAGAGCAAAGATGTACCTGTTAAATGGGGCTGCATTCAAAGTCCAAAAGCTGGTGATTGGCTCCATTACCTGAGGATTCTTCTGGAAATTTGATGCTAAAATATGACAGTGTTCAAATCACTGTTGTCAGGTTTGGTGGTACAAACTCTTGAAAAGTGAAATACTCCAGTTTTCCCAGATTTATGTGTCAGCTCATGGTGGAAGTCTATGGAAACAAATGAAAAAATGGGCCAAATCCTTTTATTTATTGTGCATTCCTCTTTTATTATCATGGTCTTCTTTACATAAGATGAAGAATGTTTAGAGGTCAGCCCACTATAAACCTTGTGGCTGCCCGAAGTGGAATGTTCAGAAGATAGAATAAAGCCTAACAACATATCAACTCACTCGATTAAAGTAAAACACCTGTTTTTGTAAAATGATGAGTTTGTCCTTAGCTCTTTATAACAACAAGATTTCACCTGTCTGCTCAGAACAGTTGTTACAAGGCTTTGATCAATGTTTGCTAAACATACACATTGTGCGTACAGTGGTAATCCATGAAATTCTTTTCTTAGATTATGTGAGATAATCTGTGAAACTGATATACAGTAGATATTTATTTTTTGCCAGTACTTAGAAGCTTTTGTTGGATTTTCTGTCTGTTTGCATTGATGACACTTGTTGTCTTTTCAGCCATTGAAAACACGTAACATAATTTTAAAAAATTATTTCCTGTTTACCTGTTTTCCAGGAAAGACCTACTGTACCAGAGCGGGTCAAGGTGTTCAGAGAATAACGTATAAAAGCTTCCAATTGTTGTTTTAATCAGTCTGTAATGAGCATAAAAAAAACAGACATTAGCTTCTACGATTAGTACATGAAATGTAAACACACTAACCAACTAAACCAATAATGAACATACAGAGGTTAATCTTGTGTCATCACACAATAAGTTGATCTAAAAGCTCATTTACTAAAAAGTTGGCGTACTACTCCACCTTTACCACCATTAGAAGTAGGCAGTCTGACTGCAATCATTGTGAATAGTGAGCAAATGTTCAGTTCAAGAGTGTGGATGTTTACTGTAAATCCCTCTATCCCTATTTCCCTTATATCATCCTAGTGAGTGATGTGAGATTAAACGGCTAGCTACGGCATTAATCTAAGTCTCGTTTTGACATCAGTCAAGGCATTCAAGCATTCCATTGTTTATATCACTGAAAGTAAAGTGATAGCCTGGTGCAGCTACCATATTAACATGAGTGTAGATAGTAGAGAGAAACAGCAAAGCCTGGCATGTTGCAGGCTTTTGAGTAGAAACCTCCTAAGAAGAGTAGCATTGTTTATGCTCTATGCTGCGACAGCACTGTCCTGGTGTCAGGTCTGGTGACTTATTGCATGCTGTCGGTCCTCTTGAACTGATCTGAGGTGAGTTTTAAACGTGGTGGCGGTCCAGTCCAGTCCAGTCCAGTCCAGCAGTCTAGGCTTGTTTGGTGCCCTCACCCGCCTCCCACAGCCCCACCCAAACAACCCAGTGTCCTTTTCCACCTGCTCCCCAGGGGTAAGCAGCTCTTCTGGGTATGGTTCCTCCTACTCTTAATCCAGGCCTTGTCAGGACGACTGCATGAGGCCCGTCAGCCGTTTGCCCGTCAGTGACTTGCCCTGGGAGGAAGCAGAGAGCAAGAGAGGTGAAGGTGACAGCTGTCAAAGTGCCATTAAGTTAAAAGCTTTCTTGAGGATTTAGAAAGAGCAGTGTGGGAGGAAAAATGGATGAGAAGAGAGACCCGGCCTGCAAAAAATGTAGAAAAACTGAAAGTAGTGATGGACATTAAGAGATGATAGTCAATAAATGAATAAAGAAACCAAACAGTGGACTGCAAGCTAGATACATTAAGTGTAGTAAGACTTACATGACACATTTTTACTGCTTCTAATCATTGATGCTCAGATTCAGTGGTTTACTATAGTGGATGCAAGTCAGCATACACAAAAGCTTTAGGTGTTGGGGTGAAAGAAATAATACTTGGCAACTGTCATAGCTTTGATGAAGCAAAACAAACAAAACTTCTGACATATGAACTTAATGAAGCCAGTGGAGCATAAAGATGCTTATTTAGCATGAATTTTACATTTTAAAAGACTAATTTTAAGCATTTATCTTGAACCATCTTATTCAGTACTCATGCAAGCAATTCTTTGTTTACGGTTATAAAGCTGGACAAATTAATTAGTGCAATAAACAACTTGTTCCCCTCATTCAGCTAATCGTCAGACCATTTGTTAAAACCAATAGAGAACAAGAACATCTCCCCACAGGGAAGAAGCCAAAGTACAGCAGCAATAAGATTTAAAGTCAGTGGAAATGTTTGAATTACTGAACACAGGCAGTAATTACTTAGCAAGTTTTGCAAGTACAAATTGATCTGTTAGTTTTAATGATTATAGCAGTGAAAGTGAACAAAAATAGCCAAAATGGGCCAGAAAAGGCTTCATGACTAATACAGTAATATAAAATCAGTCTGATCATTTATCTTAAAGAAGCTGTAACACTTTGTTCTCCTCATTGCTCTGGTTTTGCTCCCATAAAAATTGCAGAGTGGATCCAAAGAGTCACAGTAATTTCTTAGTCTTTATTTTGTTGGGATGTGACATGGCAGTAGTGCACGTTATAACCCATCATAGAAAGCTCAGGCTTTAATGAATGCACTTTTAAGAGTTCAAAGCAAAAAGGCAACGGGACACTCACCACACTCCGAGTGAACTTCTCCAGGGAGGTACGTCGCCCCTGCTCCGTTTCAGGCTGGAGGAGGAGAGTCCATGTAAGTCAAAGAGAAAGTAAAAAGAGGGGAAAAAAACATTCCAGTGTTCAAAGCTAATATATTCACATACATCTCACACACATCACATCTCAAATTTGTTCACTTTTAAGGCTGAATTCACCAAAATTACAAAAAAAAACAAAACAGCATTTTTCATAGGAGTACTGTTCTGTATATTTGCTGTGGCCATTTGGAAAGATACAGGGAAAAAGCAGCATGCGCACACACTGGGCCATAACTCCCAAAGCCTTTTTGGCTGATTGAAAAAGGCAACATTTCAACCCTACCAGGTCTTCATCAGGCGGTGTTGAAACATTGCCTTTTTCAGTCAGTAATAAAAAGACTTATGCTATGGGATGTACACACACCATCTCTTTGCTGTCTTGGGAAATACAACATGTAATGTTCAACTTTGCATTCTAAAATTGGTCTACAGAAGTTGTTAATTGAGATCATTTAAATTAACAGAGAAACTATTGTGCAGCCTTTCATGTCTCGCAGCCAGGTGAAACACATATAGCAAACTTGACCAATAAATAACAAAGAAAACATCTGCTGTCGATCACCACAAGAGCAGCATACAGCCACTGCCATTATTTTGAGCACAGTGATTTTCTGAGCACTTCTACTTCATGGTTAGATACCACAAGAAGTAAGATTATTTTATTTAGGTGAATCAACCCTTTAAGGCATATCATTGACATTCCTTTACAAAGCGACTTACTACATTGCTAATGCTACATGAAATGATACCATTACATTCTGTATGTACCCTGATATTGACCCATGGGATGATGTCAAACAGAAACACACACACACATACTTTCTTCCGTGCCATCAGCAGGTCCTGGTAGACGTTGGAGCGCAGGAAGCGCGTATAGCTGTCACTTTTCATCAGCTTGTAGATGTGGTCCTGAATGAACAGATAGGAGGAAAAACATAGAGTAAGAAAAGGAGGAGAAAAGGTTTAAAATGTTCACCGAATTGAGAGCGAGTATAGTTCTCATCAATGTGGGTCAGTGCAAATGATGTATGAATCCTGCAGTGGAAACTCAGAGTAAACTAAACAAGGCAGTCACTCAGGGAGAAAGATGGCTGAAGTTCACTGGCAACCACTGTAACTGACAGGAGAAATCCTTTCTTTATTTGACTCTTCCCTTTTAAGCCTGTAACCGGAGAAGAAATTTGATAGACACCCCACCCCCCCTAAATCTTATCCATCTCCCAGTGAGGCGTATATTCTCTAGAAATCACTCCACAATATAAACCCATTAGTTGATATTGGTGAAGCGTGTGAGAAAGACAAATGGGGCAGACAACAGTGTGGGATAGAGTTTCTGAAGAGGGAGCTCTGACACTGATCACCTGAAGAGATATAAATTAAAAGGGAGATAAAATCGCTCTGCACAGCACAGAATATGAGCCTTGCAGTGAGAGAGAGGGTGGGGAAACATGATATCTGTTATTATATTTCTACGTATATTTTTGGCAACTAATGAAAGTAATGCATTTTAGTAGCCTATTGTTTGTGATAAAATGAATAGTTGCTGGCAGTACTGTAGGTATGGAGAAGTTCACTCTTTAGCCAGTGTATATTAAAAGGCAGCAGGTGTATTATTTATGTGTATTATTGAATTTCAGTTTGGCCTGATGAGTTAACCTTTCAGCTGTCAGGAGGGGGAAAATTGGATGTTTGGCTCTACCCCCCTGGCATTTTGAGTACACAGACTATTTTCTCTTGTTTGAATGTAATTTATAAAAATGTGTGTGTGTGTGTTTTTTTAAATGCCAGTTGTAGATACTGTTAGTTCTATGTGTATGTACTAATGGGATTTTAAAGGCGTTTCAGTCACTTTTTCCCCAATTTTGTTGTGAGATGTTTCATTAAAATGGGGAATGTTAAACCTGTCGTCCCTGTAGGGTTTGTGTTGGGTCAAAAGCAAAGTGAAAAATACTTAACATAATTAATCAAATATCATTATTATTATACTACGTTAGAGGCCCATTTGATGAGAAAATGGACAAGGTTGACTGGTTTTTATGACTGATTTCACAACAAAATATACACAGAATAGCAATCTAGTTTGGAGTGTTCATGTATTATGTGATGTGAAACAATTTACCGAGGGTTCTGATTTCAGATGCAGTATATTCAGCCACTACTCTCCCTTTCTTCCCACATCTTGTATTTTCCTACCTGTGCATCCTCATAGCTGTATCGTCCGGGGTCTTTCAGGTTCTGGCTCGTGCGTTCGTAGCTGTGAGAGTCCAGATTGATAGAGCTGGGCGCTCCCTCGGCCAGAAACTCTGTCCAGATATCCTGCGCTCTCTGTGCCACTTCCTGTTGCGGCATCCTCTTCAGATCCTGCACTGCCAGCCAAAACCTGCACATGTACAAATCAAATGCACCTCAGATGATGGTTTGACTTCAAGAGTGAACAACCACAAGATCCACATGCAGTACCAATGCACAGAATTTAATTTTCAGTGGTAATTTATTCTTAATCTGTAGTAAATTATGCACTTTCACACTACAGAAATTAACTGTCTTTTATCTCTTTAAGATTGAGTAAAAAGCATTTTTCTTAGAGATGATCCAAAAATCTGACATTTGTGAAGTGGTCTGACTGATTATGTCAAACAGACACTGATGATTCATTGTTACTAAATTACTAAAACAACTGAAACTTCATTGTCGCACTCATTTGAAAAAAAAAAAAAAACATACAATTTTAGGATTTTATAAGAGAATGAATGAGTGGTTAAGAGGGACATCTTTTAAAAAGCAGAGACACAAATTATGTGGAATTCATATATATGCAATATGTTCTTGTGCACTGACAGAATTGTATATATTCTCATACAGACTTGAGGATTCTGGTGCTTCTGCTTAATACACAGGAGAGGAAGACAGTAAATAGAGGTGAGACAAACACAAAACATGATTTGAATCTTCAATGCTGCAGGCTCCTGCAAAGCAGAATCTACAAAACTATCACCTGAGCAATATCAGGGCATTTGAAGGTTTCAGAAACTGTAAAATCTGAAACATTTTTTAAGGGCAGTTAGATATTTTTAAGACTAAGTCAGCTCATAAAAATGGCAAAATCAATTTAAATTTTAACTTGCCAGTGTGAGTCTGTCTAGTCTAGTATAAGGTAACCAATATGCAGGAAAGCAGGTCATTAACTGTATTAAACACCAGAGGCATTAGAGAGCCACTGGCTGAATGCCCTCAATATTAGTTTGTATATTGATCTGTGGACTGCTTCAGCAATATAGAAAGAAACACCTTCAGGGTCTGTTTTTCCCTCTTACACACACTCTCTCTTCATTTTTACTCGGTCATTTTCTCTGTGTCCCACTCTCTATGTAGTGCCCTTCCAAAAGCTCCTTCATAAAAGCAAAAGCAATTAAAGGTCCAGAAGAAATGAACAAGAGAGTAGGAGAGATAGGGACGAGAGGACCGGTGGGTGCGAGTGTGTTTGTGTGTTATCTCCATTTGTAGCTCATAGGTATCAACAACCTCCATGCTATTTCTCACAGTTCATTCCCAGACTCTGTGATTCCTAACAGGTCTCTCCTCCTCTCTCTGGCTTTTAAAGTTGCTCTCTGTCTCTCTTCCTCTCACAAAAACACCCACTCATTGCCTCTCTGGTTCATTTAAGGGATAATGCCCGATGAGGTGTCCATTATCAGGAATTAATGGACAACGGGGAGGCCAGAACCGTCCAACATGCAGCGGAGGACAGTTCTGGCCTCCCCGTTGTCCATTAATTCCTGATAACAGACACCTGAAAACCAGACACCAGGAAAAAAATAAGACCATTAATTTATATTTTCATGCATTTCACAATCATAATCAAAAGTTTTTCACAAGCCATGACTCTGTTTCCCGGGTAACACATGAGGGTTTGACTAATACCTGGAGCAATCATTACCATCCTATAATATTTGTAGCTATGTAATGGAAACATTGTTCACTGCTCCAGTAAATAGGACGAACCTTAGATACGACTTGTCACCTGGAGATATTTCTAGCCTTCTCATCTCATAGAACCCTTTGGCTAAGCTATAACACTGCGCACGGTTGACAAACAGTGAGTTAAATATAATTTGATAGTATGTTTAACAACAAGACTAGCTAGCTATCCTGGTGTTAACTCCTTGTGCAGTTTCTCCCTTTTCTTTTAAAATTATTTTTCTTCAGCTGCATGCCGGTCATCAAAGTTGTTATATTCTTCAAATAGGTTAAAAGAAATGTTGAGATCACTCTTTGTGATAATTAGATGTTAACTTGTTAATGCGTTGCAATAATTTGTAAACGGAGGCTTTGGCCACATGTTGCTATGGTTACTCATTTTAGCCAGTGCATTAATTTAGAACTGTGAATTAATGGACACCCACTTATAAATAGTACCTAATGGCTTTATTAATGGTTAATAAAATAATTACTAATGCCTTAAAGATCAATTATAAGCCATTAACACAAACAACTCTTGGTTTGCCAGATTGTGAAAAATCCTTCCACGACTTTGTAGAAAATGGCTGCAGAGAATCTGAAACAAAGTTACTTATTAAGCATTTATTAACTATTACTAACATTTATTACTGCATTATTACCAAATATAAATAACCATCGGCCAAAGGGGTTTTCCACAAACTAGCAGCCCAAAATAGGTTAAGTAAAAGCTCTACTATCAATGAATTATTAAGACATTTTTGCAACCTACAAACCCTTTATAAAGGTTGACCTATTAGGAAGTGTAACCCTCATTTATTTTCTATTCTATTCATGTACTTATACTGCTTTGTGCTGCTCTTTCCCACCCAGTTTCCCCAGCAGGCTTCACTGAAGCTTCATTTTATCTGATCTTTTGGACTTTCCCCTGCTGTTACTGTAAAAAGAATCCGGCATGTTAATTTGTTCTGAGTGATTAAATCCCTTTCAAGAAACCAGTTGCAGACACATCTTGCTGAGTAAGAGCAATTATACTTGCAAGTAAAAATGCAGCTCACAGCATGTGTTTATGACATTTAGGTGTCTGTGGTTCATTGTGTGTTCAAAGTACCCATATCTAGTATTTTCCAGACAGTGGAACTGGAGGATCTTTCACAAGTAATTATTTTTCCCACTGTACAGCTTACAGTGTGCACGTGGGCTGAAGTGGTAGGTTGGAACAACAGTGATACCAAAGAGAAATCAGTGTTTTTTTTGTGTGTATTTTCAGAGCAGTGAAAGCTTTTGAATATCTGTTATGCTCACCTCACACAATCTGAAGTGTAAGCACACAAAAGATGTTTGCTGTACAGCTTTAACAGAATCATGTTTCATCTTACTTGGAACTCAGAGAACAGAAGAAAACTTTTCCGTGAAAATACAGTTAATACTGCACCATGTTCCCAAAAATGCTTTCATTTCACTTTAACATAAAAATGATGATGAAGCATCTTATGTGCTCACCGCAGGTTTTCTGAGCTAAACTCTGACTCCAGGAACTTTAGGAAGAGCTCCTGTCCTGCTGGGTCCTTCAGGGCCTCCTCCAGAGAGAAACCCCACTTCTTCACTCGCTGCTGACTGGGCTCTTTACTGAGAGACGAGAGAGGTTTGAGAGAGAGAGAGAGAGAGAGAGAAAGAGAGAGAGAGGGAGAGAGAGACAGACACTATAAAACATCCACCTGAAGCTGCTGCAGGTAGGTCAAGATTAAAAAAAGATATTAGAAGAGATTAAATTACAGGGAAATGGTGGAGAGCATCTCCGTGTTGGAGGGGGTGGGGGTGGGGGGCTGAGAGATGAAGACAGAGGAAGGGATAAGACATTAAAACCTAAAATTCGATTGGCCTCCGAGACGTCTAGAAGGGCTGATGTTGATGTGATATTGGTGTCTGGAAAGCTGCACATTATGACAACGTTCATTTGAAATCCAATCATTTTAATCTCTGCGGGGAATATTTTCTCCTATCCCACAATTAATCAATTCAGCTGAATTATTAAGCTACATTAGGCACAATGATTATACGTCCGCTCTAATTAATTCTAGCATAATTCAGGCAGGCCAGGAGTTCAGAGCATAGTGCAAGTTGTTGAGAGCTGTGGCTGCCCTCTGAAAGAGATAATATTTTAGTTCATTACCTTCATATCTACAACTATTCAATGGACAATCAATACTTTGACATTGTCTTATTGTCTGTAACACATAAACTGAGGTAGGTTATTTGATTAGAATTGATTGAGTAAGCTGAGTGACCTCTGAATTTCCTTCGCTACTTCAGAAAATGGGCTATTACTCAGAATAATTACTTGTAATTATCCACTGCTGCACTCCATAGTGCTGTTAAATCACTGTTGATTCTACTGCAGTGACGTGCTTGTGTTCGATATACTGACAGTCATATCTAAAATGCATCATTTAGTTTAAATAAAATAACACTTTTAGATTTCAATACATCAATAAAAATGTGCTATGCTGGATTGAGATTATTTTTGCAGTGTGCAGTGCTCAAGTCTGGCAAATCACATGCACTGTCCAGAAAAGATATTGTTGGGTGAAATGTTTGTCTTTTAAGAATAAGTAAACAGACATTCAGTGTCTAATAAACAAATATTTTCCTGTAGACCTTCAAGCATTTTGGTGTGAGTGAAATGGGATATAATATTGACTGAAGCCTGGTCATTCTTTCAGTTTTACACAGAATTTGTTTTGGTCTGTGAGTAAATACACAAAGAATTTGGCCAAAAAAAGAGACAACAAAAATGTGATTACTTCCAATAGCACAACATGTGTGGAAGATTTTCTGCATGTGTTGGTAATTAAAAAAGAATCAAACTGTTTATTCAAAAACACCATGGTTAGTGTGTAGAAAATACAGAATCACTGCATGTTATAAATATTGTGTCCATTCTGTAACTTGTATTTGAATCGGATATGTGACTTGCCAGTTAGAGTCCATGAAATGAAGAAAATGTTCACCAGCTGTGAAAGTGAAGCTGCTGTGCGTTGTAGTTTTATACCTGGCCTCCAGATCCCAGAGGGAGGGGTCGTCACTGGTCCATGGGTTGGACGGTTCTAGTGCCGTCAGAAAAGGGTCATACTCCATGAACTGCTCAATGTAGCTTATCAGACTGACAGATACACACAGAGAACAGAAGAGGTTAAGGTCAAAAAGTTTACACCCAGTGTTTAACAGTGACATTTTAAGCATGTGTCTCAATGAAATTATTATTTACTCTGTTTACACCTGTGAATTGTGAGTAAATCTTCAGGAGTAGATTAAGTAAATTATGAAAAAAACAAACCAGAATGTCTGTTCTGATCAATTTCACCAAAACTCAGATGTGAACCTCCATCTTTTCTTTGTCAGCCTGAGCCTAACTCACTCTCCAGCTGACACACAGCAAGCTGGAAATGTTTTATTGCTCACAAATTAAACAATTATACAAAAAATTGTACTAACACATTATTGTTTCTTTCACATAACATGTCAGCCATTGTAGAATTCCTTCATCACACCTGTACTGCTGCTACACTACATTAAGTACTAAAATAATATCTCATATCTTCAAGTTGTTAAGAGGACAGCTAAGTTTAAATTTGTTCTGGGACTAGAACAAATTAGAAAAGTCATTACATTAAAAACAACACTTTCTCTTTTTTGGGCCTACAAGTGGAATTAGTTTAAAACAGCTTTATTTTATATTTAAACTAGAATATAGCTTCTAATTGCTCAATCAAATAGCTTTTAATGCACATGCTATTGGCCTGGAGAACATCATCTATATCATGTGTGCTATGCTTATTTTGGTAATTACATGCAATGCTTTTTAAATGAACGATATCAAACATTAAAATGTTCATAGTTTAGTTGGACCATTTATTAGGTGTCAGGAAAACACCTTTAAGAGGTGTAGTCATTAAGGGGTTTGGACCAAAAGAAACCAAAGACAAACAAAGGCTTTAATTCAACCCTACAGAACAACACCAGAAACTAACAAATGGCACCCAACTCTAAATGTTCTCACACTAACAGCAACAGAAACCAACTGAGCATTCAACCAAGAAATTAGACTCAAATTAATGCTCAACTAAAGAGTAGATGTCAAACAAATGGATGGATTAATGGATAAAAAATACGGACCAAGGCATGCAGAAGTTTTGAGACCGAGCTCATTTAATGATCAGACCAAACATATGTGAAAAAATTTCAAGTCCTCTCAGAAGAATACAATGTCTCAGAGAAGAGTTCAGAGAGATTCATCCTTTGCCAAACGACTCTGCACTCCCATGTTAAGGACAGACGTATACAACAGACAAGGAGAGAATCAGGACCATGGACAGAGGCAGCATGAACAGAATCCTTTTCAACCTGAACTCTGTGTGCTTGTTTAAGTGGTTATACTCAATGCTTTTTGAAATGTTCAAACATTTGGTAGCATCAAAGTCATTTTGTGAGCACAAAATAAACTCAAGTAGTCATTTTGTGCCAGTTAAATATTTAAGCACACACAGAAACATTCAAAAGTGTAGAATCAAAATGAATGAGCAGTACACATTTCTTTGCTTGCTATTGCCAAAGCTGTGTACTTAAGCAATTTGCATTCCTTGTAGGCAACCCACACATCAGACCACAGAAAAATCTACTTGAACAGGAAGGAAGTGTCACTCTGTGACAGCCTGCTTTTTATGGTGCAGTGAGTATCATCAAGCCGCTTATGACAATCAGCTATTTTATTTGTCTAAAAGACGTGATTATGAAAAAAATATCAATCAGACACTCAGGCGTGGTTGAAATCCACTGAATCTAATGCACCAGAATGTGCTAAAACAGCTGTAGGAAACTGTAAAAACACCAGTTCAAACTGGTGTTGAATGAAATCAGGATTTTGTGCTCAAATGAGTTTGGAAATTTGTTCTGTTTTCACTCAATATGTTTGTCAAAGATGAACTTGCATATCAATATCAACAAACTGTACACCCACATGTTAGGAAGTTTTTTTTTCTTTCTCCCATGTAGTGGCTTAGTCAACACATTTAATACACATTTTGTTCAGCAACAGCAATTCAATATTACTGTAACAGCTGAAGCTTTGACAAACAACCTTCCAACCTACAGTATAGTTAGTATATGTTTACTGACCCAAAAAGAGATCATATTTGACAAATTATTCCTAATGAGGAGTGATTAAAGAAATACGTTTATGATGCTAGTCGTTCTGAATGTTGTCGTCTAACATGATCGATGTTGTATGTCACGTTGTTTCATGCATTGTTTTGGTTAATGCCTGAAACTTTCTGCTCGATGGGGCACCAATTAAACTCAGTTCCATGCGTAAAGTCAGGAGGTTAAAGGGTCAGGGAGGCAGAGCAGCGGAGCAGTGGAGCAGCCAGCAGTAATCACAGTTTTTCTGCTCTGCTGGGAAGTAATGGCTGTCCTGACTGACTGAGCAGAGGATGGAACTGACAGGCAAGTAAACACCACAGTTTGTCAGCTGCACAGCAGGGATAGGCGATAGCAGTACATACATGCACACATATGCTTTTATGCCTCTCTTGTGGCACACAGCAGGTGGATGAAAACAAGAACATATGTACAGTGTAATGCAATGCAATAGCCCCACAATGAATGGAACATTTGTGAAACTTACAACCATAGAGCATCTTCTGCTTTTATTCCCTTGACCAACTGTTTGTCCTGACCTTAACCATTTCTCCTTAAACATCACACACTGGAAAACTCTTCATCTTATCAAGCCAGTTTAGGTAAGTCTGTAATTTGATTCTTAAAGTTTTATTTTCTTAAAAGTGATACAATAGATGTTTTCATCTATTTCAAAAAATAAAGTTTTAAGACTTTAAAATTACATTTTTTTAATCACAGATGGAGAAGTTTTGATCTTATCCCCTCACTTCAACCATCCTTTCCTTGGATACTAGACCCGATTTTGTAATATTAGTTTAGCTGTCCTTATTTTCTTTTTTCCATTAACTGCCACATAGATGGGAGTGACATTCGTGACACGCATGTTGAGTGACATATGCCAGCCTGCCCTAGGCCCCCTATTCCAAATTACCAAACCAATGGGGGAAGAATCTAAGAACAACAACAACAACAACAACAAGTACTCTTTTTTCATTCTTTCCATCCATTTCCTTGCCAAACTGAAACCAGATGGGGTGTCAAAATCAAAATTACCTCCATCTGCCACTGCTCGAGTACAGATACAGTAAAAGGGGAGTCAAGTTTTTCTGATTATAGATGGTCAAAGAGAGTGCAGCAGATGGGAAGGCAGTCAGGCAGACTTTCTATGAGAATATCTGATGCCCCCTTCTCGACTGACAAGATAAAGATTGGACATTCTTTTTGGAAAGTGCAGTAGTTTTGGTGCAAAGCGGTTTCAATTACCTTTCAGCAACTTTAGACATCTTCATACAGTGACGATCTAGCTGGGTGTTCAGGAATAAGATCTGAAAGAGGAGAAAAGAAAAGTTACTGTTTGTTTATGCAGGTTTTTGTTAGACAGCAGTAAAAATAACGGCATATAATGTGTCTTGAATTGTTTTAAATATCACTTTATGAGTGTCGAACTACAGCAAACTAATATATAAACAAGCGAGACCATGGTTGAGTTAATTGGCAGCTTCTATCTCAGTCTGTGGTATTGTTTGTGCATCTGTTTCTTCTAATTAAGACCTATTTTCCCATTACCATGTTGCTTCACGTTGCCGTTGGTTGTCTGTCTCCCTTTCTGATTTTTCATTAACCTTTCAGTCTGTTCACCATCTGCCACTGTCAGAAACTTTTTTTTTTACTAAATTTGACCTGGTTGATAGTCTTCTCTGTGGTGGTTCTGTAGCAATTAAATCAAATTCTGGTGGACTAAACATCGTACTGCACAGCATAAACATGGAGGGATTTTTAATGTGATTTCATCATTTTGGACAAACTGTTTCACAAAACATTATGTGGGACTGTTTTGTACTGTACCTCTTTCTCCACATCCTCCTTGGTGCCTTTTCGGCTGCAGTGGTGCGAGGGAGTATGTATGGGACTCTGACACTGTGTTCCCTCCTCCACCAAACCATACACTGACTGAGCAGTTTGAAGATGATGAGAGAGGAGTAGAGGGAGAGGTAATAGAGAAATAGAATGTGTACTTATTATTTTCTTGCAGTGAAGATAAGGCATAAGAAGAGCTGCCAAGAAAGCCACAGAGCATTCTGGTGTAAAATTAAAGGGATAAATTTCACTATTTCAAAAGCCGCCACAAAATGATTGCTTGCATGCAAATTAATCTCATTATAGAACAAGTGTTTATATTATTATGTTATTTGTCGACTCATGTCTACTGATTTAAATTGAAGCCTAAATTTGTAGTGTGAATTTTTCCATTGGTATATGCTGTTGTGAAAGGAGTTACAAGAGATTATGTTTTACAAGACTAATAGAGAAAAAGGAAACAGTTTTTTTTTTTTATTTTCAAATAACAGAATACTACTACTGCAGAATAATAAGTACTTCACAAAGTTTGGTGTCACACCCTTGTCATCAGAGCAAATACCTTCTTAACTCTATGAGGATTCTTCATGCGTCTACATTTCCTGATGTCCATCTCTGTGGTGTTAACACATCCAGGCTGAGGAAAACATGAACTTAGAGCATTACTGCAGTTGACATTTGATTATTTTAATATTTTCTTTTAAGGTATGTGTGACTTATTTTACAGTAAACCCAAAGAGAGCGGTGGAAAGACAGAAAAGTCAAAGAACATGGATGGAAGATAAGGTGGGCGGCTACAATCTCACATGTACAGACAGACAGAGGCTTACCACAGGTCTATGGACGTCCCAGAAGGCTCTCTCCTGGCTGTCGAGGATCTTCCTCTCAGTTTTATCTTTTTTCCTGTCGATCCTGCAGATGAGATCAGTCAGTGTGAGAAATATAGCATACGGCTTTCCTGGTATTAGTATTAGATTGAAGATGGAAGGATAAGGCGGCGAAAGATAATATGGAGATTATAAAGTCCAGGGTGTCCATCAGGTTTTAACAATACTGAAGTGTTTGGTATGCTCACTGCACACACCATCTCCCCTTTAGACGTGTGCAATCTCCGCAACCACTGATGTATACAGTACATGCTGCATACTGGAGTTGTCATTGCGCTCCAACACTGTGATTGGCAGTTTGGCCAAATCTATAGCAAGCACATCTGAGACCCACTGACAAGGTCGACGGAAAAACAGAAAAAACAGATGATTCCTCTGTACAATCCTTTTCATTTGGTGCCATTTAAATATCTACCAGTGTCTTTACTCTATTCATAATGTATCTTCACAGATTGGCATCCTTAGAGATGTAACAATAAACCTGTGTTACCACATTGTGACCAGTATACTGTACATCTCAGTGTTTACTTATTTCTTAGAGTGGACCTCCAAATTTTCACCCATTGAGAAGCGGGGTGGCTGTGGCTCAGGTGGTAAAGAGGAATACCCATTTCAATACAGTTCAATACCTGAATCTTCCTGTCCACATGTCCAAGTGTTCTCAAGCAAGACACTGAGCCCTAAATTGCTCCATGTTTGTGTCTTGCAGATGTGAAAAAAGACAAGTCACTCCGGGCAAAAGTGTCAATAGATAATACACTGAAAAATCAAGAATGTATTACCTGGACAAAATGATATTGTTCTGTGTGACAACCAAAAAAGGAGCCACATGCAGTTGGCATTAGCGTAATGTTTACAAAAAAAATCCTGCAGGGGTCTTAATATTTTGTGTCTGTTTTTAAAGATTTTGGGATCATGTTCTCACTTCAACATATTATCCCTTGAATTCAGTGTGATTTATACTGAAGATCCATAAATAAATAAAATCGAACCAACTAATAAGGCTTCAGTAAAGGCTGATGACAACTTGAAGCAGTGCAGGTATCCATCATTCCTTCCTTTGTACCTCTTCTGTCTCCATTTTCTATATGTCCCAAAAGTCTATCATTGCCGGTGTAAAAAATTATTTATGATGTCAACTACCCCAGAAACATAAACCAGTAGAACTCACAGTGCCCCACTCACACTGGATAGGTAATCATATGAAACTCATACTCACATAACAGGAGGGTTAATGGAGTCTGTCAGAGACATTGTTTATGATATGGGATGTCACATTGAGATTGCATTGTACTTCGTTCTGTACTTAGGTGTGAATGGCATCAGTGGCTGCATTGTAGTTTCATGTGTTGCCATGGTAACAGAGCACACTTACTTGACCTGGGCCTCAGCCTGCATGTAGATGAACTCCCACTTTCTGGCAAAGGCTCTCTGCAGCCTGGCTAGGTTCTCCTGTTAGAGAGAAAATAGAGATACAGTTTTTTTTTTTTTTTATGATCACAAATCTCCAAGGAAAGAACACTAATAACAGTAATTAAAATTAAATCTTAAACCATGCCACAGTTTTAAAGTTTAAATCTGCACCAAAATGCAATTCACATCTCATATCATCACAGATACACAAGTCTGACCTTTAAGAGGTTGTGTCTTCTGGCCCAAGCTTGACACACAGATCAATACTAACAAGTAATAGGTTTGAGCAACAGCCCGGCACTCACCGCCTCATAATCTGCCAGCTCCAGCCTTGTCTTATTCTGCATGGTCCGCTTGCACAGGTAAATAGCTGAGAGGGAGACAGAGAGAATCCACGACAAGGATTTATCAGTACACACCTCCTCCTCTCTCCATTCATCCACTCATCCATGCATCTCTCATCCCCTATGCCTCACCTATCCTCATCTCCCATGGTATGAGTGTATAATCAGTTTCGGAGGCCGCCTGTCCACCTATCTGTTGCTTTAGGATTATGAGTTGTAGTGTGAAGAGGCACTGAGCCCTAAACTTCAGCCATGGCTGCCTCTGTGACAAGATGAAGGGACAGGAAGTGGAACGGCAACTGACTAATCCCGTCAGCCGGTCTTTACAGTGGAGGGTACAAGTTGTGCTGCACTGCTCAATGTGAAGTTATTTGTATTTATATTCAGGTATAACTTGACATGCTGTGTTCACTATGACAGGTAGGGTTTTATTATTATGTGCTCCATTATACTGTGCCACACTGAAACCCAGAATGATGAAATAATCTATCTTGTTAGCAACTCTTCAGCAGGATGAACCACTAGACTTTATTAAAACAATTCATTCAGCCTTTGTAAGGTACAAAAATATTATTGCACAGTTAACCAATTACATGGCATTTAATTGTAATTTTGTTACACAGTGTTTAGGTGGGATCAAGTAGAAATAGCCAAACATGTTAGACAACGACCACATGACATCCAGATGGTCAGAATCAGGTATCGGTCTATACCTACTGTGAAATATGTGTGATTTTTTTTTTTTTTTACCTTTTTATAGGATCTCCTACAAGTCACCATTAGATTGTGCAAGTAGTGGAAATTGAGACAATTATCTACAGGACACTTATTTCCATAGAATAAAAAGACATTGTGGGAGTTTAATAACAGTAAGCTCTTCTGGTAAGCTGTAAATTACAGGTTTGTACACAAGAATTTATACTTTATCTATTTTGCATATTGCTCAGTGAAGACAAACTAAACAGTTTGTAAAATATATTTTCCAAAGTGTCATTTCAGGATATGATGGTAGAGAAGTAAACCATATACACCTGATGAATGTGATCAATTGTATAATGCTGATTTTGAAAGTTTGCCTCATAAACCTTTGCTTTGAATTTAATCTACAAACTGAATGCACCAAAACAATTTATGGACAGTAGGAGCATTTTAACCATCAAGTGGGATGTAAATTCTGTTTAAAACAAATAGAGAAAGTGATTTTTGTATGTCAGAGATCTGATCTCGATATGAATCAACAGCTCTATCAACTCTCTCTCAGCACTAGTCTTTTTGTGCCATGCAGCAGTACTACATATTACAGTACTATTAAACATTGTTCTCTGAACTAAAACAGAGTAGGGATTAAGATACTCAATTGAATGACCAAGTACTGCTCCTTAAAACATGGAAGACATGTTGTTCACCTAGAAGCTGTGAGGGAGTTTCACTCACTCCCTCATCATCAAGTGAAAGCACCTATTTATTAGTTTATTCTTCTTATATATACACTGGAAGTATATATAAGTTATGTTAGGGAATAGGGATACTTACTTTTCTTTACCCAAGATAACAACATCTTATGGCTGTATATGAATATTAATTTACACTGATGTTCTGATGTGTTTTTGTCTTTCTTTGCTTCATCAAATTGTAAAAGTCAGTGAAACAATAACTGCTTCTTAAATAAAATACCTAAATCAGAAAATAAGAACAACAAAATGTCAAGATATCTTGTTTATACTCTTACCATAGTCAGTGTTCTCCGGCTCCCAACAGTTGGACGGCCAGAAATACGGTGCCTGAGGGGGAACAAAGTGAGATGATGAGTGTGGCATAAAGTAGATGGTTTGTATTCTCCCTACATACAGTTTATACCGCAGCAATACTGCATAGCTGAATCTCAAGGACTGAAATCTATAATTGAAAAAATGCAGAAGTCAAAACTATGCAGGCAAATATGTTCTTTCCAAACTTTCACACCAAACTGGAGTGATGACGATGACCTTTGCGAGACAGTTGTTTTGCCTCTGAGACACAGCAGGGCACACTATGCTATGTGAGCAATCACAATATTTTTTATTATCAGGATTGAACGGATTCAGAACAGCTGACTCTGAAAACTTTTTCCCCCTGTAAGAGGCATCCTGG